>NC_061128.1:6875619-8138418 GCF_905220365.1 Vanessa cardui | reverse complement strand
ATCATCGGTTAGGATGCACGCGTTCTAACCACTGGGCCATCTCGGCTCGGCTCGGCTTTAATTTAAGTCGATGAAAAAAAATTAAAAATGTTGTGTATCTTTTATCTTTCGATATAAATTGGAATGGGTTATATTCATAAAAGAAACATATTAATAACGATAAACGTTTCGTACCGCGAAAGCAATTTTAGAAATTCATTTGTTTTGTTGCCTATTCGTGCCGGGTAATTTTTAATAAAAAAAAGCTGTTTAGTTACATCGGTGAAAACTTCAGCAAATGTTTGTTAAGCATTTATAGTCGAATAAAGTTATTTATTTATATTGCATCGATATCATAGTTTGTCGTTAAGATAATCGAGGCGAGGGGGAAACCGTTATATAAAAAAAGACAGAAAAACACGAATCTTTAAAACTCATAATTGAACTCTGGGGACATTAATCGTGCAAATTTGTTAAAGACTTCCAAAACTCGGAATCATTACAGTAACTTTCAATTCTTTTTTTATTAGCTGACTTTCCAAACGGTGGTACGTGATATCTTCTACGATTATTAAACGATTTTCACGATATCTTTTTTATTTAATATTCATGGGTGGGGGCTTATTTAAATTTGATAGATTTATTGACAGTGAAAAAACGAGGGATATCGGGAGATCGTCACTTGTTTTACGTCACTTTACACAGAGGCTTTAATGCTTACATTTATAATTATTAATTAATTTACATTTGAGCAAGAAATGCCGTTTAATTGAATTGTCTGTATTAATGTCTTATGTCCGTATTAATTATGTTTTTAATATAATTTTACTAAATTATATTCAGAGTGTTGATGTTTCAATACTTATGAAACTTTGTCACTAATTTATATTCAAAATAATATAGAAATAAAGTTATCTATATATTATTTTGAATATAAATTGTTTTTTTTTGAAGTTTCCGACTTCAAAAAGTTAATTTCCCTGGATATTCTTTTTTATAATAAGATATAGGTAATACAATTTAAATTACTTATCAATATACTTAAAACTTTTGTTAATAAAGACATGAATTGAATGATTATAATAAAAAAACAAAAATTAATTTATATCACGTTTTAAAAAAAATTGAAATGAACAGCATAAAATTGTCTGTGCTCTAAATATTTTTTGAATAAAAATATGCAAAAATATGAATAGTTTGTTTTAGTATACAATCCGAGAATTTGTATAGAATATTTGTCAATTGTCTAAGTAAACAGGAATATACAACGAAAAAATGAAAACGTTACCACTGATATCAGTTTTGATTGACAGCCGCTGAAGGCTGCAAACCTTGTTATTTGTGTGTCACGGGAGAAAATATATATATACATATATATGTACATAGAAATATATATATTTTTTTTGTATTAAATGAGATTCTTTAGTATAGAGCCACAACAACGTTGTGTCCCTTATTTATTATATATTTTAATAAAGTGTTAATAATTTATTACATAACGTTTTAAAAGATTGAGGTATCTAAGAATTATGCAAGATATATTTTATGTTTAGAATTCAACGTAAGCGACAGTGTAGACAGATGGACATCGTGCAGCACTTGCAAATTAAGATATACGAGTATGAACCCGACCACAACCACAGAGGAAAAGCTTAGTGTGATTGAGCACTGAGCACACTTATACGCTGCTCCTCCGCTTCATTTAAACAATAATAATAAATAAAATAATCCTTTAGAAGGATTTATTACCTTCTACGATCAAGCATGAAAAATCTTCCATTACTTAGATACCATAATACAAAATCTCTCTCCGTAAAATATTGGTTAAACTTTATTTTTATACCTATATTATATAAGGAAATATTTTAGTCGTTTTAATTTTCATTTGCTTAAACAGCCATAAGAAAACGATTCAATGATCTCGTGAGCCCTTGAAAACATAATGAATGTAGTGTAGAGAAATTCTTACTAAATTCCATCCTTGCTTTACTGCTATTCAAATGTCACGGCGATGTCCCTTTATTAAATATCTTTGTATTACAGTAAATGTTACACAAAACAAGATTATAGTAGTAATATGATAAATGAACATCAAACGTAAAATATATTTTTGTTAAATGTTTTAAAAAAATATTGTTATTTCTTTTTTGTCTTCGAGCTAGAAAAACAGAAACTAGACCTTTTTTGTTCGAACGACATCTAAACATTGGATTCTGAGAACTGAATATGTATTTTTTTCATAAAGCCTGGACATATTTTATTTTACTTTTCAATTTTTAATTTAATAAATATTGCTAAAGAACGTTTAACAATTATTTGAAATTCGTCATGGTGACTTGTCTTAAATGACAAATACTAAAGTTAGAGCTAGTTTTTACAAAATTGATGCATATAAGGAGATTCCTTGCAAGTATAAAAAAAATTCTATTGATACAAACTACACCAATAGTCGATATTAACGACTTGTAAGTAGTTAAATTACAATTACATACAGCCTGAGCTAACTTGATTATTAATTAAATGTTCGTTTAGATTTCATATTTGATGATTTGATATTTCAAAATCATACAGGTGTATAATTTTGAAATATAAAATCAGTAATCAATACAGTTCCCAAAATAAGCGCGACTGGAAATCGCTTTGGTAAAAACTATAAAAAGCGCAAACCGGCCTCACATGGAATGCTGCTTTGAGGAGCTTAGAGCTGAGGCTCTGAGCGAGAACTCCTCAGTGACAGCTTTCTTTTGACCATATTCAACACATAGCGGTTCGAATTAATGCAGACCAATCCCTTTCCGACCCGCTCGATCCTTTGCCATCTGTGCATAAAGGATATTAAATCAATCTGGATCTTTCACCACATTCTTTACAGGAAATTGTATGAATTAATCCCGGCTTCTGAATTTTACCTTCAGATATCAAGTCAGAATTCCAAATTACATTTACACTAGCTATATCGCTATCAGGAAATCCATAAAAATATAATTTTTGGGCATTTTCTGCCTCGCACTCTTTCGCTAACGTTTTTTTCGAATTGAAATGACTTGAGTACCTTCAAGATAAAAGCCTATTCACTTTTTCGGTGTCTTTCGGTGTTGCAGATATTCATATTCATGGTATTGGTAGTCAATTTTGATAAGGCAAGCCACTTGGTCGTTTGCTAACCACATTACAAAAAATAAATGTCGTAATGCCAACACGGCGCCTAGCTGACTAAGGGTAACTTGCGTAGCTATAATACGTGTGGTTATTGCCTGCACTGGCATGGTATTACACTAATGCATGTACAGAATGTATTCGTTTTTGAATGTAAAAAATAATGTTTATTTCCCTGAATTTAAATTAATTTATAAGTTTAAATTAATAATTGATATAATAAGTAACTAAAATATTTTAGTAAATGTAATTGGTGTCCTCGCTCTCATTTAAATAAATAAACAAAATTACACACTTCATTTATTTATTCTTGTTACTCTACGACTGACAATCTCACGCACTTTAGCTCTTGTCGTTTCACGCACTACGACATCTTTTCATACGAAGTATAGTACGACACAACTTAGATGTAGCATCGGCAAATTTAATAAAACCGATTCATACTAATGCAAGCCGTTAATAATGTATTTCGTAGAGTGAATCGTCATTTGAGACGTAGTTATGTATTCTTAAAGAAAATCTAATAAAAGTCATAAAAAGTAGGCATCCATCACGTCTATACCTACAATATAATGTACAACAAAAGTCAAACAAAGATGACGAGGTCAATTCATAAGATCAACTGAGTTTACGAACCGTAAAAGGTATTTCTCGTATTTTATTGACAACTGTTGGAGAAAATGAGTACTGTTTGTGTGAAGTTGGTATACTAAAGATATAATACTTAATTTTTTCTTTAATTATCCGTTTAGAAGATAAAAATCAATAACTTACAGCTGTTTTTATCAATAGATATTAAACATTTTAATATATTTGTTTATCTTAACTTAAAGAATAGCGTAAGTTACATACATAGTTGATGAAACGGAGATTACTATTTTTTTTAAATCTACTTGTGAAAAAATATTTAATTAATGTCATATTAAATCTAATCAAAATGTTATCGTATAAAAATGGGGGTAAAATCATCTCTTCTGAAACATGATTGGCATTCGTGATATAGTAACGGAGCTTCTGTCGATTTTCAACAAAAGACTTCAAATGTTTTACGTCTGAGAGCATCGAAGCTCAGTGGGATCGCATGATGTTAAATTGATTAATTTCCATTTTGTGGAATCTTAGTAGGTTTCTTTTTGTTGTTTATTGAATTTTTCGTATCGCTGCCACACAAGACATAATACCACTGTCAAAACAATAGGTAGAAAGAGTCCATACTGTGTCATTTATTCTTCATTTCATCATTTATTCTTACCGAAATTTTCAGAACACACTCTAAATTGCACACACACTTCTTTATCAACACAAGTAAGGATACATACAACGTCCCACATTACTTTAAAATAATTACAATATCGACACTGTTTTCAGAGTAACATCGGCGTAGATCGATCCATCTTTATCCGGCTTATATTAATACGATCAGAGTCAGGCCGAGCATGTCGACATAAATCTTTGAAGTTAATTACCGTAAATGGTCCATCTTATATTACGTGCTATGTTAAATTAAATTATTTAACGAATAAATCTTCAACTTTCTAAATTGGTCATTGAATTAATAATAATTCATTACGTAATTTAAAATGAAATGAAACATCGTTTATAGCCCGTGGGTCAGATTTGTTTCAATCGTCCTTGTTTCGTTCGTATCATGAATAATATTATTCATAATATAATTATAGTGTAAGTATGGTTCCGACCCTTTATTTTATCTTAACATGGTGTGTGAGATTAAATGAATTCGTATCAAAATGTTTTGATGAGTTCAACGCCTTCGTAACAATAATCACACGACGTATCAACAGCAATCGAAGTTTCATGAACTTCGTACAATCGCTAAGATTGGATTGGTTGTAGTGAGCACTGAGCATATCAACATAATATAAATATATATTAGCTGCGTATAGCTAACAAAATCTTAACCGTAAGTATCGTATTCAATATAATATAATTACTAGGAAAATATACACTTACTTTGTACTTAATCATTATCATCATAATTATCTTTATGTTATGATATATGTAAAACCAAGTCACATATCGCTGTCTATCCCTAAGTATGCTTAGATCTTTAAAATTACGCAACGGATTTTGATGCGGTTTTTTTTAATAGCTAGAGTGATTCGAGAGGAAGGTTTTTGTATATAATACATAGACAATATAGTAAAGACACATGATAATTTTATATCTTTCTAATATGATGTCGTAAATAAACAAATTCTGTACAATATTTAGTATCAGTATTGCACCCGTGCGATGCCGGGGCCGGTCACTATTATACACATAATGTACCAGCGTCTATCTGCGATTGAACAACTCATTGCCTCAGTCGTACTGTACTAGTAATGATTCCAAATTACATATGCTGGTGATGACAGGCATTTACTAAAGTAAAACGTATTCAAAAAACATGTATTTAATAAACTTATTATTTCAATCATAAATAACAATTGATTAATGCATTATAATATTGTTCCACACACACATATATATTCATTTGTTAAAGATCAATAAAACTTCAATATGTTTTGTACTAGTTAATAGTTAGTTTTAGATAGTATATGTTTGGTAACTACTCGCTAAGCTACACTTTATTACTACAAGAATTCTTTATCTTAAAGTTTGTACTGAATCATAGTGCTAAGCTAAGCGGTTCACATAAAGTCTTGAGTTACTCTAGTTTCCTTTTATTATTTAATCTGAGTATACGTCATTTAAAACATGTTATATATCTTACTACTTTAAACGTTGCACTTTTAAGTATGTTCATTTACCTATATTTAAAGATTTATATTTTTGCAAGTGAAGCATTAGGAACTTTGCATAACAGCTCAAAACGCTTTACAAAAACAACTGTAATTACTTAAACTGGTCGGCGTTATATTCATAGCCTAGAAGATTGACAGTATTTTTATGTTATCGTGCCAGTATATTTGCATTGCTAGCCCAGCCAGCAAATCTCGACTATATACAAATATAAACCCTTTATGGACCGCGTGGGACTGACATTGGCACTGCTGTAAAAGTATAACTTATATTTTAATTAATCACAAAACATTCCTGTATTCAATATTTTAATATCATTAGAGTTTTATTATCATTAGAGAGTCTGACAATTATCGTCTCATACGGAGACAAATTTAAGGGAGCAAAACTTTTAAAAATATACATGTAATTATAAGAAAAAATTTTAAATATTTAATTATAATATGTATTAATTTTTACAGTTATTAGTTACGGGATATTTACCATGTTTTTTTATTTTTATCCATTGAAGCTCGATATTTCAACATTATCTACGAATGTCTTGTTCACGAGAACAATAAAATAAAAAACATGGTAGGTAAATATCCCGTGACTAATAACTGTAACAATAAAAATAACAATGTTAATTTAAAATCTTATATGTATAAATTTTGTTTATATATAAAAATAAAACAGTTACAATTAATTAATTAAGTAAAATTAATAAAATAATATGGCAACACCTTTTAACAATTAGGATTATTTACATTGTACTTAATGTATATTTAATTTTTTTTTATTAGATTTCTGTTATAATTATTATAATGTGCAAGACTGTGTAATGCGATGCGGGAATTTGCGGTTCAGACACGGTGCCGGTTCGGCTGCCGGACGATTTTGAAATGTATACATAACATTGCGGCCCGGCACCGGTACGGCTGCAATATACAAAGTTATTACTTACATATATATTATGGTATATATTAAACGCTAGACAATTCTTAATGAAAATAGATTATTTTAAAATCATTTGTTAAATGTTGTACTAAACCTACATTGTATGATGGTCATATTAAAAACAATTAACTACAAATACTTTTGCAAAATAAATTACTCATATTTCAGAAATATCTATGAAAATAGAACCTCTTTTTTACAAAAAAAAAAAATATGGCTTCATGTGTAGGTATCACGTTATGCATTGCTATACTAAAAAAATGAATAACACTATACAGTCAAGTCACAGGATAATATAATACAGTCAAGCAATAGGTGTGCATTTGTTCTAAGTGTTAATATTTTGAGTATCACAAATACGTTTAGCTGTATGAATCTCAATTAATTCAATTTGTGTACAAACGCCTAAATTAAGATCTTGAAATCATCTTACTCATAATTCACCATTGATCACGCTCCGCATTTATACGTCTAGATAAGAAATAAATATTAAATTGGATTAAAAAAGGAACATTGAATACTGATTGACCTCGCAAGGCGCTATATATCTATTGACAAAAGACAATCATAAGTTTATCTCGCCAATTCTAATCTTATTTATTTTACTTCGTCGTATCCGCTGCAATTTCTTACAGCGATTGAGTATCAAATGCAACTTCTAGAGTTTATAATCTCCGCAACTTAAGCTAAGTTAACGCAAGTTAAGAGTTACGTTAAGTTAACCGAGGACTGATATTATTAAAGCAATTTCAACTTTTATAATTTGTTTTCATTTTATTCTTCAACTTCTGTTGCCTGAGGCGTTACCCGCTTGTCATAAAAATATATCCATACTAATGTAAATGAAAGAATGGGCTTTGTTGTACGTAGATCTTCATTTCAGTCCTAAACTTTTTATTTAAGATTTTGATATACGTAACTTGTATATCATCACGACAAAAACATAGATTTCATGCTCCATTTACTGGAACAAATACATGTACATTATTGCCTAATAAAACAGGATATAACAATACCTTATCAATTGTGTGTTTAAATTAAATAATCATAGAATATAAAATTAACTCATTTATCAATTATTTACAATTATGTCAGATTTTACTTGGATGAAAATTTGAAATAAAATTAAATTTAATATGCAAAAACACATATTCCGAGAGAAAAGAATTGTTGGAAATCAAATCAAAAGTCGATAAAAAATAAACTTAACGACAGCGTGAAAGTTTTTTCTACCTCTTGGAGAAAACGGGGCTAAATTTAATTTTAAAACAGAAAAGGACGAAGAAATAAAACGCGGAATCCTCTTGGAAGCAAAGGAAAAGAGAGCTGTTTATCAACATATACATAGTATTAATTTTGGTGAAGAAAAGTTCTTTAACGTAATTTGCTTACGTTTTTTATATTATTAACTGTAAAAAAACACATCATACGCAAAATAAGATTCATATCTCATACGGTTTCGAATCTAAATATAGGTACACATTAATCTTATTTAAATTATTTTTAAGATAAAAAATATTTGTTTGTATAAATTATATCTCAATTACTCAATTATCGTGTCAATAGCAAGCAAACAAACGTTTCTATCAAAATCGAAAATAATTTATTTAATTTTACATTTTCTGATAGTTATTAAAAATTCTAAACCATGTAATCTAACTCTAATATATGCCTTTATACACTGTCTTGCAAACTTTAGCAGGCTTCATCGCTGCTGGTCAAAGCCTCATATGTCAATATGAAGCAAAACAAAGTTTAAATTGAAGAGAACAGTCCATAAAGCAATTTATGCAGCACGGTTTCGTACAATATTGACTTTTTCATATTGGGAAAAGTCAATATTGTACGTATCACTGTCATATACTAATGCATGATATTTTGTTTAATTATTTATGTATAAGCCCACTCTATTTTAATACTCAATTTACATTAAATTCAATTCTAATTGCATCATAATTTAGTCAATGAATTTCATTACATTTAAATAAAATTTTACTGAAAGAAACAAAAAATTCAAGAGCATTTCTGCTAAGCTGTTAAATTTTAAGTTATGCTAAAAATAAGCTCAAAGACTGAGCCTAAACGCATTTACTCAAGAACACAATATAATATATCGCCTTAAAAGCAGTAGTCTTCTTAAAACAGAAAATGTTCATGTAAGGAAATAAATGAACAACGCGGTTACACTCCATTTTGTAACAAGACAGAACCCGAGTAAGGAATGTCTGATTCTTGTTTACTTGAAAAAAACTCAACATATTATGTAAGTACTTTATCTCTACTATTACTAGGCACGATCTAAGAGGGTTTATACTGGTTATGATCAGACCCTCTCCCTCCGAGGTACCCGTGAAATTAACAAACTTTTTTAAAGTAGACAATTTACAAATTTTAATTTCCTGCTTATATCATCCAAACAATGAAATCAAAAATAGAAGCTGTAACGTCAAGTATTTCCTAAGTTAAGGCGTCTAAGCACTTTACTGAGAGCGTGTTACAAGAGAGTCTGACAACTGACAGGCTCAACTCTTCTAAATATTCATTCAAAAATAACTCCAAACGTCTGAAATATAAATAATTAACGGGTTTGCCTGCCAATGAGGCTCGAAACTTTCATTTGTTTTAAAATTTAATTAAATTTAGTATTTTTAACAATTTATTTGTACAATGATGTTATTTAGTAAATACGAAGACCCCAAAAATTTTTACCACGCCTAATTATTATGTAATAATTATAAAAGTTACAATAAAATATACGCAAATATTTTAAAATAACTTTTTTGCCAAATATCTGCGTTAGTAATAGCGGCAGAATATCTGACGAGTGGGTTGTACCTATGTACCTACATGGGCTTGCATGAAGTAGCTATTTTTTTTGTTTAATAACATTTTTCAATGAAATGTCGTATTTTATATAAAAACTGAACCTTTTTTTAAACAAGGCAAAGAATGACACATTCTGATTTATTACCCATTGCGTAATAGGATAGGAACATAAATTCCTACAGATCGTAAATATAAAATTGATCTGTATTATAAAAATGATAAGAAAACTAAAACGAGAATTCTGTATAAGCAATTTTTCGCTAAGGGCCAATTTTTCAATCATCAGTTCAGTTTTAACTGAAGTATTAAATTGTATTTTTTCAGACATTTGATATAATAACATTTTTTTTTTTTGCTTTTTTATAAGTGTGAGTTTTATTTAATGTTTTAACTCCGCCCAAGTTATGAAAACGGAAGAAATCTTATACAAATACAACTTCTTATATAACAACATAATTCCTTTAAAAAATAACTATAGATTCTAAAATAAAATACGAGAGTATAAAACATGTTTGCAAGTAACATTATTAATAATTAGAATTGTTGACAGACGTAGATATCATGGTTCTAAATATTTTAATAATTTCCACAATATACTTTCAGATAGCCTTCTACAATATTGAAATGCAACCAACCTAAAATATCCATAAAGTTGTAAAATTAAAATAACAATTAGGTAGTAAGTAGGTAAGGTAAGGTATTCAATTTTAAAGTTTAAAAGAATCGTTAAGGAACGTTTAACTACTGAAGGATATAAAAAAGTAATGTATTTTTAGACGATTGCAAGCCTTGGGAACGAAACAATCTCATCCAGGCTCATAAAGTAATAATTTGATTATTATAATTTATACTTGTAAAGTTTGAGATCAATAAAAACTCGCAGAATTTCTTTCACCGTTTCTATGGAGTTTAAACTAGTGTTAGATTTTTATCAGCCAATGAGCATATGAGAGCAAAGTTTAAGCAGACTTATTTTGATAGTCGATATATAGCCCAGTCATATTAGGTAAAAAGAGGGCCAAGTTCGGAATGAAAGACAACAAGGTGTTAATTGGTACAAACCTCTCAATTGTTAGTGCTAACGTGTCCGCGTCTTAAGATATTGAAGTTCAAAGGTTATTGTTTTTTCTCTAATATCTCGCTTTCCATTGCTTAAATGAGATTTACACCAATATAAAAGTTAAAGAGGGTAACATTCTCTACAACTTCTGTTTAAACCTTTTTTTCATACGATCAATTGTTTTTGCGGTGGTACGCGAAGTATGCCGAATAATCATACATGGCTTAATGCAAGGTCAAGCGTAAGTTACGGTTACGTTAATTATTTACTAAAAATTATAAGTATATAACATACCGAGGTAAAAACCCTAATATGACTAGAATATATGATAATTGTGAAAAAGCGTTTTTTTTTTATAATAAGACACCGTACGAGATCCGTTCCGAAAAAACTGCGTCACTATGGTAAAATAATGTGACACGCCATGAAACAAAGACACGTAAATAAGTTTTAAAATATAACTATATTGCGCGGCGAGTCTGAAAACGCTTAGGTATAACAAAAAAGTAGCTCATACTGTTACAAAACGAAAGAACGACAAAGCAGAATATGAACACACTTCATGTCTTACCCGAATGAACTCACAGGTTTTGCAACTCAATTTTAATAAAAACACTCGAACGAAAAGAGTAATATTGTAAATTTTACAAATTCAACCAGGAGGTATTTTCTGATTCCATTTACAAGTAGGAATAAATACGTATTTGTTTTGTGAAGCAAATCCGCTGAAACCTGGGATTTGTTTGTAGTAATATATGTTCGAGCTGTGCAGTTAGTTATCATTGTAGATTCCAACGAAGCCTCAGTAAAATCCCGAGGCCACAAAGACCCTTCTTCTTCTGACTATGAAATACGCGGACTTTTGTTCAAATTGTCTTTTAGTAGATTACTTCTAAGTAAAGCGTTACAAAAGTGAAACGTGAAACAAATGCTCGTAACCGAGCGTTCCTTTTTTGAAAAAAAAAATTTAGATATCTGACAGTTTTACGAAACGGTATTTCGAACCACCGAGTTTCATAATTATGTGTACTAGAAACAATAAGTTTTTTTATGCACATATTCCAGATAAAAAAATTACGAAGAACAAAACCGTAATCTTCTTAGTTTCAATAATAATGTAATCTGGAATTATTTAAATAATTAAAATTTGACTATGTGTTAAAATATATTATATACATATGTTTTTGTCACATATGTTATTGGTCAGACTGTAAAACATGTCATTAGAAGAACCTCCATAAATGTATGCACTAAGATTTCCTGCGTTGTTTACAAGAACGACCACAGAGATAACTGAAATTGGACTAATTGACACTATGGTATCCCCACCCGCAATACACAGCAATAACTCTGCACCTAACATATTAACTTAACATAACATAGGTTGACCGGGATCTGAAGTCATAAAAAATTGATAGTGGAGGAAGAACGAAGTTTACTTATTCGACCCTGTTATATAATATGATCCTATATTATAATGTATATAATATGGTCCTATATTACTACTCATTATTGTTATAACATATCTGAATTGCTTACACATTTAATTTTAATTTATAATTACTACTCAAAAAAATTGGATAACTTTTTTCATAGGCAAACATTCAACCGGGTTAAGGCGAGGTATGAAAAAAAAATTGCAACTTCATATTACATATTCATAAGAACACAGGCTTTGTCAAAATATGTTGGATAATACTTGTTTTCAACTGCAAACACTTAAGAAACATTTATAAAAGCGGAAAAATATAAAATCAAAAGTACGAACTCGATTTCTCAAGTACCTATGTACGAAAGAGTAGCCGACCTAGAAAACTGCTTTTACACAGTGAATATAGAAAATTTACATTTTAAAAAGGCAATTTTAGTAACTGCTTTTCATATTCAAAAGAAACAAATATTCGCAATTGCATTATTTTAACTTGCGTATTATATAGGTACTTTCTGTATTTACAACTAGCAAAACTATGAAAGATTAGCTTTCAATATCGTTATATGGAAATAATCGTTTTTGTAATTTAACTTTCAATTCGAAATATAAAATATTTCAATAAAATCGATTTGTGAAAAAATAAATAATAAGTTCTTTTTCCTGTGATTATTATTCATACTAAGTAAAAGTCTACAAATAAAGTCAAATTAATATTTTCATTTAGAATTTCTAAATAATCTAATGTCCGTGAAACATTTGAAATAATTTCATTTCTGAAACCGGTAAAATATTATTTGTATCCATAGCTTGGTATCCATATCCATATTTAGATCTGAAATTACATAACATCCATAACATCATAGTGGACATCCACAACACATACACTGTATATTGTATTTGTTGGTGAGTGAGATAATTTGCAATTTGTCTGTTGTATATTAACAAATCAGTATCTGCAAAAATACTAATACTAATTTCTGATACAAATTTAAACAAAGACCTTACCATTCATACTTTATAATTTCAAATTATTCAATTAATAAAATTGTATTCCATATTTCAGAAGTCGTTTTTAGGTAAAGACCGAAAAAAACTACCAAAATATAAAAGTCGCCAAATTTAACATTACTGAGACCGATAGTTTTTTCTATATACAATAAATATTATAATATACTGGAGTTCAATCTTAATGTACTTCCTCTCTCTTAATATGCTCTACTCTATGGCTACAAGTATATTACTAATCTGTGACCACAGATTAAACACTAAACAATCACTATGTACGTTATAATTGTGAATTTGTGACACAGTCACTGTCATACGTCAGATATCTGAGTAAATGTTTTAATATTGAGTCGGGAGCAAAAAGTAAACAATTTAATTTGTTAAGTTACACCTTTTCACTACAGAAACATAAGCGATCATCATGAGTTTGCGACCCGATGACCATCGACGGAAGTGGGATAAAGATGAATTCGAAAGAATTGCAGCTGAAAGATTAAAAGCGGAAATAGAAGAAGAAGAGAGATCTAAAAAGAAAGGTATGTGAAAAACAGAAGTTTGGTTTTCACTAATAACATTAATCAAAATTGATCGTTTTGTACTCCTTGCTTTATTTACTTCTCAGTTATCTTTAAATTACTGAACTCACCAAGAACGCAAAAGCCTTAGACCTTATTTCACAAATTAAAATAAAACTTCTAAAACGACATAGCAGATATTTAAAAATAATAACATAAAACAAATTACTTATATAGCATTCATCAGACAATGATCTAATAAACTATGTATATTAATTCTGGGTAATGCCACTGAAGAAATCCTCATTGAACATGAAAATCTTTCATATACTTATATATAATGTTATAATAAATGCCTGATAAAAAAAAATTGTTCATGAACACTTTATATTTTTCAGCTCCACCAATAAAAAGGGAATTACTGAAGCAACGTGATTATAAAGTTGATTTAGATTCAAAACTAGGCAAAAGTGTCGTTATTACGAAAAATACACCTACTTCACAGTCAGGGGGCTATTACTGCAATGTTTGTGATTGTGTTGTCAAAGACTCTATTAACTTTTTGGACCATATCAATGGAAAAAAACATCAAAGAAATCTTGGCATGTCCATGAAAATTGAAAGAAGTTCTTTAGATCAGGTAAAGCATAGATTAAATATATATTTTATTAGCTAACGAATCACGAAAAAACCTTAACACAATAATCAGGCACTATTTATAAATTATGATAGGGCCTTAATTTTCAATAAATTATTTAGGATTTTTTTATAATTTTAATGATACTAGTTTATTTTAGCCACATTTAAATGGCTTGCATTTACTTTGCTTACCAAACATTAGTTTGTATAATTTTTTTAATTATGTATTAGTATTTTATATAATTTAAAAAATTTTCCATTTTAAAGCAATATTTAACCCATAGCTTTTTATATACTTATTTAAACATGTATTGGCAGGTAAAAGCAAGGTTTGCTTCAAATAAACGTAAACTTGAGGAGAAAAAACATGAATATGAGCTTGACACCCGACTTAAAGAAGCAGCAGAGGAAGAAGCACGATTAAAGGAACTTCGTCGTGAACGGCGTCGGGATAAGAAACGCAAGCTTCAAGAAACTGAAGATCCAGAAGATGGACCCGCTCAATCTGAACTTGCTCAAATAATGGGTTTCTCTGGATTTGGAGCATCAAAAAAATAATATTCATATAATTGAACTGTTATTTATGTAACTACAATAAGACACTTCAGGAAGCATTTTGTAAAAACAATATTTGCCAAACATTAATGATTTTTAAATATAAATAAGATTAAGTTTTCATCTGAAAATTATGTTCTCATATCCATACCGAAGCTTATATCCCTGGCCATTCATCACTTAATACAGCTCTATTATAATACACAATAGATGTGAAATCTATTTTAAATAAAGGCATATATTTTTTCATATTACTCTAAAACAAGACTTAATAATTAAAAATAAAAACTGATTATTAGTACCAAGGTTTTTAATAGAATAAAATAAATTTCAACACAATAAATAATTTACTTTCTCTATTGTTTGTTTTTTTTTTAAATAATAAAATAAAAAAAAAACACATCACACATAGTTAATACTTAAAAAATATACAATATAAATAAATAAGTACCAATGAATAATTTACAAATACAATTAGTATTTAAAGCTCACATCAACCTAAAAAAAATGCTTACAGGAACTGATAGCAGTCTTATTATAAATCTGATACAATGATCTATACCTACATGTATTCTATGTGTGCCATCGTGTGGAACGAAGGTCGTTTCAACTCTAACATGCTACATGCATCTGATACAGTCGCTTATAAAAGTGCTAAAATAAGAAACGTAAAAATATACTATATCGATAACATAGGCGGACTGACAAATGGGTTAACTGATGTAGTTGGGTCCAAAGACAATGTTACTATAACAAGTACCTAATAATCATTTCTAATATCACTAATGTCATGTCCCTCGTATGTGTAGTTACACCGGCCGAAGTGGCTGACACACCCTCCAAGCTCCAAACAAGAACACAACGACACTTATTATTAAGTACCTACTGCTGAGCGGTAAAATGTTTGACGAGTAGGTGAAAAATGCCCCCTTACCCAACAAACGTGAAAATTAATAATTTTAGATATTATGTAGACCAACATTTCCTATAATATTTCAAATTCCATGTTTTTTTTTAAATAAATAAAATATTTAATACATGCTCAAGTCCCCAGTGAATATAGCTTTTATCAAAAATTAGATAGAAGTTAGGACTGGATTAAATTATAATACCAACTTAAATAATAGATAGATTGTTTTCCTAACGAAAGGAGCGTATTGAGATAAGAAAATTACCCTAACATCTATAAATGAATATAAGCGTGTTTTTATCGTCAGTAACCGGTGTAGCTAATTTAACAAAAGAACAAGCAAAAAGCAACGATTCGGTATTCATTTATTGTATGTAAGTACTATAAATGATTATAAGCCATGATTTTCCGCTACACCCAACCAGTACCACGCCTTGGTATAAAACGCAAGTTCAAAGTCATGCAGTTACTAATGTGGTAATTGAATCCAACGCCATGCGACATCATATAATTTATTTATCAGTATCTCTGGCTTTCTTATTTTTATTAATAGATTCTACATTACAAGACCAGGTATAAACAAATATTTTTTACATATAAAATTTTTTTAAATATTTTTGTACACTTAACTAATTTAGCTAATCATTTTCAGTCATCAGTTGATAAACCAAGTAAGTAAATACATCATCTACATCAATTTAATATTTAAAAAATAAAATTCTAACTCAATATCCTACATTTTTGGGATATTTTATTATGCACTTTAATTGTAGTACAAAATAAATAAATCATTGTATATATATCTATAAATTGACTTGCATAATTGTATCCTCTTTCTATTTCAAATTATAATTTGTTTTAAAATTTTATAATTTCAAACAATTTCTTTTGATACATAAATAATTTTTTTGCTTTCAGATTATCTTTTAAAGACAATTACTTTAATAAGAGAAAAACGACAGCTTGAAGATCTCGAAGATGATGAATACCCGACACCATCAACACAAGAAACAGGAGAAGAATCTGGATTTTGGGATAAAGTAGTAAAAGTAGCCCTAAGATTATTCAATAAATTTATTGAATGGTTAAATTCATCTTAAAAAAAAAGTTGTATAATTTATTAATTAAATATATATAAGTGCTACTACTATTTTTTATTAAATTAACATTTAGTATATAAAAATACTAGAACAAACAGATTTTGCTCGAAATAAATTAATTCTTATGATGTATGTGAAGAAGATTTTAAATAGTTTTCAGGTATATTCAGTGGATTGTAGTTTTTTTGTGAGGCTAAATGTCGCAGAATTGACAATTCATTATCTTCAGTTGGCTTTGTTAACACGTTCATGTTTTTTTCGGAAATATTTATTGATTGTAGGATCTGTTTATATGCTGTGCTTCTAATAAAGGCTTTACTAGTAAGTGCTGTTTCTACTATACATTTATCAAACATAGCCATCGTCAGTTTGTCATGTGGTATAGGCTTGCCTTCCAAAGCATCGGCAAGCATATAATATATTTTCTTGAAATCAAACTTATTCGTGCAGACAGCTGGTGGTTTGTCTTCAAAGTCTGCTATAATTCGTAAGGCAGTAGCTGTCTCAGTTTGTAGATCTTCAAATCCATAAGATTCAATTAAGAATTTTGCCCAGCTAGCTAAAGGTATTGTTGGAAGACTGTTACATTTCTTTGATTTTTTTTCTTGCATTTTTGGATGTACGAGTGCCTTATTCTTGTAATATTCTATAGCTCCTTTGACTTCATCTTCACTTTTGTTAACAAAACATTCGATTATTTCCTTTGTGTTATGTAATCCATGCTCTTTCAAGGCCTGCAATAATTGAAACTTATCTTCTTTTGTCCACCCTTTTAAAGAGTCATTTTTGTCAATAATCGGCGGAAATTCCATTTTTAGGAAAATCACTACTGAATGTTGCTTGATAATATATAACTAGAAAATATACTAAGCCGGATTTCAATGATTATATTTATGAATATTCATTATTTTATTAGTCAAATCACCATAATAAAGAACTAAGAGCTTAATTCTAACTAAAAATAACAAATAAACGTAAAAGTAACGTGAAGTGCGAACGGTGAAATTTAAAAACTTCAAGGTTGAACCTGACGGCTGACAGTGATATTGTCAATCAGACATATGTAGAGATGTGACATGCTAGTTTTATTATGTATCTACTGCTGAGTTTTATGAGTACAAGTGTATTAAGATCCAATTTGATCTTTTATAAAAATCAATACTTTACTTATGAATGTTACGTATTTAAAAAATATATTTCCCACAAATTAAATGCACGTAAAACATTGATATGTTAAAAAGTTTTCAATGTAACACTAGAAATACCATTGTATATCTCGTTTTAAGGATCTCCGACAAGAATACACATATACGAGTACATTACATAATGCAATAATGTTTAGAACGTGTGAACACTATTTTAAAACTAAGACATCACATCGCGCATATGAAATATTTACTAGATTGAATTAAAAATTTATAAAATTATTGTGCTACGAACACATAGGACGATTACAAAGATTGAGAACCAAAATTAGAAGAAAGATAAATAAAATTTTCGATGATGCTAAAATATAAAAATAATATCATGGCTTATAGTATCGATAAATACCGAACATCCTTATTGTTTGTCAATACATAACATCAAATTGTCATAATCTTTTTAGTTTTAATTTTTATTTATTAAACAATATAATTTAACTGATAATCGTGCATTTTTTAATAAAGCGTGCAACATAAATATTTAAAGAGCAAGTTTTTTTTAACGAGAAGCAATATATTATCGAAGTATCTAACCGCTATTTAATGCTTAATAATTTTCTATAAAATGACTTCTTGTAGAATATGCTTAGAAAACCAAGAAATATTGTATCCTTTAAATGATAGTGATAGCGGTGTAAATTGTGCTTCAATGATAGCATCTATCTCAAATGTAAAGGCATGGATATTATTATGCATACTTACTTACTGTTAAATAAATATAAATTAATGAGACAGCTTAAATAAGTACCAAAATATATTTAACATTTTTTAGATTGCGAAAGGGAGTACTGATATGATATGCCAGTCATGCCGCAAAAAACTTGAAGATTTCTATGATTTCAAACTGTTGATTGAAAGGTGGGCCTTTAAATATTTCATATAACTCATAAATTGTTTTATTGTACTAATTCTCAACATTTATGAAGATAATCCAAAAAAAAATATATAATTAATTAAAGTGATTGTGCAGATGTAATTTTTCTCATTCCAGGTCTGATGTAAAGCTGAATAAAACTAAGAAAGTGTTAAAATTTAATTCTATAGATGAAGTTGGGCTTATGCTTGAAGTTGATAAAAAAGGTTTGAATACTGACTTCAATTGTAGTATTATTAAAAATGAAAGTGATAGTATCTATTATAATAATACTTTAATAAAACGATTAAATAAGGATAAAGAAAAAGAACCCCTACCAGTAGAAGACTTTTTGAAATCTGTGAAATATGAAAATGATGAGCATGACTATGTAAGTATTTTGCATATATTAAATGTTAACTGTTTGTGACAAGGGATATCTTAATTCAGACGGTTGGTAGCAACCTAACTGATGTTTAATATTAAATATGACTGGTAGTGACCACTTATAACACACATTTGCCTCTTTTCAATAAAAATTTTATCTATCCACATTTGAATACCCCCTGCAAATATTGTTTCATGATTTTAATTAATTCTAAAACTGGAGTATTGATAAATACCAAATAAATTTAACATACTTTTCATTATTCAGTAAAACATTAACAACATATGTATATTCTTAATTTACAGATGGAATTGTCAGAAAGTGATACAAGTTTGAAACATGAAGATTATAGAATCAAGAAGAAACAGAAAAGAAAAAGTAAAGGTGCAAATTTTTCACTCACCTGTTCTTAATTTTTATAAAATGTGACTGCTTGGTTAAAAAGATATTAACTACTATGATAATTGAATTTGACATGATCTGATACCTTGCTAAAAGATAGATGCTCACTGCAGACAGGTCTAAAGAGACTAGATAATTACCTAGGGTATATACCAACTTATTTAGTATACATACTTGCAGTACAGTATACAACAAAAGTGGTCTCTATTTTATCAGTCTCAAAATCTAATGCATAGTAGATGTGATATGACCAAAAAGAGTTTAAGTGTAGGACATTGTACTTGCCTCACAAAACATGGATCTATCAACATTGAATTTGTAAATATTGTCTAAATATTGAGATTTTTTTTAAAGAATAATTGTTTAGACGGCTATAATGTTATTTCAAACTTAGGATCTTCAATTCTTCAGTCTGAAACGATATAATCTAATAAAGGTACAGCTTATATAATACAATGTTTATTTTTTATTTAAGACAATGTTAAAAAAAGTATTTGTTTAAAACCAGTATATCGGAAAGATTTGAGATTAATAAAAACTAACATTCGAAAAACAAACAAACAACAAAGTAAAATCCAAGGCCAACCAAACACACTGAGAGAAGATATTTGTCCATACTGTGGGAAAAAGACTAAAGCTATAAAGAGTCATATATTACAGCATACAGGTGAATGATAATTGTTAAATTTTTATTTTTTATAATTAACAAATATAATTAATGAATAATTTGTTATTTAATTTTAAAATAATGAATTATGTAGATCTGTTTACTTACGAAGGCACGCTTTTATGCAAAATAGCTCCACAATATCGAGTCCTAGATTCGAGTAGGGCTTACGGAGTTTTAGGGATGCCCCCAGTCCGTCCGTCCATCCGGACAAGAAAGTAAGAAACATACAAACTAGATAATATCTGTTAATACAGGCTGTTTTTGTATCCGTGCCGTCTTCATTGATGAACAGTTTTATGCTATCATGATATAAAATAAAATATAATATTTATAGTAAAAACTACTATATTTTTCTTTCTGATTTGAAAAATAATTTTAACGATAGTTTTTTTAATGAATTGTGAATTACATGATTTTTTTAGCTGAAAGAAAGTTTAGCTGCAACAACTGTAACAGAAGCTTTTATACAAAACAAAAGCTAGAGTCGCATATGAAGACGCATTTTGTGGATCCAAAATTTAAGTGTGACCACTGCATTGCCAGTTTTTATTTTAAGGGAGCATTAGCGAGGTAGGATTTTTTATGTCATATGTGGACCATTCCATACATCGCCAATAGGCTATTGCCTATGAATAGCCTTGAGAACTGAACCTTGAAAAATGTTATGTTCCATATTGGGCATCATTCTTGTGAATGATGATGAATGATGGGTAATAGAAGTTTTTTTTTTAAGTTTATAGGCAAATGAATAGTAAGCTTGCCTCATAGAAAGTAAATATAAACACCTATGGACATCTGCAACACCTGGGGGCTTACAGGTGTGTTGGTTGATGGTTCCCAAGTTGTATAGGTTTAGGTCACAAAATTCGTTAGATTACAATCTCTCACGTCAGATTGTAAACTGTCGAAATATTGTGAACCGTGAAATATGATTTCTATAATATAATATGATTTCTTAACACGACATATAATGCATTAAGCATTATATGTCGTGTTAAATTAACTTATGTCGTGGTAAATTAAATGGTATTAAATTAACTTTCATAAATATTAAAACTTTTCTTTTACGTATAATTTAAATTGTATAGCCAATTTGTGTGTTTGAATCTTAATATTGTTTCAGACATATGGTAGCTCATACGGACATCAGAGAATTTACCTGTAAAATTTGCGAGAAAACCTTCAAATGGGTATGGTATTATTTTTAATTAATTATTTAATTAATTATCATAGCGAAGAAAAAATAAAATACTGTTTATAAGTCATCAGATTAAGTTCTAAATTATATTATAAATGCGAAAGTAATCTTGTTAGTTAATTAAGATTTCATGTCTTAACAACTCAATCGATCCAATAATTAAAATAATACAAAAGTAATTGTATTTTCGTATTTATTTTAGAAAAGTGGTCTACACCGACACATGCTCATACACAATTTTGCAAAGCGATTCAACTGTGAAATGTGCAAGATGTCTTTCGCTACAAAGTACGCGTTCCAACACCATTACCGCGTGCATACTGGAGAGAGACCTTACAAGTGCGAGGTACGTATACTCGCAAATTCCTGTCGTTATCCTATCTGTGTTGCAGAACTATCGATAAAATATCGATACATCAATAGCTCTTATAATGTACTATCATTATGTTTAATGTTAGGCAGTGTTATGATAATGCAGACGTTATCATAATAAAAAAAACTTATAATTGAGGATTGATGTCCTTCTTACTGATTACGGGCTTGAGGGACATTTTCAACCGAGCTAGCCAACAGTTTAAGATAGACCAAAATTCCTTTACTTTAAATACCTCGCGGCAATCTAACTCATTAGAGAATATATGCACAAGGATTAATGGTTTACCATACTTTCCAAGGCTGGCAGGAGTGACAGCTAAAAACTTATAACTATTGAGAATAACATGAAAATTAAATGATATGGAACCGTGGAAATGACGCGTTGGTGTAGAACCGCAGATCGGGATCACAATACTTTCATAACTAATCATAATCCCAATAAAAATAATCCTAAATTAATGTTTATTCCTCACAAGCTTGACATAAAATATACAAGAGCGGACTTACGTCTGTATGATTTTCATGAACATAAGTCATAACCACATAATTCTAGTAGGCTTGATACCGCGTCATGCTCATTAACAGTATGAAAATCGAGCAAGTCATTTTTCCCGGACCTGCGATGATGTCACTTAGACAATTTAGAGGTAATCACAACATTTAAACCTAGTCTATTTGTTGGAATAAACAAGCAACATCTGCGTCAAGTCACACAAATTCCCTTTAAAAAAAAAGGCGGGAGATTCGTGGCTCACACATTGAGATGGCGAATATAATTATTACGGTGTAATGTGATTATTGATGGTTATTTGTGTTGTAGACTAAATGTTTTTCTATTGTGGTAGATTGTTATTTTAAATTAAAGACAATTTATTTGGAGGTTAACCTACTTCCTACTTCTGGTTCTAAAAATATATATACTTGAACTAGATATATACTATATATATTTCCCCAGTCAGCATATTTATTACTTAAATAATAGAAATATCTCAGTTTTCTTGCCTGTCCTAACCTTACCCAGGATTAAAGTATGATTTGGATCATGCTTCTTTATCAAAGGTAGCCTGCTATCCTGATGCCACTAGTATTATCCTGTTAATACCCGTGGCGGCATTTGGACGTAGGTAAAGTACCGCGCGGTAACAAAAGCTACCTAATTACATATTATCTGCTTTGTGTCGCCATACAGCTAGGATGTCCATACGATGCGTAATTAATGACACAACTATTGTTTAACTGTACTTAGAACTTTATTAATCTTTATGTTACATGTTTTTTTTTCCTGTATGCTCGACCGAGAACAGCTAATGAATTTTCTTTAATAACTAATGACTGTATTCACTTAACTACATCTTATCATTTCACATTGAGTAGAGATGGCCCAGTGGTTAGAATGCATGCATCTTAACCGATGATTGCGGATTCAAACCCAGGCAAGCACCGCTGATTCATATGCTTAATTTGTCTTTATAATTCATCTCGTGCTGTGAAAGAAAACATCGTGAGGAAACCTGCATGTGACAAATTTCATAGAAATTCTGCCACATGTGTATTCCACCCACCCGCATTGGAACAGCGTGGTGGAATATGTTCCAAACCTTCTCCTCAAAGGGAGAGGAGGCCTTTAGCCCAGCAGTGGGAATTACAAGCTGTTGTTGTTGTTGTTGTTGTATCATTTCACTTCTATTAGTCATTCTATAAGAACAATTTTCTTTCTTTAAGTTTTCCTACTTCTGTTTATAAGCTAAACCTCTTTTCAACTTATTTACCAAATCTACCGCTTCTTTATATCGTAAATTATAGTCTTGATTTTTTTTTATATTTCTATTTATTTTGTCATATCATGTATTTGAACTTTAAGTCAAACCAGATCTTGGTTATGGCAGTCGGAGATACTAGATTTAATGCTTTATACTGACTCAACTGTTATGTGCAATATTTTCACTTAGTCAACAGTTGAATCAGTGCCGGAATGTGCTATTAATTATCGGTCAATTTGACAATCACAAATAGGTACTAACTAACTGTTAGACATGAACGTACATCTTTCCCTCTCAAACTTAACGACCGATGTCACGGCGAACCGATGTCACGGCGAACCGATACCACGAAATAGTGATCAAACAGAAACGGTTTTTACAAATGCAAGCAACGAGGAGGATATATATATATAAATAAATTTAAAAATGCGTTTTCAATGGATGACCATTTGCTTAATATTTGGACAGTTTTCGGGGGAAAAATAAAACATTTTTTCGTTGCATGTCAATTGATGGATGATTTCCGCAGTACACTTCAGTAAAAGAAAATATTTTAATACTACTATTCTTGGCTTTAAAATTCAATTGAGTTTAGTGTCTCAACTGTACCGATCAATCTCATTCGTGTCTTCTCCATCCTACGTGACATTGGCGAAATAATCTGTGCCCTGCCGGCACAACTAAACGCCATTAAACTAAGAATTTAATTGAATTGAAGAAAATATTATAAATAATATTTATGTGATGATATTTCGGTATAAAATAGAAATTGTCTTAGTTAGTCGCCCATTCTTCCATCCATCTGTCCATCCATATGGACAATGCTTATTGCATTGTTTACCAGATTTACCTGCTGGGAAGTGGTTACATCGCTCATTGATACTGCTAGATAAATAAATGATTATTGAAATTATTATTGCACCACTTATCGAGGGGTTAAAATCTGGTTTATGTAAGCTTCTTAAAGTTGGTTCACTCAATATATTATTGTGTTTTCTCAATGAATGAATTAAAATGTAATAATTGATATATGCTTTTTTTTCTTTCAGCTTTGTTCGCAGCCTTATAGTTATAAGCGAGACTTTAACAGGCACTGCCTAAAAAAACACGGTGTTTTGATTGACCGCAGACCCGTAACTGTAATGAACGAAGAGGTATTAAAGCAAGAACAAATATTGATGAAAGATCTTATTTTACGTTTGCATGGAATTAAAACAGAGAGAGAACCATTGGACTATTTTCAAGGGCCGCAAGGTGCATTGGCTTTCGCAAAAGCCGTCAAAGTAATGCAAAACAAAGAACTACTTGTTGATGTTAATTTATGAAACGTAACATTTTGAATGTTATGTTTAGTGTTATTAAAATGTTAAATTTAACAGTTGTTTTATTTATTGATGAGTTAAAGACAGACAATTTTCTTTATCCAACCTTCTCGTTTAGCCGTGATATATTATTAGATATAGACGCCCTCAGTAATGAGTTCATTTAATATTAAATTTCTTATATTTGATTATAAAAACTTACTTAAAAATAATGTCTAACTTTCTTTGCTTATTTTATAAGTATTTATGTTAGATTAGTATACATAACATTTTTTTCATTTCATTAAAAAAATTAACAACAAATAAGGAAATTTTATTGTTTTTATGACTATAGTATCCCGTCCCTATGTATCTTTAAAACAACGTAAAGGATTTTGATGCGTTTTAAAAAAAAAAAATCAATAGGTATGTTTCTATGCATAAAATATGCATTATATATTAAAGATTTCTAATGTGATGTCATGATGTCATAAATAAACACGGTTTTTGCTTAATTTTAAATAACTGGCTGAACCCTTCGTAATAGATCACACCTTCCAAGGTGTACAAAATAGTCCGCGATGGTATATGCCCATCTTTTAGGAATTGTCAAAAATATCCATTTTCATCCTTTACTTTTTACAAGAAATATTGGCTTACTTACGAAACTATTATATTAAGCAATACAGCATAATCATTAATCCTTATCCAATTAACCCTTTCACCGCCAGAGTCGGATTTATCCGACAAAACATTTCGAGCTCATTCCGCCTGAGTCGGATTTATCCGACGCAAAACCCTGTCTATTATGTATTCAATTTCTAAAGGTATTATGATGTTTTAGCCTAAAATATTTTTTTTTTCGAAAGTTTATCTATTCAACCTTTTATTTGGTCTTATAATTCACATTTACTATATCAAGAAACAAAATAAAATACTATTTCATTACGGTAAATTTACTAATATTATTCAGGAGAAAATGCATTGACTTCCAACCCCTGTGTCGTATTTATCCGACCGTAGTGATGAGACATAATGTTAAAAAATTATAAGATATGGAATATTTATTAACAAAAATATTGTATTAAAGACCAACTTAACGTGTTGTTTTTACTGTGTAAATATATATTTTTCTAAGAAATTAGCGATTTAGTTATTTCTGTATGGACAACTATAAATGCAAATTCCCATCCCTAGACTGTGTCCATTTTGCTAATATAGCCAGCGCCTGTGTCGGATAAACACGACCGTTCATGACGTCACAACCGTATGGAACTTTCAATTAGTGTTGCGCGTGTTTTTGTAATAGTTTTATATTTCTGTTTTAATTACCATGACGACTGCTGAATAATTAATACGGATTCTAGAAGGTGATGACAATGATGAATTTGTGTCAGACGAAGATTTTATTATTGATGAACAGTAATTATAATTTTTATTTTAGTTTTTTTAGTCTTATTTGCTTTTAGTTTTTAGTGTTACAAGCTACGGTTGTCACTTACCATCAGGTGAGCCCTACGCTTGTTTGTCGACTTAGATATATAAAAATTATAATAATAATTGTAATGTATCATTTTTTAAATTTTCATTCAGTAGTAGTAGTAGAGTATACTGTAGTAGGTAAGTATGTATGTAGTTGTTGGTTAACCAAGCTCGTAAATACAATATCATCATTATACCGAAATATCGACATCAACATAAAAAAATTTACCCACAACCCTATTTGTTGTAGGTATTACTTTATTGTTAAATGTGCCGGGGGCAATCGGTAAAAAGTCTGGCGGTGAAAGGGTTAAGTATCTTAAATACATTAAGCCTTAAATATAAATAAATATGGCCCTTTACAGCATGTAATTGAAATGTCATTCTGTAGTATATTTAGTATTAGCACCCGTACGAAGCCGGAGCTGGTTGCTAGCATTTACCTACCAAAACACCGAATAGTCGTTTAACTGAAACATCGACATATGTATAATTAAGTACGTTATGAATATTATTATTCGCAAATCAAGGACATTTCATTGATTTAAAACAATTATGATTATAAATTATTAATGATTAATCAATTTCTACATACACAATTAGTCTATCATATCTTAAATGTTGAACTGACTGATCAAAAAAAAGTAATAATTCATTTTATTTTATTTGTGACTAGCTATACCCGCCCGCTTCGCTGGGCATTAGTCGTAGAAAAATATTTTTTTAATTTTTAATTTTGTAATTAATTACTGATAGAATGTACAAATAATCAAGAAACATGCGAGATACTTCAGAATATGGTTAGATTAATTATCTCTAATTATACGATACGCATAAAATCTAACTCTTCGATGTCACAGAGCCAGTCGTGAGATTATTTTGATACAGTCCGAGATGATATCCATCTACTGCTCGCATAATCATAATAATTGTCATACGATTGATATTTTTCAGCGACACCTTGATTGTTTTTGTGTATTTTATGCTCTGCGTTCTATCTGCATTGATAATTACTTTGAATCATTTGTTTTTTCACTTTCTAGAGCAGTTTTAGGCATAATCCTAAATTTAGCGATTATTTCTCGCTTAGTTGTGGTACTGTACATGCATCGAAGATCAATTTTTTTCTACGTTGTCCGTGAAATAAATGTCTAGAGATTGGGGATTTTATTTAGATACTGGAAGAAGTGAACCAATCATGATACACTTTAAAGGTAGACGCGAAATTATTGTATTGTACAATATTTGTTGCTCCAAAAGATGTCATTTAAAAGCATGAATTGTAATATCTAATATACTGAAGGAAATATTTAGACTCCTTAATAGTTCCCGTCACGTAGGTAAGAAGAGGTTCTGGTGATTCAACCAGTTGTGGTAAATACATTTTACCAGTGGAGTAGCATATACCATCAGTTTATTTAGCGTGACAATATGGGCATACTATATTCATTGAACCAATGATCACATCGGGATTCATCTTGTTGTCATAACCTATATAGTAATTGAAGGCTGATTTATTAAGATTGGTTCTAGTTCTTGACTTAGTCTATTTTAATCGTTCATCATCCAGTCATTGGGCTTGTCAGGTTTATCAGTATCTCTCGATAAAGATGCTTGTTCGAAGATCTGGAACTTGATCATTCGTTGACTAACTGTTTTGGCAGCTCTTAAAGTAGAAATTCGGATTCTATTTGTTTCTAAACGTATTTCTTGTTGGTGTGTTGTTTCCGTAGCTCTTTTGGATGACGCTACGCATATATTGTTGATATTCCGATCTTCTATTTCTTCAATGGCATGGTGGTTTCAATTTATATAAATAAGTTGTTTTTTTTTGTTATGTGTCTTACGTTTACATTTTATACTAAAGATTCATTGTTATTGGAGTTATGAGTATACTTACCAATAATGATTATTATTTACTTTCTTATAATCAGAACAGCTAATCACTTCTTCCCATATATGTAATTTATAATAATTATCTCATTTTAAAATGACAATTATTATTGTTGTGGTTATTTTATGTTTATTGGCATATGACGGAAATTAAGTTAGTTGTTATGCTTTTTGAATAGATTTTCATTTTTTATTTCATATTTTATAATTATCGGTTGATCGGAATATAAGTGCATGGTGATACGCGTAAGGGCCATCTGTTGGTTATTTTTAATGATACGGATGAAATAATTACTTTCTCCATAAAACAATAGATAAACATACCAATTTTCATAATGATCGATCAAATAGTTTCTGAATTTATCGATGACACACATACAAAAACATCCTTTTGGCTATCTATATATACTTTTGTATGTATAGATCGCCTATGATTTGCGCAAGTAGGTTTTTTTCATGTTTTTCCTGTATGCCAATTTTTATAAAGATACAGACACACAAAAATTTCAAAAATGGAAAAAATTAAGTCAGCCAAAGAACACAGTTATGACGAATTACGACAAAAATAAGTGTACAGACAGACTCTAGAGATTTATATGATAGTATAGATTTAGTACTGACGTGCGATAGCTTTATTATTAGCGTATTTTATGTATAACTTTGGTGTTTCTATACCGATTTCTATGATTTTTTTTTATGGAATAGTTAATACTGTTAACTTTTGTAATTTGGGATGATTGAGAGTGTTATAATCGTAGGAATAGACAAATATAATCAGAAAGCCTCGAACTACTACGCTATTGGGAGTGACACGTGTTATTGTGAGTCAACCACAAAAGATAGACATAGGCTGTCATGGGATATTTTTTGTATAATTTTAGGGAGAACACTTTCGTAGTACGTGATTTCTGTATAGCTTTAACCATTAAGGCTAAACACGGGACGGAAGGTCAAAATATGGGGTAACTTCTCCCGTATTTCAGACATTTCCTTTCACTGCTCTGCTCCTATGGACTTTAACGTGATAAAAAGTATACTATAACCAGCTCAGGAGTATGAAAAATAATTGCACCAAGTTTCGTTAAAATCCGTCGAGTAGTTTTTGTTTCTATAACGGTTATATGGACAGACAGACAGACAGACAAAAATTTTACTGATTGCATTTTTGCCATCAGTATCGACCCCTGATCACCCCCTGATAGTTATTTTGTAAAAATATTTTATGTACAGAATTGACATCTCTACAGATTTATTATAAGTATAGATATAAATTAAAATAGACACAAATGACACAATGTTCATAGTTTTACAGTCGTATCTATATTTAACCATTCCATGATATACCTAATCCTTAATATTTTCAATAACAATAATTATGACGGTTTCACGGTAAATAAAAAAAATATATCTTTATTTAACCCATTGCGTATACAACATAAAGTTTTCTATGCTAGTCCCTTAGAGACAAATATGAAGTTGTAATCCTCTCGTACCAACTACAGCATTGTCAATTCGTTTAAACACTTGTATAACAGAGTTCTATATAGTATATTCAAAACTGTCAGCAAAAATTGTACTGCATAATAATGTTTTACATACTTGCTTGAAACCTTTTTGACACACGTAGCGCCTTCTGTTATAAGTTTTATGTACCTAAATCGGTATAGTCGTTTTTTCGGTAAGGAAACCAACAAAACGTCTTCTAATTTATTAAAATGAATGATTTAATTGACAAAGGTTGATATAGAAACATATATTTCATGTATTCATAATAAATTTCATAAATACACTATATATATTTGGTAACTTAGTATTCCGACTACAATTGCACATCCCGGCGTTAGAGGTACATACGTGCCTATGTCGATATCTATAGCAAATTCTGATATAAGCACGAGAAAAACTTGGAAGATAAAATCTCTCTTAAGTAAACCAAACAATATCAAGAAACAATAGCATATCGAGACAATGAAATGGTATCATTTAATACCTTTACTAAAATGCCAGTATCAATTACGATCAAGTTATTCGACACTAATGGACCTATTCAAACACCTTTCAATCAAATCATGGTATATAAAGTAGAGAAAATGAAATCTATGATCATTCCTGTAACAGCAGCAGTCAAGATATTTATAACCATGGTAGGGTTTACCCGTTTCTCATGACTTTATTCTTATTTGCTTTAATAATTTGTGTTAATTCGTAGTTTTCGTTAAAAACCCAAAAAAAATTACTCGTTTGTTGATTTAAAATTAAACGGATATTTGCAGATAAGATTATCACTTTTGCTGTTTCAAACATGTGCCGCTGCTCTGATCACTATACAACTATCAGTTCCAACACTTGCTTTCAAAAAGACATCCAATATTGATGAGTTTATGGTTCAAAATCAGAGAACCCGTATGAGACAAAACTATGTTCTACAAAGAGCTTTAAACAATGACATGGACGATGCTGAACTAGGAGTAACATATGTCACTGAGCCTTTCGACCCTAATGCTAATACTGAAGAATTACCAGCATTTATAGTAGACTACGCCAATATGATAAGAAACGATATTATTTTATTAGACAATTCCGTCGAAACAAGGACTAGGAGAGGAAATATTAAAAGGGAGCAATATGGTGTAAGTATACAGCTTAATCTTTACTTTTGATCGATTTGGTTACCGCCACGATACAAATGCAAAATAAAGATCTAGGTGTATATATCTATAATATTCAAAAACATTTTGTTTAATGTTTGGCCTAGCGGTTAACTCTTAAATAAACACTGTTTTGTACAATAAACCGTCATACAAACGATACTGGATATTTGTTGTCAATAAAGAACAAATATAGCGCAGTTGTCACCAAACATTTCTATGAATTTGAGGCGTTTCTGCTAATATTAGTGGTTCGTTTGTGTTTGTAAAAAAACACGAATTGTTGTAACTATATTGTCATTTATATAATAGTATATTGAGAATTTGTTACAAAATAATTTTGTGGAATGCAAAGTAATATTCTCACCTACTGTATTCTGTAGTCAGTTGGTGATGACAGAATTAGGGAGAAAATTATAGCGCAGAAAAACTTCTATGTAAGAATTTGTAAGACACAATTACTTAACGTATAATTGATGGCAATTTTATAATAGTTCAAATTGTTCACTAAACATAATTAACGGCAAAAGTGAAATAGTTTTTTTTGTTTTTAAATAAATTACATGTTTGTTTCAGCAAGGAGATGGAAAAGATATACCTTGTAGTTGTGAAGAGGAAACCGTAAGTATATATTAAAACCCTCATAAATTAATCATCTTTCAATCAATCTTTGATGTGTTATTTTAACGCTTTCATAATTTCTAGAAGAAACCGATTATTTTGGGTGACGATTATTTTCCTCGCTCCATCGAAACCAGAATCTGCAATAAAAGCCTATGCCCCTCACCCTATGGTTGCCACAAACGTTTTCATAACGTAAGTATTTAAATGTATTTTATTAAAATCATAAATGCGAAAGTACCCCTGTCTGTCTGACTCTCTTTCACGACCAAACCGATGAACCGAATTTGATGAAATTTGGTATGAAGCAAACTTGAAGTCTAGAAAAGGCCATAGGCTACTTTCTTTGCGGAACAACAACAATCAACATTCTAAAACGCGAGCGAAACCGCGGCGCCTACTAGTTTACTACTATACTCAGAGTCATCTCCAGCTATGCTGGGGTTCTTGTGCATGCGGTAATTTTCGTAAATTCTATGTAATTTGATTATATCATTTCTAACACGAAGAGCGCGTTTATAACTTTCAACTTTTAATATGGACTATCGTCACTAGCGTTTTGATAAATATTTTCGTTATTTTTTACAATTATGATCATATACATAGTAGTCAACGTGTTAGATAAATTATTGGTTCTTCAGGATGGTGGCTCTGGGTACGTGCCCTGTAGGCCCCTATGGTAGAGACGGTTACTATACCATATTAATTTGTAAAAACTTGAAAATATGCTATTAAAATGCATTTATGTGTCTATAAAATTACTGTATAAAGTATATTCCAAAACACTCTCAAATCGATTACAAGATTCACATATAATCCATTATGAAATCATTTGTATTGTTAAACATAAAACAAAATTTGCCGAATATAAAAATTATTAATTTCGTAATAAACTTATTGTTTCCCCAAGCCGAAAGGGCTTGAGGAAACAATAAGTTAAAATATATAGTAATGAATTTAAATGAAATATATTAATTGAAAATAACACTGTTTTTCACAGATAACTGTGTTAAAAAGAAAGCGTAACACTGACGAGGAATCTCAGGATGAACTACCCGATGATCTCATGAAGAGATGGGTCGCCGTGAAGAAACTCGTAACTGTCGGATGTATGTGCATTAGAGACTACACGGACTGAAATAACTATTGACAAAATTTAACGATCAGCTTATGGAAGATCACGTTCTAGAGAATCATGTTGACTGTGAAACATGTTAAAGTATTATATAATAAAACGATTAAAAATCTTAATTTTAATTAAGTCATCTCATAAAAATATTTATTAATACAATGATTTTGTATAAATATCAAAATATTGACTTAAAATTGATCTCTTTAGTTATGTCTATAGTTATAACATAATGACTATAAATTATACTGTGTTGTGCAAAAATGCACCAACCTACAGAACTATAAGAATAGTAAACGAAAAGAAAACCAAAGTCAATAAAATAAAATATTATATTGACACTAATTATTGTTTTTCTACTTTAAATCTCGACAACTTTTATTTGTGATTTTTATATTATTGTTATTGCATAATTTGTTGTTTTGGACACAATAGGATTAATTATGGTATTTAATAATTATTACGAAAAATGTTGTTGCATTTATTTAAGACGAAATATTTTTTTGTATATTACGTGGGAGCTGACAATAGAATTCAATTATGCATTGTTATTTAATAAATAATAAAAACAATTATTTAAACAGTTTATTCACTTTTTAAAAATATTTATAACTAATCAAAACTTTCATAAGTAAATTATAGTATTAAGGTTTTAAAATGAAATAAAAATTGACTTCTCATATTTTAAAACACAACCTTTGCAACGCCTTAAATTAATATTTATGTACATGTTGTTTAATATGGTCAAAATTATATACAAAGAAGAATAATAATGGGAGCCAGGATCATATTCACGCAATTATTCTTTCCTAAGTTATTTAAAAGTCCTAAAACATATATATTTAAGTGTTTCAGTATTCTCTCAACTTCTCTTTAACAATTGGATACACAAATGTAACCAATTAAATTATTGAAACCTCTTATGTAATCATATACATTTATCCTCTACTTAGGACTGCGCATAATTTCAGCTCAATTATCTTCTTATAAAATTGCTAAACTATAAAAATATATTTAACTACACTTTTATTATCGGATTAAAAACAAGTTCCTACATGGAAGTTTCAACATCACAGAAATATAGGTCACAAAAAATATGATATCCTTTTCATATGCACCGAACGTTGACCACGTTAGCTTTCCTCTCAGCACTTCAATTTTATTCACAAAACCGGTGGGCCGGGCGACGGGTCACGGGATACGGTATATCACGTGACCGGCGGTCGGGCGGGCCGGCCACTAGTGGGCACGCTACACGCTGTAAATTTTATTCACAAAACCGGTGGACCGGGCGACGGGTCACGTGATACGGTATATCACGTGACCGGCGGTCAGGCGGCCGGCCGCTAGTGCGCACGCTACACGCTGTAGTTCGCGGTGTGGTGCACGGTCTCGTGCGCGGCGGGCGTGGGCACGTCGCCGAGCTGCGGCATGATGTGCGCGATGGCCTCGCGTCGGGCGGGCCACTAGTGCGCACGCTACACGCTGTAGTCCGTGGTGTGGTGCACGGTCTCGTGCGCGGCGGGCGTGGGCACGTCGCCGAGCTGCGGCATGATGTGCGCGATGGCCTCGCGTCGGGCGGGCCACTAGTGCGCACGCTACACGCTGTAGTCCGTGGTGTGGTGCACGGTCTCGTGCGCGGCGGGCGTGGGCACGTCGCCGAGCTGCGGCATGATGTGCGCGATGGCCTCGCGTCGGGCGGGCCACTAGTGCGCACGCTACACGCTGTAGTCCGTGGTGTGGTGCACGGTCTCGTGCGCGGCGGGCGTGGGCACGTCGCCGAGCTGCGGCATGATGTGCGCGATGGCCTCGCGTCGGGCGGGCCACTAGTGCGCACGCTACACGCTGTAGTCCGTGGTGTGGTGCACGGTCTCGTGCGCGGCGGGCGTGGGCACGTCGCCGAGCTGCGGCATGATGTGCGCGATGGCCTCGCGTCGGGCGGGCCACTAGTGCGCACGCTACACGCTGTAGTCCGTGGTGTGGTGCACGGTCTCGTGCGCGGCGGGCGTGGGCACGTCGCCGAGCTGCGGCATGATGTGCGCGATGGCCTCGCGTCGGGCGGGCCACTAGTGCGCATGCTACACGCTGTAGTCCGTGGTGTGGTGCACGGTCTCGTGCGCGGCGGGCGTGGGCACGTCGCCGAGCTGCGGCATGATGTGCGCGATGGCCTCGCGTCGGGCGGGCCACTAGTGCGCACGCTACACGCTGTAGTCCGTGGTGTGTTGCACGGTCTCGTGCACGGCGGGCGTGGGCACGTCGCCGAGCTGCGGCATGATGTGCGCGATGGCCTCGCGTCGGGCGGGCCACTAGTGCGCACGCTACACGCTGTAGTCCGTGGTGTGGTGCACGGTCTCGTGCGCGGCGGGCGTGGGCACGTCGCCGAGCTGCGGCATGATGTGCGCGATGGCCTCGCGTCGGGCGGGCCACTAGTGCGCACGCTACACGCTGTAGTCCGTGGTGTGGTGCACGGTCTCGTGCGCGGCGGGCGTGGGCACGTCGCCGAGCTGCGGCATGATGTGCGCGATGGCCTCGCGTCGGGCGGGCCACTAGTGCGCACGCTACACGCTGTAGTCCGTGGTGTGGTGCACGGTCTCGTGCGCGGCGGGCGTGGGCACGTCGCCGAGCTGCGGCATGATGTGCGCGATGGCCTCGCGCGCCTCGTTCAGCATGCCCATCTCGCGCCGCAGCACTTCGTCGGTCACGGTGTGGATCGACTTGAATTTCAGGTTAATGCCGTGCACTTTGAACACGTGGTTGTTCAGGTTCACCTTGTAACTGAACGCCACGCTGCAGACCTGGAAATGACCGATATTATTTATGTATGGATCACCTCAAATATCAATTTGCTAACGTTAATTATTGATTAACGATATGGACAGGGAGATGATGAATTATTGAAGCAACACATTTAACGATAAGCAACAATTGCAATATTTAAATGGTATATAATTATATAATGAATACGAAATATCATATATTTTAATTTTCAAAATTATACAAGCTGTGAACATATATTATTTAGCTAATCCTCAATTTACAGTAATGTATGTTGAGTGAGTTAACATATGATTTTTGAATCAGAGTAGAATGGATAACACGAAAACGAGCAAAAACGAAAAACCAAAAGGCTTTACAAAAAAAAAACCAATTCACATTTTCTGACACAGTGGAAAAAATTAAGACATGCACACTGGTCTATGAAGTTTATGACGAGTTAGCAGAAATATCAAGATGAATATCTTTCATAAAACTTTAAGTCCTCTACCCCAGTAAAAGTACTCAAACAGTCACAACAAATTTGTATGAAAATTCGTCATTTTTGATAGTATGGTCATCATATGTCTAAATAAAAGACAGATTTTAATGCATTGTTGACAACTCATCACTTAAGTTTGAAGTTACAGTTATGGTAATCACTGATTAGGTGTTTGTTTATTAGAAAAAAACAGTTATCACATATATCAGTCATATCACTAAGTACTCAGACTCACTTGGCAGGAGTAAGGGCGTTCGCCGGTGTGCATACGCTCGTGGTTTTGCAGTTGGTGCTTCGCATTGAACGACATGGTGCAAGTCGCGCATTTGAATGGTTTGTATCCAGCGTGGATACGAAGATGACGGTTTAGATCGCAACGCTGGAAATATAAATGTATTTTAAGCTTATGAATACATGATAGAGCATAATGGAATCCAATGCAATAGATATTATTAAAAGAAATAGTAATTATGATTTTATTTACTAATATAATAATATTAAATACAAAAACGTTTACTTACAGCAATAAACTTTTTCGAACACAAATTGCATTGGAATGGTCTCTCTCCTTTGTGAATCAGGTTATGCCTATAAAAAAAAAATTATAATAGATCAATGTCTGAATTGAACTAAAACACTGTATTAGATAATAAATATTATCTATCAAAAATGTTTTAGTTACCTTACTAGTGATTTCTGTGTGTAGAACCCTGCACCACAAATTTCACAAATATGGTCTTTAATTCCAGTGTGCTGTTTAAGGTGAACTAATAAATTACTTTTTTGTACAAAGGATCGTGGGCATTCGGAGCAAGTGTACTTCTTTTTTTCTGAAAGAATCACCATTAAATGTCAATAAAACTACAATAAAACCTACATAACATTTAGATTATAATAACATGTGTTCTAAATCAAGAATTAAATGAAAAAAGAGATATTCTAACAAAAATATGTAAATGTAAATTTAACTTTTTATGTAATATATAAATCTATATATAGTCTGCATACCTTCATGAGTTGCTATATGATTGCCAAGGGTATAAGTCAATATACCACAGACTGGACATACAAGCTTTTCTCTTTCTTTTGAAATGGGTTTTGTATTCTTCACCCTTCTTATAGAAATATCTCGTCTTATAATCCTACTATCAGACTTTCCTGAAGCCCTGGCTTTGTAATTTGGATGAATTTTCAATAACGTTGCATCTTTTGGTCTCTTCAAGAGTATTGGTGGTCCTTTAGCACCATTTTTCATTATTGGATCTGTCAAAATAAAGCAATGTTTCAGTAAGGGTCTGATCAAATGTAGAAAAATAATGTTTAATTTACCTTTAACTGTATATGTATATAACTGCATTTCACATGTATTGTTTTGTGTTATCAGATCATCCATTATGTAATTATTAATTTTAAATAGTTTAAAATAAAATGGGTAAATAGTATTAAATAAAAAGTTTCAACAAATTACTAAAAAATACTTACAACAAGTAATAGTAGTTGATTTCTTTTCATCACCACCAGAAGATTCATCAAGATCGAGTTTAAATTGTCTAACAACCCTTACTTTTTTTACAACTGGTTTTTTAGCCTTAAACACCTTTATTTCTGACAACTTTGGCTTTTTAAATTTACTCTTCGTCTTCTCTGAGGGTGGGACGTAATCATCATCATCATCATCTTGATATATGTCATCATCTAAATATTCAGCCTAGAATAAACATGATATATTCAAACATTTTATTGTACTGCCTTAAATTGTAAATCTACAAGTTATTATTGTTTAATAAAAAAGTTATATAAGTATATATTTATATTTATTTAGCATATATAACATGGGAGTGAAGTATGACAAAAAAATTTACATTGTATGTTAATAGACAATGTGTTTATAATAATAGAATATAAGGTACTTATATCATAATTATTTTATTAAATAATAAATATAACAAATTATACAAATATATTAATGGGCAACTTACACATACATAAATATATAACATATATAAATATCCTTTCTTAAAAGTACTATAGTTAAATTTGAATTGTTCAAATCATTATATTAATAGTCACTAATCATTTATAAATAAATATAAAAATTAAGTGCATAGTAATAATACCACATTTTTACTTTTTGTTATTACCCATTGCTACATTCTTAGTTTAATAAGTAATATTGATTAAAAAAGTATTAAATACATACAAATTTAACAATGTTTACAAATACTAACTTACATCAATATTGAAGGTTTGTGAATTTTCCCGAGATATATTAAAGCCATTTCCGGACTCCACTTTTCTTATAACTGTGTCTGCTATAACAATATCTTTACCATCAATAGTTTCAACTTTTACCACTTCATTAGGGTTATCGAGGACATCTATTTCCATTTCCCATTTTGGTTCATTTTTAATTGTTAGAGGTCCAATTTCACTTTTTATATCAGTAAAAGAATCAAATGCAATTTTTTTGGTTGGCACATTTCTACTTGCTTTTGCAATTAGCTTCCTTAACTCACGGTCAGACCTTTAATAAAATTACTTTAATTTATAGACAATAAATTGAAACTTTATAAAAATAAATATTTATATAATACATTAAATTTTTACTGTAGTATAAATTAGCTCATTTTACTTTACTTAAAAGTTATTGATGTGCACTTACCTCTCTGCAACATTTTTGAGAAGAAAAGCCTTTTCCAAAGATGTACAACATTTGTTGCATATTTTCTCAGGTAATCCATCATTTGAGGAAACCTAACAATATAACAAAATATTAAGTATTTATTTAAAATTCCAAACAAACCGATAACTTTGTAGCAATAAATTAGAAGGTTTAGAATATTTTAGTATAAATATTTTTTTTAGTTATTTTGTATTTCATTTAACAATTAAAATATTTGCACCTTTTTAGAAAACCTATATAATTATTTTGGCCAAATTTAATTCGAAAACAATACACGAATATAACAATATCGCAGTTTTGTTTTCTTTAAATGAAAACATGAAAAAACCACGATACTAATTTGTATTGGCAGAATTTTATGAAGTATAGTGATGCCGGTAATGCATTTGCTACTTCCGAGCAATAAATATACACAAACGCTAACCTTAACGTCTGCTATTGCTGTAAGCATTTCTGCATAATTCCCAGAAAGCTTATATTTAAATAATGGACACAAGGGTCTCTTGTTCGATAAACATATTCGACAGGATGACAAATTAATGCTGTTAGGTTCTATCATTTTGAAAATAAAAACTTCTCAGGTTAAAGTGATGAACAAAATCCGTAACTTTATCAAAGACACACAGTGAATCTATTTGATGTCGATTAAAAGCCAACACAGATATTTGATTTCGACATATTTTATTCTTAGCCCAACTCTACTGAAAGTCTTTAGGGATGTTTGACGTTTCGCAGAGTTTGACAAATGTTAGACACAATGGGTTGTAATGTTACGACTTACGAGTCGGCCTTTAGACATTCAAACCATAGCCATCCATTAAAAAAAAATCAATCATTACTCGATACCAAAGGTTATCGATACAAATGTTAGTAAAGTTCGGAAATATAAAAAAAAAATATATATAATGCCTTTAATTCAACTAACACTTATATTGTTTATTGCTTGGGATATCGTTTGTTGTGTTTTTAGATGTTCGACAAATCATATTTGTAAAGGATAAAATATTTAATATTAAGAGATCAAAGATCGACCTTATCGCTTATAAAAACTGTTCTGCAAAATAGTTAATACTTATGTGTAGGAAGAGAATTCCAAAAAATAATTAAAGTTAAAAAGACTTTTATCCAGAGCCGTTAAATAATTTAATAGAATATTTGTGACAACCAGAAGGATGACAACCACAGATTATTGATAAATATTAGTGTCAAATTTACAATGCGTCTCATGATAACAGGAATAAGAAACGCATTTTTTATCTGAGTCTCAATTCTTTATAATAGAATTTAGATAATATAGATGGTTCTTTTAAATGTTCTCAACTTATTTACGTTTCGTAAAAATTAAACTTGTGTCGTGAAAAATGTTATAATGGCCACTTTTGAAAATAGGTTGAGTCGTAGAAAAGGTAAATATTTTTTATTGGTTTACATTCTGTGTATAGCATAGGCCTACCTACTGTATTAAAATACTAATGATCAATATTTCCTTAATCGGTATACATTAGAAAATAGTGAAGTGTGTAATTTTATATGAAGAATCAATAATATTGCAGGTAAACATGGTGGCAATACGTATAGGTTAGACACTAAAAATAAAACACCTGAAGAGAATATAACAGAAATAATACAAGGTCTGTACTCAAAGAAATCGTTTCACAATGATACATCACCCACCAGCAAAAATTTGCCTACAGACTTTAGACTGGGCAGGCTAACACAGAAAAGTAGTTCTGACAGTTATAGGTGGTCCTATCTAGACGCATTAGTCACCTTACTTAATAAGGAAGACAGAAGTAAACTCGGATTTACTTCTGATGAGTTGATGACATGGTAAGTGAAAATATTCTTCTTAGATCTTGTGAACTATATATCTAACAGAAAGTTGTGTAATATAAAATACATCAGCTGACTGGTGTTTTGATTTTCTATTTCAGCATCCGAATAAGTCTTGTTGATGAATCTATGGTCATAAGAGCTGCTGCACTGAGAGTTTTACGATACTTAATTAAAACAGAAAGTGATGTTGCTACCTTTAATACTTTGAAACTGCCATATCTAGTTATCAGGTATTTTGAATGTTATGTTAATTTGTTTTTGAATTAATTAAGTTTACATAATATTAATTAACTTTTTTCTGTTTGCTGAGATAATTTTAAATGGATTTCTTTTGCTCTAAAAGTATATGTGTATATTTTTATAAAAAATGTTAAACTGTTGTGGAATATGTATGTGGTTATGTTTACATAGTGTAGTAATATAGAGTTATATAAACTTATACATTTCCTTTAAGAACGTGTAAGTTGAACTTTAGTGATAACAATAATATAAGAGAGCAGAACAATATCATTAAATAAATATAAAAATTGTGTAAATTATAATAATTTCTTTGTAGAATTAAAATTAACACCTCATTTATTGTATTTTTTATTTGCAAGGTCTATGGATTTAATGCTTCATAATGAAGAGGAACGTGCACAAGCATTAAAAGTAGTGAGACGTGTCATTGCTGTTGTTGGTGCTATTGAACAAGGCCAAAGGCGCTACCGTGCAGCATACATAGACCAGGGTCTGTTACGTTGTTTAGCAGCTGTTGCTCGAGCAGGAAGCGCTGGAGATGGAAGTAGCAACAGATTATCAAGACCTGCTATTGCGACTCTAGCTGAAATATGTAGGTCCATAACATAATTTTACTTGACATATTTAGTTTGTAAGCTGTTTGTCAAGTTTAATTTGTATTTTTGAAATATTCATTAATGTAGGTCACTTAAGATATTATGTTTTTACAGGTGTTTTAAATCCAGATCTGTTTATATCATGTGGAGGAGTAACAGCAGTAACAAGACAACTTGCAGAATGTGCCACACCACGTATGGCAGAGGCTTTATGTGGAGTCCTGTTACATACACTCAATGATCCAAAGTCACGAAATGCTGCTAGAATTGATTTAACATGTCTCAATTCACCCTACTGTGATTTTCAGTATAAACCAGCAGGAACTGATACCAGCAGGTGAATAATTAAGTGTTAATAATAATCTTCAGAAGTTCGCAAGTTCAAGGCAAAATTACTAATCAAATTAAACTGGTACTATTGTATGAGGTTAATAGTTAATTACATTAGTGACTTAAAAACATGAAGCTACAAAAAGTACCATGTAGAGCAAACACACAATAAAAACAAACAGAATGATTCTATGTCAGAAAAGTAAATGGTTTTTAAATGGAGATAATTGTTTAAATTGAATTATTACATAAAAAAGGGCTAAGTGCAAGCCATATTCGCCTGTGAAGGGTTCCGTAGCAGCAAGGAACATTGTTCTCGTAATTTGTTATAACTTTGATTGATGTTTTAATAATAGTATATTTTTATTACTTAGGTATCTCTTACAGATTTATTATTAGAAAATAATGGTTAACATTTTATGGATAAGGTTTATGTTTCTGTATTTTTTAATTGTATGAAATGATTGAATGAAAGGTTAACAGTTTATGATTTATGACTTATTATAAAAAAAACTACTTTGTAGATCTCGTTCAAACCAAATTTCGGTGAAAGTTTTTATGTTAATGTATATCATATATATTTTTTTGTTTTATCATTCTCTTATTTTAGAAGTTACAGGGGGAAGGATACATATTTTACATCTTCAGTTAGAAAAAAAAATTATTCTTTCAATTTAGAAAAAAAATATACTATAAACCTTAATATCATTTTTGAAGACCATAGGATATCCATAGTGTATCGAAATATGGGTTTAATGAAAAATTTTGAATTTCAGTTCAGTATGGCGAAATATGGGTAATGTTTTCCCATACTGAAATTTAGCCCAATTTTATGTTTGCAAGTGAAAATCTTAATGCGGTTCAGAATACATCTGGTTACGGAATCCTAAAAATGGGTTTCTTATCAGTATCAGCATAAAGCGGTTATAATGGAGTCTAAGATAAAGTTGATCTATTTGTATCTCCCTATTAATAGTATAATATTTAAAAAGATTTATGTAGAATTTGTTTCAACGGTTCCTTTCTAGTCTATTCTAGTATTACTGACAAATCTTTTTTGTTGTATATTATTTGACGACCTCCGTGGTCGAGTGGTGTGTACACCGGTTTTCATGGGTACGCCACTCCGAGGTCCCGGGTTCGATTTCCGGCCGAGTCGATGTAGATTACCATAAGTTTTCTATGTTGTCTTGGGTCTGGTTGTGTGTGGTACCTTCGTTACTTCTGATTTCCCATAACACAAGTGCTTTAGCTACTTACATTGGGATCAGAGTAATGTATGTGATGTTGTCTCATATTTATTATTATTTATTATATTATTATTATTATATGTGTGATTGTAGAGACGAGCGAGAGATGCGGTTCACGTGCAGTCGCCTGGCTCTGCTGTGCGTACTGCGCAGCTGGCCCGGTCTGCTGCACTTCTGCCACCCGCGCAGCGCGGGAGGCCTGCGCGCACTGGTCGCAGCGCTCTACCTGCCGCGGCTAGAGGTCCGAGTGAGTAACTTCACTTCGTCTTCTCCCATATCGCTTGGCTTGGCTGTTTATGACGGAAAGCTTTGATCTCATGATCGGGGCTATTGAAGTAATAAAGATTTAGTAAAAATTTTTTTTTTTTAGAAAGCTATATTGGATTTGCTGTATGAATTAGTTGGACTGCCGCAACCAGATTGGACCGATGAAATTTCTGTAGCATTGGATGCCGTTGACCCGTCTGATTTTCAAGTGAGTTTTATTTGTCATTGATTATAATTTTTAAATATGTATTATTTTTGAACTAAATGGTGAATTATTTTTAATAGGATTCTTGGCGATTGAATGAAGGTTTTGTGGCGGCTGAAGGTACTGCCATTTTACCGCACCTCGGTGCTACCGGCCCTGACATAATCGAAAACCATCTCGCACTGTTACTACAGTGCTTTTTAGAGGTCAGTCTATTTTCAACACATTAGTTCGTAATGGTGACGGCTAAATTATGACCGCCTTTATAATGCTTTATTTCCGTTTCAGGCTGGTCTCCTAGACGGATTGGCGGAAGTGATAGTGACTAGTGATACATTTATATCGGTCCGAGCGACCGTGCTTCTCGGTCAGCTGCTGCATCTGATACACCTCTTCGTGCCTCCTCAAATATGCAGCATAACTCCGGCGCTGCCGTCACTGATCTCGCAAGCGTCAGCCGGGAAACCACAGGCGTTGGCGGCTGTGGCGGCACTGTGCCGACTGCACGCAACACTCGAGGCGCGGCCAGCCAGCAACAGCCTGTTCCTGGACCACATCGTGCAGTACTGCAGCGGTGCCTTCCGGACCAAGGCGGAGGATTTCTCGAAGAGCCGGAAGGAGAGAGACAACGCGGACATGGCCAAACCGAAGTGCAACCGGGACTCGCACGACGAAAACGGCGAGTATCATAACGAATCGGACGCGGATTTTGAGCCCAAGCAGCGCCACAGCGTGGGCTCGCGCGCCGACGTTTCCACGCGCAACGTCAGCGCGCTCGTCAAGAGCAAGAGCGTCAGTTCGCGCACCACGGCCGCCGTCACCAAGGTCACCAAGTCGGCCAAATTCTTCAGCCTCTTCGAGCGCGACTGCGACAGCCTGCTCAGGTCTTCGTTCGTCATGCAGAACAAGGACGGTAACACATGGAATTGGGAAGTGATACGAACTATACTGAAGGTGAGATTCGGATTGTGATTGCTATGTGATGTGTTCTGGTGATTTATTAATTCGAAATAATATTTTTTAGGAAACCGATGGCACGCCGTTATTGAATTTGAGTGATAGTGGACACAAGGCATGGGCCAGTCGCATTATAAACTATTTAAAACCATCTTCGAATAAATACTCTCATACTGATCTGTCCACTATTGGTAATGGACATTCCGCCACTCGCGCTGGATGTCAATTAATTAGAAAGCTGTTGTGTCACAATGATGTAAGCGATATAGTGTTTTAAAAACTTTTAATGTAGAAAAAATATATGTGTCTAAAACAAAAATCAATTATTTTTAGGCTGACTCACAAAGACTATTGGAAGACCTATTTAACGACGTCAGTCGACAGATTGAGGCGATTGAAACTGGTCGTAAGGCTCACGAGTGCCTCTTCAGTCCACAGCACATGTGCAACACTATGTGTCAGATGTACTTTTTATTCATAGGACAACTCTGTCATTCGCATACAGGACTGAGACTTTTTAAGAAGACGAGGCTTTATGAAAAGTCAGTAATAGTGATGCCTTTTATTTAAATATTCCTATTTTGATTTAATTTATCTCAGCAACGAAGTTTATATTATTATTTTTGTTTTTTTTTTCAGTCTCCTTGAACTGTCAATAAAAACTCATCATAGTTGTTACGTTAAATTAGTGATATCGAGCTTAGATTACACGTTGGATTCGAGTCCAAGAGATATTCTTGCCAAAACACTAACATGCAATATACTAGCGTCGAGATTATACGCCACACAGTTCCTAAATGTACTCCTACGAGCCTCGCGTAAATCGAGAGATTTAGTCAGAAAAAAATCCAAGTTAAAAAAGAACATTGTACAGGAGCAATGGAAGTTTACGTCTAGAGATGAAACTGATACGAACGGGTTAGACATGGACACGTGGATACTGCAAATGTTAGTCGGACAGATCAAAGACGAATCTAAAACTGTTGTGAAGTGCGCTCTGACCATCTTAGAAGAAGCCTATAGTGTACCAGTGAGTTTTATCAATACTATTCGTTCAAAGAATGTTTTAAATTGACTTTTTGATGTAATATCTACACGATGACTTTTGATTGACCTTTATTTCTTGTGTGCAGGTCTTCTTTGAGAAGTTAATGACAATGAAGGATTCGCTCGGGCAAAACTGTCGGCTGGATAGAACGGCCGAACCTTCGTCGTTAGATTTCTCAGCTGTCGGCGACAGAGGCTACCTCCTATGGCTGGGACTCGAAGTGGCCTCCGCTGCGCAAAACACCGACGCATATTCGATCGCTTTCGTCAAAAAACATCTCGATTTTTGGAATAAGTCGTACAATTACAGGTATTTCACATTTGCTACTAATATGTTAACACATCTTAAAGACTATAGCTAAATTAATAAATATTATTAAGCATAAAAATTACATGTTACTATAAAAATTGCATTGGAAACGAATGTGTTATATAATATACTAGCGACCCGCCCCGGCTTCGCACGGGTGAAATACTGATACTAAACATACTACAGAATTTGTTTGCTTACGACATCACATTATAAACTTCTACAATTATACGTTTTGGCATGGGTACCGTATATACATTCATGTCCACGTAGTAGAAAAATTACAAACAGACGACGACGTCCGCGTGGCGTGGGAAATTTGCAAAACGCAACGCAACATACACCTGATAAAGTACCAGTATAAGCTGACCCCCAATTCATATCGACAACCATTTTAGAAAGAGCTCAACTTAAGTTGGGCGCTTATATTTCCTAAACTTTGTATTATTTGCGTATAAAAAGTAGCCTAAGTTACGCCTTAGTACATTACCTACCCGCCAATGAAAGTCCTGATCAAATCGGCCCAACCGTTCCAGAGATTACCCGGAACAAACAGACAGACAGACAGACAGACATACAGACAGACAGACAGACATACAGACAGACAAACAGACAGACAAAAATTCTAAAAATGTGTTATTTGGTATGTGTACCGTATATAAAGACAAATGCATGTAGCAGAAAGCGGTTATTTTAATATTACAAACAGACACTCCGATTTTATTTATTTGTATGGATTGTTAAGAGTAGCTACTTTGCTCCGTGAAGGCGAGAACTAGTCGCGCCGGTTGAATTTGTATTCCGAAACGTCGGGGTCCTCACAGTTAAATGTTCCAAAATGGCAACGTGTAGTCGGGAGCCTATTATATATGTTGAAATGATGTTGTCGCCTGCGTGCAGATACGTGCGGCTGGTGGAGGCGGGCGTGCACGAGGCGCTGGCGCTGTCGGAGGGCGGGCGGCGGCCGCGCGCGGCGCGCCGCACGGCCCGCCCGCCGCCGCACGTGCTGGGCGCGCTGGCCGCGCTCGCCGCGCTGGCGCCCGCCGCCGGCGCGCTGCTGGCCGCCTGCCTGCCGCACCACTACAGGGTAACGCCGAATTCTATACTCGCTTTAACCATTCAATGTATTTATTGGAAACATACCGTGACATATCCTCAAAAAAGAGATAACAAAAACAAAACGCTTGCCTTCTGCTTTTTTTTTTATGGTATAAGTTGGCGGACGAGCATATGGGCCACCTGATGGTAAGTGGTCACCATCGCCGATAGACAATGACGCTGTAAGAAATATTAAGTATTCCTTAAATCGTCAATGCGCCATCCAACCTTGGAAACTAAGATGTTATGTCCCTTGTGCCTGTAGTTACACTGGCTCACTCACCCTTCAGACCGGAACACAACAATACCGAGTATTGTTATATGGCGGTAGAATAGATGATGAGTGGGTGGTACCTACCCAGACGAGCTTGCACAAAGCCCTACCACCAAGTAGGGCTTAAGATGATCTGAAGAAAATGATGATCGAGTAAGTCGATTTATTAATTTCTTAATTCCCTATTTTCATAACAGATTCTGCAAAAAAAGAAATGCGTCACTGAGCAGGAAATCGTTGACTTGAAAGCGTCCCTGTGGGCGGTCGGAAATACGGCGGTGACTCCGCAAGGCTTGCAGCAACTGATGAACTTGAGCAACGGATTTCTGGAAGACGCGGTGCCCGTGCACATCGTGCGCCTGGCCAAGTACAGCCCCGTGTACTCGGTGCGAGCGACCGCCTTCTACGTCCTCGCGCTGATTGGTAGCACCTACGATGGCGCAAATCTCCTAGCTGATTTAGGTAATATGCTTATTTATTTTCAAATTTCCTTTGATAAAAATCTACTGTTTCATAGTAATAAAACTTTTTGAATTAAATATTGATTAAAGGATGCCTTTTTCCCAAATGTAGGTTGGTTCTGCGTCAGACATACGAGACACGATCAATTCCCCGTTATTCCCGATGAAAACTTCGTCCAGATGATGGATCTTCAGGACAACGGTCATGCTTTTATCACTTCGCCCGACCGACGATTCTTTGACATCGATTTGAGCGAACACTCCGATCACACCGATCAAAGCACAGCGGAAAGCTTACATTCCGAGATTACGAAGTTAAATCGAACCATCGGGTCGATATCTACCGACCAAGACAAGGACCAAGATGTAGTGGATCCTAAAATAAACATATTCGAGCGTCGTGATGCCGATAAGAGAAAGTCGCACACGCTGCCAACGCAAGGATCTAGCTCGCACGAACGTTCGCTAACCGAGTCTCGAACTGTAGACATTCTGAGAGACTGCTCGAGTTACGAACGCGGTCCTTACAGATTGCACATGGAAAATAAATATACAAGGAATTTCTCACTGGACCACTCGCAAGAGGGCCGAGAGAGACACACCAGTGAATCGAGTACTAGCGGAGTGAGCAGTTGCGATTCGTTCCTCGGGAAGTATGTTATCCCGTAAGTATATAATCTATTACTGATTACAACTTGATCAATATATCACGCACAATGATTTTATCACGCTGAGTTACTATTAGAAACTTGTACTTCAATTTACACTTTAATTACTATCACAGACACAGCGTCGAAAATAGGCTATTTGACAATACGAAAAATAAATTGTGAATTATTGTAATCAGTGTATATTATGAGTTTATAAATGGTTATTTACTAACGAAAGTTGAAAATAATACTTAATTTATTCAAAAATTTTTTTCAAACGTTTGTAACGTGACACAAAACGCCGCAAAACGAAAATTGGCCGGGCTTACGATGAGGTCACTTTCTTGTAAACCTTGCTTTTCTACTATATGTACCACAGATTAAAATACAGGAAAGTGACGTCACCGACCCCATTGCAGCGCCATATTGTCCAAGCGGCGTTTTTGCGCGCTATTTAAATATGGAATTTTTAATACGATATTTTTCGGCAAATATGTACTAGAAATAAAAAAAATCAACTTTTACTGGGTTCCTTAACTTCTACTAAATAATATAAATTGTATTTTAAAAACCTGTCAAATAGCCTATTGTCGCTATAAACATTATATAATGAAAAGAAATAGTAACAATATGTTGTTTGAAATTATACCATCATGCCTGCATTGATCCCATCCAATACTGGTTGAGAATACAAGTAAATCCGTGTCCGTAGCGAGCGCGTGCCCAAGCTGAGCCCCATTCCCAGCTCGTCCAGCCTGCACGGCGCGCGCAGCGGCGGCGCCACGCAGCGCGCGCGCCCGCCCGACGTGCGCCGCCGCACCTCCACCTCCAGTGAGTCTGTTACATACATGTTACTGTTACATACATGTTACTGTTACATACATGTTACTGTTACATACATGTTACTGTTACATACATGTTACTGTTACATACATGTTACTGTTACATACATGTTACTGTTACATACATGTTACTGTTACATACATGTTACTGTTACATACATGTTACTGTTACATACATGTTACTGTTACATACATGTTACTGTTACATACATGTTAACTGTTACATACATGTTACTGTTACATACATGTTAGTTATTCGAATGTTCTTATCGTACCAACTGCCAACACATCGTACCGAGAGAGCGCTTAAGTAATTGAGAAAGACAATTAATATTGAAAACTGTAATTATTATTTAATAAGCCTATAATACCCGTAACATTAAACAGTATTTCAATCTTTTAAAATCGTGAAAATGTCAACATTTTATTTTTCTGTGTACGTGGAAAATTATAAGCTTCAATTAACCCTTAAATCATGTTATTTCTTGGTTGGACTCCTTGAATTAGTTCTAACTAATTGACGATTTCATTTCGATTTCAGGTTTTACAACACCAGACGTTGCCAGTTCACCTCCTACTCAGATGGACTTGAGAGGATATGCCACACTGCAAACTCTTAATAAACACAGAAGGTAATTTTATTTAATAGATATATGCCATTTATATTATAAATAACCGTTCAATACGATATTATAATTGTATAATTTCACATATTTTGCACGCTAAATAAGCTTAAGATTCGACTGTGTAAAAATAAAATCGTTGGTCTATATAAGTTTAAAATAACGCGTTAACTGTAAGCCACCTTTTTATTTAAGACAGAATGGGGCTGTTAATGAATTGTTGGATTATTATTAGAAAAGCACAATAATCTGACATGCTATAGAAAAATTGTAATATTTTTATCAGAAAAGTGTAACCATTTATATAAAAAGATAAGGTGTAAACAAATAATTATTCCTTGTGCAATTTTTATCATTACTAGTTGTTGAAAATAGTGTTATGAATTTTAATATTCTTAGTGAACTTTCACCACTAAACAGGCCGCATCATGTATCAGAAAGTGATGCAATGAGTTCCAGCGATGTCGATGTTTTGAGCTGGTTGCCCTACGACTCCAATCAACGTGCGAAGCCCTTTTCCTCCCTTCGGGATAGAGCAAAGTCAATTCGTGAGAGGATGACTAAACTAAGGTATTGTTGTTATCACAATTAATGTGTTTGAATTAAATACACATAAAAAATTGTACCATTTAAAGAAACGATTTCTTTGTATGAACATATAAAGCTACTCTGACACCAATAAAAAGTAAAGTATAGCTTGAAACTCTGAAAGAAATTCGAGAATTGACGAATTACATTTACTTAATTAAGCTTTATAAAACGATGTACATATAAACAACAACAAGAGCCTATAAATTTCCCACTGCTGGTTTAAGGCATATCTCCCTTTTAAGGAGAAAGTTCGAAACATATTCCATCTCGTCTCTTAAACGAGAGTAGAATCCCGGTTATCCGGATCAATTAAAAAAACAGGGGTATTCAGTATAATCGAAAATTCGGATAACCGATTTTGAAGCAAATCTAACAATATTTCAAAATTTAATATTTTTTAATATCTAGTGGGTTCATTTTGATCCCGCAAACAAATGAGAACGGGAGTATACCGTCGGTGGCGAGAATAAACTTGTCGTACATGCCTTGTTGCGCCGTCAAAACATTTTTAAATAGATTTATTACTAATAGGAGCCGAGACGAATGAGTCCGGATAATTGGATATTAGAATAATCGGGACTCTACTGTAATACAACAACAACAACAAACAACAACAACAGCCTGCAAATTCCCACTGCTGGGCTAAAGGCCTCCTTTCCCTTTGAGGAGAAGGTTTGGAAAATATTCCACCACGCTGTTCCAATGCGGGTTGGTGGAATACACATGTGGCAGAATTTCTATGAAATTTGTCACATGCAGGTTTCCTCACGATGTTTTCCTTTACCGCTGAGCACGAGATGAATTATAAAGACAAATTAAGCACATGGATCACCGCTTGCCTGGGTTTGAACCCGCAATCATCGGTTAAGATGCACGCGTTCTAACCACTGGGCCATCTCGACTCACTGTAATAGGTACATGAAAACTCATCTTCACAGAATTTGAAACTGCTATCCACCGAGCTCCTCACAAGTCTTTCACGGCTTTTCTAACGATCGAGATTATGCAATCTCGACGAGTAGACTTCTTTCGTAATATATGAACTTGTGCGACAGCCTGCTGGAGTACGACTGGAAGCCGCTGTGGGCGGGCGAGGGCGCGGCGCGCGCGGCGGCGCCCAGCGCGCCCCCCCGCCCCGCGCCCGCCGCGCGCTCCCTGTACTACATGGGCATCTGCCTGCCCGCCAACCTGCTAGACCTCTTCCCCTTGTGAGTGTCCTCGTCATAACCATTAACGTGTCTCACGCGATCCGTTCTCAATTTTGTAGTTTTTTTATGCTGACTGTACCTAATGAACTACTATGAAATGTTTTATCGAATGATGCTGGTTAAACCGTGACCAATAAAAAAAAATTTAACAGTAAAACTAATATTTATTTAAGTAAATAAATAAAAGGCTTTTTTATTTTATTTTATTTTTATTTATTAATGATGGTTAATTTTATACCTAGCGACAACGAAGAAAAGGAAGCAGATGGTGACGAGGATCAATGTGGAAATAGAGTGACATCCTATTTAGGAGAATTTACGACTTTGGACAATCGATCACGTACGCCTGATAACCATAGCTTTAGCTTTCATAAGGGTGAGTATTGTTATGATTTAAATTTATATTACCATCAATAGATTTATTTAGGATATTGTATTTATCATACTATTATTGTAAATACAATATAAACATACTATTATTTAATAGCCTTACTTTTGTTATTATGTGCTTCCAATATACATAATAATAAAAGTAAGGCTAAAAATAAAGTAAAAATAATAATTGTGAAATTAAGCTTTTTGTGTACCTACTTGTTACAAAGTATTATTTATTATACATAAGACAACTTATAACATTAATTGAAAGCCTTTTTTAGATTTGAAATTTCCTTCAATTTTTGCAATAACTATTACTAAAGAGATTTATTTTACCCAACAACTACAACAACAATATCCTGTAAATTTCCCACAGCTGGGCTTAGGCCACACATTATGAATTTGAACTTGTTAAATTAGTGATTTCATTTCAAACTTTCTTCATATATTTTTTTTATTATTTGGCTATTCGATATATATAGTACTACTACTTCCACTAAATTAACTTATAAGTGTGCACATATACTGACACGATACCGCTGCCATCGTCGATAGGTACGAGCGTGCGCACGGCGACGCCTGCGGTGGCGGGCGCGGACGCGGGCGGCGCCGGGCGGGCGGCGCGGGAGGGCGGCGAGGCGGGCCCGGCGTGGCGCCACGCGACCTCGCAATGCCTCGCCTGCGTGCGCACGCGCCCGCCCTCCTCGCACGAGCTCCGGGAGGCCTTCTTCGCCGGTACCGTGCCTCCCTTACCTTTTTACAATGACTCACACATGTGAATCATCGCATCTACATATCATCTGTATGTGCATACAGATATAAGCAACTTGTAATTGTTGATTATCATAGCTTTTGAACTCTTAGAAGTTTATGGCTTTTAATTTTAGTGTTTCGAGATAATGTATTAGTACGACACAACTTAGATGTAGCATCGGCAAAATTCGTAAAACCGATCACATCCGAATTGAGTACGCTATCCCAAATTATCGATATTTATTTCTCACGCAAATATGTTCTTCGCACAAACATAATAACTTATAATATCATATGATCTAATATATTCGTCAATTCGATTCGTCGATTTACATGCAATTGCTTTCTCTGACGCGTGAATCTATAGCGACGAATTGCGCCGAATGGCGCGATAGGGAGCTATTTCTATTGGTTTTGTAAATCGGCTGTAATCGGTTTTATTTTCATTCCATTGCATTTTCCGATGCTACATCTATACTAGCGGCACGCTATGATGGCCATTTTGACGTTTGCCCGCTCATGAAGTTTCGTATTTAGTAAATAATTACATCAAAGAAGCAAATTGTTGTTCTTTATTGACAATAGTGACGTGCAGTTAGTCAGAAAATTCATCGAATGTTATTTCTAAACTACAAATATTGGGGTAAATAGAACTATTCAATTAATAAAGGATGATTATGTAATAAATGTGAAAATAGATAATATTTTAGAAAAAGAACTTATAATTAATGTCAGTGACGATAGCAGTGAGAGTGAAAGCAGCAGTATGGACGACTCCGATTAAATATAGCCACTAGTGTTTTTGGTTTCTTTTTTGTATATATTTATTTCTTGTATATAATGTGTTTATAAAGTTATTCATTCTAATTCCAATTTTTGATTTAAATTGATTTCGTTCGAATATATTACTTAAATTTATTTTATAATTTTTTATTAAACCTTTTTAATAAGATACTACTTGCAACAAAAGCTTGAATTAAATTACTTGCAAATAATATTATATCGATAATAAATTTACATTTCACATCACTTTTTTAATATGTCAAAACGGCCATCGTATCTTGCCGCTAGTATAATTTGTGTTGTACTAAATATCTATATTGACCAATATGGCCTATATCGCAACTAAGTAAATGACTGACAAACTGACTTATTTATTTATTTCTATATATAATGCGAATGACACATTTCAATATCTCTGTACTTATACTGTGCAGAGCCGGCGTGCGGCGAGGCGCGCGTGTCGAGCGAAGCAGGCAGCCCGCAAGCGCAGTTGCTTCGTCACGTGCTCTTTATGTCTAACCCCATACACTTGAAGCAGGTCAGTTGTGTTCATTGGATAAATTATCTGATACTAGCTTTTGCCCGCGACTTCGTTCGCGTGGACTTCAGGTTCGTCCCGTCTAGTCTAGTAATCGCTTAAAATCGCTTCGTAAATAAGCCATTATTTCTCGTACAAAGTAAAGGATAAAAAATGGTTATTGTGGGTTATTCCTAAGAGATAAACATATACCATCACGGACTTTTTTGTAGACCTTTTTAAGTTGTACAATACTGTAGTACATTGTTTTGGTCTATCTTGTAGGATTCAGTCAGCGTTTGCAATGTAAGCGCAAAAAATGTGTTTTTTTACGACCTCACATTAGAAACCTCAAAAATTGTAGCCTACGTGTTATTCTGATGTATAAGCTATATTGTGGTAAAGTTTCATTTAAATCCATTCAGTAGTTTTTACGTGAAAGAGTAACAAACATCCATACATCCATACTTACAAACTTTCGCCTTTATAATAGTAGTAGGATTCTTTCTAAAGTGCCAAGTTTTCTAAGTGTATTCGCTGGGTACGAAGTATAAGGGTGGGGGAACCACGAAACGATCGCAGCGCGCGTCGTGGCCAAAAAAGGAACTTTCTGTGGCGGACGCTGTCACTTTTTACTAGCGAGATGAACGTTTTTAGTAAATAAACATGAGTCACGAAGCTTGCTGCTTAGTTAATTGCAAAAACAATGGCAGAAATAGTGATAAAATATTCTACAAATTAACATGTGCTTCAATGGTGTAGATCATAGCATCTTCATATTTAATTTCTTTTACACCTTGCACATGTTGAGCTAAAACTAATTGTTTTCCTTTCAATGTTGTTTGTGGTTGGAAAATGATGTCGTGTGTGATTGGTTGGAATCCAGTTTTTATGATTAATTTAGCCATGTTTAACTGAAAATACATAAAAGGATGGATGCTTGAGGGCACAAGCTGCTATTTACATGAAATGCGTTATTCGATGAAATTTGCTTATTTCTTTATTTACTTCTCATGACGACAGCCATGAAAAATCCGTAATGTACTAAGCGATATCTATTGATTGTGCCATTTTCAAAATAAAAAAGACTTACCTTATATAGATTTAGAATATTTATTGGCATAAATGTAAATTACAATATTTACTTAAAATTGTTCGTTTGTAAATAACTCGTCGTAATGACAGCCGGGCATTTGACATTTCGGAGGCCACCGTAATTTGGCTAGCAACCGCTAGTTGGCGCTGTCATCGCGCACCCAGCGAATACTGTTATTTTTATTGATCTGAACATTGTTAATAACCGCTTGTTTTTAAACACTTTCAGGCACGTTCCGCGTTGCTGTCTCTAAAGCAAAGACACCCAGATGTGTTTCGTAGTCCCTGCGTGTACTCCGACGTGTGCGCTCTTTTGTCGAGAGACACGTACATGCTGTACTCGCGTCGAATTCTACAAGAACTGTTCCTTGACACGAACTTCGACTGTTTCTTCGATGAGCCAGCCGCTATACTTTCGCGGCACAACAATATAACCTCTACCTTACCACCGACTGTCGAAATGACGCAATAGTATTCATTATTTATCATTTCTCTTACGGTACATCGTCAGCAGCAACAATATAATTTCTTAAAAATGTTGAAATATTTATTATGAGATTGTACGAGTAAGGTTTCTATTGTTAATAATAATCATATCTCTTAGAAATTTAGGATCGAAAACCGAATCTTAATTTTATTTGGGTTCATGGCTGACTGTATGATTAATCAAATTTACTACGCGAAGTTGCTTAACACAGTGAGGCCTTTGTCTTGAAAGTTAATTCGTTGGCTTAGTATTATTCATTTAAAACGTATTTAGCTTTATTCTGAATTATTTATAATAAATCAATATTAGAACACCTAAAATTCAGAAGAACAGAAATTAAAAAACAAGAATATATCGAATAAAATAAAATATTAAAACGATAGGTACCGTTCGTGAGAAATAAGAAATTCTTAAATATTAAAATGTATTTATTTGCTAGAATCTCAGCTTTGTTATTCTTCTGAAATATTGCTTTACTTATAATAGACTTATAATGTATTGCCAAATAACTAATGATTGCCAGAAATATGTGGTTCTTAATACCTTTAAGAGAATATTGAGCATGAAACCCGTTGTACATAAACTTCCGACTTTTTATCACGCCATTGATAAATAATAACAGTCCATTACTGAGCATATATATTAACAAATAATTTAACATTCCCAAAATTATTATTGTATTTCTCGAACTATACTTATATAGCTGTAGGGTAATAATAGTCTAGATTCACATATGAATATTCACGGATCCCTATCCAAAAGACACGTCGTAGTTGAAAAAATAGGGTATCGAGCATAAATATCTAAATATAAAAATTAAAAAAAATATATTATAAAATGTATTTGAAGCTTTTGAAAAATCGGTTTGATGTAAAGTTTTTGCTGTTCCGCTCAACCATGACAAGCAAAGAGTGTAATCATTAATTTGTTACTTGCATATGTAGCATATTCCAGTGCCAGAAGAAGATAGATAAACAAATGTTACACTTTCATATTCAAGTAGTTATTGATTAAAAATTATTTTATTTTTAATTGAACGCTATTCCACTTAGCTATTTAAATTTCAATTTCCTTTCAAAGTTCCGATGACAACTTCACCGACATTAATCGTATCCATAACCAAACCATTTTAGAGCATCATGTCAACTCAAGGTCAAATTTGTCTTTACTGCTGCCATTGGAACGAGCAGTGGCATGTCCCTTCCCCATATGACTACCTCGTGTTTTAGATATAAACTATGTGTGGAGTTCAGTTGCCTGACACGTGTAGTTTGTGTGCGTTCATTTGTTAATGTAAATTGAACAAACAAATTTGTTTGCCCTTCAAATTGCCACACAAGCAAGTGTAGCTAGTAGTATTTTGTTCCTGGGAGTACATATATATACATATGTAGCACCCCTATTTATATTTAATTAAGAGGTTCTGTATATTTATTATAAAAAATATATGTGTGGAATATAGATGCAGGTATTCGTTTAAGAATTGATTTTTATTGTATAAAGTTTGTGTGATTATTTTTATGTTCTCTCCAATCTGTAGATATGCGAATCCTATAGCAAAAATTTTTAATGTAATGTTCGAACGCTAAGAGAATGTGTGACAGGTCTCTGATCTAATAGACGTTGTAACTTTGAGGTGTCGAAGAACTCACTACAAATCTATTATCATCATAAATGTCCTACTAACGAATAATATCATTAAATAATACCGGTTTACCTGTAAATGTTATGTCGGGTGTGGTTTTAACGTATGTCCAATTAATGATGAAAGTGTTAAACTCATATTAGCTAAACCTCCGGCAAATAATGTTTATAAGTAAAGTTATAATAAGTATACGTTATAATTTTGCGATTTTTTGCTAGGTTTTGTCCATTGGTTGTTGGTTATGTGATCTATTTTTTTTGTATTGTATCACTAGTTATGACCAATTAATGACAAGCGTCAGAAATACATTCTCCTAGCCGACGGATGTTATTAGTCATCAATTTAATTTATATTCTATGTATATCTAATATGTATTTGTTTCGAGTTTATGTTAAATACACCGTTTAACTGACTAAGAAAAGTTCAATTTTAAATTGATTAGAATTCAACCATTTTTTGTTTCGTACTGATTCCATAGACTGTGTACAAAATATTTAACAACCGACAATGTTTTGTATTTAATTACTTTCCAAATAACGAAAACATTTTAAACACATCTTGTCAAGTTGATTCGGATTTTGTTTTTATTATTTTGTACAGAACCAAATAAAATAGACTATATTAAAATCTCAATACACTAAATATCGCTCCAGTTTCCTATTTTCATATACAATTAATATATATTACTCCTGTTTATTTAAACCACTGCCAATGTTTGAACTTAACTGCCCACATTACTAAGTTTTTTTATATTTTTTTATATACACTTGTAAAATTAGTTTACCGTATTAATTGAAATGTGTTAGTTTATATTGAAATAATTTTAAAAATGTACCAGCCTTTGACAATATAAATGTCTATGTATCTAATTTTCGTGAAGATATTTAACATCTAAATTGTGTAAAACAATATTGATAAAGAATATCCAATGAACACATTGATCATAAAGGCAAATTTCAAAGTTCTCATTTAATTCCTTAACAAGTAAGCGATAGCGACTATTGTACTATTTTATTTATGCGACTATCAAATTAGTTTAATTGATGACAATTAAATTCACCTCTGCCTATTCTAGTGATGTATCCCACCTAAAGTCAAAAAATGACTCCAATATATTATATGCAACTCGTAGTTAATACACCGCTGTGTTCAAACATTTAGCGAATCTTATATTTGCATTTGTCTTGCTTCATTCGTTGTTGAACTAAAATATATACAGTTTATGTTATGATATTTCAAATAAATGATTTAAACGTGTAGGGTGTCACTTATTTACAATACATATTTGTTAATAACTTGTTATCGTCTCAATATTATAATGTATAGATTAAGTTATCTTTTCCTTTAGATGTATTTGTTAAATTATGATTTTTTATTTAAGGTTCTCAAAGATAAACTACAGTATTCCTATAAACATTTAGCCTATCTTCTGTTGTAGTTAGACTTCTCGACATCTGCATTTATATTATATAGTTTTAGGTGTTTCTTTTTAGATATCATAAAGTAAACGTGAAATATGATCAGTTGTTCCGTCGATAAGGCTAGTCTATATGAGGTATACGATGCCGCGATTATTTTAAAGACAATAGAAAAGTTATTATTTGAGCAAGATTTTCTTAAAGTTGCTATATAATGTAGATAAAATCCTTTTTCATTCATATTAAATCTAAAACATTGCTAAATATTAAAAAAAAATAACGAAGTATAGTGCCATTGAGCCAGTTCCTTGACTACTAATTACATTTTCATTATATTTAACATATTGTAACAGATATTTCGCATTAATTATAAATTGTAATCATTATATAATTTTATACTACATTTTTTTTATTTTCCTTGGATCCAATGTTTACTGTTTAAACAAGAGATAATTCAACCTGGCTCTCATATTTCCTAATGTGTAATATTTGTATAATAAGTACGTGGTTTTTATTAAAAGAAATTGATACAACTAATATATCAGGATCAAAGTTAATTCATATGGAATGTATGCATATTCTTTGGATTCGCGAAGTCGAAATAATCTAATAGATTTTTCAAAACCATCCAATCAAGAGCGTAATTTTCAAAAAATAATAATTAGCGTCAAGGTCAAGGATACATCCAGTTTTGGCGGAAATCAGCGAATTTTCTTAAGTATGATGATCGTCATACCCTCATTTTACTTCGGCCGCGGTATACTGCGTGCAATCCTTTCTTAACACTAATATCTTATGACTGTTTGTTTCTTTGTTTAAGTTTTTTTTAAATGTTAAAAAAAACATACAAAAATAAATCCCCAAATATCTTATGGCAAAATCGATGCTAGCAGGCAATCTTTTTGTGGTCCTTAAATTGTCTTTATGGCAATGCGTGTAGCATCGGCAAAATTTGTTAGTATACTTAATACTTAACACTTAATATACATTTTTGAAATTAAAAGAAAACGTAAAATGTACATATCGTTTTGTTATTAAACGCTTACATTAAACGTTAATTTATTTTATTAACTTTATATAATGATTAAATTATATAAATTTTAGCTTAGTTCGCGGGTTCAAAAATGTAGAGTACCTAGAAATAAATGATTAATTCCAAGTATTACTTGAGAATAATTTGCTACTGATGAAAATGCACAGAGATGCCGTTTCTTCCGAAAAGGAAGAAATTCGGAAGCTCCGAATATTCTTTTTTGATAACTCCGGCCAAATTACGTATTAGGACACGTCATACAAAGTAATTTTGCGTAAGAATTTTTGGTAGTTTTGATGATTGACTTTTCTACTTGCCATATTATTGGAAGGGTAATTACAAAGTTTGCAAAAGAATGAAAATAGGATTTAGATACCACTTGAAATGCAACCTGCAATTGCGATTTTATCGAAATTATGTCAATACAAAATTATCTAGTCAATAAAATCTAGTTAAATCTAATATATTTTTGGAGAATTAAAGACCTATATAATTGCTAAGATATGTTTTACAAGTTGCATTCGAGACTTATTACGAATCGTCTCGAGCAAAAATGTGACGAAGAAAGCCACGTAGACTACATGCATATACCAGCCACTATCCTCAGCATTTGGGGAATTTGAGAATAGGTAGTTTTGATTTATACGAAACCAGGGCACTGCCCAATCTCTTTAAAGTGGTCAATTTGACTTAAAGATATATCGGCATATCAAAGTTTCAGTACGAGAACCGAGTTACTGATGACAAAGTGGTCATGGCTGTAACCTTAGAAGGCCCCGGTACCAAGGTCGATGACCTTAACACGGTTTTTCATGAATAGGTCTAAATTATACATACATATATTAGTCCAATTCAATTTTTTTATTATACGTGGCAAACGGAAATGATTCCTACCTGATGAAAAGTGATTACCACTGCCTTACCGTATCTCTTTTTGGAATGGACGCTTTTAAAAAAGTGTAAGCTCTTTTCTTGAATGTTCTTAAATATTATAATTTCGGAATAACCGGTGTCATAGAAGATGTGTGAGAGTGAAATGCCTAAAAATCGCGCCGTTGTGATTTTGTTGATTTTCGAACACTTTTTTTTTTACGAGGAGGAAAGGCATTTACGCCTCCCGCCCGGCCGGGGGACCGGGACGGGTATGTGGGACTCAACCGTGGCCACAAGGGCCCCGTGCCAGGACTGAAGGCCCTGTTCTACCCACTAAAACCATCCTCGGGTTTCCACCATGTCGCCGAGTGGTGAGGCAACGGGATCGACCAGGGCATGCAACCGCGACCCCACCAGCGGCAGCCGCCGTAAGGCGGCTGAATGACTACCGTGGAAAGCGCGCCTAGTGCGCGCCTTCCTCCTCATCCTCCCTATCCCATCCCTCCTAGCCAACGAGGCCACTCACATGATCCGCCCTGACGCCGACCAGGAACGTACCAGAAGCAGCCTCGCGGCATCCCTCCCGCCAGTCTAAGCCGTGGCCGACGAGCAAGCTCAAGCCGGCCCCGTTGCCCAGGGTACACCACGAGGAGGTGACTGACATGCACCCCGGATTTTCGGACACCTAGGTAATGTAGATAAAACTTCAACTTCAGCTCTCCGGAAAAAAATATAAGATGCCGAGTGGCCAACATCTTTAAGCAAAGTTTAAAACATCAATGATGGAAAGGATCAATTTACTGTCGATAATTCAAAAAGCTTTGTATTGGGTATGGACAAATGAACGAAGGTGCTACTGAAAATTTCCCAGCCAGAGATGTGAGCCGTACTACGTGTGAGGTCGAATTTTTACATTTCACCTCAATTTGGAGGTATACAGCTTGGCACTACCAATAGGGTGACCGAACGACCAATGACAGGTATAAAATTATATCTAACGTCCATGTTACATCCACTAAGGCAAATATTAGAGATGATTTCCCACTTTAAATAAGTTATTAAAGGGTCGAACATCTGTCGCTAGCAATCATACTTGGACACCATTTTGTTGTAAGGATTTTGCGTTCCTCTCAGCTATAATTACTTCGTAAATTTATAACAAAATACTATTACTAGTGTTCTGTATTTTTATTTATTTACATAGCTAAACTATGTAAATATTATTGACGTAAACACTACCATTAAAAATGATGAAATAGAAATATGTTCTTAGAAAAATTATCCGAAAAATGTCATTTATTTAAAAAAATAGGTCAAGGTCCTATTGTCGAAAATCGTAGCTCCAAAAAATTATCAATTTCAGTAGTACCTATAATTTGGCAATATTATTAACAAAACATTTTAACTGACTATGGAATCAAAGATTTGTACACCAGTTTAGAGAGCAATAGTTTTTATATTAAAATTCTTTTTTTACTTCAGTGTGATTACAAGAATTACTTATATTATGTATATATACACAGAAATATATAGACTTTATAGTATGCTAACAGGGTGTTCTAGGCGTCCTAGCGTTAATACTTAATACAATAAAATTCAGATACTCTTTTTACTTTTTTCATAACGCTCGTCAATGCTTTTATATACTATTAAATAAAATTGTTCCCGTGATATATTTTATTATTTCATATTATAATCAGAATAAATTACATATATTTTTGTATTATATATTATTATTATATATAAATGATCTTCCTTTCTATGTTAAAGGTATTTGTGATATAGTATTGTTTGCTGACGATACTTCACAGATTTTTAAGGTCGTCAGGAAAAAAACTGACTATGACGATGTGAATGGTGCACTATCACAGATTGGTTTAAATTAAATAATTTGGTTTTGAAAGCTCAAATAACAAAATGTGTAGATTTTACCCACCCAATGTTAGAAAGCAAAATTATAATATATAAATAATAAATAAATATGAGACAACATCACATACATTACTCTGATCCCAATGTAAGTAGCTGAAGCACTTGTGTTATGGAAATCAGAAGTAACGACGGTACCACAAACACCCAGACCCAAGACAACATAGAAAACTAATGGTAATCTACATCGGCTCGGTCGGGAATCGAACCCGGGACCTCAGAGTAGCGTACCCATGAAAACCGGTGTACACACCACTCGACCACGGAGGTCGTCAAAATCTTTAAACGGTGGCCCGTCTTGATGTATCCGATACTACGGTGTTCTTGGGAATAGTAAAATTTGATTTTAGACTTCAGTAGAGTCCCCATTTATTATCCCTAACAGGAAGACTCAGCTCCGCAGCATACGCGGTTAAAAAAGTTAGACAACTAACTGATATTGATACCACTTGTCTAGTTTATTTTGGTTGTTTTCACATAGTATGTCATATGGCATATTACTTTGAGGTAACGCTGCAGAAATTAAATCTGTCTTTATTTTACAAAAGAGAGCAATCCGGTCCATTTATAATCTTGGAGCTAGAGACTCTCTTCGGGATGTTTTTAACAAATGCATTTTATTTGATACAAGATTTTATAGATGATAAAAAAGCGTGGAATTAATACCTGTTGACTTCCAGGCAGAATACATTACACACACATATAAAAAGTATTAACCAATATGACTGTATTTTTAAATGTTGAAGTAGAGTAGAGTAACTACTGAGTTACTTGCCGGTTCTTCTCGGTAGAATCTACTTTCCGAACCGGTGGTATCTTTGCTTAATTTTCAACCGACTTCAAAAAGGAGGAGGTTATCAATTCGTCTGTATTTTTTTTATTTTTTTTAAATGACGATTCAAAAGAGCTTGTAAAAGCCTTCTGACATTGACCCAAAAGCATATTTTATAAGATTTCATAAAAGTAAAATACCAAAATATATTAAGTATATAGGTATATTGTATATTCACCCAGAATGATGATGACAATAATTTTAAAACTAAAAGTATCTGCTTGTAACTAAAGTAGAACTAAATTTGGTTTATTACAAGTAGTCCAAGTCAAGTAGCAGTCAAGTAGTAGTTTGGCAGTCAAATAAAAAAAATTTTCAAGGTTCATCAAAATCGGTGAAAATATAGCAAATGTTTTTTCAAAAATTCTTCTTTCACCTGCCAATTTGAATAGCGTAAAAATTCACTACTAAATTATGTATATCTTAAATTACTTGGATGAAAATAAAATCGAATTGTTTGAGGGCATCGGAATTTTGAGTAAATTTTTCTCCATTGGGGAATTCCAACCGTTGAATGCCGGTTGGGATTCAAGGGTACAATTAAAAGGATTTAGATGTTTGTAGTTTGGTATAAAATATTCAGTTATATCACTAAGTTTAATCTAAACTATTTTTAGGAAAAAATTAAAGTGCGAAAGTGTAGAAGATATAATATTTCTAAAAACTATAAAATTTAAAGAACATCATCAAATTTTCTAAAATTATAAGTAATTGGTAACAAAAAAAAATTAATAATTAGATACAGTTATTCAAAACAGGATATTTACCTTTTTTACCATCATTAGTAATCCGTAATCAGGTTCAATTGGAGCTTTCCATATCTTACACATCTATAATGTATTTTTCTCTTTCAATAAATATATAATTTATTATTCTGTATAGCTTAAGATTTTTTGAACATTAATAAAAAATGTATGTATATGTAATGTTCTTTCGTAATAACACGTTAAATTTATTTTTGATGGTGTTTAATACTTGCTATGATGGCAATGGTGGAAACGAATTTTGTTTTCAAGATTATGGTACGTTTTTATAGATTTTGGAACTTAAATAGAAACATATTTACTTATAATCTATAGCTATGCTAGACATATTTTTTTTATTTCATAAATTTTGCACCTTGCCTGAAAAAGATAGACGATTGGCTCCATAAAGTTCATACTCGTATGTTATCGAGAAACAGTCTTGAGAATAAACGTACAACACTTAATCTTTTCTTTAGTGAAACGTCAAAATATTTATATATTCTGATATAAACGAACTACTTCACATGTTACTTTCCAGAATAAAATTATTCTTAAAATAAATACAACTTGCATGTTCATACATTTTTCAGCTTTACGAAAAAAGTACAAGATTTATCCAATGTTTGACAATGGTCATAAAATCGATATTTTTATCCATTTTGTATAACAATTTGTATATTTATGCTACAACGAGATATAAATTAAAATTTAGCATGGATTACTTGTGTATAAGAACTGTATTAAATAAAATATAGGCTTGGGGCGGGCGGGGAAAAGTCTTGGGCGCATTTTCTTGTATCGAGAGCTTGCAGCGTGCAGCGCAACGCTCGAGCGGCAGCGGCAGTTGCGAGGTGAGTCACGCTTGGAACACGCGGGCGGGCGGCGCGGTGCGGGCCGGTGAGGGCGCGGCGCGGCTGCAGCAACTCGCGCGCAGTGTCGCACGCGCCGCCCGCGGTCGCACAACGCTTCGTCGCTCAGCCGAGCTGCCCGCGCCGCCTCCCCGCTCTGCCGCACCACGCGTGCGCTGGGAGCGTCGCGCGGGCCGCGGGCCAGGCCCGCGAGCCTGCTGCTGTTCGCCGCGTGGCTGGCGGCCGTCGCCGCCGACCTCGCATGTCCACAAGAACCTCCGGCGACGCACGTCGTCTGCTCTTCCTGTCGTTCCTACGAGAACGCGCGCGAGCACAGTTTGCGAGTTATTCGAGAAAGCTTGCTTGCCAAGCTGGGTTTCGCACAGGCACCAAACACAACTGGACGGCAATTACCGCGAGTGCCAGCAGATCTCATGGAGCGGTTCGAGAGAAGACCGCCACCGGCAGGCGTGCAGGCTGATGCGCCTGCACTCTCGCGCACCTTTGTCACCCATACCGAGCAGGATGACTTCCTCGCTCGCACCGATAATGTTCTCGTATTTGCCCGTTAGTACCTAATAATTCGTAATTGCCTAGCTTATTATAAATTTACTATGCTGATCGAGCTTAATTTTATGGGTAAATTAGTCATTTTTGATGCCCCTCATATACTATGATATAACATTTCCATAAGTCTTTATAGGCTGTTAATTTCAATAAGTGACTTGATTATTATAGGTACAATGAGTGTAACAATTTTATTAAGTACAGTAAATTTCTTTGAATATTTATTATTTACTGTGAAGATTTTTGTTCAGAGTGTCTTGTGTGACCGATATTGTAAAAGACAGAAGATTTTTAAGATAAGTGTCATGTAGTCGAGTTATCTAAAGTAATTGTCAGTTAAGATTTTAGGAAGTACCGCAGAGTACACGTGCGAAAAACTATTCGCTTAACATGGACTTCAAAGTTCATTGACAGGCACGTGTGAAGCTTATAAGTGAGTAAGGCACTCCGTGATCGCATCACGCACCGCCAATTTTAATTAGAAAAAGATCGTATTGAATCGGACATAGCATAGGCGCTTTGCCATTGTCTCTACGTAAAGATTTTATCGCGGTCGCCTAAAACAACCGTTGAATAATAATTTATACGAGAGTTGACAGAATAAGTTTAACTGATTTTCCACCGTTTGGTAAATTCACCGCGAAAGATTAGATTCGAAGGTAGTCAAAAAAATTTAGGGATTCGTTAAAATGTATTTATTCAAACGAAAAGAAAAAAACTATCCGTTAGACTTGGACGATTATTATAATTCAACATGACTGATAATAAAATAAGAATTTTATTCGCGTTATCACAATGAAACGCAATATTTGTAACGAATATTAATGTTATTCTCAGTCTTTAGTTTTATATTAGTTTTTTGAAGAAGGTAGTAACGTCGAAAGTCCGTAATAGTTTAACGTACTTGTGTGTTGTTCGAAAATAAAATATATATACATATATATACATCAATTAATTCTTGTCATTAAAGAAGAAAAAATATCACTTAACAATTATAAAAGTACTCGTACATACATAGTAGAATTAAAATCGTGACGTATTGATATGAGTATAAAATTTCACTTTGTAAAACGATATTTTAATGTTGCATACAAAATCAACAGAATACACGAGTAAATATTAATTATTATTTTTAGAATACTTATCAAAGTCGATACTATAGTTCTTTTGATAGGTCACCCGTACCGAATGACAGGCTCAATGCAGATATCGCATTCTTCGTTCGTCTGTCAATATTGCCTAAGAAGTAAATAATGCAGGATTTATAGTTAACACATCTTATTTTATAGTTAAAAGTTCAATATAATACATTTTTTTATAAATTTTCACGTTCAGTATACAGCATTGCATCTTAAAATTAACATTTTATCAGTTGAATCAATAATCAGGGTAAATATGAATGTTTTTGTTTGTGTGCTATTATATGTATTACATTTAACTGAATTTTATAGTCTGTATTTTTATTTAACAAACTATAAGATTCGTGGCCGCCACCACGAGCCTTTCAGCGGGTTAAATAAAAATATATGATTATAAGGAAGAACAAGTGATTAGTATGGCATATTGTTTGTATTATATATATGAGTATATATTATTTTAATTAACTATACTTATTCTCTTAAATTGAAAAGAAATATAAATTTTAAAGGTTAAGTAAAAGCGATAAGATAAAATGTATACAAAGTCACAAGTAATAGCGGTAACAAGACGATAAATATTGTGTTAAGAAATGTTCTGGTCTAAATAAATAAATATCGGATTCTTGGTCTAAAGTTCGGAGCCGGAACAGTGGTGTCAACGTGTAGGCGTTATGTGACGACTCTCTGTCTGCTGTCCGTGCCCGCCAAGGAACACTGCCCTCGACTCGTAATCGACTTGCAAACGTACCGCCTCCATTATACTGGGCGACACAATTTCTGAGAGATTACCTAATAATCTACGTACGCTATCTCAATTTTGACCACATCTATGTTTTATAGTAACAGCCATTATTCTTTGTGATAAATGTTTTAAGAGGAATAGGCCTACTGGGGATACCTCTATAAAAAAAGCGCATCATTGGTTCTTACCTCAAAGGTGATGTGGAAAGAGAACCGTCTCAACTTTTGTAAGTGTACTTGATAAATGTAAGTAGAAGATACGTCCTCAATTTTTCATATCGTATTCGTTTTATGTTTACATACACTCACATTTATTCGTAATAAGCAGTAACTAACAACTATTTATATTACCAAAAGTAAAAGAAGAATATAAAGAAATCACCGAGAAAAGACTTATGAGAAATTCCTATATTCTGTACTCCTATATTATATACACTTTGCTATTACCCCACACGCTTCACTGGGCATTAAATAAAACTGCAAAAAAGGAGGAAATAATACTATTAAAGTAATGAAAAAATAAGACTTACGAATAAACTAGCATATGTACGTCCCGTCCCTTTTCAGACGTACGTTAAACAACTAACCATAGTTCCATTGCCATCGGATGAATGGTTGGACGAACGCTGAAAGAACTTTTTTTTTATACATATAAATTTGTATGAATATAATATATACTATCACTTTATACTTTATTTGATCTGTTGTCGTTATTCAATAAAAACGAAATACATTGTAATCATAACCATTGTTTACTGTTAAATAGCATCTAACCGAAAAGGACATTAACACGATTAATTATAATAACTTACTACTATTTCTATTTTCCAATAATAGCCATTTAGGTTATCGCAATATTGAATCCTGCACATTAGCAATTAGTATAAAATAAATAGAAGTTTAACAACTAGAATCGTATACGAAGTTGCATAAAATATAAATATAGGTATTTAAAAAGAATAATTTCCTTATTTGATAATCTCATTTCGTACATTTTATTAGTATAATAACATTTACCCAGGAAACTAAATTATTCGCTAAATTACTTAATGCGCGTAAAGTTTATCAAATTACTTATCATTTAAAGCGAGGACATAGTACCACTGTAGCGCATATTAATAGATCTTCTGGTTTTTTTTTTGCTAGCGCGTATCATGAAATGTTCTCAAGTGAGCAAGATCTACACGATATAATTATCGCAACATTTTTATTTTTATCAAACTGACACACTAGGTGTCAGAACATCATCGCCTTTATTTTGCAATTTATTTGAATTGTAAGGTTTTTAGAAATAATTATCTTTTTTATAAATTTGGAAATATAAGAAATCACAGGATATGAAAATAATCAGTACATCTTGTCTTAAATTTTAAGTTAGTTGATTTGTAGTATTTAATTAAGATTTTAGTACAATATCTAATATTGTAACGATCTCTACATAGTATTTAACAAAGTCAAGTCCCGTCGTCTGTAACAGGCGATTAGATCTTTTGACTCAACGGATTTTAATGCAGTTTTTATCAATGAACAGAGTGACTCAAATACATGTAATACATGCATATTCTAGTAAAGGTCAGCCAAACCTTTCAAATTGCCTAGCCGAAAAGACACAAGAATCTTTCTTTTCCTTCGATCTAAAAATTCTAATAGCCTTCTATAGCATTTATAGCGTCCTCGTGAAGCTGGGATGGGTAGCTTCTATATTACAAATTTATAATTTGTTTGTCAACCGACTTCAAAAAGGAGGAGGTTATCAATTCGTCTGTATTTTTACATTTGAAATTTTAGAACTTGTAGAAATGTCTTCTACGAAATTCTAAATTTACAATATGTTTACACACTTAATAATCGTAGAGCGAACTGGCTTCTAGTACATTTTCCATGTTTAATTAAATTTTTTTTAATAAAGCAATCAATAAGAATATCTCCAACGAAGTTCAGCTAACTTATTCTAAAAATATCTAGTTTCTTTAATTTTTGGAGTATTTAATAAATAAGTAATATGCTTAGTCAATTGATAATAAAATACGTCAAAATATAATGAAAGAGTATTAAATCTTACATAACGGTCATCGCGATTAAAACATATATGGAGGCTAAAATTCTTAGCGGTGAATTTGTGCCCATTTGCGTGTGCGCAATGCGTGTCGACGAGACGGTCGGCCATTTGTAGCGATCGATTGTTTTGGCTGCTCGCAGTCACCTTAATTGCTCGGAATCAAGCCGTCTCGAGCTTTTGTAGAGTCCAGAAATTTAAAATCACAGAGAAATTTAGTATTTTAACTAAACATTTGAAAATAATGTATGAAAATTTTACAAGTTTATAATATTATAATATAGTACATTATTATTAATTACTTTGTGTTTTAACAAAGGAAAAAAGTATTAGTCTAAAATATAATAGGTAAAGTATTAGTAGTTTAGGTAACATTGATAACTAATTTACCTATTTTTAATTCCTGATTTTTTTTTTGTAATTTATGAAATTAAAGACTTATTCTTAGACAATTGCAGCGGATATATTAAGAGCTAATGCGAAGCACATCCGCCTTTATAGGAGAGTTGCGAATATCCATAGTGTAAACTTGAATGCAAATCTCGATTGCAGCTGAACCCGCATATCTCGACCACCCTCAAACTATAATAAAAGATCCATTCAACTTTGGTCTGTACAGTTTTAATGCTAAATTGGTGATATGATTATATCATGATAGAAAAAAACAATAACTGTAATAAACAAAACAAAGAGTGTAACTTGCAAATAATAAGCTAAGTGAGAGATTCTATTTACTTTTCTTCGAAATATGTCTTTTATATCGTAACCCGTATTAGTTTTAAAGTTACATAATGATAATCCGTAAATATTTTAGTGCAAGATATATATTAATTAATTAATTGATAATTTATTTAGGCTCTTTCATAAACGTTACGTTATTAAATCGTAATTATGTGTAACACGCCGAGCTAACAAACGAATAAAGTTATATATAAAATTTGCTCTATTTCTATTGATTGGTTAAAATACGTTGGACAGTACAAACCGCATCAGGCACCTTGGCAGCAGAGGTTGTTAACCGGGACATTAGACAGGTCGCAATTGAGGCCAGTGTGCGAGCGAGTTCAAGAGCAATTTAGGTTCCGTAGGTCAGTTCGCCGAAGGTAACCTTGACTTTGACAATAATATTGTTTATTTCGATTATCTCATAAATCAACATAACCCACGAATTATAAAGATGTATTCATTTCTTGCGGTAGACGTGTGTAAACAGTGATGAGTTATTGTGACACGTTAAGTATATTTGAATTAGTACTGTTTATTAATACACATACGTCTAATAACGTATAATTAGAGTGGTTTCATGTGTGAGATTATAAAGATGAATTCTACATTTAGGATTAGTATTTAAAGAATTATATGTTATGATTTAATTATTACTTGACTCATGTCTTAAGCATTATATTAAAAATGTAAATATGTGCATGTACATAGCTACTTGTTCCTATTCTGAGTTGTGTAAAGATATACAAAATAGTATATAAACAAAATTGTGTTTGAATATCTGATACACATTACATTATTATGTATGAAATTACTAAGAAATAGTAGTAAAAAATAATAAACATATTTTTTTGGCTCTTTGCTCTTGCTAAAGGTTCATTAAATGAAAGAAGACAAAACTGCGAGTAGGCAACTCGTAGTGATAACATTGTTTTATTATGCTTTTAAAGACAACGAACACTCACATCAAACAGTTGTTCACGTTCATAAATTACACTTACATATTTATGATTAACGGCTCTTGTAATGGGCTATATCTTGTTGAAAATAGCACGTTTGTAAAACAGTCGCGATGAATTTCCAGGAGACAGGACAGGGGGTCAGACAGAAAAAAAAGAATTGGTTTTTAAATTAAGCGGACGGAGACGCAAGGCTGTCGGTCGATGTCTTTCTGTTGGTTCTGCTTTCATTCAGGGCTGTTTTATGATTTTTTTTATAGATCTCTTGTTACTTTTTTAAGGGTTTTACGAATTTCTCAATAAAATGTTTTTTTTTTTTTTTTTAAGATATACGTAACATGACATGTTGCACTGAATAAATGCTATATATAGAATTTAGTTCTTTTGGCTTACGTTATATATAAATATCTATATTGATAATATTTTTTACAATTCACATGAAGAATATTCTTCCCTATTTAATAAGCAGGAATTCCTAGTATGCGGTAAACTGCTTGATCAACAGCGAAGGAAGAAAAATAGACCTTTTGAGGGTTTTTTAGTAAACTGTGTTTGTTTGTTATCTCTTTTATCTCGTCGCATCCCTGTCGAACAAAAATAAAAAGAGGATGTCACGATAATGCGTGATTGCTGATTGCAATATATTATGCACTTATCGTATGAATGCACCGAGGACGTCGATTTCAATTTGACCACATCCTCCTTTCTCAAGATATTCACATTATTATGGCAAAGTGGAATCATTTTTTTAAATCTCTTTCAACAATAAGAGCAAATTTATTCATCGTCACTTACGATAAGTGCACATATTTGCATTTCCTTTGGTCAGTTTGTTATTGTCATCGACGAACTCTTAAAATAGGTATGACCACAATACAGCATTATCTGTTTGTCCAAAATAATCTGATATCAACAGTTAGGTATACTACGCACTCGTAATACATTTTTAGAAAGTATAGTTAAATATTTATAATTACATAATATTCAAATATATGTTTTCGTCACTATCTACGTCTTAAATACTTTTAATATAACGTAGATTGCCTACGAAATTTGAAAAGATTTAAGATCGCTACGTAAGTACTTATAATTTAAATTGTTACCAATATGATTACTATTGCTAGTTTTTGTTATTAATTTCTTACTAGAAATATTCGATTTATTATTATAGTAAAACTGGATGCCATCCATCTTCTCTTAGGTATAATTAGGAGACTTTAATATAATTTAAATTACGTGTATCGTAATGCATAGAGGAGAGTAGTTAATTTTATTTAAATAGTGGTCGCTCATTGGGCGAAAATTTGACTATCATGCACTTATAAAATAAATTTAATTTGAAAATAGAATCCTGAGTTTTATATGGACGACAGCTTGTCAGAAATAAAGCAAATGTAATTTTTAACTTTGACATGATTGTTGTATCGGCATTCTCACACGACATAGGAACTAATTTGTGACATGCAATGCATTTTATTATTTTTATTAAGTTCATGTATTTTAATTGCATCCTACTAATGCAATAATTAAGAAAGGTTAATTAGGTATGTTTGTTACTCAATTGTACCAGAACAGCTGGATGGACCTAAATATAATATTCTTTCTTAAAGTAGGAACATAAAAGCATTTTTGAATCGTCATGTGACAGCATTGAATTAAATGTAAAGCTGCTGTGAGAAGAACCGGCTTGAAACTCAGTAGTCAACTCTTTTACAATAAATAATTTAATCATAATATGTCAGTAGAATATAATTAAATTTTCATAGATTCTGTCTGAAAATCAATAAGTAAGATTCCACAATTCTTGTGTTAAGTATTAAACTTTATTTATCGATGTTTTTTGATGGCTTACAATTTTTTACTACGCAAAAATTAATATAGAATTATAGTTTGGTAAAAGCCGCTCAGCGTGACACTCTCACACGCGGGCGAAGACTGAAACTAGAAAACTTTACATAAAAATATTTGCTTTCGTAGTGCAGAAAGCATATACTTTTATATAAGCTTGATTTATCATAAAATTAGAGAAAACAGTTCAGATGCAAGGTCAGTAAAAACAAAATATATTGTGTAAAGTAGTACCCAATGATTTTTTATTACACTGATCTGAGGTTCAAATTGAGAATGGTAGGACCTATAGCTTAATTAGCTAGCTGTTAGACCTATTTAGTAACTTTATAATGTATCCACGACACAATAAATTACTATATTATGAAAAATAAATATACTTGAAGTATTTGTTCAGACATATTTATTACAAAATACAAGTTAATGGAGAAAGCTTGATTTTAGATATCGCGTAGCTTGTATTTTTAAAATATTATTGTTTTTTTTTCTCTACATGCTCTAGTAGTTCGGTGATAGATATTTTGTTGTAGGTATAGATTTCATTTCAAACACTTTATTTATTATCTTTGTCATTCTCCCTAATATTTATACGTCATTTTTTCGTTATAAACAACGCTGGATTCAAAAAACTTGTAAAATATATTCGTACATTATTAAATACTATAATATATTTGTGTTATTTATTTTTTAATATTCATAAAGCAAGTTTCATTGTTGTAGCGGTATCCATTGTGCATTGTTTGATAATATCTTCCCGTTAGTTCTTTGATATTTTGGTACTTTTACAAATTATTATCACGATATTTTAAATATAAAAACATATTTCTTAAATAAACAGTATATTAAAAATATCGAAACTTTTTTATTAATAATAGAAAAATATGAGCAATTTTAATTTATCTCATTTAATTTTCTCATGGAATCTCCGCTAACAATACCACTATTTTAAAGAAATTGTTTATTAACATAAGAATTAATAACATGAAATGCTTAAATGTATACAAATATGAACTAAAACAAGTTACTTCGCGTGGAATGGTGCAAGAATGCTAGCAGCATTTCCCCGTTGAATCGCAATTCCGATCCTCTGGGCAAAAAACGAACCTGTCACCAGTGGAGGCAATGAGGCGAGGTGTATTACTTTTGATGAAGCGTTTGTTAGTGGTGCACACTACTCTAAGGACCAAGCGTTTCGAAATCAAATGGAACAAAAAAGTAATTTAATATATACACGAATATTTAGTTCTTTTTTTTGCTTCAGCTTTCTCCGCAGCGGCACCGGCTCTTAACATTGTTTTTCGTCCCATACAAGGGCCCGTCCTCGTTCCCAGGGATCCAGTGCTAATTCATCAGGTATCTTACCATCATCACGACTAATTCCACAAGGCTCAATAAGAGCAGGAACGTCGATAGTGGCTAGAGCCCTTTTTATTATGTCATTAAGAGAACCGTGGCGGAAAAACCTGCCTGAACTCCTTAGTTAAGAGAGACCATGTAAACCGAAAGAGTCCACCTCCTTTCCACACGGGTGTCTGTGCTCAGAGCACAGCGGTGTTCCCAATCGAAAACCAATCTATATGTAAAACCATTAATTATATAAAAGTGTCACAAGATTTTTAGAGGGTAATAAATTCAACCAGTTACTCGACTCTTTAGATGATAACACTAGAAGCCCGGCACGGTCTTGGGCACTTGTTAAATTTTGTGTCAAACTGTTTAGTGACGCGTGAACCAATGACGAATGCCAAAGTTATTGTTTTGTAACTTCCTTAGGGATATCTTCGCGAATTTATTCTAAAGTCTTTTTAAGGATGGCATCTATTTGATTGGTAAGACTAGGTTATTCCCAGATTGGGCTCCCACGTAGAATGTACATTAATTTTGGAACAAAAAGGCAATGTTTTAAGAGGGTATTAGCTATATGAGAATTTAAAATACCCAATCTGTCAATATTGTCTGAATATATTTTAATTTTATCGTTAAGAATAGGCTCTATGCCCCTCAGCAAGTGGAGAGGTGCATCGAGGAGGCAAAGTGTATCTTTATAAAGTTTAAATTTTTATGTTAGGTGCAATTTTATTAAATTTATCCATTGCCAAATTAATATTTTTGTGAGTTAAATTGTCCGGAAAAAAAATTCACATTTTGAAAAATTCAATATAAGAGCAACTTTATCAAATTGTTCTTTAATTTTAATTAAATTTTCAACAACGACATCTACTTTACCTCCTATAGTTCCAACAAATAGATTCCAAGCGTTTAATTTAGATTTTAAATTTGAAATGCAGTTATGAATACCTAAGCTAAAAAGAGCAGGACCCAATGTATATATCTATAATAATAATTATTCAGCGAGGAGATTTTGGTGAAGATACAATTTATTCTAATGAAGGCGACATTAGAATATTGTATCTTCACCAAAAAATAATTTCGAAGGTGATCTATAACATTGCCAATCGTAAGGGTAAATTTTAGGCACATTAGAGAAGACTTCGTTAAGCAAGGTTCCCTAAGGAGTTAAAAGCATTCTTTACATCAACTTTTCCTTTTAGAAAGGTACGAGTAGAGTACTGCTGCTTAACAACCACGTTTGCTTCCAAAACCGAAATTTGGTTTTTTGGGTTGAGAGTCTAGTATGTAGGTAACATGGTAATTTAGATGCCACACGGCGAAAAGTTGTCCCGATTTCTATTGGACTGATACTTCCGTCTTTTTTTATTAAAGGCAATGAAGTCTTGCACGATAAAGATGTGGTAAAAAAGATGAAATCACCTTACTAGATAGCATAAAATTGTAACGATTAGTTATATCACAGAATAGGGCCCTGCCAGCGTCACCGGCAGACCCGCTAGAGAATGTAGCCTTTAACCTGTAAAAAATTGTTCTATGTAGGCGGAGCCGGAAGCACAGTTGTCGAGTATGGCAAAGGATGCTTTTCTTGCAAGGATTCTAACGTTATATCATTAAAAGGTGCGAGGATATCGGTAAAAAACGGAATGCGAGCTGCATTCTTAAAATCTTTATCCGTTGCTTTATTCTCAACTTTTTTAAGTCAAATTTTTGAGGTCGTGTTAAGTATTTTGGAATTGAAATTTGGTTATCTAATAAACTATTTGGTTTTAATTTGGTCGATAAGGTTTTCTGTTTGCATTAGTAGGTAAATTTGAAAAACTATCATTTGATTTTTCTAATGGAAGGCTATGACAGCGGGTTGTATGAATTTTTAAGCCTTTTTGGCTTCTGAAAAGACATCTATTAGTACATTGGGGACATGTTCAGAGCACCGGCACGGAATTCGATACTATTTTTATTTAAATATATTTTAACAACCATCAAAACCCTCCCTTCTTTTATCTTCCCCTAACCCCGCTTCATCTCAACTCACCTAATCGTAATTGTTATTGAACATAACACATGTATACACAAGAACACACAACATGTACTTCACTCCGCTTAAAACCTCCTTTCTGTTCACGTCATAAGATAAAAGTCACCGGCCATCCTGTAAAATAATATATCCTCTGTGCGTGTGCGAGTGCGTGTATGTATGTGTGTAGTTGTGTACCTTCCACGTATGGTTTTTTAATCTATAAGTAATTCCTAAAAATCAGTATATGTAAAGATCATTAAAAATGGATTTCACCTGTTTTGAAAATACTCGCACCAAAATAATCGGCTCACCTTTTAAGGACATTTACGCCACTGTCGAATGCTATGCAAAATACATAGCACCGAAAAAGTGTTGGACTTTTTCTCCAACTTTTATCATCATATTGGATTATCAAAAAATATATTCATTAAATCGAATTTCACATCAAAATTTGGTCAGGCCACCAGAAAAATTTTTACAATAAAATATGGAGAAATTGAATTGAGTACGAAATTTCGATGGAACCCTTTGCAATTACATATAATTCGTTTTCCGTGTCTATATATGTCACTTTAGTTTCTTAGTATAGTCTTCCATTGTTCTTACGAAGATTATAAGCGATAAACCTTGACCCTGTAGGTTACATTGAAGATTAAAAGTTTTTGTCCCAGTTTTAGGTTACATTGCTATTTTTTGAAACGAATTATTTTATTTAAATAATTATTATAATATCATTATGAGCCTATCATTATCTATTGTTAGGCATAGGCTCTATTAAGGTGCGCTTAAGTATTTGGTTTAACAACCCTGGCATTAATTCAATTTTTAAATATTTAGAATTAATATTTAAAATTAAGAAAATTAAGAGTATAATACTTGAATTACCTACACAATATGAAAAAAAAAATGAAACCGTGTCAAATTCATGTCATTATGAAATAAATATTCAACGGGGTTTATACAACGTTTATGCAAAATACAGTAACTACAACTTTGTTGTTCATTAAATCTTCTTTAGTCTTATTTGAAACGAGGTATAGGTATACAATACAATTTTATGCGTCTTTGGTATTGAAGCAACCCCAAACATGCCTTTGGAATAGTCACAAACGTGCTTTCTTGTTATATATTTATTAAATGTAGTACTAAATCTGTGGAGAGCATGTTTAAGTGTTCGATTCGATATTATCCATATTGGGCACAAGTTCGTCTGAAGTTTTTTTTTATGGTATAGGTTGGCGGACGAGCGTATGGGCCACCTGATGGAAAGTGGTCACCATGACCCATAGACAATGACGCTGTAAGAAATATTAACTATTCTTTACATCGTCAATGTGCCACCAATCTTGGGAACTAAGATGTTATGTCCTTTGTGCCTGTAGTTACACTGGCTCACTCAAACTGGAACACAACAAACTGAGTACTGTTATTTGGCGGAAGAATAACTGATGAGTGGGTGGTACCTACCCAGACGGGCTAGCACAAAGCCCTACCACCAAGTAATTAGGTATTGACTTCTTCGACTATCAAATACATTTTTACTTTTTGGTAATTCAAATATTTTATTGTGAGACTGGCAAATTGGATACCTGATAGTAACTGGACAGCATTGGCAATAGAATCTAAAGAAACTACGAAATATTAATCTCTAACATTACCGACGCTTATACTTGTAGAAAAAGTTATACTAACTCACTAACCCTACAAATAGAAACACATTAATGGGCACTGTCAGACAAGCTTGCATAAAGACTTACCTAAGTAAACGTTTTATTAAAATTATCTAAGGAACGGTTAGTTTATATAACCTAAGTAAATTTTGATGACTGAACGTCTAGAGCTTGCAGTTTCTTATATTGCACCGGGGAACAGTATTTATTTCATTCCTTTCCCTGTATGTTTCTGCGAGCGTCGCGCCCTGTCTATCTACTTTTTAATTGTACAGGTTTGTCATTCACTTAAGTCTTTTTTATTTAATAGATAGATTGCTTCAAGACGAATTTTATATGTATAATTCTTACATGCACGATATAGTAGAAAAAACTGATAGGTTCGAGGTTTCTAATTGGTATTGAACGTTTTATGTTTGAACTAATAAATTTAGAATAACTAAGAATAAGTTTAGAATGCTAAGGATTTAAATGATTATTGTAAAATTTTAGAAACTCATGAAAACATGCTCTGACAGTGATTTCTTAAAGTCGTTATTTTATTAATTAGTAGAACCAACGGAAATTATCGAAATAAATATGTATATTTCATGGTATATTCTCATATTTAATGGGAAAGTTATAAATTTCAATTTAAAGTCCCAATAAGCTGTTGTAGTCCATTCGCGTAATACTATAAATTAGAATTATCGCCTAGTAATTATTGAAACTACGTACAGAGCTCAGAATAAAAATATTGTTAGCTAAAAACTAAGCTTTCAAACTAAAAGTAAACTTTTCAACTATAGTTAAAGGTTCCGAATGAAATTGAGTTGAAAAACAAAATAAGTAAGTTGAATTAACAACAAGAAACAAATTGTATAATTACATCCGATTATGAATAAATATAGTATGCATGCATGTGTCAAATCTTATAAAAATTCTGCCACATGCGTATTCCACCCAACCGCATTGGAACAGCGCGGTGGAAAATATTTGGAACATTTTCCAACACGCTGTACCAAATAATATCAAAAGGATAGGAGGCCGTAGCCCAGCACTGGGAAATTTACAGGCTGTTGTTGTTGCCTGTTGTAAACGTATCTATGTTATTCTACAAATCTACGAATTATACACTGTTATTTAAATATCTACGTTAATAAAAAAAAAAAAACACTTCAGTCAATAACAATGTGACGTCTGAAGATCTCATAATATAAAATAATAATATTTCTATAAGAAGTATATTCACAATATTACACTCTTTTTATTTATCGAAATTTATGCCATGCGAAAGCTATATAAATTGATTAGCCATATAATATGTAATTACGTTGATTTTCAATTTGTTTATTAAATTTCATATAATTTTATCCATAACATGAATGAAAATATAATATTATAGTAAATATAATAAAAGCTATCCCGAGACTTAACTTTCACATAGGTCGTAGATGTTTGTTTATGGCAGAAATAGCTTTTCAAGTTTCATTGTACGAGTATGTACAATGAAGCCTACTCATTTTATTCTGCCCTGTTCCTTAGAATCAGTTCCAAGTAATTAAAATAAGTTCTAAGTAATGTCTTTTTTATAATACCAATCTTTTACTAAACATATACTAATAATCTTTTTAGGAGCTTGTTAATTGGTTTACTGTTTAAATTTGTAAAAATAAAATAAGGCAAGATTTTAAGAGCTTTGCAATTAATGAACGTATGTTCTACACAGTGCTTTATTTTGTAATTATTTTATGATAGAATATTTTGAATGGTTTGAAAAAAGTAAATTACAAAGCTAAAGCAGAATGCATTTAAGATAAAACCAAGACACATAAATAACATAGAATATTATTGATTGCATGACTAGTATAGTTAGCGGTCATAGCTCCGAATTGACTTTGCCTATTGATAATACAATGTATTAAATTAAATTGATCAAAGAAAATGCAACGTAATCTAGTGCAAATTTTAATTTTAACATTGTGAACACAGATGATACAACAATTAATTTTAAGGTATTATTAGGTTGGGGAAAAAGTCTTTTCGCATATAGTATGTATGAACTTGTAATAAAATCTCTTTGGCTATACCATTTGTATCTGGCTGGTTTTGGTATCATTAAAAAGTTTTAATTTTAAAGAAGGCACTTCCAAATTCAAATTAGGAATTTGTGTGGTTTTCATTTGTTTTTGTTGTTGTTAAAATGAGTGAATCTGAAGAAGAAATTCGATACATTTTAAAATTTTACTATAAAAAAGGTAAAAATGCAACTCAAGCCGCAAAAAAATTTTGTGATGTTTATGGACCTAATGCAGTATCTGTGAGAGTAGCGCAAGTTTGGTTTAAGCGTTTTCAAGCCGGAAATTTTGATATCAAAGATGCATCTCGCTCTGGTCGCCCTATTACGGACAAAATTGATGCCATTTTTTGAAAAAGTGGAGCAAGATCGGCATATTAGTAGTTACGATGTAGCTGAAGAACTGGCAATTGACCACAAAACGGTTTTGACTCATTTGAATAAAGCTGGGTACACAAAAAAGCTCGATGTATGGGTGCCTCATGAAATCACTGAAAGAAACCTAATGAACCGTGTATTCATTTGTGATTCTTTATTACGACGTAATGAAACCGAACCATTTTTGAAGAAGCTGATAACTGGTGATGAAAAGTGGATCACATACGACAAGAACGTGCGAAAAAGATCGTGGTCAAAGGCCGGTCAAGCTTCACAGACTGTGGCAAAACCCGGATTAACTCACAACAAGGTAATGCTGTGTGTATGGTGGAATTGGAAGGGCATCATTCATTAAGAGCTGTTACCGCCCGGCAGGACCGTCGATTCAGAACTGTATTGCGAACAATTGATGAGATTGAAGCAAGAAATTGAGAGAAAGCGGCCAGAATTGATCAACAGAAGGGGTATGGTTTTTCACCATGACAACGCTAGACCTCACACATCTTTAGCCACTCAACAAAAATTACGAGAGTTTGGCTGGGAGGTATTAATGCATCCGCCGTATAGTCCTGACAGCACTTGCCTTTGCACCTTCAGATTTTCATCTGTTTCGGTCTCTGCAGAATTCCTTAGGCAGTGTCAAGTTAACATCACGAGAGGACTGCCAAAACCACTTGTCGCAGTTTTTCGATCAGAAGCCCCAAAATTTTTACAGTAATGGGATCATGTCACTACCAACAAGATGGCAAAAAGTTGTGGAACAAAATGGCACCTACATACTTTAGTCAAATGTAAATAAACTATAAAAAAAACTTTTTGAATTTTCATATAAAATACGAAGAAACTTTTTCCCCAACCTATTATATTATGTACTATAGGTAAATTAAGATTAATTTTGATCTGTAGTTCATTTTTAAATCATTGATAAATTACAACTTACCTTTCGACAATACTAGAAATTTTTCAACGAGGATTTTTTTTCTAGTTAAATAATTTAAATATTGAAATCTGATTTATTTTTAAGAACCTTCTTTAATTTTTGAATAATTTCAGTATAGTTTCGCTATACGAATAGAAAAAGAAATAGGCGATCGCACTTTTGATTTATTTTAACAATAAAATTGAAACGGCGTAACAGTAAAAATTCTCGGTAGCCATAAAAATAATCATTATATTTTACTTTTAGACTATAAAACACAAGACAGATTCAATCAAAAGTAATTTCAAATTGATAAAACGCCAAAGTTTCGGTTATTTTAATGAATAATTTAGTAACGAAATAAAAATTGTTACTTACTTATATTTTATATTTTCTTCTCCTATTCAAATAGTTTTAAGTGCCTTAGGGTTTGATTGTTTCATGAACTTTAGTTAAAATATCAGAAAATCGAAAATCAGCTATCTCTCCCTACAATCACATCAACATCGCACTTATTTTGCTAGGTCCTTTAGCCACCTGTAGCGCCCACAAGTGCTATCGCCTACATTGAGAAATATTCCTTTTAGACTATTATTTATTGAAAATATTCATGATTTTCATTTGCTTGAAATATAGTATATTGCGATAAACATATACTTAGTACCTATACAGAAGTGAAATACATTAAAAAATACAAGAAAATTATTTTAAATAATTTGTAACAAATAGTTCCAACTTCGAACTTTTCTTAACATATATAAATCACTAAATCATACATATTGAACTAAATTACTTACTCAGTTGAGCTTATAAATTCAAATAGAACACAAATAATAATTTTAACAAATTACGAGTGGCGTCATTATCGGCCTTATTATAGTTCACGCCCAAAAAGAAATAGTAATGCCGGTTAAATTCAATTACGCGCGCTTTTGTTTTTTTTTTTCTAGCCAGTTGTATCAATTAAGGAATCTCCTATACATATAAATTATTGTTAAAATGGAACCTTTTACTTCTCTCAGAAACATTAAAGACAACGTAGAGATGCTTAGAAATAGACTCTTTACTTGACAATAATTTGTTTGGTTATTATAAATAAATAATATTTATAAAGCAATATAATATATTATATGTTGTTCTAAAATATCTCTTGGGCAGACTTTGCGATTAGGTAGAAACCACCTTGAGCACGAGGTGGATAGAAGATTTCAGCTAGGTTGGGCAGCGTTTGGAAAATTACGTCGAATCTTTACATCGGCGACCCCACTGTTCCTTAAGACGAAAGTCTTCAACCAGTGCGTCCTACCCGTCATGACATACGGAGCCGAAAAGTGGACACTCACGGCAAGGTTGGTCCACCAGTTGAAAGTTGCTCAGCGTGCTATGGAAAGGGCCATGAACGCAAAAAAAAAAATCAAAAATCAAAATAAACTTTATTCAAGTGGGCTTTTACAAGCACTTTTGAATCGTCATTTAACAATTAAGTGAAGCTACCTAGCCTACTACTACCTAGCTAAGCTAAGGTTTGGAAAGTAGATTCTACCGACAAGAACCGGCAAGAAACTCAGTAGTTACTCTTTTTCAACATTTTAAAAAATACAGTCATGTTAGTTAATACAATTATTTAAATTAATATATCCTACCTGGAAGTCAACAGGTATTAATTCCACGCCTTTTTATCATCTACAAAATCTTGTATCGAATAATACGCCTTTTTTACCAATGTATTTTTTATAAACGATTTGAATTTACGAGACGGCAAAGTTAAAAATGTCTGAGGAATTTTATTATAGAAATTTGCCTTGACCCAAGAAAGATTTATTGACTTTGCGGAGTTGGAAACTTGGCGTTATAAGCTTATCCTTACTTCTAGTGCATATACAATGACTATCACTGATTTTACAAGAACAGCGTAGTATCGGTTACATCAAGCCGGCCACCGCTTAAAGATATATTATAATTTTGCTTTCTAACATTGGGTAGGGTAAAAACTACACATATATGATATAAGGTCGATTTTTAAGGTTGACAGGAAAAAACTGACTATGAGTCAGTTTTGACAGGAAAAAAACTGACTACGAGTAAGTTTTTTTCCTGTCTTAAAAATCACCAATCAACCTTAAAAATCAGTGAAGTATCGTCAGCAAACAATACTATATCACAAGTACCTTTAACAAAGAAAGGAAGCAGTAGGCTGGCCATATTTGTCGCAGACCCGATAACCGTTGGGGAAAACGTGTTCTAGAGTGGATGCCGCGTCTCGGCAAATGAAGTCTTACGCAAGACGGCTGGCAGGAGCTGGATCCGAGTAGCCCAACAACGATCTCAGTGGCGTGCAATTGGAGAGGGCCATGTCCAGCAGTGGACAGAAATGGGTTGATGGGATGGGTTGATGAACAGCTGTACCGTACTTTGTTCAAAGCAGTTCAGGTCTTTTTCGACCTCCTATAACTTATTTAACTAGTAGCCTGTATTTCTTCTAATCAAGCAATCATTGTATAAGTACGATATATTTCATTCAGATTCTTTTTCGTACTTTTTTGTTTACTTCGTGTTAAATAGGTCCTCTTATTTATTAGACTTCTGCTTTTAACCTCAAATTTTAGGTTCCTTTCATTTAAAAAAAATATGTATAACAATTATATTCGTTTCAGGAGAAACGATCGATTTTTAATTTGTGTTGTATTATGTCATATTATTGAGGTTGACGTTATTGTGACAACTGACTACTGTCAGTTGTCAAAATAACTATGACACATTCTAGTAATCTGATAATTTAAAACAGCTGTATTATAATTTAAGCATATTTAATCTTAGTATTAGTTGAACTGGTTGAAGACTATCATTAGTATTTGAGACGAATAATTACGATGACGATTTGTATTAACCTGTCAAAATAAATTGTACTTATGTAATAATTTTATAAATATTTGTGAATAGATAATTCTTCATAATGTTTCCAAAAAATTCTTCTTTTCATCTGACATCTTTAACTAAACGGACTTTAAGATATTGTTATCACTGTGCAAGGTCTATTTCTTCTAATATTAAGGAAAAACCTCTTGCAAATCAAGGTCCATGGAGCTTGTATTCAGAAAAAGTGAATAATGGTGTCTTGAGTAAGGACTCTCATCAGGAAATGGTAGTGCAACATTTACAAGAAATATTTCAAGAAGTATCAGTTTTTCGAAGGCCTGTTATACAACCTAAAATAGGAGAATCTTTTTTTAGTATGTTTAGAAAAAAAGAACCCCAAAAAATAATTGCACCAAAAGGGCTGTATATTTATGGAAGTGTTGGTGGTGGAAAAACAATGCTAATGGATCTATTCTATGAGACGGTTCCTGTATGTATTCAAGATTAGCTTGGATGTATTTAGTTATTAAATATTTATGCATATAAAATTTAAATGTTTCCTCTTTTTCAGATAAAAGAAAAACTAAGAGTCCATTTTAACTCTTTTATGTTGAATATACATGCAAGAATACATGAGCTCAAAATCAAATCAGGTAAAGGAGCAAGTTCATTTAAAGATGAAGGATCTAAGCCATTTGATCCTATTCCACCTGTAGCTGCTGATATTACTCAAGAGTCTTGGTTGATATGTTTTGACGAATTTCAGGTATGTCTTTATTTTGTTGTAACCAAGTTTTTATTAGATATTAATTCATTGAATTTGTAAACCAAATTTTTGGAATCACTACTTGGATTTTGTTTATAAACATAAACATCAAAGATAAATATAGGTTTTGAATATTAAATATTTATAGGTTACAGACATTGGAGATGCTATGATTTTAAAACGACTATTTACTCAACTATTTGATAATGGATGTGTTGTTATAGCAACTAGTAACAGGAAACCTGATGATCTGTATAAAAATGGACTGCAGAGATCGAATTTCTTGCCATTTATACCAATTCTTAAAGCACATTGTAATGTTATACAACTAGACTCTGGTATTGATTATAGAATAAGGGGAACTGGCAATAAGTATGGCAAATATTTTATGTGAGTAAGACTAATCTAACTAAATTGACAAATTCTGTATAAACATAATTTTAAAAATGTGACTTTTAATTAAAACATAAATTGAAACATATATATTGCATTCAAATAATTGAACAATTAAGAATTTATTTCATTACATAAATTTTATATTTTACAGTAACAGTGAACTTACAGAAGATAATAATACTGTAGATAATTTATTTAAGTTCCTCGTATCAAAAGAGACTGATACTGTGCGGGTAAGAGTGATCAATATACTGGGGAGAAATGTCAAGTTTGCAAAAACATGTGGACGTATTCTGGATTCAACTTTTGAAGAGTTATGTGACAGAGTAAGTTGTTTTATAATTAAAAATTATTGCTTACTTAAACTTAGTATCCAGTTGTTTCAGCTTAAGTAGTAAATTAATTTTAATTAAATATTTCTTACTTTTTTTTAGCCTCTAGGTGCTAGTGATTACCTCATAATATCGAAAACGTTCCATACGGTGTTTATAAGAGAACTACCTCAATTATCGATAGTAAAACATAGATCGCAAATACGAAGATTTATAACGCTTATCGACACGTTATATGACAATAGAGTTAGGGTAAGTACGCATAAAAATAAATATCGTAAATCTTATGTTATTTATCTCGAAATATCAATTATCCTTAGTAACTCGTCGAATTACATTTTAATTTAATTTCAAATAGGTTGTCATTGCTGCTGACTGTGAACCAAAGGCGCTTTTTAATCTGGAAGATGTAAAGGATCAATATGGGGATGCTGATAGAGCATTAATGGATGATCTAAAAATAACGAAAGACTCGGTAAGACACTATGTTTTAATAGATTCAAATTCAACACAAACCATCCAAAACCAAATTTTGGTCTCATTGTGGACATTTTAAGAAATGTGTTTAATTTTAATGAAAATACCTATTTACCCACAACGGCTTTTAAACGCCTCGACTGCGATCTTCTTAAGATCTACCAAATATAATTGCATTCATATAAATATAGTTAAAGTGAAAAGCATGACGGCCGAATTCAAAGTTGTTCGTAGTTTTATTGTGCCTAACGTTTGTTTGTTAAGTTAGTCTGTTTGAAATACATATGTATTGTATACTAATAGTTTATGATTATAACACTCAGGACGATGCCAAGGCTGCAATATTTACTGGTGAAGAAGAAATGTTTGCTTGTGATCGATGCCTTTCGAGGATTATGGAAATGCAAACGGATGAATATTGGGAGAAGTGGGGCAAAGAAATCAATTAAATCAAGTTTATTGTGTGTGCAAAATTATAACTTTAAGAGTTTTAAAAAATTTAAATCAAGTGTAAATTCTAACTATATCAGTCTTGACTGTTATTATTTATAAATATTTTACGCTTTTATTGGATAATTGAGAAACTTAACCTTTGACTATCATTTGATGCTTCTTCATTATTAACGATTAAGAAATTATCTTGTTATTTGGAATTTCCAAAATATATATTAATATTACAATGTTATTTCTCTGTATCATAAAAAAAAAAACATTATTTTTCTTTTTGTACAACATAATGTTAAGTATGACGAAGGTATGAAAGTATGCATTGTTTGCAATGGACATATCAAATGAGATTTTGAAAATAGTTTGTTTACAATTTTTTGTACCTATGAAAATATTTTTTGGGTTACCAGTGCTGTACAATATGTATGTAAAAGTACATAAACAAGAATTATTTTTAATGCAAAAACCACCATTGAATCAAAGAATATGTATTATTCTTTATGTTTATTTGTGTTGTGTAATACAGCATGTAGAATATATTTATTAATTTATTAAGTATGTATATCAATGTATGTGTTAATCGTTCTTCTAGTATTTACATTACTGTACAGATAGACATACAAAAACCGCAAAACAAGTTTGTAGCTTTTGTTAAATTAATGTATGTATTATATAGGGTATTTAAGTTTTTAGACTTAGACACTGTAATTATTTAATGCAATAGCACAAATTAATAAATATTCATTGTTCAGTATTAATTAACATTCTACATATTTTAGCTTTGTTATTTACAAATTTCTAGCATAAATTTGTAAGTAACTTTTATTTTGTTATTAGACGTTCGAAAAAATATTTTGTATTATTTATTAAAGAGATCTTTTATTTTGAGATGTGTAAATTTATTTTCTTACTTTAAATAAAATCGACCCATTGTCCTTTAATATTGCATGCTCTCTCTCTCTCTCTAGTTTATGTGTAAAAATTTTGCCAAAATTATTTTTGTTTTTTGTTTGCGAGTATTAGGTTATTCATTTATTCGTAATATAAAAAAGAGGTAAACAAAATATAAGTAAAAATCTATATTCAGTACATAGTTTTTATTCTCAACTAAAGTTATTCTAGTCGTACATATGACTGTAATATTCTTGATAAACTTGTATATAGGTCTCCTTTTCGGAGGGCGTCATCCTAGCGATGACGTCATCGTCGATGCTCGTGATAGGCACCGGCTTTCCGTTCACCATCACAGTCGGCGCGTTGTCTTCTGACTCTGAGTCATCGCTTTCCATCTCGGCTGAAAATTATCAGATTATTGAATTTAATTTTCTAGTTTACATTATTTTTTTTTTTATGTTATAGGTTGGCGGACTTGCATATGAGCCACCTGATGGTAAGTGGTCACCATCGCCCATAGACAATGACGCTGTAAGAAATATTAACTATCCCTTACATCGTCAATGTGCCACCAACCTTGGGAACTAAGATGTTATATCCCTTGTGCCTGTAGTTACACTGGCTCACTCACCCTTCAAACCGGAACACAACAATACCGCGTACTGTTGTTTGGCGGTAGAATAACTGTTGAGTGGGTGCTACCTACCCAAACGGGCTTGCACAAAGCCGGTGGTAGGGCTTTGTGCAAGTGAAGTAATTTATTGATTTTCATAAACCTTCTTTTTTTTAAACACTTTTTTATTTAAATTTCATTCTTTACTCACCAACTGCCGCCAGTTCATCTTTTAATTTGTAAGGATCCTTAGATTCATTGTCACTCGAATCGGAGCTATCTTGTTCTGTTTTTAATGGATTTGTAGCAGCAGTACCTATAGTTTAACAGAAAAAAAATACATATAAAATATATACTAAGACATTCACACTTAATCTTAAAAAATATTCAGTTATTTTATATTTAATTTCTATACCCCCCGTCTAGAAGAAAAACAAGCGAAAACCTATCCTAACCTATCAAAATAGTGGTAATTAGCTCTAATACATATGTCATAAATTGGAACGTATTATACATACATGTATACGTTTCAAAAATAATATACTATGTATTTGTAAGCGTGAGTCGAGATGGCCCAGTGGTTAGAACGCGTGCATATTAACCGATGATTGTAATTATTATAATTCATCTCGTGCTCAGCGGTGAAGGAAATCATCGTGAGGAAACCTGCGTGTGACAAATTTCATAGAAATTCTGCCACATGTGTATTCGACCAACCCGCATTGGAACAGCGTGTGGAATATGTTCCAAACCTTCTCCTCAAAGGGAGAGGAGGCCTTTGGCCCAGCAGTGGGAATTTACGGGCTTTTGTTGTTGTTTGTAAGCGCCATGAAATTATTAAGGGGCGTACGGATTTCGCGTCCACTGGTACACGTAGTCAGTTTACGCGTGTCCGGAACGCCATGTCCGTACTTACAGCTACGCGTACACTGTATTGCAGAACGTACCGCGAAAGCCGCCTTCGGTCGGTTTTTGGTCGCGCCTCAAAGAGGACGCACACGACCGTGTACGCTTTATTTCGACGGCAAAATGAATAGACATGAGTTTCTTCGCGTGTTCTTAAAGAAATATTATCAGATTGATTCAACTTTATGAATTTCACCAGGTCTTGTATTATCTTGTCTTGTCTCGATAACACACTGATTCGAAAATTAGAATTCAACCTTTTTAAAGAATAGGCTATTTGACCCCATTGCAGCGCCATATTGTCCAAGTAGCGTTTTCGCGCGTTATTTAAATATGGAATTTTTAATATGATATTTTTCGGCAAATATGTACTAGATTTAAAAAAATCAACTTTTACTGGGTTCCTTAACCTCTACTAAATAATATAAAATGGATTTTAAAAACCAGTCAAATAGCCTATTATTTCAAAATCTTGCAATTCTCACAAAAAATTTTTCCACACTTTGATGACCTCACGACCAGATACAGGCGGTCCGTACAGGAGCTGTATGCGTCTCAAATGTACGTTTCCCGACTACGCGTAACACAGGAACACGCTATCCGCACTCAGCTCTACACAATGGCGTAACTATCGTAGGGCAGGCGGTGCAGTGCACCAGGGCCCCCGAGCTCAGGCGGCCCTCTAAACTAAATCTTAAGCTTCTTAAAGGGTAATTATTAGTTGAAGAGGGATGGGAAAGAGGGGGTGAAGGCCTGATTCTTTTTCTGTGCACCGGGGCCTTTCCTCAACCAGCTACGCCACTGGCTCTACACATACCCGTGTTTTGTTTCTCATGCGCCAAAAGAACGGACATGATATCGTCGTTTTTCTCTTTCCCAGCGGTTTTCGTGTTGGCTGCGTTGCTGGCCGCCTTTTCCAATGCTGCGTCTGTCGAGTGGACGCTGTCGCTCTGAAATATATAAATATAAAATTACACGATTTTTCCTCAAACTATTCCGAGCGCAGTTTCACTAGCGTTACATGTTGCAGCTCCGCCCCTGCGCCAAATAGCGTGATGATATGTTGTTTGTAACCTTTCTTAATAAATGGGGCATGTAACGTTAAATAATTATCTCAAATTAGTCTCTACAGTCGATATTGAGATTAGCACATGCAAAAAAACAAACAAATTAGAATCTACCTAGAGTTTTAGTTAAGAACAATTTAGTAGTTAGTAATAAATTATTAATAATCTTTTATCTTAAATACTGTCTTGCTGTTCTAATCCAGTGGTCATCTCTTAAACACTAGACATCTGCAGCGCAATGACGTAGTCTCGAGTTTAAATAAACGTATCAAATCAATACAATATATTAAGTTCTGTAATTTAATATCTGATCGAAATTAAAAAGTTGAAAATGTGGCGCTATAATTATATGTCACTGAACATTAGTTGTGTCGGATTGCTATCCCATCAGACTAAGAGAATAGGTAACACCACAATGATATCGCGGAGGAGACAATGGAGAAGATTACTTGGTGGTAGGGCTTTGCGCAAGTCCGTCTGGGTAGGCACCACCCACCAGTTATTCTACCGCCAAATAACAGTACTCAGTATTCTTGTGTTCCGGTTTGAAGGGTGAGTGAGCCAGTGTAACTTCAGGCACAAGGGACATAACATCTGAGTTCCCAAGGTTAGTGGCACATGATGTAAGGAATAGTTAATATTTCTTACAGCGTCATTGTCTATGTCATAAAAAAAAAATAAACTCCTCTGTCGTCAAATAATCACTTATTTGACGACAGAAGATCGTGAGTGTTTTACCTTCTGATCGAAGGGCGCCATTTTGGATCCATATCGCCATGGATTGAGTATGTTGGGGTTACTGTTGAAGCCACCGTGTTACCAGAAACCGCCGCTTCCCGGTGTTACTCGACCGAGTTCCACATCGTCAATGCTGAACTTCAAGAAGTCTGGCCATCAGGTGGCCCATATGCTCGACCGCCAACCTATACCATAAATAAAATAAAGGGGCCTGCCTGGTCGTTGGCGACGATGGTGCTCTCCACCATCCAGACGGGGCGCTCCTTGCGCAGCGTGCTGGGGTCGGCGGCGGCGTCCGCGTCCCCGATGGTGACGTCGACGCGCGTCTCCTCCACCGCCAGACCCTGGTTGCGCGTGGCCTCGCCCGACCACTGCTCGCCCGACGGCCGGTTCCCGAACTGCTTCGACGTTAACCTGACAGAGAACGATCGAACGAACGATTGATACGACGATTCGTATCAATCGTTTATCGTTTATCGATATAAACGGCTATAATAGAAAATTTATAACACCCATGACAAAAAACGATCAGTGACGTTTAATACTAATCGATAAATGGCTATAAGGGGAACTGCTTTGACGTTAACCTGACGGAGAACGATCGAACGAACGATTGATACGAATCGATAAACGGCTATAAGAGAAAATTTATAACACCCATGACAAAAAACGATCAGTGACGTTTAATACAAATCGATAAATAAGGGAAAAATTATAACACCAAAGTTTTCGATGGAAATAAAATACTGAAAGATTGACATTATTTTCTTTTATTTTAATTAATAAACTGAAATATTAAAGATAAGGAAAGACTGAAAAGGTCTTGGATACTGAATGACCATACACAAAATAGCTGGAGAGATTTTAAAATAAAAGCCGTTTATTGTGTGTGACTTTGAAAAGGCTTATGTCTTAAACATGGGCATAATCTCAAAAGATGATGAGAGTGGGATATACGATAATTATAAATATGATATCAACGAACCCTCTTATTGTGTTTATGTCCACCGGTTCCGGTTCCAATATTTCTGGCGCCAATTTGATTCCCTCGACTTCCCTGAGTAATATGTAAAGAGTTTCTAATTGTTCATTGAACTTTGCCAGCAACAATCTTGAATCTTTCTTGGGGAGAGCGGATTGGTCTTCTTCGACGACTTGATTGCAGAATGTGCAACGGAACTCTTGTGTCATCATATCGTACAGCTGATCAGCCTATTGTATAATAAACATAAAACATCATACATGACAGTTGTGCTTTTAAATCGTAATTAAAGTAGAATTACCATTTCAGGGACCACTCAGAGGCACATAAAAATTTTAATCGGTATTGTCTATGAATTTAGTTCACTGTTCAGTATATATATGTGTTGCAGAATATATAGAAACATAAAACACTTAAAAATACAAGCTAAAGTCTATCTATCATAATAATATTTTTTTATACTATTTAAATTTTCTTTTACCTCAAGATCTGTAAATGTCTTGCCGCAGGATGGACATTTAAAACTAGCACGACTTGTAGCGTCTCGCTCCTCTGTTTCCATGCGCTTGCGCATTAGATCTAGCTTGTATTTAACAACATTAACAAAGGTTTTGTAGTTAATAAAGTAATAGTTAACTTTCTGTGCTTTACCATCCAGACCTGGAAATAATATTCGCTAATTAAACAAGCATCATATCACACGTCAAAGATAAAATTAATTTGTAAATTATTATTGAGTACCTACCGGTTTCCATTTTTAATCTAACTTGAATAAACTTATCATTTTTTAGAGTTGCTATTCTAGCTCTTAACATTTTTCGTTCAAATTTCAAGAGTTCACAAATATCATCTTCTTTCATACCTTGAATGTGAAAAAAAAAATATATAAATAAGATTATATAGTATGTAAAACAAAACTTAGGTTAAGGTCAATTAATTATTTGCCACTTACAAGGATTTCGAACCAACATGTCCACGATTAGAGCATCTTCGATTGTATAAAACCCTCTAACCACAAGTCTAGCTAGTTGCTTTAAACTACTCGGCACCTCAGTGACGAGCCGCTCGTCAGTCATAATAACTGAAAACATGTAAAAATTATATTGAATAATAATAAGTTTATTTCGCTTAATAAATATTCAATTTACATTAAGGTGGTGAGAACTCCTAGTAAGTATAATAATACCTGTATCAGGAGTTCACGCTCTTCCATAACAGTGATAGTGATTAATTGAAATAAACCATAGAAAAAAAAGAAATAAAAAGGTATTACAAAACTATTACTAAACTAGACTTAAATACTATACATTCGTGAATGGGTATGTGCTTGAGTGTGTGCGTGTCTGTGTGAATCTGAGAATGCGATATTAAATTTTTAGAAGTCTTTCTGATTCTTCGTAGGTTATTTTACTTAACCAAGTGCTTACGGTTTTTTTTACAGTTGTATACGTTTAACGAATAAGACATAATCTAATGTGTTATAAAGTGAAACGGTATAACAACTTCATTTCTATCTAGATGTCCATTGTGCATAACTTATAATACTGCTTCTACTAGCGGTCTTGGGAAGATTTCTTATAGCAATTTTTATAAACTATGTTTACTGCTAATGAAATATTAAGCCTTGGTTGATTGAAAAGATGCTAAATATTAATATTTGAAAAACCATATTATATTTACATTGCTAACGGACATATTATCAAGATATTGTGATAGCAGCGCATCAAAGAGTGGTTTATTTCTTTTACCGTGTCACTTACGTCACTACCTGTCGCTATGGGCAATGGAAATTTTACGCGGAAAAAAATGTAATGATTTCGACACAACAGTCAATATTGGTCATATAATTTAACTATAATTTGGCTCTAAGACAAGACCGCGATGGGAATTGGGAAAATATTACCAAATAAAAGTATAAAGCAAACCCAAAATAATAACTTCATTTATAATCACCAATAAGCAGTTTTAGAAATCTTACACGGTATTTGAATAAACACGGAAAAAACAAACACGCGTGCGGTGAGTCTATTAATTTAGTACAGAACATACCAAGAACGGTTACAACGGTTCAAACTTTTGGTATTTTAATCTAAGTATAGATATAAAACATCGTTTCTTTTCTTATGTCGAATAAACGTAGAATATATTATCATGAAAATTGTACTATCATATTTTTGTCTAAATATTGTCGTTTACTTCAATATATACCGGAGACGCCTGCTAGTTACATATTAATAACATATTATAAAACTTATTTTTAAATCTCATGAGGATAAGGTTATTTTTTCAAAAATAAATTTAACAAGCCACCATCAGTCAAGTGGTTGGTTCTTTTGCCCATGCTTCTTCCGAAAGTAAATTAATCAATAAGGGTTTAGAAAAATTAAAAAACAGTTATTAAAAATCGAATTATTTACTCTTAACGACAAAGATTAACACAATTTAATAAATTAAATGTATAATGTTTTATAAAATACAAAATTCCAAAATACTATGTCATAGAAATCAAATGTTTTTAAAAATAATATACATAATACAAAAATGTATCTGGCAGTATTTTATTTGACATGATTTTATCGTTGATTTAATGGATGGCTTGATTGGAATATTAAAAAATCTATATAATTATTTTTTAGTTAAAACGTAACTGAATAAGTAATAAATAAATATTCTCCCAATAATGCATTAGTCATTTACGAGTGCTTTTTTTTCGAATGAATTTGATTTTAGAAAACGACTAACTCGTGATTAATTCTCTCTTACTATGAATACTTATACATAAAAAAAACATCTAAGACATATTATAAAAATATCAATTCACATTATAGTAAAGAAGTTCTATGATCATAAAATTGAGAACATTTAAAATCGCGAATTAGTCTTGTGTAGTAACGAGAAAATGTTTTTTTTTTATGTATAATCAAACATTAATCAAAATTATATTTATTATATTACATCAGCAACTTTCAAGGCTCAAGTATAATCAAACAAATACTAAGTAAACATTAAGAAGAGAAGAATGCTTGCGATTCAAATACACAATATATTGAGTATTGACACATGTTATACTTGAAGAATTCCCAAGTTTATTTGCAAGCATCATTAAGCAGTCCATTTTATATTGATTGTCGCTTTTTAAATTTATAATTTTTTTTAATTTCAATTGATACAAAAATTACATGTAATGGTTTACTAACAATAATAAGATTTACCAATATGGCCATGGTAAATCTATTGAAAATGTGCTTAGTTACAAATTAAACATAACAAAGTTTAAAACTAACTACTGTTTAAAATCATTCTTTCAAAATTGGCACTTCACATACATTGCTGAATAAATTTTGGCCAGTACAATTTATCAGACATTCAGATGAACATATTTTTTATAAATTTATCTTGACTCTGATAACATTAATGGAATATGTATAACAAAAATAATATTGTTATGGATTTTTTATAATGCAATTTTGTTAAGATATTCATTATCCTGCCATAAAACACATAAAAATCACGAACAGCTCACATAACCAAACGACAAAGGAACATTATTAAACAAAATCAGTCTTGTTATGATTAAACTGCACAATATAAAAATATCTACAAATTATAATTACTATCTTAAAATAACATAGCTACACTAGAGGTGGTCCAGATGGGCATTATTAGTAATAATTCCTGAGTTATTAGTAATAATACATGTTTCCAACAATTACTGTAATCACCAAATTAGTCCAAAGTACCAGCACTTGAATTTGTGTTGAAAATATTTTACTCAATCAAAACATTAGTCATCACTTATCACACACAACAATAATCAAAATAGCTAATACAATTTAAGTTGCTTTTACATATTTTAAATCTAAGTGGCACGACAACTTTATACAGAATTATATTAATTGATCAAAAGATTTATTTCATTTTGTAATATACAATGATCAGTTTTGTTTTGTTGGAAATAAATATTATTTAAATTATCAATTAGAATTACTTCTTTCAAGTATCATTTGTATATTGTCCAGTGTTTGATATATAACTCTAAAGTTTGGACGATCACTTGGATGATGATTCCAGCATTGCTTCATCAAATCATATACACATCTCGGTGTATTGTCTGGGCAAGCAAGAACATTGCCATCTTTTAAAAACCTTACAACTTCTTCATGAGTCATACCAAAATATGGTTGAAGGGCAAAAGAAAATATTTCCCAGAGACATACACCATATGCCCAGACATCTGATTCTAGGGTATACTTATTATATAATATACTCTCTAAAGGCATCCATCTTACAGGAATAGCATCATGCTCATCACCTTTATAATAATCTTGTAAGTAAATTTTATGTGAAAGTCCAAAGTCAGCAATTTTAACAACCATATCATCATTTATTAGGCAATTTCTAGTAGCTAAGTCACGATGCACAAATTTCCTATCAGAAAGGTATACCATCCCGGATGCTATCTGTCTAGCAATATGAAGAAGGTCCAAGTGGCTAAGAGGAGTTGCAAGAAGTCTTAAATCTTCTCTGTTTTCTACAGCTGGCTGAAAGTTTGGTGCAGTGCTGCATGCTCTTAAATATTCATTTAAGTCACCCTTACCCATAAATTCAAATAACAAGCACATAGGACGTCCTATAGCACATACACCCAATAATTTAACAATATTTGGATGGTCAAAATCAGCTAACAAACAAGCTTCTCTTTCAAAATCCAATTGTAGATCATGTGAGGCCTCATCTTTGAGCATTTTTACAGCAACTAAAGTGAATTCTTCTTCAGGAATTAAACCAGGAGCTTTGGCTTGGAAAACTCTTCCAAATGCACCTTGGCCTAAATCCCTAATATAAATAATGTTATTCCTAGGAAACTCTAACTTTTCTAACTTAGGATTGAGTTGTGCTCCAGTTGTATGATAAGCCAGATTACTTGGAAGCTTATCTAAATCAATATCTACATTTTGTAGGTTTCTACGACTTGAGATGGTACATTTAGAATAATGATTTTTCAAGAAGTAGTGGCACAAAAGGGCAATTGATGCTATGCCTAATATACATCCAAGGCCTCCAATAGAGAGTAATAACACAAATGTTGGTGTAAAATAATTTTCCATAACAATTGATCCATTTGTATTGTCTATTTCCTCACTAAAGTTAGCACACATTGGTATGTCACAAAGTTCCCATCTCACATTTGGATCCATAGTGTAACACCAAGGCTTTCGCTCTTCTCCACCAGCATTCCTACAGTAATTAGTGGCATTTTGAACTTCTGGGAAGACAAGAGGCGGTCGTGTATGCTGATGTGGATGCTGTGACTCCCAGGCTTGGCAAGCCAAACCAGTCTCGGTGACATTCATTGTACCTTGATAATATTGGCCATTACCTTGAATGCACGTAGTTGTCACCTGACTATAATCCATTTCCGTGATACCAGCATTATTACATGTTACTTGTGAACCCTTACCAGAAAATTTAGGAAGATTTTCACATTCTGGAAATCGAAAATGACCTCTTGATTGAAAATATACACCTCGACGTTTTTGTTCTTCAATAACAATCCAGTCATTGTAACAGAATTGCATTTTAACAGCCATACAATCTTCATAACATAATGGTAATGCAAAATATCCTACGCCGTCTTTGTCAATGCACTTAGGAAATGCATAGGAACACAGAAGTTTTTCTGCTTTACTGCGGCAAGGTTCTTTCAAGGCTGATATCATTTCTTTCCAAAGGCCGCTTGTAATTTTTTCATTTTCAAGACCTCCTGTATGGTTGTACCACACTAATCCAGATGAGTAATGCTTGCAAATTTGTCCATTGTATGGACCACAATAAAGGTGCACAGATTTTATAGAAAGAAGCACAATTATTACTTTACAATACACCTTCATTGTTATAATGTAGTTAGTGTTTCGATGTATAAAATATAAAATTGTGGCATTTTAATTTAAAGATATTTACAAAATACTGAAAACTTGATAGTACACAATGGCGGACGCATTATTTATTATTGATTTTAGCAAAATTTTCACGTAAAGTAGACCGTACAGCAGTGAAACTCATAGAACAAAAAATATGATATGCTATGTATCTATATATAATTAATGTTACCCGTTACATTATGGCGACTTCCGTTTTATTGAATATTTTCTTTAAAATCGTTTGATTTGTCTATATTCTGGTAATGTCTTATTTGTCCATTGCTAAATATTTGAATTAAAATACATGTGTGTGTTATAATACTAGATAAAATTAATTAAAAATAAAACATGGTGTTTCTATTTATTAAGATATGGCAACCTAATCCAAATTTTGTGACAAGGTTGGCACCGCGTGTCGGCAAAGAAATGTCATAATAATTTAAGCAATCCAAATACAGCAGATTGTTGTTAAAGTATTTACCTGGGAATGGCTGCAATTGAGAAAGTGAAGGTCGTCGTCCTTGGGGACTCTGGTAATTTGAAGTCACTAATTTCAGCTTTTAACTCTGCTTACTTCTACATTAATACCGAAATAAATAATCACTTAATATCACATATAAACTAACATTTGCCAACATGTTCGGTCATTTGGTGCCATGACAGTTTGTCTTAGGTTAGACAACATCAACATTTTAATTTATTATTTTTGGCGCGAAAGTTTAATTAATTACGTTATATTTATAGATAGATTACATAATAGTAAGGTTCATTATTTTATACAATCTATTAATTTAAATAACAATAATGACCAAAATTAAATATAGAAATTTTAAAAGTATTCAATTATTAATACTATTTATTCAGTATAAAATCAGATAACTAGTTCTACTTTATTTTTTGTACCTAGGCTAAAAGAAAAGCAAGGGCTTGTAAATGTCCTACTACTGGTCTAAAGCCTCTTCTCCGTTTTATCCTTATTTCACCACATTGCTTTAATATGATTTGGTGGATACACGGTGGTACATACATTTTTATTGAATTTTAATGAAATTACACACATGTAGATTCCCCTCACGTAGTTTTTGTTCAACGCTGATATTAATTAAGTGCACTAAAATACTGTGCTGCTTTGATGGACTTAAAGTAGCACTTATCGGTTAAGAGCTATATTTTCTAGCCACTAAATAAACCAAAAGAAACTCTTCTTTTTGTTTATTTAAGTACCGACATTATTTTTTTTTCTAACATTCCTGAAATTAATTATTATTAATGTGCTTGGAATTACAATTTGATGGATTAACATTGATTAAGGTATGAGGTAATGGTAGTGCTTAAATAATAATTGTATTTTTTATTAAATGACAATCGTTTGTCATTTAATAAAAAAAATTGCTCATAAAAAAATGTATATTTTAAGGTGTCGGAAAAACCTCGTTAACGTACCTAATTGCCCACAATAAGCCACTGCTCTCACCGGGATGGACAGTGGGTTGTTCGGTTGAAGTGAAATTGCATAGATACAAAGAGGGTACACAGGCCCAGAATACATTTTTTGTGGAACTATGGGATGTCGGGGGTTCAAATAATCACAGGAATACCAGAAACGTTTTCTATCAACCAACACATGGTGAGTTAATATATTTTTTTAATAAATTTATGAAAAATTAAGACCATGTTTTTTGGAAAAAACAGTATAATGTGTACTTAGATAAATACATTATATTTTGAAATAAAAAATATATTCTTACTATGTATTGTTCACGTATTTTTTTAAGGAATTATTTTGGTGCATGATTTGACCAATAGAAAAAGTCAAATAAATCTCCAGAAATGGTTGTCTGAAATTTTAAATCAAGATAGTACAAATCCGAATTACCAACACGTAGATGTGGATCCAGAGCAGTTCCTCGGATCTACTCAAGTGTGTATACTTTAACTTTTGGAACTCTAGAGTTTTAACATTGTCCAATATAAACAGTATTTGCTTTAGAGGCACTACTTATTACACGTTGTAAATAATTATATATTCATCCATATAGGTACATATATTCTAACAATTACAACTATCAGTTATATTTTTATTTTTTATACTGTATTTACAACTTGATTAAAGTTTCGACCTGCACATGAATCCTGTGTAAATCTTACTAAAGTTAAATTACTCTATTTAATTCAGCCCGATTCAATTAATCTATTTAATTGGGCACAATTCTTGTTTAGTAACTTAACTTTTTTATGGTATTGGTTGGCGGACGAGCATATGGGCCACCTGATGGTAAGTGGTCACCATCGCCCATAGACAATGACGCTGTAAGAAATATTAATATTAACTATTCCTTACATCGTTAATGTGCCACCAACCTTGGGAACTAAGATGTTATGTCCCTTGTGCCTGTAGTTACACTGGCTCACTGACCGTTCAGACCGGAAAACAACAAAACTGAGTACTGTTATTTGAACTACGTTTCCGTTTTAATATTGATAAGCGGAGACAAATTTATAATGATTATAAGTTATATTTTTAGATTCCCATACTAGTGATCGGCACAAAATATGACTTAGCTGAAGAGAAGCAAAGGAAAAATCAATACCGAAGATTAGCGAGTAGTATAGCAGAACAGTGTGGGGCCGACGAAATATTTGTGAATTGTTATCAAGCACGGTAAGATTATTAGCATTTGTATATTTAATAAAGAAAATATATCAGTAATTGGTACATTCAATTTACGTAGGAATTAATAATATTTTTCAGATCTCTCGCACCCGGTACAACCAACTCTGTGAAATTGACGCGATTCTTCGATAAGGTAAGTACACTGTGTTCAATGATATTCTAATAAACAGATATGTTATACTCATACTAAACAACAGAAAAAAGTGTGCCGCGCCGGGGACCGTTTATCTTAAATTTTGTTACAAGAAAAAGGTATAGCTTGATAAAAACAATAAGTAAAAGGGATAACTAGATGTTTTAATTACGCAAAACGTATTACTACATAATTATGATGGATTATAACGTATTACTGGCATAATTATGATGAAAACGACTAAGGCAAACGTCCCAATTAGGACGTTTTCTAGTCTTCACTTTTTGCGCGTTAATGACATATATGTTTACTAGAACATCAATGACTGTGTTATATTTCATGAAGCCTGACCGCACACGTTAGGTTTCTGATCCGATTCTATGGCTAGTCGAGCCTCGTGCAACTTTTGTTTGTTTACATTAGGGTTTTTAATCTCCCCTGTTGCGTTTGAGTCAAAAGCTGTGTTTCTACTAAAAATATATGTAGGAAGTGCGCCGTTAACAAACCGTTTCGGTTAATTGACCGGAATTGGATATGTTGGAATATGTCCAGGAAATAAAAAGGAATGTTAAAAAAAGAGCTAAAGACTTATCTCCTTTTTGGGGAATACATTTGGAGCTTATTCCCCCATGCTACTTTAATAGTGATTATACATAGAGATGTATGGAAAAAAAATGTATGATAACAAAGTATCTATATTTTAAACAATACGTTAAAAGGCTATTTATGTATAATTACAGAGTTAGAAATAGAAAAAACTTCTATATAGTTCTCTAGGCCCAGCGTGTTGTCGTCTTAAATATAATTAATCAAAGATAATGAGATAGACATACATATACAATTTCACAACTCTATAGTAATTGGTGGTAGGGCTTTGTGCTAGCCCGGCTGGATAGGTACCACCCAGTCCACCCACTCATCAGATATTCTACCGCCAAATAACAGTACTCAGTATTGTTGTGTTCCGGTCTGAAGGGTGAGTGAGCCAGTGTAACTACAGGCACAAGGGACATAACATCTTAGTTCCCAAGGTCGGTGGCACATTGACGATGTAAAGAATAGTTAATATTTCTTACAGCGTCATTGTCTATGGGTGATGGTGACCACTTACGAACAGGTGGCCCATATGCTCGTCAGCCAACCTATTCCATAAAAAAAAATTAGTCATAGTCCTTTTGGTGGGTGGTCTTTGTGTCTGAGATACTCTTTCAGACATCAATCTCAGTAGTGCTATGTGCCGGGAAGGTAAGTATAGTATGACACAAATTAGATGTAGCATCGGAAAATGCTATGGAATGAAAATAAAACCGATTACTGCCGATTTACACAACCAATAGAAATAGCTCCCCATCGCGCCATTCGACGCTATTCGTCGCTATAGATTCTCGCGTCAGAGAAAGCAAGTGCATGTAAATCGACGTGTCAAATTGACGAATATATTAAGTCTTATGATATTACAAGTTATGCACGTTTGTGCAAAGATCATATTCGCATGAGAAATAATGATTGATAGCGTACTAAATTCGGATGTGATTGGTTTTACGAATTTTGCCGATGCCGATTTACGAATTTTCCTGGTGGTAGGGCTTTGTGCAAGCCCGTCTGGGTAGGTACCACCCACTCATCAGTTATTCTACCGCCAAACAACAGTACTCGGTATTGTTGTGTTCCGGTCTGAAGGGTGAGTGAGCCAGTGTAACTACAGGCACAAGGGACATAACATCTTAGTTCCCAAGGTCGGTGGCACATTGACGATGTAAAGAATAGTTAATATTTCTTACAGCGTCATTGTCTATGGGTGATGGTGACCACTTACGAACAGGTGGCCCATATGCTCGTCAGCCAACCTATTCCATAAAAAAAAATTAGTCATAGTCCTTTTGGTGGGTGGTCTTTGTGTCTGAGATACTCTTTCAGACATCAATCTCAGTAGTGCTATGTGCCGGGAAGGTAAGTATAGTATGACACAAATTAGATGTAGCATCGGAAAATGCTATGGAATGAAAATAAAACCGATTACTGCCGATTTACACAACCAATAGAAATAGCTCCCCATCGCGCCATTCGACGCTATTCGTCGCTATAGATTCTCGCGTCAGAGAAAGCAAGTGCATGTAAATCGACGTGTCAAATTGACGAATATATTAAGTCTTATGATATTACAAGTTATGCACGTTTGTGCAAAGATCATATTCGCATGAGAAATAATGATTGATAGCGTACTAAATTCGGATGTGATTGGTTTTACGAATTTTGCCGATGCCGATTTACGAATTTTCCTGGTGGTAGGGCTTTGTGCAAGCCCGTCTGGGTAGGTACCACCCACTCATCAGTTATTCTACCGCCAAACAACAGTACTCGGTATTGTTGTGTTCCGGTTTGAAGGGTGAGTGAGCCAGTGTAACTACAGGCACAAGGGACATAATATCTTAGTTCCCAAGGTTGGTGGCGCATTGACGACTTAAGGAATACTTAATATTTCTTACAGCGTCATTGTCTATGGGTAATGGTGACCACTTACCATCAGGTGGCCCATATGCTCGTCCGTCAACCTATACCATAAAAAAAAAATGCGACATCTAAGTTGTGTCGTACTATACGGGCGGGGCACGTGTGGCAGGTGATCGAGCGGCGCTACTACGCGCGCGCGGGCTCGCTGTCGGAGCGGCGGCGGCCCATGGCGCACGTGCTGACGTCACCGGCGCCCGGCCGCCCGCCGCAGTACCTCAGCCCGAGGTTCTACCACATGGACTGAGGCGGGAGCTTGTATGCTACTTTACACTTTATTCACTCTATAACTTATTTTAAATTATGAATTGTGTGCGTGGAACCTTCACAACTGTGCACGAAAAATATGATTTTTTTTTATTTAATTTTTATTTGCCCATATAATATACTAGTAGTCGCCCGCGGCTGCGCTTGCGTGTTAGAGTGTTACTTGTCATGTGTTAGGCAAAAAAAAGTAGACTATGTCCTTTCTTGAAGTTTAAGTAAGATTGCTTCATACCAAATTTAAATAAATTCGTTTTGGTCGCGAAAGAGCGACACAGACAGAGTTACTTTCACATTTAAAAATATTAAGATAGATTATATATCTGTGAAGTTTAATAGAGCAAATAAAACTGAAAATGCGTGTTGGTCGCCTGCGTAAGCGGATGCGTGATCCGCCCGGTAATTGCCAGTGGTTAGGTATATTTAGCAGTACATTCGTTTGAATTTCCTTTTCTTCAATAAAGCAAAAACTAGACCTCTAATAAGATAAACGTTACTTCGTCGATCAAACGTTGGAAGTGCGTTCGTTTATCGAAACGTGTTTGTCCACTAATTCAAGCTATGGCTCAAGTTTACCTGCCGACTGTCACTTTACAGGCAAACCTGTTATGTACACTCTAACGTCTATCTCTAAACACGAAACTATCGATATCGATAAATTTTATCAAATGTATACCTATAATTAATATGGGTAATATAGTTGTTGTAAATGCCGACACGAACACTAAAGTAATGTTTGCGTGCTGTTTGCACTAATTGTCATTAATAGTGTAACAAAATATTACCTTACATATTAGAGGTAGTGGTTAAATGTATGTAGTTTGCCAAAAGTTGAAAAGAGCATTTCATAATAAAACATTTAATTTTATTTTCAGAGTAAACGAACTTAAAAAAAATGGAAGTATACATTACGAGCGACGATTAACACTGCGTAAGTATTGAGTTATTCAAAACATCAATATTATAGTATCTCTCTTTTGCATAAATAAGGCTAATAACGAAAAAAAAAAAATTATATCAATTTCCTTTGTAAATTAAAATATAATTTATCAACCTAATTTATATACACTACTTGCGTAATTTGTAATTTCGTTTTTTTAATCAATTTTAGTTAGCCTCTAGACTGTTTATACCTAAATTTTTATCACCATTCTCCCTTGCCTTACTTAACTTATGTAAGAACCAAACGCACAAACATGTAACAGTACTATATTATTAACAATATTAATAATCTCGAAATCGTTCTAAATATAGTCTAATGTAATTAGATTATTATTTATCTCGGATACTGGTTTATTAGTTGATTATCTTTTTCGATAGTTGTCGTCACTTGAGAAAAAATATATTAGAAGATTCGTAAGTAATGATTTTTTTTAAGTAAAATTTCAGAACTACGCTATTTTGTATTCATCATAATCCTTAAATCAGTGATGAAATAAGCTATAAAGTCCTTGTTAAATTGTAATTGTTTAATAATGAGTCATTCCGTATATAAGGTATTGTAAGCGTTGTTAATAAAAAAAAATATGTTATAAAGTTGTTTTTATTTTCATCGTAAATATATTTATACCTAACATTAGTTTACAAAGCCCAAATGCGTACATAGTCCACTTGTAGAGATGCGTCTCTGCCTTCGTTGTGGTTGAGTCCCCAGGTAGGTAACCATGCTGCTTGTGCGTTCCAGAAATCAGTAGCAGCCTGGATATAAAATAGGAAATGAATATTATTACTTGCATCGTATAAAATAAATATTATTACTTGGTGGCTTTGTGCAAGCCCGTCTGGGTAGGTACCACCCACTCATCAGTTATTCTACCCCCAAATAACAGTACTCAGTATTGTTGTGTTCCGGTCTGAAGGGTGAGTGAGCCAGTGTAACTACAGGCACAAGGGACATAACATCTTAGTTCCCAAGGTTGGCACATTGACGATGTAAGGAATAGTTAATATTTCTACCAGCGTCATTTGTCTATGGGCGATGGTGACCACTTACCATCAGGTGGCCCATATGCTCGTCCGCCAACCTATACCATAAAAAAAGATTATTCTATTATTAAAGAGTTAACTTCAATTGCACGCAATTTTTAATTACGCAGGTCATGGTTATGGGGTACTTGCCAATTGCACATGCGCGATAATTCAATACTTTATTTATTCTTTTATTTTAATCCGAAGAGATCGCAATTCAGTCGACCAGAATTAGAAAGATTTTGTATTTTTTAACTACAGTCTTGTGAGTTTGTGAAATGTGCTTTATCTAAACTAAGGATCAATAGCTAAAATGTAGTGATTATCTATGGTATGGGATAGTATTAAGTAGCCAAATAGCCTAACAGTACCTAATGAATATGTATGGAGTGTTAAGATATATACAAAAAGTAGTAATCGTCTATTGCATGGGATAGTATGAAGTAGCTAAATAGCGCCTAACAGTAATGAATAAATATATTTATGTAATGTTAAGATATATACAAAAAGTAGTAATTGGCTATGGCATAAAATAGTATCTAGTAGCCGATTAATCTAACAGTAAGGAATAAATATGTATATGGAGTATTAAGAAATACTATACGACTAAATGTGATAGCATAACTTACCGTTGGTGAATTATTCGACCATGGTTTGGGTGATGGATTAGACACTCCATCAGGGAAGAATCCATTAGTACCGCCCACGGCCAGGTTTATGATCATGTAGAACTGAAAAAATTAACTCAACATATAATCTACTTAAGATTAACCTGCTCTATAAATAATAAACTTTTTGCGATTATTAGTTGATCTGTTCGATTAAATTTGCGTGGGACAAATATCTAAAAAAATCATCTAATGACTTTTGATAGATCGTTCTTTAACATAGATATCATAAATATTGTTTTTGTTATTATAAGTACGTAATCTTTATTAGTTATCGTTAAAATCAATCAGTAGATAAATTTTTTGCTCGGCATATACCGGAATATACTATAAACTCTTCTGTCGTCAAATAATCACTTATTTGACGACAGAAGATCGTGAGTGTTTTACCTTCTGATCGAAGGGCGCCATTTTGGATCCATATCGCCATGGGTTGAGTATGTTGGGATTACTGTTGAAGCCACCGTGTTCCCAGAAACCGCCGCTTCCCGGTGTTACTCGACCGAGTTCCACATCGTCAATGCTGAACTTCAAGAAGTCTGCAGAAAAAAGTTACAGGACCATCTTAATATAAAATAAGATCAAATAATACTTTTGTTACATATATTACTTGTTGCAATGAATAAAAGTATTTTTATATGTTATATTCAACCATAAAAATATTCATAAAATATAAAGATTTATTATAGTAGGGGGGCTAATCTCGGTAGAGTTAAATAGGTATCGTAGTTCATATACGATAGTAACACTAATATAGTCTTAATTTATTTAATGAATATTATAATCACCCGGAGTCCACTCAAGTTGGTAACGATGAAAGTTACGATCGTAACCATTCGAATTTCTCCTCAACCAATGGGCGCGTTCCCAGCCGTTTAACTCTGGATACGGTCCGTAGTGTAATGTGGACCCGGCCTCCTGTGTGCCGATGTGTACGCCGTTTTGTAACATGTTTCGGTTCCCGCGAGACTCGACGAGGTCAATCTCGCCGGAGGACGGCCATGCACCATAGGCATTGTAAGCCGGCATAAGCCAAATAGCTGTAAACAAAATTTATCTTTCTATATTATTCTATTTATCTATCTTTAAGTCTCACGTAGAACTAAATATAATAAATAACCTGTTACAAATTCACTTTTCCAGTTACTTAGAAAACTTTTAAAATCTAGCATCAATAATTAAGGTCATAATAGGATCATATAGATATTTAAAGATTGCTTACATAAATGGAGAAACCTAAAAAGATAATTGTTATGTACTTAAAAGATAGTTACCTGGCCATAGCCAATCTCCAGCGGGCATTTTGGCGCGAACTTCAACTTTTCCATAGCGGAAGCTGAACGAATTTACAGTGCGGATACGTGCGCTCTTGATGGGATTCAAGATGTTTAAAGGAGAACCTGTGCGCTCACACCCGTACCACTGGGGATTAGTACACCTTAAAAAATAAGATAAATTAATCAAATATATATGAGCACATATCTAAGAAGTGGTACTACCATAGTCCATGAACTATCTAAATTAAATGACGTTAATTCAAGGGAACTTTACTAAAAAGCATATTTGAATCGTCAATATCAACATCAATTTCACCGCTGTTTTGGAATTAAGCAGCAACCAGCAGCGAAAAGAATCGACAAGAAATTCGAGTAGATGCTCTTTTCAAATAACTAAATTTGCAATTTTATTAGTACTCGCTAATTAATCTTAATGTGTCTAATTAGTTTGACAATGCACTTGTTTTAATAGTGCAAATACGTATGCATATTATGTGTCCGTTTAAAACAAAATGCGCGATGTCATTAATTTGATGTATAATAATTAAAATGAAAATGTTTTATCACACATCAAATGTAACGTTTTGTATTACGTTCTTTTGCTACATTATCAATCAGTAGATTTTAATCTTACGAAGTTGCACTTTATATTTAAAATAGATATTGTAATTGTGCATGTTAAATAAAGATACGTTAACTGTTATGATTTATACTTATCGTTTTTTTTTTGTTTTAAGTAGTTTATAAAATATATGAACAAATAATGTAGGTATACATTGACGGAAAGAAGTTTGCTATTATGCCTACAAATCGATATGCCTTCAAAATATTTTTTAATAATTTTTATACACTTTTACTACAAAAACGATGACAATGATAAAACTATTATTTCGTACCTAATTAGATTTGACAACAATAAATGCTTTTGATCTGTTTGTTATCATTTCAAATATAATGATAAAGGTAATAGTGGATCTGTTGTTACATGAGTCGTCTCTTATTGTTCGAAAATTATGTATTATAATAATTAATAGTGTTATTTATAATTTACAATATAATGTAGGTATATAATACAATATATTTGAGTATCAGAAGTATGTATTGCAGAATGTGAGATGGGCTTAGTACCCAGATTGCAAAAAGTTCTTACAAGGTTCGATTCGTTCAATTCGATTCTAAGTGAATGAGTAATGTATTTGACATCATTGATTCATTTAGAATTAAATTTCAATAGTTGTACAAAAACTCACCTATCAGCAGGGGCTCCCCCTTCAATATTGAGTCGACCGCTGGTTAGAAACGCCTGACCAAACTGATCTGACGTCAGCGATGGTCGAATGAATAACTTTCCTCCGTCAGTGAAGGAGTTTGTACGATTGTTGCTGTAGTATTGAAATTCCCAATTCTGTTAAAAAACAAGAGTAGTATTTCATTGAATAGTAGATATTTTTATATATTTGTTGTTATTTATCTACAGTGTAAAGCGTACAATCTTGTTGTTATGTGTTTTCTTTATCTCCAATAGAATCACAACTGATCAAAAAGTTTCAATAAATAATATTGTAAAAGTTAGCAACTAGTGAAATAGACAGACATATCGAAAATCTTATAGCTAATGAAAATTAACAAGTACAGATAGGTGCTATCCCAAAAACGGTATTATAATCAAATGTTCGTTTTATAGATCGGTTGTTTCCTTGCCTATCTGATGCCTTTGAAGTTATAAAAATAATATAAATTATAACTTATACTTAGGTTGATAACAGCCACATTATTTATAATAACACATTTATCTAGACAATAGTGTATACTGGTAATGTGACAATAATTACTAAAGTACTCAAGCAGGGTGATATTTTTTCGGTTAATACTAGAAGTAAAAAAAATAATTTATTTTATAGTAACTTACACCACCACCGGCTAAGGTGTTCTCGTGTTGCCATTTCTCGAGATCAAATTCTTCAAAGTCATCAGCAAAGATTAGAGCTCCTGAACAAACAGTAACTGGAGCGTGGGTCCCACTCACTGTAGTCACACTGGGCGTACATGCGCTGACCACTGAGGCCAACGCCACCACTCCCAGAAACGACGACCACATCATTCTGTAGAATACACACGTCAATTTATTACGAAGGTTGAACAGCAATTTATAAGAGGTTTTAATGCGACGAAGGTCACATTAATTAAGACAAATACCACATCCTATAGTTCATACTAGTACCTATTTTAGATATTTTATAGTTGTAATAATATGCGCATTATTTTTTATATCCCACGGTACTAACAATCACTGAGTCGTATTATTGGGGTAAGAATATACATTTTTGTGGCTTAGTAAGGCAGACGTCTCATCTGCCCAGATGGATCCAATAGTTAATGGTTGGTTGGACGAATGGTGACCACCATTGCCTTGATACTATGATACTAACACATCGATATTAAGTGTTACTTATGGTATATATAATGGAATATAAAAATAAGTATAAGTAAGTACATGTTTCACAAAAACACTACCAATGCGATAAGTTCAGTTAAAAAAATTAAACATAACTGACAACTAGCAACCTACACAACGTTTGAAATTTCGAAACTTACCTACACATCACCGCAAGAATTACAAAATAGATTTTACAGATGATTTATATTTATACCTTGTCGCAGATAAAATCAAAAGATTTCTTGATTTTAAATACGGTCTTATCATGTTTAATGATAAATCGTACTAATTATATGTTCAAACGTTTATTGTATGCGCCGAACTTCATCCAGCAATTAAGTATATATATTTATAGTATATTGGAGACGTAACCATAATATTAAATTCTAATATAAAAATGGTAACCACCATTCCCAAACTAATATATGGATAATTACTAGATCTTAATATTTTATATTGATATGGAGTAATATTAAAGATAACATAAGTTTTCAACAAAAGGATTTGTGAGATTTTAATATTATATCAAAAATATTTGCGGTTAAAAATGTATTAAAAAATATAAAAGATACCTGGTATACTCTAATAAAAACGTTTTTATTGTTTTATTCACGCACACCTTAGTACTTATTTTAAAGTTGTGTTGTTATTTTCGAAACGCTAGTAGGTAAATACCAAAGAGTGTTACACATCACGCAATGTAAGTACATAACATTATGTTGAGTGTCCGTTAATAAAAATGGATTTTACCTGTTACAGGAAAACAACAGCCATAACGGAAAAGCGACCAAGCGCAATAATATCTATATACAACTTAATATTCACAACTGTTTTTTTAAATTAAAATAACTTCAAAATTATCTTGTGACTGACATAATATATCTTTTAGCATTAGAGTTATCGGTAACATTTATAGAGCAGGTACTTGACGACGGGTATATCATAACAGTAGTATCTATAATATATCCGTGTATACGTTTATTATCTATAACTTATCTGAATTGATGCTGAGTGGAGTTATTTATGGCAGACTCAAAGAGTGAATACGGTTATGGACAATGATATTCTAATAAACAGATGTGTTTTGTCCATACTAAACAACAGAAAAAAGTGTGCCGCGCCGGGGACCGTTTATTTTAGTTTTTCTTTACATTTCGTTAAAAGTAAAAAGGATAGCTTGATAAAAACAATTAGTAAAAGGGATAACTAGATGTTTTAATTACGCAAAACGTATTACTACGTAATTATGATGTACTATAACGTATTACTTTGTAAAACGACTACAGACAAACGTCCCAATTATGACGTTTTCTAGTCTTCACTTTTCGCGCGCTAATAACATATCTGTTTACTACAACATCATTGGTTATGGAACAAAAAAACTGTTCACAACCCGTTGAGTTAACAGTGTAATTCATATCCTAAAATGTTGCTGCAGCAAATAGAGAAAAACCACATAACAAAATTGTATCGTACTCATGATCAACGGCGTGTTGTGTCAATAAAAAAAAAACCATGAGGCGCTCTGAGCTCTAGTTGATGCAACCACATCAAGACGGACGGGTTGTAATTTGTCAGCTTGGTGGGTTTAGTCCTAAAAAGCTTATTGAACTGTGTTTTTGTATAGACGTGTATTATGTTTCGATTATTGCGAAAAAGATAACAAGAATGAATAATTTTTTTAGCGCATATTTAGAGCAATTATAGAATTAAGGTAACTTTGTTACCTTTATTGTAATTAATATTATTTTGAGAGAAACTTGTTACTCGGAATAATTGAATACATCTTATTTCAGAAAAAATGGGATTATACTCCCGAAACGCAAACAAACACCCGATTCTGTTAACTCCTGACTCAATTCTTTAAAGTCTTACTAATCATATCCCTAGATCGTTTTTCTTTTTTAAAACCGTAGGCGTGAACAATAAAATTATTTACCAGTAACTTACCGTGACGTAATGTAAAGCGACGTGAGCTGTTTTTTCGTTCAATGAGTATTTTCATTCTTTAAACCTAATAATTATATTTGTAGTGTAGGTATATCTTATGTATACAATATAAGTTAAATTAGTATAGTAATATTGTTTTTAAATATTATTCGACTTAACCGAAATTCCCTTCATCATCCTCCTGCCTTTATACCAATTTTATTTGGGGTCGGCACAGCATGTCTTCTCCTTCCATACTTCTCTGTCAGACGTCATCTCACAAGTAATATTCTTTCTAGCCATATTATCTTTCACACAATCCATCCATCGTTTCCTTGGTCGTCCTCTACCTCTATATCCATCCACATCCATGCTCACCTTCCTCACAATGTGTTCCTCATTCCTCCGCATTACATGCCCATACCATGATAGCCGCCTTCCACATAACTTCTCGAACCGAAATTCCCTCACAGATATTGTCACTAATTTGAAAGGAAAGGTATAAAGAGCCTCAAATTGTTACGCTTGTTTAAATTAAAAAAGGCTTGTTGCAATATAATTTTTTTTTTCAGTCAGGATTTCTTAAACATAAATGGTGATGATATTATATATTTTTTATATAACAATAAAATGTTCCGATGCAAAACATTTCGATAACAAAAACATGCATGACGTGACAAAGACATGCATTTGCAAATGCCAGCGCTTGCAAATGTTGCTGAGGCCATATTCCCCTGAAACAGCGCTAATTAAGAAACTTATGTCAGAAACAAGTCTGATTTTTTGTTTAACGAAGACTCAATTTCAGACACAAGTTTGTTTCGGTTTTCTTCGACGTTTTCCTGAAAAATATTAGCCCGAACTGTGTATAAGGTGTCGTCTGCATAGCATTGAACCTTACTGATTTGTAACAAGTCATTGTTATACAGAAGAAACAGAGTGAGTGATAAAACGCAGTCTTGTGGAACCACCATTTTTGACGAATTTTAAGTCAGAGCATCTTTATCTATAATTAAATTCATGTATTACGGTTTTAAAATAACATTAAATAACCCGACATCATCGTTCATCATCATCATTATCAGCTTATGTTTTCCCACTACTGAACATAGGCTTCTCCAAATACACGCCACTGTGGTCTTTCTACAGCTACTCGCATCCAGCTCCTGCCTGCCCTCTTGTTCGACATCAAATATCTTTAAATGTTTGTACTTAGCCATAATTAGATAGTTATGAAGTTTTTAATTTTTTGTGGTTGTTGGGGTGTTTAATTGTTTAAGCAAAATTGACGCAAATTATAAAACCTTGTCGTTTCTTTTTTCATGTTCCTAATGCACTGAAATTTCCTTAAGTGTCATTTGTATAAATAACATTTGTCAAATTTTTGTGTCATGTAATAACAATAGGATGAAAAATTATACAAGTGATAATTATATTTAAAATTATTTTTTTAAAAGCGAAAACGTTGCAATGGACTTATGGTAGCTATACTATGTTAAATCCAGTGATTGAAAAGAAAATGCATTTTCGATTATGCATCATATTGTGCCATAATTTCACAGATTTTGGTTTTTATTTTTTATCTTAAATTGCAGATGTTAGCCAGTACTAAGGTCTTTGTTAGAGCCTGCTGGCCTATTGCAACGCGTTTCGCAACTTTAGCAGGAGTAGAAAATAATCGTTATCCCACAAGAAGTCCACAGATCTTGACATGTAACATTACTTGCAAACGAAGCATTGCATCAATTCATGAAGAATTCACTAGAAATTTTCGCGCATTTGATCCGAGAAGAGATTTAAAAAATGTGTCTTTACGCAACTCACGGTGTCAAGGCGATTTTGTAAAAAATCTTTCGAGAAATTTTTTGTTTCGCCATGATAAAGACATACCTAAGAAACGAAAAAAACGTATACCAAAACTTATTCTATTACAAAATCCCTTTACTTGGGTTATGATCAAAATAGATTTTTGTGTATTGAGACGAGTTTGGGACCCCGAGTTTAAAGAAAAAGATTTCAAATTTGGAACTCGGCAGGTAAGATTATCGCTATACTAAATGATTTCTTTTTCTGATCATTCAATAGATTTTTTCAACTCCATATAGGATAGACCAGAAGTTTATTAAAAATCTAATATGCTGTAATTTACTGTAAAAACTGCGGTTTCAAAATGTCAATTTAAATTTTCGCGCGAAAACGGATATATATTTCGTATGATGCCACTCCTGTCTGACACTGGTCCATTGATCGTAATTGTCCTCACTGGCTTTCATATTTATGCATTTTTTGTCGACCTTTGAGACAATTTTTGTAAAAATTTAAAACGAACTATCGATATTCCGAAAAAAAGCTTTGTTGACGTATGTATATGCCAGTGTGTTCAATGTTCATCTACTTCAACAAAGTTTTCATATAAATGGTTTGTTACTGGACCCTCTGATACAAAACTGAGATAAGAGTGGTTTCAAGCTGAAAAGACGAATTTGGAGTCTGCTTCGACAAACCCGACTTCCAGTTTAATTCGAAAAAACGAAATAAATTTTCGTGTCTGTTCACTTTATTACAACTATAACCTCAAATAATAGTCATAACAGGAGTGACGTCACTGAACGGTATATAGTGTTTTGGGGTACGTTCTGTTACACGTTACTTTAATTTGTAAATATTGTAAAAAACAAAATTACAAATTTAAATCTTGCAATGCCTTTCTTTTATATTTTTTTAACATTTTCATAAATATATGCATGTTTCCCTATTCAAGAGCTATGTATGTGGCGACACATGTCAATAGTCAATGAAATTTATAATTCCAGGCGATATCTCGGGTGACGCAAGTTATAAGCGAGGGTCAGTATGGCGACTTAAATGGATTACTTACAAAGGCTGCGCGATCGAGTCTAGTGCGTGAACTAGATCGTAATTGGAGTGAAAAACAGCGATCTTTGATAGCTCTTAAAACAGATGATATACAAATATCATCGCCACGGAAAGTATATTTCATAAAAATTGGCGGTAGGTTTTTTACAAACTATATTATTAGTATTGTGATAAACCAACAACACCTACAATATCTAAACGTTTAAAGTCTTGAAGGGAGTAAGAAAAATTACATTCTGAAAAGTACGAAACTAGAAAAAATCCCTTTCGGAATTCTTATATCTACGAACTATTCAATTATTTATTTTCTAATAATTACATAACTATACATATGTCTATTCAACCTTATACGGTAGCTACTGGATATTAATGTAGATTGTCAGATATATGATCTTCCTCACTTGGTTTACACAGATTGTATTATATTTAAGAAAGTTCATATTCTAAATATAGGTTCAATTCATAAATATAACCAGTCTTGGCTCTTGGTTAAGTTTTTCGTTTATTAATCTTATCTGCAACTTTCCTATTCCGCACAACGTAAGAAATGTAATTAAGGTGTCGACACAAATAGATTTTTGCCAATTTTTAATCACATATTTTTTTTAAATTGCGATATCAATGTTTCTTATATTATTAACATCAAGGCGATTTCTTGGTTCAGCAATTACTATTCGACTGGATAAAAAAATGCCACAGACAATTTTTATCGCTGTTTGTAATGCACAAACCATATTTAATTATTGTATACAATAAACGTATCTCTACAACAGTAGTACTATACCTAATCAAATCAGAATTCGTTTTGTATGATAGTGGTATGTTACAATTTCAAATATAAGCGGTTATTTTGTATTTATTCAGTAAGAACATAACACATCTATGCAAAAAAATTGATCGAATGACCCACCGCCACGCAAAAGAAACACAAACCAACAAAAACACTTTCATGACATTTACAATTTAATTCTATTTTCAGATAAAAGGTTCTGTGACGTAGATATGGCATTTTTAGCATTAAAGTGGGCTCCAATTAATAGCATCGAAGCGCTTTTATTCGCTGAAATATTTGCCCGTTTTCATCGTGAGTACACACCACACTGTATACCGGAATGGACAATAGCTTATTTTAAAGTGACCCGATTTGAAATATTACGACGATAGCCATTTTTATTTATATAAAATAAAATAATACATCAAAGCGTGTGTGCGAAATCAAATGTGATATAAATCTTCCTGATAAAAAATATTTAAGTACCTACGCTTCAAATGTTATAAGTTTATAAGAATTAATATTATCTAAAATTAAAAAGATATACAGTATAAAAATTGCTTTATTTTTTAAACGTTAACAAAAGTATAGTGACGGGTAATCCAATAAGTACTACAGATCTAAAATTAGTTTGTAAGGTTCTTCGAGGTATTCTTTTATTTGGTTTGAAAACTTAGCAATAGTAGCTCCATCTATGACTCTATGGTCCGCTGACCAACTCACTGAGAGAATGTGAGCTTTTACCACATTTCCTTCAGAGTCAAACCTCGGTAGTACCTGAATTATAAAGAAAATTATTTAGCTATTATATGTTTTAGGTATTATTTATTTTTATTTTACAAAACTGCTAGATAACTGTATTTTTCAATTTTTACCTATTCAATGTTAACAAGCAAAGTTTCTATTGCTGGCAAAATTCCAAGAGTATATTGTAGTTTTATTTACCTGTATTTTTCCTAAAGCGCCAATTGATACTTGAGGTGCTAATATAATTGGTTTTGCATATGTTCCTCCGACCTGGAATATTTATAATCAGTTAGTCGTAAGAATAAGTATAACTTAATAAATTAACGTATATAAAATAATAACTTACTGTGCCTATATTAGAAATTGTGAAAGTTCCACCTGTTAAGTCGTTTAATCCTAGTTGACCCTTTGCACCTTTCTCTTGCAACAAATTCATTTCTACAGCAATTTCTATTATACTCTTATTTTGTACATTCTGTAATCATTATCAATATTCATGATTAAAACTAAAGTTTATTAAATTATCTGCATATGTAAGGAAATATTTAATTAAAAAAATTACCTTAATTACAGGCACAACTAAACCATTAGTTGTGTCCATAGCAAAACCAATATTATGACTAGCTTTATAGATGAGATTTTCACAAGTGCTGTCGAGGCTACTGTTTAGTATTGGATACCGCGAGAGACCCAAAGATACGCCTTTGAGTATAATAGGCATATACGATAATTTAACCTCTCGTTTTTGAGCGACTTTCTTCAGACTATCTCTAGCTTGTACTAATTTTGTCACATCATATTCGTCACTCAAAACTAAATGTGGAATAGTCTGAAATAATTGTGTAAACATCAATATATATTTCAAGAGTATTATTTAATATACAAAAAAGATTACAATTAAGATTACATACCAAAGACTCTTGCATAGATTTCACCATGGCTTTTGTAAATCCAGTAATAGGCACTGTTTTATCTTCTACGACAATTTCAGTTCTTGCTTTGACTCCAGCTACAGATGTAGAAGTAGCTTGTTCTGATGAATTGTCATCTGGTATGACATTAGATTTATCTGAGCTGATATTTAGATGAGATAACAGATCTTCTTTGAGTAGTCTTCCATTTCTTCCAGTAGCAGTCACAGTACTTAGATCTACCTTGAAATAGTAAACTAATAAGTATGGTAAAAGTTGAATTTATATAAAATAAGTAGTAGTGTGCTAGATTTTTTTTTTTAAATAATTTATCTCTTTTTTTATTGTACTTACTTGAAATTGTGCCGCTATCCTTCTTACGGCTGGAGTAGTTAAAATTTTTACTTTTTGAGCATTCATATTTTCTGCCTTCGTATCTATCGTTGGTTTGATTACAGTACTTTCTGGCTTCACATCTTTAAAAAAATGATGAGCAAATATGCATTAAATATATAATAATGTTGTAACGATACAAGTTATTATTATATTATCTAAAGATATTAATATTATTTCTATATATTATATTCTATATTAAAAAAATAATCTTTATAAAAATTGTCTTTATTATATATCATTTTACCTTCTTCTCCTGAGTTTTCTAATTCAATGTCGACTAAAGGTTGTCCAACTAAAGCAGTTTGGTCAACTTCATGGTAAAGTTTTGTGACGATTCCGTCGTATCTACTGGTTATAGTGACTGCTGCTTTATCACTCTGGACTTCGCAAATGTTGTCAAATTGTTGTACTTTATCTCCTACTTTCACAAACCTGAAAACAAATGTATTAATATATTAATTAGGTAGGTGAATAATCGTTTTTACGATTACAATTTATCATTAATCTTAAGACAAGCGAGAAACTTAATTAGAAAATAAAATAATCGGTTTTGTGATATACTTTTTCATCACATTCTCGAAAAATAGCTAGTTAAAGATAGAGTACTTCTAACTTCCAACGTTTCGATTTTTAATGTATTAATATTATAATGTTAATTTTTAAATATATTTTGAAATTAAAAAAAGCTTACCATTCTTTTACTACAACTTCTCGTATTCCTTCTCCGATATCAGATAGTTTAAAGGAGACTGTTTTATTAACAATACTTGTCGTGTGTATCCATTTAGGTTTAAATTGTTTTTCTTCCTTAGTAATATTTTTTTTATTGATATAAGTCCATGATGACAACGACCTCTAAAAATAACATTCAATCACAATCAGATTGAGCGATATGAAGTAGATTAGTTTATAGCATGATGATACATGAATCCTTTTTTACAGCGTTAAGAAATTTATCTTAGAAATTAGAATCAACTTATCTTGCCTGAATTTAAATCACAGTTGTTAAACTCAACTGAAAACGTATAGTGCATAATAGTGTGCGTAAGCCGCAAATAAAGTGCTCTCTCTTTTTCTCCCACATAACACAAGAGAGATTGAAACACGATAGTACCTCAAGTATTTACTACCAACATTTTATGTCAGAAACTTCCAATATTTTTTATTAAAAGTTTCGGAGCATCTTTTCTAATATTTGAATTTCAATTATTGTGATGTCCAAGTACGTGTTATATTAAGCAATAACTAGGACTTTGGAATGTTTTCCTTGAAAGGATGTTATTGGCCTTCGTATTAAATGTCACCTTTCGTTTCTCTATTGGCACACCCATGGCCAATGACACCTTGATCCTATCATCATTATAATGTAGATCTGGGACTTCATTAATTTCCTAGGTTTGTGTATCTCTTCAACTACGGCTATCCTATAGTATGGCTATAGTTACACTTATTATTTAATTTTTTGGCATAATTATATGTGTATGTAAGAAATGGTTGATAAGAAATTTTGAATGCTTAAACATTATTAAGTTACCTAATTGACTTAAAATTATGTTCTTTTTGTAAACATTTCTTAATCTTTTATTATTTGTACTTGCTTATTGTTCCAGATATTTTTACACATACATACATAGGTATATTTAGGTTAAAATATCGTTCTCAACATCTCACATGTTTCTGATGAAATAGTGTTTTTTTCAATAAAATGTAATCATAATTATAAACGAGCATAAGCAAAACATGTTCTTATCAAAAATTTATTTTATTTTTTAATGTCACTTATAATCAAGAACCAAAATACCTTACTCGAGTTTTGGTAGTGTTTGGTGGTGATTATCCTGGTCAAATTAACTTGATAAGAAACAAGAATCTGCGCTGCAGAATATAAGCCACTAATATCATTGGCAAGGTGGCATTAAGAGCTACGAAAAGGACTGTGCCAAAGAAGGAAGGAAGTCATACCTGGAAGGATGGGAGGACTCTGCATATAGGAATGTATTAAGTAATTATTTATAATTCTTGGCTCTAAGGATGAAATTATTGACTCTTATTAATAATATCTTTGAGCAGCTTTGAGCTGAGTTATTACAAACTAGCTACATAATAATTTAAAAAAAGTTCGTATATTATTGATCAATTCTTCTCTACATTATTTCTGGACACTTTTGAACGTTTTTAGACTTTTTGTCAATATATCTACCATAAAATCAAATTGCAACAATTTACTAAAAAATTCAATTTTGTACTCAAATATAAATATAGTTTATGTAATATTTTCTTTATATACATATTTTATCTTATCTATACGAAAAATATTTACACTTCAATACTACACACTGTAAGAATAATTAAATACAGTAATTAACTCAGTGTCAGATAAGGTATAGTTTTCGTTTGCGTTTGATAAGATTTGGCCAAGTTGAGTCTTATCTTATATTTCATGTATGTAATAATTAAATTTGGGTATTAGTTTAATGTAAACAATAATTAGAAAATTTATTTTATTCAAATAAAATCGGTTTCAATATTATAGCAGTGTGGGCGTAATATGTGTGTAATTAAAACCTATAAATGTCTGTTTGGTAATTATTTACATTAGAAAATAATTTATATATAAGTGATGAAATAAAATCAACCCAAAAGACCTGTTGGAAAATGACATCTCATAATATTTATGAGAACTGATTAATTTACACTTAAAATAAGAGTGATAAAAAAAAACTATTTTACACTTACACTTTGAGTTACAGAGAAGAGTTTGTGATATTTATTTAAATTCCTACAATTCACTAACCACTGTCTAGTTGCGAATGCCATTGTATTAATTAGTTAACATAACCTTAATTTTATAATTATTTTAATAAATCGTGAACGCAGTTCATGTCTTATTAACACAACTGCTTTTATCGGACTACATTATCAGTAAGCCGGGGCATTGATTACCATTTTTAAACAGTAAATTGTTATTTACTGATGTCGAGTGTTTCGTTGCTACGTCAGTCGCTTTGTAGTCACGAAGGTTAGGGATCAAATGTAAAATGTTTTAAATATTGCTCTCTCACTTGTGTGTTATGGACAATGATGTTGTAGTAAACAGATATGTTATTAACGCGCAAAAAGTGAAGACTACAAAACGTCCTAATTGGGACGCTTGCCTTTAGTTGTTTTACGTAGTAATACGCTATAATACATCATAATTACGTAGTAATAAGTTTTTCGTAATTAAAACATCTAGTTATCCCTTTTACTTATTGTTTTTAATCAAGCTATCCTCTTTACTTGCAACGAAATGTAAAATAAACGGTCCCCGGCGCGGCACACTCAATCTGTTGTTTAGTATGGATATAACATATCTGTTTATTAGAATATCATTGGTTATGGATGACATACGTCATAATATATGGACCTATTATAAACATATTTAAATAATAAGAATAAAAACTACAAAACCGGTATTTCTATTTTAATTATATTAAATGATAACTTTTAGTTATTTTGTATTGTATTAAAATAAGAATTTACGACCTGATTCTTCTATATCACTTCACAAATGGCGTAACAAGTTGTATTTATTATTGTTATGTGATTCATTCATTAACATGGAGCCAATGGTAAGTAACTCTTATAGTATAATAATACTCTAATAATATGCAATATAAGGTAATATGAGGTAAAAATAAAATGTTTATCAGAATACTTGTGCGGCATAACATTTGCATTATGTATATATTAAACATATGCGCATAAATGAGTTTTATGTATATTATATTTAGAGTTTGTAGTTGTTGGTACATATAATTTTATAATATATGTATAACGTAGAATACAAGTGTCGGATTCTGGAGACATGGATTTTGTTTCGTTTGGCTTAGAGCACCGCAACAACCAGCACCTATTTCTCACACAACAAAGTAAAATTAAGTACCTATGTACCTTCTGTTATTTGAACTATCCCTTTCTTTGATATATTTATTATGTTTTTTAATATTTTAATTTGTAAATTTCACACAAAGTCTATAGTTACATATCTACGTTCTTCTCCAGAGGCCGAATAAATGTATATTTTTGTAATACACAATTTTTTATCGATTTATAATATATGACGGGGAGCCGGCAAGATTGTTTGGTTCTGGTTCCTCCATCTTCGTCATACACATTCACGAAATAATACAACAAATCGTTAGCTGGATTATCGTATATTGTTTTTTTTTAGGCCGTGACACCCTGATCCGTCATGTATCTCTTGACAGTTAACATTCTTTGTTTTTTTTATAACATGACAAACCGCTGTGTGAATGTGGCCTTGACGAAGGCTCTGCAACCCATATCCCGTTCCTTTGCCCTAAACTTCTTCGTCCCATTTATGACATCCTCCCTCCTAAAGTCCCTCGCCCTATAAATGTTGAATGTTTGTTGACGTTTATGTTTAGTCCATTTTGTTCAATCTTATGTAAATATATCAAATTAAATAAAATTAAGTTGTGAATAGTCCAATTTTTCATATTTTATTACATATGTAGTTTAGAATACTAACAACATTTTTTTTTTTAATTATCCTATTATTAACTCTTAATGTTTGTGTTGTTCTAGGTTAAGGATTAACAAGGAAATTAATACTACTATTCTTGACTTTAAAGTTCAATTGAGTTTAGTGTCTCAACCGCACCGATCAATCTCATTCGTGTCTTCTCCATCCTACGTGACATTGGCGAAATAATCTGTGCCCTGCCGGCACAACTAAAAGCCATTAAACTAAGAATTGAATTGAATTGAATTGAACATGACAAACAGCGATTGACCTCACTAGCCATCCAGAATCTAATCTGAAAACTAAGTGATTACAATCAGAGTATTTAATTATATGATGTTGCGATATAGGCATGAGAACATTTTTTATCTGTATCTCACTTTCTATTTCTTGTTCATAATCCAATGTGTCCCGAAGAAACAACAGCTTCACCTTCTTCCAGTCTTAGGCTTGGAAATATAAGTATTACTAACTTCCAAACAAACGTCTTTTATTTTTAAAAGTAAATTAATTCAATCAGTAGGCCAATGATGGTGCTTAAATTTAAAAAAAAAATGAATTTTTAATGGATTATAGGAAGATGAAATAATATACATAATAAGCAATTGTTTTTATTAAAGACATAATAAACATGTTAATAAAGTGAATAAATACAATAATATATAATTGATAACGGTAATGTTATGCACGAGACGCGGGGCAACCCATAATAGTAAGAATAACTTCAGTTTGCTAGTACACAATAATTTAAAACGACGTCTTCTATTCTAGTGCTAATGTGTATCACAGAGGCGCTCTGCCATTATCTGCTATAGTAAACATTGTCTTCTGGTTAATATGTACGACAGCCTGGGTACGGGCGTACCAAGATACGGATGCAGATCAATATGCATTATAGAATAACATAAAAACAGTAAGCACGGATACTAAATCATTATCGTATAAATTTCATTTCAGCTAACTATGAAAACGTAACGAGTATACTTAGTACGTATGAAATAAAACAATGGACCTAAACACCCGCATTGCTTCGCTACGCTGTAGTCTATGAATACGCTGATATTTATCACATCATAACTGTCTATAACACATATCTATCTATGTAATGAAGAATATACAATTTTACATTTTCATTTAGTTTAAAAACAACTAATTAAATATTACTTTGTTACAAATAATGCTAATCGAATCTCGGTTATAATATAAAGTAACACATTTTCATTAACAAGCATTCTATTTCGATGTTTAGGATGAGATTGTAAATTGAAGGAAGACTAAATGTTTATACAACAAATACTAAGGTTTCATAGTTAAAGAAAGCATTGTGTTACTATTCTATATAAAATATTTATACATATATAATTAATAGCATAACAATAATAAGGATTACTAGGAACAAATAAAATAAGTGACAAGAATGATCGTAAACGGTATTTTAGATTATTCTAAAATAATACAAAATCGTTTGTTACCATGGAATTGCATTTTTTGATAAACATCATAGTAACGGGATCTTTCTTACTTGTAGCGGAATAAATGTTATATTGTATTTAAAACAATAATTATAGCTCTAAAAATCTGCCATATTATCTTAATTTCATTGGAAGTAGTCAATTATATAATTTTAATCACAACGCATCTGAAATATTTACGACTGAATATGACAACAATAGTGGAAGACGTTTTTTAAATAATATTTTATTATTTTGCAATTTTGAAATATAAATTTTCTTTTTACATAAACATTTTCTTAAACTTAATTATATTAAACATTTTTGTGACTATAATTGTAGTTAAAGATCTTTATTAGACAATGTTCGACAATTAGCATACATAGCGACGCGTCATGAGGGTCTATACGGAATAAGATCATCATAGAATATATTAAATTTAAAATTAAATTAAATTAGCAGTCACTTATACTTTGACATCTTCCTAATCATATACTTAGTTTTACTCAAAAGCCTAAATTAATAATTGCAACACATTCATTTAGGCAAAGAAAAATTTAAAAACTCAAGAGAAACGTATAATTTTAGATGTTTTTTTTTGTAAATATCATTACGATTTGTAAAGAAAACGTGTAAATGGTTCGCATTTTAAATCTTATCAATTTTATTTTCAATTCTAGATGTGTAAGTTATCAAAATTTCACTAGCCTTTTCCAATGTCATTTAATACATCATAAAAGCAAGGCCTACGTTTTTGTAATAATATAAATGAATATAACATTGAAAACATTGCGAATTCAGCGTTATATAATTTAGAAGCCAATAACATCGTTTACAATTTACGCATAAATAACTTTGATTGTATCACAATACAACACTCCTCTCATTTTGTTTTAACATCAGTGGAACTGACAATGAACCTAAAGTTAATAATCTACGAGTAGATTACAGCGATGTCTATCCTGGTCTAACGATGAATTTGGCTGCATTGTACATTGTATATAGTGTTTCTGATACATTATTAGACAAGTAACTAACGAGATAAGAGAAGACGTAGAACGATATGTATTTGCAAAGGACACCGATAAATAAGGACAGAACCTAATGAGCTTTTAGGGACGCTTAGATGTTAACTACGTTTATAGCGAAAAATTTGTTATGTCCTTATTAAACGGAGTCAGTTTTACATATTGAATATCGAAGTGTTATTCGACAAGGCTTATACAGAATAAATATGAACACTACTTTTTCACCTAGTCTGACACCGTACAGTCACGAAGCAACAACAACAACTAAACACTGACGTGATATATTATTATTTAGATGTGAAGTGACATCTAATTACAAGAGCTAACAACGTGAAATCCACCGAGTGTGACAACAATGTGTAAAGTGAACATTTATTAAAAGCACGACTGTTTAAATTTAAAACGAACTCGACTGTTCCATGATTGTGATATAGATACGTATTGAAATGTGCATTTCAGATAATAGCTTGAATATTGTTTCAATAGTGCTTTTTTTCATTATTATTATTATTTGAATTCTCACGCAGTTAACACGATTTACCTTTTATATATTCAGGTTTCATAAATTTCAGTTTATTAGCTATAAAACTTTTAATTTTTTTCCATAAAGACTCGGATCGTTTATCTTTATTAGGGCGAACAGAAACGAATCTTTATGAAATGAGTCTATCTATATAACACCCAGAAAAATATTATTACAAGTCCGTAATCAACACTTAGTACTTATTTAGCGACTGTTTTTGTTTATTTAAACCCTTTTAAAAACAGCTCAGTCTGATTTTAATTTATTTTACCTACTATTAGTATTAGGTTAACATAGAGTTACAAGATTAAAATATACTTTTTTTTTTCGTTGTAAACGGTACGTCAAAACTATAAATCAAAAATATTAAAGTATAGAACGTCGAATGGAAGTTTATACCGCGGAAGAATGTTTGTTTTAATGTTTTAAATATGCAATAAAATTAAGATACCGAAGTGAATCATTACTTTTAGCTTTAAAGTGTTTATTGAACGACAATGCCAGATCAAGCCCTAAATGAAAGCAAAATTACTAATAAATAATTAAATAATGAACTTACAAGGCAACGTTATTCTTAAATCACTGTTAAGTAACTAAATATCTAATTTAATATAAGAGTAAGTTCATTATTTTTCACGCTAGAAGCTTATTGAAGCACCTTCTAGTAGATTTGTAATGGTCTGATTATAATCAATAATTATATACGTGGACATTGTCATTCAAAATGATTTATGTTATTAACCGAAAAATGCCTACAGTTTACAAAAATGTATAATTTCATTTTCTTCATTAGTGAGCATTTCAGTCCCAGTAGATTATGAAAATTTACTTTTATCGCTCACTGCTTTATTTTAATATTTTAACTAACTATTACACATATACTACAAATAATAGTACAAATGAATCCAAAGGACATTTTTTATGCGTAGGATATTGTTATTTATTTTTTAAAATAGTAATTTTTTCTGCAATTACATTCGGACCATATTTCGGATTCTTATAAAAATGATTATATTCAATATTTAAAAATTGTGATTATCAATATAATCACATTGATTTTTAAATATTGAATCAGGTTTCAATACTTAAAAAAGTATGAGAAGACTCGTAGTAATAATATAGGTTCAACTGATATCATTGTCTTTGCTATATATATGCAATATTTTTTTGAGACCATAATAATGGAAGCGCCCTTTGGATAACAAAAAATACTTACTTAGGTACTTTTTATTCTGTACAACATAATTATAAAATCTCTCTCTAAATAGTCACATATTGTGTTATGGACTTAATAACAATAGCTCTATTTTGACTTTACTAAATAAACGTAATCGATTAAAAAGAAATATAATTATATGGACAAATAAATTGATGTGTATTTATAATTAAAGGATATCTTGTTATTTTCTATCGATCTCTTTCGAAAAAATAAACGAAACAAAAATACACATAATTATTTTTACACGTGAATAAAAGTATATAAAAATGTTATTCGTTATATCTAGCCGAGTGATTACCGTTCATTTCTAGCCGAGATAATTTTTACAATTGGAGTTCATGTCAATTTAAAAATCAGCTTCGTAGTCAAAATTACCATTCATTATATATCACGAATAACCTCGAAGCAATCAAACGTCAAGGGAGATGAGCGGTAAAATGAATACAATAAAAATACATTTACTTCTAACTAGATAGTCTACTTTTCACACAATAATTACATTTTAAGTTTTATAAACACTGTTTTCGCACAATCTGTATACAGTCCGATGCTTATCCACAATATTGCACTGGTCACTTCCTGATTTGTGAGCACTGAGTGTTTCACATCGAAAGCGCGATTTGAGCGAACGAATCTTGTCACGTAGTCTATGGGGAAGCTCATTTTATTTTCTATATACCAGCACCTAGCCCCCGCAGTGTCTTGTGATCACGTACGGTGGCAAAATGAATCGATGCTAAAAGTCTGTCGTGTGTGGTATCGTTCGCTCACGTTCGGGTCAGGGGAAGTGGGGTGAGGTGGGGGAGATGGAGGCGGGCGCGACCAGCGGCACCAGCTCGGGCTGGGGCCGCGGCCCGCGTCACACGGCCGGCTCCGAAGGACTCTCCGCGAACTTAACCTCGCGACTACGTCGGAACGAAGCGGTGCGGCGTGGCGGACTACGGCGACGTACTGGCGGCTGCAGACTCGCCGAGGACGCTTGTGTTAATAATCGAGGTGGAGGAATCACGCTGCGGCTAAATGGTGAATGCCGAAGAAACTGGCGTGCAACAACCGGCTGCCAGTATGAAGACCCTGTAACGTATATATTATTCGGAGAGTTTTTTTATAAATCAAACATAAAGGTCTTATTTATATATCGAAAGCATTTTTATTCAATATTTTGTAAATATTCTTCTAGGGGATGCAGTCAAGCTTATTTACACTGTTTTTCCATTACCTTTTGTAGAAGTAGACCTTGCTCTCCACGCAAGACTTCGCAAGCGACCGCGCGCTCCTTCATGAACAGCATCGACGCTGGCCGAGCGCGTGAGGTGCGGCGGTAAGCCCTCGGCTTCGGTACCCACTCCTGCACCCAGTCCTTCACTGACTGAATACAGCTTGTGCGTGATATCTTTGCCTTAAAATGATGCAAATAAAGAGAAAAACTTGACTAACTGACTAAAAAACTGTCTCGTGTCTGTATACATATATGTATATAGGGACAGGGAGGTCCCTATTGAGCACAAGCCCAATGAAAAGCGAAATTTTATCCACTGGTTTTTATTTCATAATTTAATAGTCTTCATCTTTCTACACAATTAAATATGTCATTACGTTAAAAGCAAAAATATTTGTAAATTATTGTTGTGCATTTTTAAATGTAAGAAATCGTATTGTTGTATCAGAATCAGCTTTAAATTAATTTAACTTCGTATGTACATATTTATGGTAATAATACTGGACTTCAAACGCAATACTTTTCTTTTTAATATGCGTGGTTCCTTAAAGCTTAAGAAGAGGAGCATGTAGGATAACGAAAAGTGGACTAACCTATGAGACAGTCGAGTACGACCTTGAGGGCAGGGCGATGACGCAGCACGCGCTCGAGGCGCATGCGCGACCAGCACACGCACGTGGATACCTCCTCCGCGACCACTGTCACCTGCACGATACATAAACTTTCTCCTTTAAGAAAAATGGCCCAATATTTTTCTTTATTTGCATTAATCCTGCATATACGATATGACAGCAAGCGCTACTCTAACAATTTGTTTGCTTGATATTTGGAAACTAACGTAGCAAAATTACAACCCCTTATTGGAACTGCTTGGCAGAATTTTCAAAAAGAACTGAAGCATTCACCCAGTAGGAAATTAACGGGTTCCTTTTTCCGAATGAAAGTATTGTACATTTTCGATACAGAAAATATTTACCAATTAATTTTACGAAAAGTACTTATTATATTAAATTAGATGAAATAGCTATTGTTATTGTTAATGCACATTTACCAAGAAGTATCTAAAAGTTATCAAAACTCATTATAAGAACAGAAAGAAAGAAGTTTTGTCTGGTAATTGTACGACGAAACAATAATTTAACTCACACTCGAAAAACCATTCTTAATTGAATATGCCACGTTATAAACAGCGATTTCAAAGAAAAAAAATTCATAGGTGTGGTATCACTTACATGTTTTTTCATGATATTGATCTAAATTTTAAATTATGGGTCGAATGTACATTAACCAACCCCAAACTGGCAATAAAGGGCGATTTCATAATTATTAGGTAGGTATTGGCGTAAAATGAAAATAAAAACATATTCCAAATTTCAATTTCTCCTCAATCCTTTCTATCAGTAACTTGAGTTGAACATAGTATATGTTCCAAACCTTCTCCTCAAAAGGAGAGGTAGCCTTAGCAGTAGGGAATTTACAGGCTGTTGTTGTTATTGTTGTTGTTTGTTATCTCAATTATATACATTTGAAGATATATTTTTGGGTTATAATCAAGACTTTATTAACAGAAAAAAAGAATGATAGTAGACGAAACCAAAAGAAAATATACATAATAAAATAGATTTTCACCTCAACTTGTTATTTTCAACTATTTATTTTGACAAATCGTCAGGCTCAGCCCTCATTCATTATTCATATCTCTACTTGAATTATTTAAGTTAATCGTGCACAGAATCACAATGACGCTTGATATTACTTCCCCTGTGTAACGCTAATGTCTTTAATATTATTTTGCATTACTTTTTTTCATACTTAATTCAAACACATAACTTTATTTTCGAACAAAATATATAAACCATTATCTTTTATATATTATTTATGATGTCATTTTTTACAATACACCCCTAATACGCTTAGTCTAGTGTTTATATTCTTGTTACATTTAAATATTTATTTCGAATTTGTTTGAAATAATAAAACTTAGCTTGTAACAGAATTGACGTAGTATCAAATTTAATAATGAAATAATAGTACATGTCAGATAACCTAATCCTATTATAATCCTGTTTGTATGAAAATCGTGTTAGCAACTATCTGTAACTGCCACTTAATAAGTCATTGATATGTATAGATCACATTTGTTATCATTATCACCATCATCCGGTTTCATTTTATCATTTAAAATTCATGCGCATCATATTTCGGTAAAGTTATCGTTCCCATCATCATGAAATAGTTTTTCAAACGCACGTAATCCGTACAACTGACCCTTGCCAAAAGATGTATAAAACTGTTATAATTAATAGTAACGTCATGTGAGCTCATTGTTTATTTAGAAATAACAATAACATGATAGAAATAACATATACGCAAGGTAATAGAGAAGTACATATTTAAAAGGTATGGATATCTTTAAGGTTTTTCATAATATAACATCATATACAAACTCTTTTGTTGCAGATAATTAGATAAATAAATAAAAGTTGTCTGATAAATCCTCTATGATTTATGGAAAAACATTAAATTAGGTATTATCTATTCAATAAACTCCTTTTTCGTTAATTTGATACAAAAATAATTGAAACGCAAAGAAAAAGCCTTTTAGCTAGCATTAATTAGAAGAGTACTACGTGTATTTTATTTAATATTAAAAAAGCAACGTAATAATCCTTTGCTTACCTGGAAGACGTCGTCAGACTGTTCACGGTTCGCTTCCCACTCGGGCGAGTCGACGAACTGGTAAGGCTGTATATAATGAAGATGCGTTTCATCGCAACTCACTCGCATCCTTATAAAATAAAAAATATATACATTTATATTGAAACACTAACATTATATTCGTAATTATTTTAATGAGCAGTCAAATTGTACAGCCGCAGTTAATAGTATCATTCTATGTTTGTAGCTTTTGTAGCAATTAGCTTACATTACGTAGACTCGCTTGCTACGAACTCGCATGTAAAAGATTCGATTTTATTATTTTATCGAATTAAAGCTTTCGTTCAAAGTTTTGTTTCCATGGGAATAATCATGACGCAACTTTAAATTATACATTTTTGTATAATATAATACATACGAATTAATTAAGATTGTTTAATTCTTTTGGAATACATTAAAAAACAATATTGTTTTCCTAGTTGTTATTTGGGGCTATGAAATAATTCCTGAAAACTCGTAATTTGTTTAATCATTTTTATGATTAGCATACAAATGGAGAGATATATTGACATTTTAAAACTTTTACTGTGATTTCTAATCAACGTTGTATAAACTAGTTTTATAATAACTTTATTTCGAACGTACATATATTAGTTGTAATATATGCACTTTTTGAATAAATTAGAGAAAGCATACATTGAATCAATAATTGCATGTAACAAATGTAATACTCAGAACATTAAAAATAGTAGATAGCAGACAAGCATGAGTGAGTATTGGGCATCAAGATTCAAGACAGCGCAGAACGAACTCACAGCGAAATGGATTCTGACCGCGGGTCCGCGGCTCAAGTTGCGTGGGCGAAGGAAATTGCTTGCTTTGCCTATTACAACTAACGTGCAGCAAAATGCAGCGCGCTACATCTCATCGCAAACTTTACATAATTGTTCTTTATAATTCAAACCATTTTAAATACTATTACGTGATCTTTTTATATTGCATAAAATTATACCGTAAATAATACGTTCCGTATCATCCCTATAAATTTTATATATTATATAATACTACGGTAATACTAACGCCAGCTCTTTCAACCGTGAACGACACTTATAAATATAATGTTGCGAACTATTATTCGTTATCAATACTATAAATATATGTTTTTTTTTTATTTTAAAAACAATACATCGGTATAGATTTAGCATTTTAACTCAGAGCACCTATATGTAGAAAAGTATTTACAGTATCGTGATAACTTTCAAGTACCTACATGAATACATTTCTAAAGTGATGGCAGACCACTTAGTACTTAATGACGTTATTCCATAATGGTGAGGCAGGGGAAATGAATGGCCGGGTCTCACCTACGTAACATTACCGACATTGACCAAGCCCAAAACTATACGATGCCAGTTTACGATTAACTATAAATGTTATTACTACATATTATCGTATAATAACTATACACTACTAAAGTTAAAATCTACTCTAAATGTGCTGTTAATATTAATTTCAGTTTAATTAATATGATACATTCAACTTACTTTATCTTTCCTTGTCTAATAGTGAATAGAAAACGATAATTAATTTTTTTTTAATATAATTCCGCGTTGAATAAACATGTGTAAAATAAATAATATTATCAAGCGTAATTTATTTCCTATTGTAAATAATGATTTCTTTTTAATATTTTAATTTAATTGAAGTCTTAATTTTACGGACCATTCTATATATGGCGGATCATCGATACACGTACCTACATAACGAATAACTGATCTGTTATCAGTAATAGAAATCAAACCACGGAGTATATCTTCGCAACCATGAACTAGTACGTACTTTCCCTTCAATAATATTGACAATCGTTCGTCTGCCGGCGTGACTTCTTCGACCGCGTACGCCTCACCCGGCTCTAGTCTCACGACCCTCGCTTCTCGAGTTAGCTCCTGAAAGTGCTTCTTATTCACTTTCAGAGGCTTGAATAGTTTCAGGTACAAATCAGTCAGCTCTAATGACAACGCCGGTGGAAGAAACCTGAGGAAATGTAGCTTAAAAAAAATCACGAAACTAAGTATTATTACTATTTAGTTGATGTCTATATTATGCTATTTGTGTTTCTATTTTAAGTGTGTTAATACTAATAGAACATAGCACATTGTAGAGAACTATCAGAGACCACTAGTCATATTAACTAATTTTAATCTAATATTTCTATATAGATGACTATAGTTTATAAGCTAAAATATCAAAAATCTATTATCTAGTTGATTTATATTCGACATAATATGTATACATTAAACTATATCTGTTTTAGTCTAACGTGATTAATAATATTTCGGTTGAATGAAACTAATCATTTAATTAAAAAATAGTGTGATAGAAATCTAAATCTTCAGTCCATTCAAAACTTATTATATACAAAGATAAGAACCAACCTTATAATTAAAAAAACTGTGTGTATAGAATTGACGAGGACGAGCGCGAGGCTCCACGCTAGCACGTCGGGTGCACACACCTCGGCGCCCGCCCACATGCCCATCAGCACCGCGCCCGCCGCGGCCAGCGCCCGCAGCACTAAAATACTCTGCTTGAAACTTTTCGGCGCCAGGAATGCAATCGCGAAGCAGAGGTTTGCGGCCTACGTACAGTGAAATTTTTAATTATTAGACTTTATTGAATTGGTATGTTTAACCATGTTTATTTTTGAATATGGTTAAATTCTCGGCTAAGAAGGTTTATGAAGATTAATAAGATGAGATAGATGTTTGCTCCATATTTTAAAGTACATTTTTATTCTACTTATTTCTTACGCTTTAGTTTTTAATTATGCTTTATTAATTACACGAGCATTCGTTACTTATTATTTTTTTTTATATAATTGCATCTATATATCGAACAGTTAAGTCACCTGAAAAAGATCTTGCTGAGCGCTGGTCCATTTGGCGCAGAACCAATGATTGTCGTGTTCATCAGTAGAACTAGCATTAAGAAGCTCGTAGTCGGTATCGAAGGTTGAGTTGATGCGCGAAAGGTTGTATGCTAGCGTGGCGTTGAGCCAGGGCGCGGCGGTCGCCGGCGCGGGGGGGGCGGGCGCCATGCTGCGCTCGCGCACCGCCGCCCGCGCGCCACCGCCGCCGCCCGCGCGCGCCTCCTGGTCCTTGCTCGCGCTCGCGCGCCGCTCACCCGACACGAGACGATTCAGCTGGGCTCTTGCTTTCAGTATTACCAACTCCATCACCACACCCTGCCACTCGCTTGTGCCACTTGCGACTCCACCCTAGCTGCAACAATTTATTACTTCACAAACCAATTTGTTATTTCCATTACAATATTACTTCTTTTATCTAATCAACTGTACGGATATTGCCGCTTACTCATGCTTCAATTTTTTCGCGACGCTTAGCTTCATGACACAAGTCAATGTATTTTGTCTGAACTCGATTTCGATAAAGTATAACGTAGATGTACGTATGTCGCGTTTATCAAGTAGATCGGTGTTTGTATGAAATTAAACTACCTAGATGTGTGTGATGTGTGATGCTATATCCACGCCTTTATCCTCGGGGATGTTGAGGATTCGCTGTAAATTTTTACTCCTCGAAAGTATCTAAAATATACAAGTATAATTTTATGTAAACTATGATTATTAGCTAGAGGTTTCAAGTTATCTAGATTTATTTCTTCCCAATTTAAAAGTACATCAGTATTACATATCCGCTGGGAGTAATCATTTTATGATACGTATTTCGTATTTCAGACAGACAATATTTAAAATATAATATTTTCGTATTGTATCGATAAAAATGTCAACCACGGAAAATTTTTAAAAATATATTTTAAATTGGAAGTTGATAGTCACCGATACACTTATATTAAAGTTGTTCTTTTTATATTTTTTACAAGTTATTTACGCGTCGTTAAAATTTTTTTGAATCTGTTTTATTACATATTATATAAATATATTCAACTAGTAATATATATATTGCAGATTATTTTAAAAATATGACCGTTTTTTTAGCTTTTCAAAAACTAGTAACTTATTCCATAGCAACCGAAAAAAATATATCAAAAAGAACGCTGGTGGAAATGCATGTTCGAAAAAAACTTAAATTCGCAAAACTTGTGGAAAAAAATCAGAAAAATATCGATATAATATCGTTATACGTTTATGTCGAATTACCAATAACCCTGTATAATATATATATAAACCTTGTATTAACATAGTATATCTTATTCAACATTTAAATACTTGACACCTTGCAAGAAAATTAAATAAGAAGTATTGTATAACTGACTGCAACCGAATAACCTTGATTGTCAACTGTCATTGTTTCCGTGAACAGTATATCAGAGTTGGCATTACGAAAGTCTACTCCGAGGCCCGATTACAAGTCACGAAAGTAATACGACTAACATTTATATTTTAAATAAAAATATCAGCATAGCCCATAGAGGTGTCGCGATGACATTTAGCTACTGGATAAATGGAATATATGGAAATAGACGTAAAAATGCTTATCATTTTACATTTTATGAATTAAATACATCTAACTTCTCAATGTTCATAATAACGTAGGAAAATCTATTACATTTTCGATATTCAATTTCTGCCCGGCTTCACACGGCTGCAATGCTGATACTAAATAAATAAAAATAAAATAAAATACCACAGTGGCTCTGCTTTTTAAATCTGTCATATATTTGAAATTATTCGTTTGCAATGTAATCGAAAAAAAAAAAGAAATAATTTACGACATCTCATTAGAAACTTCTAATATTATTAGTGTTTTTTAATTATATTATCTATGTATTATATACAAAAACCCCCCTCACGAATCACTCTATTAAAAAAACCGCATCCGAATTAGTTGTGTAATTTTAAAGATCTAAGCATACATATGGACATACCGCGATAAGTGACTTTTTTTAAACTATGAAAAGATAAAGAAGATAATATATTAAAACAAAATAAGTCTTGGTTATGTAGCAAACTGTGACTTATCGAATTTACTACAGAGATAGTCACCAATAGTCTAGGGTAAGTGAATAAATAACAATTCGAGTAAAACTTTAACCATTTATCAACTTTTAAATCATCCACTACAAAGTAAATTTAAGTTTTTATCAGAAAGCAATATTAGATTTGTTGGCAGTTACCATCTCCTTACCTAAGCTTTATTGTTTTCACGATGTATGTTTGTGTCTTTTTTTATTTTTATATTCTTTGGGATATGAACTCAAAATAAATAAATATGAATAACCAACAATTAAAATCATTCATGTCTATTACAGAGAAAAATTAAAAACATGCTTGTAAAAAACAACTTAAAATGCTCTCAACTTTACCATTAAAAGTTAAAAAAAATACAGATCACCTTCGGGCGCAAGAACGTTTTGACGAATGAATGGACCATTTATGAATGCACTGTACGAAAATGATTTCAAACGACAAGTGAAAAAACTCTAACTTAAAATACATATCATTATTATCCTGTAGCATCAGCCGCCTTTATAAAAAATGATGCTTTTAATGAATATGTAATAAGTATAGTAGGACGGATTTATATTTATTATTGTAAATATTAAATAGGAGGGCTGGCTCATTTTTTGCTCAGAGGATCGGAATTGCGATTGGACGGGGAAATACTGCTAGCATTCTTGCCACCATTCCACGCGGTCATGATTTATACAGTAACTACTTTTAATTCACATTTGTACATATATATTTAAGGATTTCATGTTTGTGTATTATGTAATTCTTATGTAAATAAAGATACCTACTTAGTAAAGTAGTGTTTTTGGTAATATAAATCACTAATGGGATTCAACCAGTTTACATTAAGTTAATTTTTTCAGACCTTACTTTATTCTTACTTTTAACGAATAAAGTAAGCCCTTTCTGATATCCACATATTAAATCAATGCCAGCAATCTTAATTATTTCCAAAGGCTCTTAATAATTTTCTCAATAATTTTATGAAGAACTTTTTTTTTATTCAATCTATGTCTATTTCTAACTTCAACTAAGTATGTCATTAGTCATCTCATAGTTTATTTGTTTCACCAAACTAAATGTCTTTTTTTATCAAATATTTATGTTTACAACAAATCGCTGAAAGGTTTTATAATATTAATATTAGTATTTGTCATTATTCATATCAGATTTCCTCTCCTTTTAATATTCTGATCACGTGTTTCAATCTCTGAAATGGCTGATACGAAATTAAACGAAGTAACAGCTATTAGCGAAAATTATTTTGACTGAGATTTTTCTTTAATCTTTCGGATACGCTGTGTGCCATATAGATACTAATAAAATCATTTTTGATTTTTATTTTTAGTGACAGTAATTAAATAACTCACTATGTAAGTTTGAACTAAATCTTAATGTATGTTTTGTCATATTTTCTTTCGTAATTATAATAAATAATGTTGTGTATTTATTTACATTTTATTTTGATCGTTGTAAAAACATAGCACAGACAGCGAAACTGCCTTAGAGTGAATAATATTAAAAAATACTTTAAAATGTCATATTGTTAGTATAAGTTCCTTCCTTAAGTTTCCGTTCTATATAATATACAGGTATGCGAATAGCCGAAGGAGCCATCTGATGATAAATAGTTATCATCGCCAATAAAAAATAAACAGGATGTTATATCGCCAATGCCCCACCAACCTTGGTAAGATTTTATGCCCTTGTGCCTATGCTTGCACCATATCAGTCAAACTTCAAACCACAACTCAACAATACTAAATATTGCTGTTCGGAAGTAGAATATCTGGTGAGTAGGTGGTACCTAACTTTGCCGTACAGACAAGAAAGAAATCTTCACCTCAGAAATAAATATAAAATAATAAGTAGTATAAAGTCAAATGTCACGTGACATTATTAGTAATTTATGCGTCAGCAATGTTGTTATTTTACACTGTATGTTATGTATTTCCATTGAAAATGTATACAAATATTTTTAGTGTATATATATATATATATATATATATATATATACTAACTATAATTTACACTACTTCATATTTATTTATTTTCAGTATTCATATTTTAAGTCTATTGAGGCATACGTAACACAAGTTTGACAAAAAACCTGAAGCATTTGTTGATTTCGTGGCAGGATACTACAATATACAAGTTTAATTTTTCTTGATTGTCATAAACTTTGCAATTTAAATGGTGGAATATGCTTTAGCAAGTAAGTACTGAGTTTCTTGCTGGTTTGTCTCGGTAGGTACTGCTTTGCGAACCGGTGATTGTTTTACATTTAATACAATATGTAGCATGACGATTCAAAAGTGCTTTCGACAGCGTACTTGAATAAATATTTTGATTTCATTTGTAAATTCCATATAACAATGATTATTTTTATTCTATTCAGACAATATATATAATATTAGAATAACCTACATATACAAATGAAAAAAAAAACAGACACATAAAGATGACGTTTCAAGTACCTTTTAATAAATATGTAATAGCAAATTATAATAGATAACTGTTATTATAATAGTTATTCCTAGTAATTTATTTAACGGAGGTTAGGTATAGTGACGACATTATAAGTCGTATGTATGCTCTTTATTATGGAATTAACATACTATAAATATCACTTACTCGACCCTAGAGAATTGTGAAAAGTTCCTGTTTTTACAATAATGTTGCCGAATTTATAAATAATTTTGTATTCTAGTTTTAGTATTTTCGTTTCTAAACTAAAATTATTACGTAATACTTTAACACGATTGTATATTATGAGTTTAATACGGTCAGCATGTTATTCTAGAGAACAATTTAAAATATGTTTTTCGTAATATTTATAGGTTTTATTATATGTATATATATTATTTTTTGATCGTACTTTATCTTTGCATATGTTATGATATATTTATTTATTTATAAGTCTTTCTAGAGCAAATAAAATAAGCTAATTTATATAAATTATAAAAAAAAACTATGTAAGTAAGTACTACACATGTAAATATGAAGTTATCTTCTAACAGAATTTTCGTCCACGACGGCTAATAAATTCAGCACGGAAGATGTTTACTAGAGTGTATGCGGAAACACGAGTAAACTAAATATTTCTTTACTCATTCTTAATCCGACGAGTCCGTTATCTGACGCGACTGGGAGAAATCAGGAACAGGACAAATTGTTTCCAAGGCACGAAAGGTCACACATACAACACCAAATTCGTAACTGTTACAAAAAAAATCTTGATCTTATCTTCATTTGTATTTTATTGACTCAAATTGGATGTAAGCCCAGCTACTCAAGATTAATCATAATCAGGCCATTGACCCACCTATATAATAAAAGTAAAAAAAATATTGCTATATAAAATAATATATCGTTAGCCAGTTTCAACAGAATTTCAATTAAACATTCGTTCTCATTACTCTAATACAAATGGAAATATAGGTATAAAATATCATTAAAAAAATTAAAGTAAGTATAATATTTGAACTGCAACATACAACGATAGTGACGTGACGGGCTATTTATGTCGATACTAGAGCTGCGATAAGGCTGTCGTGTTTAAGTCGACGGCCAGTGTTATATAATTGCATTAGAGTTTCAAGAAAATTGTAATTCGTTTACAATTAGAAGATTAATTTACAGCATAGTGTGCATAAACATTATAAATGTAATGCGATAAAACATAAACACAACAAATTACAAAAAAGTCAGTGCTTTAAATAATCTTTGTTGCGTTTATTCAAAAGGTATGTTTTATTTATAAAGAAAAATTAATATTTAATGTTAAATAACCGTTTCATTTCGTAAATTATTATAATTTGTCTATAGGACCAATTGAAATAAATGTATTTATGCATATATTAATTATATTTTTACTCTCTTACTTTTATATTTATGTAACAATATAATTATCATAATATAATCGAATAAAGTAGGTATATTAGAGACCAAAGTTAAAAATGTTATTATTATTTAAATAAAACGTAAATATAGCTTTCATTAGAAATAGAACAGTGAAGTTAAGCATATAAATTTTAGCCGCGATACAATGCCAGCAAGCGCTACAAAACACCCGCAAGCTACGAGTTCCTATCAGATGGAAATTCCTATTGAAACAAATTTTTATTTCAGTACCCGCGCTACTAAATTTATTTTCTTAGGTTATGGACTATTTTAGCTTTTATAATCGATTTTCACTCAAAAATTTACTAATATGTAATACATATTATATATATATTTTTATTCGTTAAGTTATTTATCGTTTCCTTTTTTAATTTTCGTGAAATAACTTTTTTGTGTCGAAATAATATTATTTTGAATTATTAATCTATATATACATATTTACACATGGTACATTATTCATGTTTATAAAAATTGTTCGTTTAAAAAAACTTTTTTTTACTATTGTAGCAAGATTATTTTTCTTCCTCAAGCGTAAATAAATGAGTTATATTAACAAACCTTTGAACTACAATTTTACTAATCCCAATGCGCTATACATATATTTCATTAAATAATAGTGGTATTCATATTTATTTCAGCTTAGTCATACTCAGTTGGGATGAGATAGCTGGCACTGCCACTAGGCGACAGATTGTCGCGACCGCGCCTCTGACAGCCACCAATATCTTCTTACATATCAACATAACGCGCTCCATCACATTCACTGCCATTACCTACGACAGCTTTTCTTATTTCCTGGTTCATAAATATGTTTCGGACGAAATTATTAAAGAAAATCCAAAACGAATTAATAAATTCCGTGACATTTGACCGGTTCAAAAAATTCAGGGCATTTCTAAACGGTAAAAAATATTGTACTGCAAGTAACAACCAGAATCTTATTAAGTAAGCAAAGTATTATGCAAACAGTCCTCGTATGAATTTCCGCTTAAGAACGTTCAAAAAATATCTGCCAAGGTCTAGCCGTTGCATACTTATTACATTGAAACTTTGGCATGTTTTAGCTTTCGTCCAATGACATTTACTGACACGTTAATAACACATCTTTTGTATTTTCAGTCAAAAGCTGTGAAAACTCTCTTCGCCTTTAAGATTACGAGATCTGCATTTCACATAATTATCAGTAATGTTTCCAATAAAGATGTTTAACAGATTTATTTCGGAGTAATTTAAAATAGTTTTTACTCAAATTTAAGAAAAATTTATTCACATATATGTATATCCGTGTACTTTATTTATGTTAATGATCTCTAGTAACCTTTTGAGTTATACGCATTTAATAGCATTTGTAGAGCAATGATCAAATAACATGTAACCTTAATTGTATTGTTAATGAAATTAAATAACGATTGAATATATAAGTAATTCTTGTGATATTTTAATGAATATACCATAATAGTGTCATATACGACGTAATATTGTATCTGTACTCGTATATGCGAAATGTTACATTTATATCTACTTCACATTTAGCAGCAGGAATGGAGGTTAGAGGTTGAATGACATAATTCTCACTGAAAGATGCATAAATTTAAAATCTAGCCGCAAATAAATTTTCCATGAATCTCAGACGTCAGATATTTAAATTCCACAGCGATATATATTACATAAATATATTTTTCATATTAAATCACTTCTCTATAAAATTTATTGTATGTTTCAATTGATTTATTATTTAAAATATTTTTTGACGAAACAAGTAATTTAAGTAACTATATTTTTTAAGTGTATACATATAATTAAAGCTAGAATGAAAGATATAAATACATGTGTATAATATATGATAGTGTAAGACATGAGATTGATGACGACAGCTCGAGCTTATCGACTGGAAGATAACATTGTGTTCTCAATATTGCGTGACGAAAAAGTGAAAACGCGCAATGTCATGACTTATTTCCCTACTAAGAATGAACCTTATTTACTGGCTGACTTCGATTTGGTAAAACTAAAAACCACGTCGCGTGCCTCGTGTCTGAGACTATTGATGAATGTTTTTATTTATAGTTATTTTAAATTGATTGTCAAACTTAAATAGCTTGTTCAATTGTTACAATATGTTACGGTGACTAGTTTGTAGTGTCAATAATATTATTTATCAATAATATTTTGAAAGCCTTTTTTAATATCAGAGATATAAAACTAAATATAAAACTATCGCACTGTTTTCTTAATAATACATAAAATCGGCAAGGTTGTGGCCATTAACATTTTATTTATTCGGTTTATATTTACAAACCAGATAATTATGTTATCCATTAAGCATGTTTAAATAGGTACAGATTCGTTAACAATTCCTTAGATGACATAAACAGTGATTTAGAAACGGTCATGAAAGAGATACTCTGTAGAGGCCTGCTCGTAAAATATATTTTACTTAAATGTTTGTAACAAATTCATTCATCAAATAGTATGAGTTATTACATCATGAAAGTATTACCTTGTAAAACAACAAATGCTAAATTGACGACTACAAGCTATATGTAATAATCAAGTTGCGTAGCACAATCTACGCAATCTACGCAGCTTTCACAACCCATACCTAATCGGCGGTAAAAGGTCATGTCCATCTGTAAGGCATTTTTTATCGACCCCGAGATGGCAGCGTCTTTAACCAGCGACGTGAGATGCGAGAGGCCGCTCACCTGAGCAGCCGAGAAAGCGTCCCGTCTCTCCGCCCACTTGTGGCGGTGGCAAATCTAGCAGGGCGTCGGTCACGGAACGTCCGCATATCTTGCACTTTCATGCTGTACCATCATAAAGCACCACAACACGAGCAAGCGCAACACGCGAGTCGCATAGTAGAATTCGAGAGGCACGGAGCGAAGACGCATGCGGCGCGTAGCGTTAGGCGGTGGAGCGCAGCGCCGCGCGGCACTACTGACTGCTTCGCCACACGCCGCTTCGCCGACACGGGCGCGGCCGCCATACGCACGCGCGACCCTCTCCTCCCGTATAGCCCATGCTCTCCGCTTTCCCCGCGCCCTTACTCACATCTCGCTACTACTTAGATATTATCAATAAAATTATTGTACAACATAAATTCAACCAATAATAGCATATTTTGTTGGTTACATGTTAAAAAATAATATCATAAAATGTTTTTATTGTTATAATTTTGCCTATTGAATTTAGAAAATCGTTTTTAAATCCGATGTTGAAAATGAAAATAATCAAACGCTTCAATGTATATTTAATTTGCATGTGTAAAAAAAGAAGACGACCCATCAGGTAAGAGAACGGAGATAGGATATTGATAAGGTCGCCTTTGATCGATTGGACTCCTGGTATATTTTGTAATATCATATGATTCGAAGTTAGTGTGTGCTTTCAGTGTATTAGCCTATTTTAAATCTATTGGCTAAGCTACTTGTACTAGTTCCCTGATTTTATTGAACAAATGCCAAAATCGGACTTTCGTCACATAACTTTTACTTGCTTGATTAAACCTACAGGTACTATTTTTAACCATAAGACACACATACAAAATATTATTAACTATAATAATTCTTTATAGGGTATAATGGTCACTTTTTTCAATAATAAGTAACTTTATTAAAACTTATTAGCTATAAGCATATACATCTAGTATAAAGTATTCAGACATGTGGTAGAAACCGGTAGGTGCAAATTACGTGTAATGAAACTATTTATTACTTCTGATAAAATCTAGTTCACCCGAGTGGGCACCACCCATTCAAAACAGGCTACTTAAAAAATCCATATGGAAAATTAATATTGAACGTGGTGATAAAAATCTGATGATAAAAACCAACCATATACGTTTCACTTATATGTAGATGTAAAGATAAATAATCAATTTATTTTATCAATTAAAACCTCGACTTTCAGCAATTACTATTGAAACAAAAATAAAGTACTTTTCAACACTACACGTGTGGCAATTGGAAGACTGATCTGATGAAATAGTAAGAATTCCAAGTTTGCCAACTTTAGATTCCGTGGTCGTGATTTGTGCGAGTCTTAATTTAAAGGTTTATATTTAGAAACGGTTTGAACGATGAAACTAACGACGTCTTTATTTTTGCCTAAAAAGCATATATTCCGAGTCGCTAGTATTTATGCGACCGGAACACGCGGTTTGCATGGACAAAATTTAAGCTTTTGTCATGTATTATTTCATTTATGAGGCCCTGAAGTACCGGCCTCTGCGATTGAATGTATAACTGCGTGACGATTAGTGCCTGGCAGCGCTCCAGCTGTGGATGGAACCTTGTACTGACGCAGCCTTACCGTCTCCACACAAAGTAGCAGACACTATAGACAATTAAAGTCGTCTAATTATTTAAGTGTCAATGTAGTTTTTCTTAAAACTATTAATTACTTGGAAAGACAATATATTTCTAGTTACTGAAAACATTATTGGGTATATTTAAGATTTCTGAAGATTTTTTACATACAATGATATCATTTCATTATTTTAATGTTATATCTTGATTGCGTTTTCTTTATATAGGTACATGTAGCCTATAGAACCTTGTACATTTGACATTCATTAGTATATTTGACCCCTTACTAAGAAATACAAATCTTTATCAGCGATTGTGTTTTATGACCCTTTCAAGTTACTTAGTACCGTGGGTATATTAAATACCCTGAGCTTTTTAATTCACTTAATTAATTTTATGTTAAATTTGTTACGATTTAATAAATCAATAATATTCGAATAAATCATAAGTATCTACAGTATCTATTTGATATTTATTTTATGATTATCTGATATACATACGAGTATGTATATATACAAATAGCAAGACAGCCATCAGCCAATTAATTATTTGGACGACTATTAAGGACGTAGAACTTACAAAAATATAAATAAGTCAATGATTAACCGTATGTGAGTCCATTTATTTTGTAAAAACTTTTATTTAGTTTTAACTGTCAGTATGCGACGAACAAACCTCGCAACTGATTTTTAAACCAGATCCAGTCAACCTTATAGTTAAGTGTAACTATTCTATACTACAATCGTTTTTGTACATAGAAATGAAAGCGTAGGTACTTAAAACTTGATTGTGTATTAAATACTCAGTCAGTTAGTTAACCTAACGTAATAAAATTTTATGGCACCTTATATATTGTCAACTAAAGAAATAATTACAGTAAGTAATATTTCTCGACATTCAAAAGAAGATTTTACAGTTTACTAGCTAACTGAGCTATCGATTAACTTGAGCGTTATTTAGAGCCGCTTTTGTGACTAACGCTACAGGCCATCTGATAACGCTGGGAACGTTAAATCGCATAATGCTTAAGAATGGCGAGTGTGGATAAGAAAGCTTCGTTGCTGTCGGTGCGGTCTGGACTAACCTTGACCACCTCGGCTGGTTGCGGTTGATCCGATCCTTATCTTAGGCTATTGCAACGACCCTTTGAAATGTCAGTCTTTGAATTTTTAAGTTACTTATATAATTTGCCATGAAAACGTACATTTTCAACACAATGGTAATTTTGTATACTTATTCCCTCTATTGTATTGTTTAATTAAGTTTATTTTTGTAATAGTTTACTATTCGGATCCTAAATTTTCAGCTGAATAATAGAAAAAGTTTCATTGGATATGTGTTGTATGTAACAAATGAGGATGACAATGTTTATTCTATTATTTAAATTAGACATAATACTCTTTTGAGATCAATGCAAATACTTATTGAATAAAATTTACATTCGTCAATTGACACAAAATGCAGACGTGTCAATCAATGACCAATCCAATTATTGCAATTAGTATTCATTTATTCAAGAAAATAACAATAAATTGCATCGCAATTGATTGAAGCATTAATTACAAAATAGCTGAAATTTTGCATAACAGCAACGAAAATACTTTGATGATTGGCAAACTTTGATCTAGGCCGCTTCGGTTATAAACCTTAAATCGATCTTTATAAAGAAACTCTCTTGCCTCGCTTTTAATGAAGTTTACTTTACTTAAATCACCTTCGAAAACAAAAGAAAGTTAAATTACCTTTTAAACAGGGCTGTGAGTCAAATATAACTAAACTTAAATAAGTGACTGATCATAAACAGGAAAATATACAAAAGTCGCGATGCATTGCTTAAAACGTAGGAATTTGCAAACTGAGTGGAACGAAGCCTAAAAAACTGTAAGAGGAACAAAAGGCATTCTCTTTCACAGAAAAAAAATAAGAGAATCCAAATAAAATGGGCGAATTTAAACCACACGCGTAACTTGTTTAATTAAATAGATTTCAGACTCACAGATTTGTAATTATGTTCAAATTTTTCTTTTTATCTGGAATGTATTTAAAAAAAAATCTGTGTTAATAATCAATATTAACAATATCGTTATTTATAAAAACCTACGTAAATTAACCGTACTCATGCAGACAACAGTTTTTAATTATTATAAGGTACATTGGGAATAAAGCTTAGTGCGGACATGCTTAGGCTTGTTGTACTCAGGTTAGTTTCAGTTTCTTGTAGGAAGTCTGAAGTCACTGGCAATGGAAATGTTACTACATCTTAGATACTATAAGTAAAATGTATTGTGAATACAGTGAATTACTTATACTTTTAATATGTTAGTATATTTATAATGAGTCGAATACTAACAAATTGCTATATTATATGCTACAACTGTTAATAGGAACATATTAAATGTCACAACTTATTTATAATGCATACAGCTCTTTTATTTCAGACTCCATTCCCAAAATCAATATTCAGGTTTGATATGAATTTAAATTACGAACACACGAATGTGAAATGAAACAGATATTCAGTTACGCATTTCGTTTACATAAATTATGTTATTTCAAAAACAGTAAAATTATGTTAGCGATATAATCTTTGGGTTACGACTAAAATTAATTTGGAAACTGGAAATAAGTGTAAGCTATTTAAATATAAATAATATGTATTTTACGTAAATATGATTATGATTTGACTATTTTTTTTAAATGTGAAAATATGTGCAAGGCGGGTAGTCAAATAAATTGTAAATGTAAGAAGGGTAATAGCTTTTAAAAGCACTGGGTGAATAGATTCACTCTCAGTTCGTTTGGGGTTTTGATGGCGAAAGTAATTTAAGGTAAGATCATTGTACTAATTGTAATGTTAATTGTATTAAGTTAAAAATGTGTTAATGTTTAAAATGTGTTGTGTAAAATAAATATACTATGTGATGTGTATGTTCTGTTTTATTTTAGTATGTATAAAATATTAGTAAAACGTTTAAAAATTCAGAAGCGGGATAACTCTTCGCGCTCAAAATAGATACTAATTTTTTTTTTTTGTGTTATTGTGTAACAAATTATGTCCGAATATTTTAAATTTGTTTCAGCAAGAACAATGAATAACTCAATGGAACAAATTCGTCAGTCAAGATCTCCAGTGTTAAGCATTGCCAAGCGACATCGAAGCCGGGAGGCCTGTGGCAGAGTTGTCTGCACGCCGCCGCGTCGTAGTCGACAAGCGAGAGAAATCGAACATCGAAGTCGAAGTCGGAGTCGCAGTTGCAGCGGTCGCAGAACACAGCATGTCAGCAGGGAGCGACATCGTTCATCGAGACCAGCAACACGAAATCGATCCCGCACGCGTGGAAGGTACACGGATCCGGCTGATATACACAGTGAGTTTATTTCAAAATTTACTGATATTATTCAGAGTATAAATGGCAGTCACAGTAAGGAACATTTTGTGAATTCAAATGTTGTCCCAGAGTTCGATCCGTCTCAAAAAAATCAGACAATAAGTAATTGGATAACTAAAGTTAATGAATGTGCTATTTTGTATGGATGGAGTGATAGACAGATTATACATTATGCGTTACCTAAGCTAAGTGGGGTAGCAAAAAAATGGTATGAAGGGTTATCTACAGTTTTATTCACTTGGGCAGAGTGGCAAACGAAACTCTTAAATGCATTTCCGTCAGATGAAAATTATGGTCAAATGTTATCAGATATGTTAGAAAAGAAAGCTAAATTTGGAGACTCTTTAGAGGATTACTTTTACGATAAAGTAGCGCTAATTAATCGTTGTGATATTAAAGGGAAAAGAGCCGTAGAATGTGTGTTGCACGGGATAGAAGATAGGTCGATTCGTTTAGGTGCAGAAGCGGCACAATTTGATAATCCAGATAAATTGTTAGCTTATTTACGAAATGTATCAACTAGAAATTTTGATAAAAGTGTGAAGAAAGGTAGTAAAGATATTAAAACTAATACTTATAGCTATAAAACTTCAATTAAGTGTTATAATTGTAAAGAAGAAGGCCACCCAGCCTTTAAATGTCAAAAACCCTTAAAAAAATGTATAAAATGTTCAATGTTAGGACACCTGGATAGTGAATGCTTTAGTAATAAAAAAAATGAGCAAAAAAGAAAAATTCTTTTAATAAATAAAGATTTTCGAAATAATGAATTAGATAAATATGTACAAGATATATATATAAATAATATTAAAAAAGTAGGATTTATTGACTTAGGGAGTGATTTAACATTAATACGTGAATCAGATGCAAAAGAAATTTTCAAACAATGGGATAGCAATGATAAAAGGCCTATGGTAGGATTCGGTGGCACGATTATCCACTCGTTAGGATCAGGCATAGCTAATATTAGTATCCAGGGCGTAAATGCTAAGGTACGTTGTTATATGGTATCGGATTCATTATTAAAGTATCCCTTACTTATTGGTCAAACTTATACCGAACAATCACATGTTAATATTTTAAAGACAAACGATAAACTAATTATTATGAGCAATTATGATGATTACGACAAAAACCAAATAAAAATAAAATTAAAAGTTGCCTCTAACGTTACAATTAAACAAATAGAAATAGTTGAAGTCATGAGTGACCCAAATATACACGGATCAATTTATGTAAAAAGCAGTTACCGGGGACGTCCAAATAATGAATATATAATTCAAGAAGGTATTTTTAAAATTGAAAATGGTTATGGTTATGTGTTAGTTATACCCTTAGTATCCACGCCGATCCAATTTATAAAAGGTGAACTTATAGCCAGAGCTGAAATGGTATTAGAGTCTTTCGGGTTAATTGAAGTAAATAGAATTGAAACGAATTTAACATTAATGCCGTTTAATTTGGATCAAATAAATGTTGGAGAAATCTCTTATAATTATAAATTGAAACTTTTGGAATTAATAAATTGTTATCGCGATTGTTTTGCAAATACTTTGAGCGAATTAGGCTGTACATCGATTGAAAAGATGTCCATTGATCTGAAAGATGATCAGCCAGTTATTTACAGACCGTATAGATTGTCTCATAGTGAACGTTACGAAGTACAAAGTATGATAGATGACTTAAGTAGAAACGGTATAATACGTGAATCAAATTCTCCGTATGCCAGTCCAATCATAATTGTGCGAAAAAAAACCGGTGATAAGCGACTCTGTATCGATTACCGTGCGTTAAATAGAAAAACCATTAAGCAACATTACTCCTTACCCCCAATGGAAGATCAGATGCATAGACTTTCGGGATATCAATACTATTCTACTCTCGATTTAGCTAGTGGTTATTACCAGATAGAATTAACGGAAGAGTCCAAACCTAAAACTGCATTCGTAACCCCAGACGGCCAATGGGAATTTAATAGAATGCCTTTTGGTTTAGCTAATGCACCAGCCATTTTTCAAAGGACTGTTCATAAAGCCTTAGGAACACATAGGTTCAATACTGCTATAGTATACATGGACGATATTTTAATACCATCTGTAACTATCGATGAAGGCTTAGATAAATTAAAAACTATATTTCAAAAATTTAGAGATGCAAATTTAACATTAAAATTATCAAAATGTTTGTTCTTTACTACTTCTATTGATTATTTAGGATTTCAAATAACATCTGAAGGTATTAGGCCAGGGAAAAATAAAATTGAGGCCGTTCTAAAGTTTCCTATACCAAAGTCAGTTCATTGTGTTAGGCAATTTTTAGGATTAGCAAGTTTTTTTTAGAAAATTTGTTAAAAATTTTGCGTCCATAGCTAAACCTCTTACATGTCTACTTAAAAAGAATTCTATATGGATTTGGGAAAAAGAACAACAACAAGCATTTGACGAATTAAAAAACATTTTAGTAACGCGACCAATACTTGCCTTGTACGACCCGTCTCTCGATACAGAGTTGCACACCGATGCTAGCAAGCGAGGATTAGGCGCGATCCTACTCCAAAAGCAAAAAACCAATGAACTTAAGCCTGTAGCATATTTTAGTCGTCAGACTTCTCCAGAAGAACAACATTTCTCGTCCTACGAATTAGAGACATTAGCAGTTGTGTCTGCTCTAGTTAGATTTCGGACATATCTCTTGGGAATCCATTTTACTATCGTTACAGATTGCAATTCTTTACGTGCTACTTTTCTAAAAAGAGATATAATTTCAAGGGTTGCCCGTTGGTGGTCACTTATTCAGGAATTTGATTGCACTTTCGTTTATAAATCTGGCACAAAAATGTGTCACGTCGATGCACTAAGCAGAAACCCTATATCAAACATAAATAGTGAAATAAATATAGATTTACCTTCTATTAATAAAATTGATGACAATTGGTTAAAGACTGTTCAATCATGTGATAGCGAAATTGAACGAATTAAAAGTATACTACTTGACTCAAAAAGTAACGATATAATAAATATTAAAAAGAATTATTGTCTTAAAAATAATAGTGTATTTAAAATCACTGACGATGGTCTTAAATGGTTAGTTCCTAAAAGTGTTCGCTGGCAAATTTTAAAATCAAATCATGACGATATTGGTCATTTTTCGTATGAGAAAACTTTTTCAAAAATAAAAAATAATTATTGGTTTCCGAAAATGAGAAAATTTACAAAGAAATATGTACAATCATGTTTGCAATGTGCACATAGTAAAGCACCGTCAGGAAAAAAATCGGGATATCTTCATCCAATACCAAAAGTTTCTAAGCCGTTTCACACAGTTCATGCAGACCATTTAGGTCCATTTAATGTTAGTAAAAATAAAAATAAATACATTTTATTAATAATTGACGCGTATAGTAAATATATATCTTTAAAACCTGTAAAAAACACAAAAGCAAACACCACTATTAGTGCCTTTAAAGAGTTCTTTAGAACGTTTGGTGTTCCTCAAAGATTAATAACTGATAGGTATTCTAGTTTCACGGGAAGAAAGGTAAAACAATTTTTGACAGAATTAGGCATTCAGCATATAATGAATGCAGTATCTACACCACGTGCCAATGGGCAAGTGGAAAGATATAATCGTACCGTATTTGACGCTTTAACTGCTATGAATCATGGACTTGATGAAACATTATGGGATAGTAAAATTTTAGACGTACAGTGGGGTCTTAATAACACGGTTAATAAAAGTATTGGTTATTCTCCAGCGGAAGTTTTGTTTGGTGTTAAATTAACAGGGATGTCAGATAGTAAATTAACGTCGGTGTTGGATAATGATAAGAATAGAGATGATAGAAATTTGTTAAAAATTAGGTCGGAAGTAGACAAACGAATAACTAACAATCAGGAAAAACAAAAGTAATTATTTGACAAATCAAGATCTAAGCCACGAAAATTTAACATAGGTGAACTAGTTAGAATAGAAAAATCAATTTCTTGTCCCGGAAAAAGTAAAAAATTAATATCAAAATGCTCTGGTCCTTATAGAATATTAAAAGCTTTTCCGAATGATAGGTATTTAATAGGGGATACTCCAATTACTAAACGAAAGGGTAGAGCAGTTTATGAAGGAATATATCCAGTAGAGCGTATATATCCATGGCTAAGTTTTAAAAGTCCTAACGATGATGATAAAGAAAGTAGTAGTGATAGTGATAGTTGTTAAAATAGTAAGAGAAAAGTCATTAGATTATTTGTATTTGTACTCTGAATAATACACACCAAATGAATATTATAATTCGCGGTATAGGAAATATAAGTATATAATTTGAAAGGATACGAAAATATGATGAATAGATTTGATAGGGATATGATATGGATATGATATGGATATGATATGGATATGATATGGATATGATGTGGATATGGTATGGATATGATATGGATATGATATGGATATGATATGGATATGACATGGATATGACATGATATGATATGTGATATGAAAATGTTAAAATGATCTAATGTAAAATTGTGTGATATCAAGATTAATTTAACATAAATATATTAATTTATGAGATAAGATTTAGTTTGTATACTATAAACTTAAACGTTTAAGTAAAATGAATAACAATGTTATATATTTTAATTGTACTTAATTGATTTTGTATAATTATATCATATTTTCAAATTATGTTCACAATATAATTTTAATTAAGATAAATAAAAGGAATTAAATATGTTTAAGAGATATTATTTGATAATTTTGTTCACGAGGACGTGACAAGTTTGTCAGGATGGACGAGTTGTAAGCTATTTAAATATAAATAATATGTATTTTACGTAAATATGATTATGATTTGACTATTTTTTTTAAATGTGAAAATATGAGCAAGGCGGGTAGTCAAATAAATTGTAAATGTAAGAAGGGTAATAGCTTTTAAAAGCACTGGGTGAATAGATTCACTCTCAGTTCGTTTGGGGTTTTGATGGCGAAAGTAATTTAAGGTAAGATCATTGTACTAATTGTAATGTTAATTGTATTAAGTTAAAAATGTGTTAATGTTTAAAATGTGTAGTGTAAAATAAATATACTATGTGATGTGTATGTTCTGTTTTATTTTAGTATGTATAAAATATTAGTAAAACGTTTACATAAGGATGGTTATTTATAAATAAAGATCGAAATGGAATTATATATAAATATATGTGTGTGCATAAATGAAGGAGTGTGTGTGTATGGAATTCGAATTGATTTTTTCATTAAAATTATGTTAATTTATAGAAATAAATTTAGAAAAATCAGTTAAACAAAAACAGATGATGAATTGCAAATAATACACTTACATACAGTACAGTTATAAAGTGTGTTATACACTCGTAATAAATCGTTTTATTAGCACCGTTATACTGCCTTTGTATACATGTTGTGAATATAAGCACATGTTTATATATATATATATATGTGTTTCGATGTTGATATGTATGTACCTATGTATATATATGTATATAGTGAGTGAGTGAGAGTGAGCTTTACACATAAAAAACCGATGTTCTTTAATTTGAACATCTTATCAACATCGATATTTTGATAATATTACACGAACATGAAATGTTCACTCACACCAATACTAATATAAAGGTGATCACCATCGTGTCAATAGTCTAAATTTAAACCAAGTTGTGAAACTGCGAAGCGCTACTACTTATATAGTAATATTAAATACTAAAGATTCTCTGATAATTGCTACATCTTCTATTAAAAATCTAAGTTTTTTGATTTTTTTCTCTATTGTTAGTATTTTTTTTCTATTAGACATTCCAAATAAAGTTTTTTATGACCTTATTTGTTATTAAAGTTTTTTTTAAATAATTATTTAGATAACTGTGAATAATCTTGAAATTAGGAAATAATATTCTGCAACCTTATTCGTGTATTATGTACTTAATAGAATAGAGAGCCGATAACTGAATCGGTTCCGGTTGATTGATTAGTTTCATACTCCGAGAGCTGACGCAGCGTACTCTACTAACTATGTGTAGCTTAATAACTTTGCCCTCACAAAACAATTTATTTTCGCACGACGTGTTCTTTTTCAGATACACGGAGAATTTTATGGGCATATAATATTCAATTTATTTATAACATTATACTGACCACCAAATGGTTCGATTTTTACTGTAACCAACAACAATTTGGGCACGTACAGACTGGTAGATCTCTTATCTACAAGACTGTAAGTGTCCAAATTGTTGTTGGTTACAGTAAAAATCGAACTTTGAATATTTTTACGAGTAACATAAGTAATTTATTCCTAAATATGTACATATCCATCATATATATTTAAATCTATTATCTATTCACTCAAGCATTCACCAAAGGATCTAAAAATATATTTTACATACTATACAGACTATATCAGTCCTGAAACTATAATTGAAACGAATACAAAAAGAAAATTGCATTTCACTTTTCAAATTTTTGCCAAAAGAAAAAAAAACAAACTTATTACTTAAGTAATACCAGTGGACGTCCCGCCAAAGATCGCGTTTATTCAAAAGATTTTAAAATAGTGAACAGTAGACTAGATAGAACTAAAGTTTGTTAATATCTTTTTTACATTTTCTTTACATTTTTTTTTTACAAACGTAGCGAAACTGTCTGAACGGCCAGTACCTGTTGTGGTCTCTCCCTAAAATTAATTATTTTTCAAATTGCAATCAAGGATCCTTTTTAATTTTCTGCTCATTTTAAAATGACACTGTATTTTTAAGTGTAATATTGTCCCATAATCAATGCAACAAAAAATTCTTAGGCTATTATTAAATAAGTGTGAACAATAAATATTTAACAATTAGAGCGACTTTCAAAAGCAGCCTTACGAATTTTATTTATTTACAGCTAATTTAAAATTTTTAACTTTTGATGAAAATTAAAGTAAATTGAGACGTGGCTTGTGGTAGGTAACAAGTAAGTCTAACAACGATTACATTGTGACTTTCAAATACAGTTTAAAAAATAATAATTAAAACAAAAAAATTAAAAAGGTTCTGTTACTAACTAATACATTAATATAAGGACATTTTTTAAAAATGTTATTATAGTGATATATGATATTCACATATGTTTTGTCTGTATATCTTATGTTTTGTCTTTAATTAAGTTACATATGTACTGTTTTAACATACCATGTCCAAATCTTCGGTTTAAAAAATAAAGAAAATTAATGGTAGTATTCTTTCATGTTAATGCATGAAAAAAAAATGGAACTTACAAAACGACCCCAACGACATCTGCCCTGCCATCCCTCACGTGACACCCTCCGCTCCGCATAACTGAGCCCAAGCGCTGCATGGCCCGCCATCGCACCGCTGACCACTACGCGAATTATTTATTTATATTCTACATGAAATTTAACAATTGTTACAAATGTTTTATAAATTAAATACTTACTTATAATTATCATTTTTATTAATGATATTATATTAACATTAATATATATATATTAATATTAATAATAAATCCGATCAATTAAAAAAATCGCAAATTATTCATTATCTGTAGCCAACAGCTTGATGATGTTGAAAAGTATCTTAGTTAGTAGTTATCTAATATATACATATTAAAGTAAAAAAATATATGAAGATACGTGATTTATATTCAATAAATTGTTTGTTATAAACATAAGGCAAATATTAAACAAGTGTTCTCGTAATAACTTAGCCGTAGCGCCCGAGGCCACGTCTACCAACACTAACGTTATATAGATGTAGCTACTTTATAAGTTTGTTTGTTTCTCAATCACGTTCACAATGGCTTTACGGATAGCCATGGAATTTGCATAGAAATTGAGTGAATAGGCTCTCTGCCCGGTCATTATGTAATTTTTCTTTACAATAGACGGCACATAAACCATTCATATAAATTTGTGAGCCACGTATACATAAACGTAAAATAAACGTTTTTATACCTTTTTAAATTGGGTAACTATTATTAAAATTCAACTTTTAGCAAGCCTGTTACTTATAGATTTCTCTGATACTGTCTGATAATAAAATTATGTAGGCAAATGAAGAAATACAAATTTAAAATTTAATAGATGAAGACAAAAGCCACACATGTTTCTAGAGAGGCAAATATAACAATAAAAAAATAAAAGAACTACATACCCGTGACTAATCTCGCCATTTATTTCGTGAAACAGACTATCCTTTTTTTACTAAGATTAAACGATCACGGTAAACCTTCGCCTCTACGGTAACATGTCAGTTAGATCCGATACAGTACTCGTATAATGTATACAACGATATAATCAATTTCAAATTACTTTAATTACGTACTAATTCCTGTAGTATTTTTTTTCTAGTTTCCTTTACTTATCTCCTTAATTATTGTAATAGAAGCCAGCGATATGATATTGGTGATATTTGTTGCAAACATATAACTCGGATAAGGAGAGGTCATTATAAAGTTATTGCAAAAGGTCCGTATATTTTTAAAGACGCACTCGATATCAAGACCAAGGTTACGATAATTTCTACTTTTTTTAAAAAAATCTTCAAAAAGATGTAAATTTGAATCAAGTAAAATAAAATTTGAATGTGCAATATTGCTTTAAATACGACTATCTGATTGCAGGAATTTAATAGTAATGAAACTACAACAAAATCGCGTATGCTTTATTTGCTACATATTCTTTAATAAACTTAAAGCTAAAATAAATATATCAACAATATTATGTGATTTAAATAATTTAATAACATAAACACAATATGTATTTAGGTAAGTCATTATTTCAGTCTTTGATATTATAAGCCACTATATAGTCATTCTGTAAGCACAAACTCTAATCTTGACACAGAACTGGATCGCTATATATCAGGAAACGGTATGCGTTGTGCGATAATTAGTTTACAACATTCTATGAACATTTTAGATCGAGGATTTGGTGTCAAAATTTATCACAGAATAATTTTGCTAATGTCTAACGATCTTCCACCGTAAAAACGCTGTCGCAGGACGACGTTCTTGTGCTAGAATCTTTAAGGGACGTTATTACACCGTTTCTTTCCATTTGTCAGTGTCTGAGATCATCATCGGTCTCAACAGCCTCGCAGCTGTGGTACTTCGAGGAGGTGTCCGGACAGCTGTCGGCGATTGAGAGGTCGTCTGAAGATCCCGCTGGCGCTTCGTGGGCCGCGAGTGGGATTAGTTCCTCGTCTGCTTCAGGATAGGTTGCAGTCACACCGTTGCGTTTAGCGAGGTTTGCCACCGTATTCTCCGTGTCTCTAGACCAGTAATCTGTAAACAAACGGTTTCTGATCATAAAACTATTGCTAAAAGTGTTCTTCCCATGACAAGCCACTTAAGAAAGTAGCTTTTAGTTTTAAAGTTGTAACTTTGTTTTTTACATTATACTCTATATTTCTGTTGTGATATCATGAATGTTAAAATAACACTGTATGTCTATTGCTCTTTCAGGGCCAAACTCAACCGAATTTAATAAAATTTTGGTATGAAGCCAGTTTTAACAGAAGGACATAGGCTGCTTTTTTAAGCCTGACGACCAACCATCGGTGATTATCAGTTTTTTTTTATAAAAAGTGAGAGCTGTAAACTAAAATATATTATGTGAAAGCATTTCATTAGCTTTCTCATCCTTGAGAAGGCTTAAGGTGTGAGTGTCGAATCAAAGTGGTATGATAAACTCCTTATCGTCATTGAAATTTGGAAACACGATCAAATATACCTACCGATTTTGAAAACAAAACAGACACGCTATAGTCATACTTATCATTATAACACTTATAAAGTGTCAGTATACCAAAAAATTCGCTAATTCTTTTTCTAAGAATTAGCGATTGGACAACAATTTTTATTATTAAGAAGGATGAAATTATAAAAGTATTAAAATTAATGTAATACGAAAAGTCGTCTCTCACAGAATGGCCGACAGATGCAATATCTAATAATTTAAGAAAGCCAATAAATACCTTTCTATCTACTGTGTATAATTATATATACTTTGTAATGAGGGCGGGAGTAGCGGTGGAGAGAAGGGGACATGACGGTCGGTATAAGAGTACCTATAATGCCGATTGCAGTCACGGCATATGTCCATTTTTAAAACATCTTCTAATTATTAGCAGTAGCTTAGCTAAGTGATTTGCTTCACAAAACTTAGCCCTAACAGAACGTAATTTAGATCGCACTTACGCAAATTTTTGTCGTGGCTATCAGCCAAAGTTACGCTTTTTACAATCACACTAACACTTAATCATTCTGTTTTGGCATCGACTAAGAATTTCTTTTATATTTAAATGACGACAAAAATTATAGAAAATGTTAAATACATAGAGTAACATATATCAAATATTTGTTCATTGGATTAAGTTATACTCGATACATAAGTATTAATAGTGCAGCGTCGTTGAATTTTAAGTACCAATAAATAAAACGAGATGTAAAATATCTTTATAGCACCGCAGTAATTTCCTTAGCCAAAGTACCGCTGATAGCTCAACGGTATTGATGTCAACTCTGCAGGTTCAATCCTGAAGCCTTAGACTATTGTAGCACACTCCCAATAGAAATAACTTAATTAGTAATTATAACGGATGAATAGCGTATATTAATTATTTTCTACCTACCTCATAGACTTAGTATTAATCATATTCAATTTTAATGTCTTATGTCTAAGTCTGTCTGTCTGTCAATCTTATCCCTAAGTTTCTTGTGATGTTTTTCTTTTTGTGTGATATGTTTCTTTTTTTTAGTATAAGGGCTTTTTAGTTTTTAGTTTTTGTTCTTATCATTTCATTTATTTATTTTCGTGTGCGCGCATGTGTATATGTTTACCCAATAGTCAGGGGACATCTGAAAATCAGTGCTGTGCATTTAGCACAGCTTATACTGAGATGAACCCCTTGCTACCTACACTGTGTTCTTTAAATAGAATTTTTTTTTCTTCCTGTATAATCTATGTAATGTATGTGTGTAGAAAAATAAATGGTTTAAATGGTTTATTTTTAAAACATCCCGACGTTTCGAGCACTTTGCAGTGTTCTACCCGTGACCACGAACACTGCAAAGTGCTCGAAACGTCGGGATGTTTTAAAAATAATTAATATACGCGATTCATCCGTTATAATTAGTTTTATTTAAATGTGTAATAATCGCGAAAATTTAAGACAACATTAACTTAATTAGTGACTTACTCGGCCTCTTCTCCGGCGGTACCGGCTGCACCGTAGTGGGCGGCGGCGGCTTGTTCGCTGACCGCAGTTTCCTCGGACTTCGTGCCAACGCATGCGATATACTCGGCAGTCGTATGTCTAAATGCGATCCCCTTTCCGTGACTATCTTATTGTTCATAGCATAGAGTTTAGTTGTTATATCTCTAGCGATCAATGTCGTGACAATGCACGCGAGATACGGCTCCTTCACGAATAAATATTCTAAGGAGCTACGTTGCCAATATACGTAGCGGCACGATGACGCCGCCACTATTGAAACCTGTGAAATGACGCGTGCATTGATACGAATTCAAATCAAAATAATAGACTGCATGCAACTAGCACGTGACAAAGACGAAACTCATTATCAGTGTAAAAAAACTTTTCTTAACAAATACACGTTTCGTATTAAACCATCCAGATCTTATACGACTATTTTTTTGCAATTATTAAATTAGAAAACATGAAATTATTTTCCGCTGGACTGTAAAATTACTTGTAACACGAAAGCTGATGTTTGTTTCACGTTATGTTTTGTGCATTCGATAATCGCTATATAAATGCTTTCGGTAAATTGCTCGGACTTGCATTTCGCGATAAACAAACAACGTCACGGATATTCGCTATAGTCGAAAGTGTTTAGAGTTCATCGATATTTAACCTAGTTTCTTTATGTAGCCACTTTATCCTTTATATAGTCGTATCAAACGACAATTAGGTCACCGGAGTAAAGTACCTACAGTACGCGAAAATTACTATCAAGTACTTGTTAACATGTTCGTAAAACTCATATCGCATAAATTATTCCATAGAAAGTTAATAACAATAAATAATATGATTAAAAGTTATAAAGTCATGTTTTACTGTCGAAAATAGAAATACTATTATGACGTATTTTATTTAAATGTTTATAGCTTGAAGAAACGTTCTATTAAAATAGGTTTTTATTATTCGAAAGCTATTTCATTATCTGAATCATTTATACTTACTATTAGTACCTTATGTGGATAGTAAAATACAATCTCGTTTCGTTTTATGTTCACATCATCCTAAGTGAGTTATAAATACTAGACTTTATGTGTCAAACCATCACTTTGTACATTGAGGACAAACTTCGTCTACGTGGAGTAAAATAATAAATTTTAGGTCTCTAGAGATAAAACTCGACTTTGGCGAACTTGTAGTTATATATCTACTTTTATCTACTACGTATATGTATACTACTATATTATTCTCTTGTACATACTATGTTATGTACATATTCATATCATTGTATTATAAGTCATAACAATTATAATAAAAATACCCTTCATTAAACTTTAATTTATAAAATACAGATACAAATGCTAATCAAATTAGTACTCTACGGCATTATTAGTAATCTACGGCATTGAACAATACTACTTTTTTCATTTATTTAATTATTCGAATAAAGCTTAAAATTGCTAATTTTCAAATTAACTACTAACCTGATATAAATAACTAGCTATTGATCTATATAGATACCGCGACCTTTATACAGCGACGCGCGTAACATTTCACTGAAAGGGCTCGAGAGATATAAAAGAGGCTTTTACGAATACTTAATTCATAAAATTCTATGTTCGTAACTACATTATTTAACGACTCGCTAATGACGTCATCTTACATTTCCGCAGATTAAAGACGAAAATGATAAAGTCTACGTCAGTAAAATTGTTGATATTGATTGATTTCACCCCACAGCCTACACCTACACCGAAAGTGTATTGACGGATAAACAGTGTAATGATGTCATCGACATTTTGCGAACTTAATATTTGCCTTTAGCCTTTCGACGTGCGAGTACTTTTATTATTTACGAGTATATTTTATGTAACTTTAAATGTTAATATTTCAATAACGAAAAACACGATAACACATTTTTTTATTCGCAGTAGTAAAAAATATTATTCCTATATCTTTAGGTGAAGTGAAACATCCCGGAAGGCAATTCTACTAATACAATTTTATTGTTCTGTTTCCCTATTCTAATTACACAACGATTCAGAATCAAAAACGTGTCGGAATCATGATGAATAAGTAGAATTGCTGGCTCATTGGAATTAAATGACAAAATATATTTTATAAAGACGTCAGAAACACATTTTTATTACAAAAAAAAATCAAATAAAAAATCTCACCTTAAATTTTTCGTCAATCGTAGCTCTACTCGATTCGAATTCCGGTGAATCGAGAAACTCACACGGCAATATTGGATGAAGAAATTGATGTCCGCTCATAACGTTAACCTATATAACACACATATTAAACATTGCTTCATTTTTACTATCGAAGTATCCAAAAGAGCATGCAGTAAAAATAGACTCTAATTCTAAATGCTATTAAAAGTAAAATGATAAATATTAATGTTGTAGTACCTAAATTACTAAATCCTTAGTGATTTATTCCCTAGCTCTTGAGGATGTGTATGGGATATTTATTATCAAGATGCGTAGACCATCTACGATACGAACGGCGATGGAATGTTTAACGCGGTTTAAATCGAGAGGCTGAGTAAAAAAATATTACAGTCTATATTGATCATTATCGCTGTATACAAATTTACTTTTTTCTTCTGTAATTATTTTGAGTTTCTTTTTCAGTATCAGTCAGTCAGTATTAACTTAATTTTACATATTCTATAGATCATTTATATATTGTCTCATAAGTAAATTAGTGCTAAAATTGAAATTTTCCTTTTATTACCTTCGTTTTTTTTTTTATTAAGTGTAGCAAATTCATTGGGTTAAGTGTAGCAACTGTGTATGACCGTAATATTTTGACCATTATAAAACGATATTTCAAACGTAAAATCGAAAACATTATTATATGTATAAGTCTGTATCTACATTACTACTTAATTAGCAACATTCTATAGCAATACTTCATGTGCTCATAACGAATTCAGCTGAAAGTACATAGAGTACAGTTGATGTATATAGTTTTAGCTGTGTAGTCAGAAGCACGTTCTCGCCGTTAGGCTCACTCGTATAGCAATAGGTATTCAAAGCAAACATTGGCACGTGCACCCACAAAAATTGTTTTAAATTTCTCCGCTGTGTAACGATCCATGAAACAGGCTTGCAATTTGCATAATTTGTAAACGAGGATAGTGGTTCCACTTAAGTGATTCTTCCAAGATAAGCTATGAAATACGGTAATGGAGGTAAGTCCACTCGTAAATACTTAATCAACAAGTACGCCAGACCGAATCGTTAATATAACATCAAATTTTTCTTACTAGTGAAATAAATACGATCAACTTACATCCTTTTAAGGAAATCGTAAGAGTGAAAAGTTGCCACGTTCAATCTGTATAATTAATTGTCTGTATTTAGTTAAGTATCCGCATATAGAATAGACTTTAATATAGTTCTATTCACATTTGTAGTAGTATTTACCAGACCAGGTGCAATAGACAGATACATTAATATACTGTCTATAATCATGGATTATCATGGTGGTGGTGACCACCACAAAGTAATGAGGATCCTAGAGCTAATTTCTAACTATTAATTTCGGCAGCCTAGTCATACTGGCGTACTGTCGAATATTACACACATCATACAATTTACAACTTTTTAATAGTGTGACATGATACTAACAATGATACTTAACACACTCATTAAAAATAAGCTATCACTTATAAGACATTTTTTAATATAGGTTACCATTGACGTGTAAGAGATGTTACCCATTATTGACATCGCCAACATGCCGCCAACCTCGGTAACTAATATGTTACATCAATTATGCTTGTTGTAACACTGGTTCACTCACCCCTCAAACCGAAACACAATATTACTAAGTATTACTATCTGTCCAAAGGACATGTGGTAGTGGGTGGTACCTACCCAGACTGGCCTGTGGGAAGACTACCAATGCGTAAAAAATACGAACAATTAATACCTAGCTTGATCTATCTATCAAATATATTTTAGTTAATTTTACCAAAATTTTTCTCATTTCTTTTATTAAATGTGTATATTTATTGTGTATCCCAATTTATATTATTATTATATTAAGAGATCGTTCAAAGACATTAATTACGAACTATAATGCATATGAAATTATTTTTAAAATGAGATACCGCAAAACTAACTTAACACAAAAAGAAACTCAAAGTATCGCATAAATTTTAGTTTACACACATAAACAACGTACAATTTTAAAAGGTTTTAAAATGGTCATGTTTTTAAATATATGTCATGTCTGCCCCGTTAGACGTCTGCCTCGCTCGATATTCGGTTCGCCTCGGTTCGCTATTTTTTTGCAATGAATAACGTTTTTAATTAAATAATTGAATCAATTACACGTCTAGACTTTTAAACGTGAATGTTACACAAATTACCGAACACAATTCGTATTAATAGTATTCTTAAGATATAAGATGATATTTAAGTTTTCTAGAACTTTAAAATTATATTTATATGTATATATATAATTTTATATGTACTATGTAGCTGCCCATTCATGAGGCTATTTTTTTAAATAGGTAAACCCAGTAACCTAACTGGTCCAAACTCAAACATCACAACTTTTTGATCCAATCACGTAAAAGGATACTATCTGTTTTACTTCGAATAGGTAAGTGGACTAGCAAATGGGCATAGATTTTCTCATTAAAAACTACGCCACTAACCTATGAGCATACCATTCAAGCATTCACAAAACCCACAGCAAGTAAACAACCACAACTACAGAAGAATACAATAAATATATAAAGAATAATTAGTTCATTAATATTTTCAATACCTCTCTCCAGAGTAAATTACAATGTAATTCTCGTCTCGTACTTTTAATTTACTACATAAACATTACATACAAAAAATAAATGAAGTATATATAACCTTGCCAGACAGCAACAGGCCGAGTCGGTCCGTTTTGGTAAGGTTTTGCATCGCATAGGCCTCGCCGGCGTGAAGGGACATCACGTGCGCGAAGTCGGGCGACACCATGCGCTTGAACTGCAGGCGCGATACCTGTGTAACATCACTGGGTACGCTGCCGGTATACGTTTGTACAAACATTGACTGTTATAAGCTCTAGGGATATATTTTATAACGAGGGTTGTAAAAAGTTCGCAGTCTCTAGTAAAATTATTTTCTCAATTTTTTTTTGTTACGGTATATGTTTTGGTACTTATGGCGAAGCGAATGAAGACTGTGCTAAGCTCTTGTGGTTTTAATTACCTAAAATATAAACATACTGAATCCATGATAGCATGTATACATAAATATATATTGGGGACTCGACAAAGACCATAATGATGCCTTCGTTACAGTGTTATAAAAATATAAACACATACTGAAGCCATGATACCATGAATCCATAAATATATAGCGACAAAGACCATAATGGTGACTTTGTTGCAGTGTTAAAATAAATAAACATACAACGTAAACTACTGTTATGATATTTACTACTACTTAAATTATAGGTATATCATAATCTCTGAATATCATGATTTAATAAGGCAATTCATTACTGGCAAGGAAATAGACTAAGTAGTTTTCTTACATCTTTAGGACGTCATCGTGGCGTCACCTCGGCGAAGTTTAAAATGTTACTATGATGTTTCTCCATGGAAATCAATTATATTTACGCGACTGAGGATTCAATTTCGTAATTGTGGTTACGAATTGCAGTCTGTATCTTACCCAATTTTCAAAATCTACAAAAAATTTTCAACAACGACAAGGAATAGCAATTTTTCTTTAAGTCAAAAACAAAAATCAGGTTGATCAGTGTAAATCTTGAAGAATCTCTATTTTTAAAACTGGATTAAAAGCTTTGGAGAGCAGGTAAGCAGGAGATAAATGATTTTAACGTAGTTTACTTTTTACTTTAGACTTAGTCGCGAACTTTTTATTCCATCATCCTTAATAGATTTTAGCTTAATACCAAACAATACTAAATAGTATTTTAAAAAAAAATTAGTAGTTAATTAAAAAATCTTAATCAGATGGTAAATATTATTTTTGGTTTTTGACTTTACATTCATGCCAAAGTTATTGTTTAATTTTCTTCAAATTGAGCACTTGTTAAAAACAGTGAAGTTTCCGTACGTAACATTTAAGCCCTTAACACTTAAGTGAGTCGTTGCTTTATGTTCATTAAAGCCGTGCAAGTGCACTTTCAATATAACAGAGCTACAATATGTAGAGTATTGACTAAAGCTGATTTGCGAGAAGATTAGAGCCAGCTTCGTAATAGTATTGGCCTTAATGATTTGCCTAAACTTTGTGATTCTAATGGCACGAACAATTAATGTAGGTATTTACTTTAGTTTTTCAAATTTAAAAACAGAAATAAACGTATTACATTATATTAAATTACATGTAAACATACAGCAATGAATTATGCTCTATTTTGTATTCTAACGATGAATTACTGTTATATGGGTTCAAAATAATCTTACCTTAAAAGGTTCGAAAAGGGTGTGGTAGACTTCTTCGAGTTCTGGATCAAACTTGACGGGTCTCATTTCGTATACTAAGTAAACGACTTGAGCTAGGTTTAAGAATACGAAGCCAAAGTTCCAGGAGAAGGCGTCCGGTGAACAGATGACGTGCCAGGCCCATATAGAGTATAGCATGAAGCCTGCCGCAAACACAATACATCACTTTATTGTGTGCTGTAAATATCTGCCTGTATATGTATGTGCTAGCTGCTGGCGCTACGGGCGACCTAGGTCATGTTTAACTAGAACCACACCTTTGAATAGCTAAGAAATAATTAATGGATAAAAAGCATTCTTATTCACTAATAATGGCAATGAGATCCTACTCATAGTTTCTGATAAGAAAATTACTATTTGTATTAATTTATTAGACATATTTCTAACCTATAATAGAACGATAGACAAAGAATTAGGCCTGGTGGTGCTTACCACCACCCATAGACCGATGTTTTGTTAAATACTTCGCGAACCGTGACAACTAAAATGACCCATACTAAAAATAATACTCTTATCCATTTAATATAATTTTCTTACATTTCGTACATCGTAAACCGATGGGTCTAACAGATTTTTATGCACTAAGAAAGGATTATTCAAAATTAATCTTGTATGGAGGAAAGTTTGTTTAGTAATAATGTACGGAAGTACGTCATTTTAGACTTTCGTAAACAAGCAAATTGATATTTATACTTCTTTCTAAAGTAAAATATATTTATAGCATTGTTTTATAAAATATATTACCTAAGAGGATTCAAAATAGGACGAATGTACGGATGTTCTTCATATGACAAATAAAAAAGTGGAAAGCTATATTTAGGAACCAGCATTCATATTAAATTAATATTTCGCTGTTCCGAACAAAAATAGACATTTTTTAAGATCAGTGTTATAATATAAAGGTCATTTATTTTTAAAACCTCTTAGTTCCAGTTGTTTCGTTATGTTGGTAGCATTTCTTAAAGCCTTAAAAATTGCTGCAATTAACTAATGCGTGTTCCTTAATCACTCATCATTTTGTGATGTTGGAACGAAAACTAATCACTAATTTTATTTTGGCTGTAATAATGAAAGGTTATAAGGGAAAGCATTTTATTGCGTTATTGGGGCAGTTTAAAAAAAACAATAGCATCCTGACTCCTAAATCAAAATACGGCTTTTTTATTAGCAGGGTTACACAGATACGTGACGTAAGCAATGTATGTTCAATGAAAAATAAATCAAAAGTTCACAATAATGTCAATTCAAGATTAAGTCTTATCATATTGCCCTTCAATGGGTTTCAATTCGTTTTTATTGTTATTCTAAATAAAACCAAAAATTATAATTCTAATGTTGTCTTAAATTTTCGCGAGTATTACATATTGAAATAAAACTAGTCTACCCGTGACCACGAACGCTGTTAAGTGCTCGAAACGTCGGGATGTCCAAAATAATTAATATACGCGATTCAAATCCGTTATAACTAGTTTTATTTGAATTATAATTCTATTGTAGTGTTTTCTACTGTTCTACTATTCTACTGTTCAGAATTCTAGCTAAAAGAACCAGCCTAGGCTTATATAGTTAGGTAGTTATTCACCATGTAATTTAATTACGCTTTAAGAACTCTATACTATTTTCCTTGATATGGGTTTAAAACAACACAATATTTGTATCCTAGTACCCTAGATTAAGACTAAAATCTATTGAAGACTTGAGTTAATGACTGAGGCTAAGACAATGCTATAGACGGAAAGTAAAAAGATTTTTATACAATTGTTTTTTAAATATAAAAAAAAAATCCTCAACATAAAACTGTATTGTTAGATTATGATAAATAAATAACAGTATATATTTTTTCAGCAATGAGATGTACGTAAAAAATCGTTAAAAACAAAGAAAAAAAAACGATGTGTACAAAATAAATTTTATCAAGCAATCGTTATCATAATGATAAAATCCTGAAGCTTACCAAAAATCAAGATAGTATGCATCCAAAGTTGCCCTTTTTTGGTGCTCGGGGCGCAATAAGCAGCAACAAACAGCATATTCGACAACTGCATTAAAATGTAACCCGGTTTACTTATCAAACTTATCATTTAAATTTAAATCTACTTCAACTGAAATCACCTGAAATAGTGGATGCTGAGGGACTCTCCATAAAGGACACCAAGGCCAATACCACGGTCCTAAAGAGAATTACAATTTGATCTTAACAAAATGTAATCAAGATATTATAGACAGTTAGTTATATATATTCTTTATAGTTAATGTATGGTTTACCTGACGGCATTGTATAATTTATTGAACCAAAGTCGTGAAATGTTCCATTTTCTCCTGGCCACGAAAAATTGTATTCGCCTATTTCTAAATATTCACTTTTTGCCGCCGATAAGCTGCCTTGAGGCATTTCAAACAACTATATAATGTTTAATATCGAATAATAATACTATTTTCACTAAAAGCACACTTTAATTAATAATTTTTTAATACTTATTTGGTTTATAAGATTGGCGCCAAAATCGATATTTTACATGAAACAATGCCACCATAGAATGTGTAGAAAGGTTGCTGTATAGCCAATGCGTTGCGCAATTTCCGCTTTCCCGATTTTCACCTGTTTGGTTGGTGTTTTGTTCTTGACACGTTCGGAAATATTTTCCTGCAATATTAAAAATTAACCAGCATATTTTGGTATCAATAACAATCCTTAACTTTATAATTTATTGGTTGTGGAATCTTAAAAACTGTATATAAACACAAATACATATGTCCGTTGTATAACTTAAACTGAAATCAAATTAAAATATCACTTCAAATTATTTACTGAACAAGTATCATCAGTAATAAGTAAGCAAATTAACTTTTTTTAATTAGTGGCACTTTTTAAATGAATAATATTTATTTCGAATGCCTAATTAATATCATCTTAATTTATATGGTTTGTCAATTTTTCTAGCTAGCAATACTGTTTACCAGCAAGCAAGGCGCAAGGCAGCACTTGCTTCTTCTCAATCATAAATGGTGTGATGTGAGGGCGCGATTTTATTTTATGGAATCCCATAAAATAAAATGTTACTTGAAATGAGGTAGCATCCGAGAATAATAAAGTTACTAACATCTCAATATTATGCCTTAATTTTTCGTGTTGAAATAGAATAATTGGGAATGCTGAACATGAATAATACTTTAGTTGCAAATGGTAAGTATGGATCAAATTCTCTTAAAATACTATTTACTGCAATAATTTACTTTATTTCTCAATCTTTTCTCCTAATTTCTATTAGAAACCAATAAATATCTTTTTTAAAACCAAATATAATTTGTACATTCACCAACCTTTCCACGTAAGTGCCTTAAATTCATGTCGATTATTTTTAATTTTACGGTTCATAAGGGTTAAAATGATTTAGTCAAGGCTTAGGCAAAATTAAAGTGAACTTCGTTTTTTAGGTTTATAAACATTATAATATAATTTCTATGGAATATGCTATTCTTTATGAAAAATACATGAAAATAAAAACTAAACAAAGAATATTTCATGATGAATTGAAAACTAAGAAAATTATACATAGATTAGTAAAATATTATAAGTGTTACACTTAATATTTAACTATCAACTATTAGTTGATATTGATATTAATCTATAATAAATGTTTAAAATAAAATATGAATATTTTTTTGATTCATTTATTTCAATTTATTAATTAACAATTTATTGTAATTTTGTATATGTAATGTTTCAAATTGAGGGAAATATAAAGTCAATGGAATACATATATGCAAAAGTTTTTGTCTTGCCTTTAGAAAATTAACTTCTGTGGATACTACATATTTTTAATATACATATTATCATCATAAATATTCATAGTAATATTATATATAAGAAAACTTTATTTGTTTCTTTTACATAGCATAGCTTGCGTCATCTGCTGTTATATATAATATAAAATGGAAGGCTATAGCATCTCTACAATCATATTAATGCTAGTTATATATTCTTATTATGTTTATATAATTAATTAATGCATTTAAATATTTGTCTCCAGTATTATTTTCTGAAATGTGTGTGTTATTATACTATTATATAGTATATTATACTAATTTATAAACATTGTTTGTATGTATTTTGTGTTAGTTTATAGTAACTAAATAAGTTCACTATTTACTATGCTGGGGATACTGTTGGGATAAAGACAAATACATAAAAATCATTTTTAACACTGTTATATGTATTAGTCTTTATTGTGTGATGATAGCATAATATTGTGTTTGCACTTTAAAACCATTAATCAAAATAATCACCATGCCTTCTAAAATATACAGCTTTTGTTTGTGTTTTTAATTGTTTTGTAGTATTCATTTCATATAATCCTATTTGGCATATGTTTACATGTTCAATGAAATCTCTTGCATATAAAGCTTATTGACAAAAAATATAATTAATAATTTGCTATTTATGTATTGTAAGTAAAACATTTTCACAATTCTATTTTATGGCTGGTACCTTTTTTATCTTAGAATTTTAAATCATTAAATTTTTAAGGATACAAAGTGAATTGTGAAATCTTTTGTATCCATTATTATGAGTTACACTGTTTCAAAGTTTAACTTGTTCCATTGCGACAGTTCAAAATGTTTACCAAAACTGCCAAACTTAACTGTCTAGTGTTACAAATAATTTTGAAATTTAATGGTATATATTTAGAAATCAGTCACTATTTTTTTTATAATAAATTCAAAGAGTTCATTTTGTTAATTTTAACTATTGCATTTTACATGCATTTAATACATTACAAATGATTATCATAGAATACACAGTAATATTGATTCATTCAGGAAACATGATGGTCTACTGATAAGATTAAATTGTTATCAGATTTGAATTATTCCTTCAGATATCTATTTTGAAATATTATACTTGAGAGGTCTGATGAGTTCTAATCAACAGTTTCATTGTTATAAAAAAAGATCTTAAAAATGTATATGTAATTTATAAAAATATATTATGTACATTTTTTTATATACCTAGTTAGAAAAAATGTATATTTTAAAATTATATTTTTAAATATTCATTATTTTATCAATAACAATTTATGCATAGAGAAAGTCATGGACGATAAATCCACTGCTGAGCTTTTAATCCAATGCCTCTTCTTTTGAAGAGATTTTTTGAGCTTATCCCACTATGCTGCTGTAGAGCGGGTTTGTGGATATATTATGTTCGACACATGCGCTTTTACTCACAATGTTTTCTTCACCACCAAGCAGGAATTATTATGACCAAATCAAACATGTGTTGTCAAATTATCTGCAAATTTAAAACCCTTTAGTTACCCATATTGAAAATGTGTAATTATTTTACTAACACCTTTGTCTTATTAATCTCACAAAAAGTGGTCCTCTCAGTTCGAGCATAAATTGAATAATTTCAGGAAAAGGTATGTTGGTGAACACTGTAGAATACATATATTGATTTTCATTAAATTTATAGTTATCCTCCCTCCCATACCTTATTTTCTCATACACTCAAAAGGTAATTATTTTCCATAAACATTCAGTATATATTTTTACCTGCTATTTGCTTAATTAGTCCTCACTATAATATGAAATCATAATAACTTAAAACAGGTTGATTGTGTAAGTTTATTGTCTTTGAAAAAACTTTTGTAGATATATTAGTAAAATATTAAGTTATGAATATAATAAATGAAAGACCATTTTTTTTTAGTTATAATAACTCAACATCATTATAATTCTATCCATATAGACTATCAACAACCTTTGGCAGAAGAAGTCTTTGAAAAATTTAGATTACCTTTCATGATATGTATGATGATATGTAGTAACTTACATTGCATATTTATAGTAGAATAGAAGTAGACTGAATAAAAATAAATAAGTCTCAGTCTCACCAAAATTTCAATAATTAAAAATAAACAATAACTTAGGAGAAATTAGTGTTAGGCTGTCTTTAAAAATGTTATGCAAATATAGATTTGATTATGTGTCATTAATATTTATGTTGAATTTTACTTAAATGTAAGCAACTTGCGAATTATAGTAACTTTAGCTGAGCTAAGTTTTTATGTAGAAATATTTGCAAAAAAACAATATTTGACTTAAACGTTTGTTTAAGATTTGTAGAATATTTGAGAGGTAAATATAATATAGGCAAACATAAGTATGCTATTGCCACACCCAACAGTTATCCCCAGTGAGGTGTACAGACCGTGTTCTTTTATGTTACAGATGAATATGAAGTTATCGGGGAGGCCCAATGGCAGATCTTGGAAACAAACGCCGATGAGCAAGTTATTAAAATCTACGGCTACAAGTACTCAAAAATACGTGCAGTTATATTTCATACAGTTTGTATGTCACTATGCGGTTTACCATATTTTGCATTTTCATATTACCCAACATTAAATCGATTCAAATATATAAAATGCAGTTTGAAAACGGCTGATGAATTATGTGGTAAGAATTTTTATTTTATTTTTAGCCAAAAAATTATATTACTATTTATAGGACAGAGATTCAATAATTAATTTTTTGTTTTAGTAACGGATGGCGAAGATTCCTTCCAGATCGAAAAGGTAAATGAAGTAGATTTGAGCCTCTCCAGCCATAGAGGAAATAGGCTACGCTATTTCATTTATCAACACAGCCGCTACATATGGCTTAATGATAATGGAACCTTCATCAATGTATTGGCACTCAATGAAAAATTAACAATAAGCCTATTAATGGAAAATATGTGTGGCATCAATAAAAGGCAACAAAATGAACTGTAAGTAACTTATACTTGATTTTATTTTATTAATTGTAAGTAGCTGTTAATTTCTGCTAATTTATGAATGCTCGAATATAACATACCCATTAGTTTAATTGAAGCAAATTTGTTTCATTTGTTTGAATTGGGTTTACTATAACTCCATGTAGATTCAATCACAATTAAATTTTTTGAGTTTGATGTTTTTAATGACGTAAGTACTAGTTCCTATGCAATTTTTTTATTTTGTATGAATGTTTTTCCAAATATGTTTTTTTTTGTTTATAGGATTAAATTATATGGAGGCAATTCTGTAGAAGTCGAAGTAAAATGTTACTGGACGATATTTGTGAATGAAGTATTCAATCCATTTTATTTATTTCAAGTTTTCTCTATAATCCTATGGTCATTGGATGAATATTACCAGTATGCCACTTGTGTTTTCCTCCTTTCTGCAGCGTCGTGTATGATGGCACTTTATCAAACTAAACAGGTAAATTAAATGGAAAATTTTACATTGGTTTTACCCAACAAGACAACAATCAAAGGAAAAATTTGTTGCTAATTTATCTCGATAGCATGAACATGTCTCAGGGTACATTCTTAAAATTATTCAAAACAAAAAATGTATGTTGATTTTATCATTAAGTGATGATGAACTACAATATACAATGATTACTTATGTTAGAAGTTTTAATAAAACAATGTTTGTTTAGTATTATTTCTTTTTTTATTTATATTATTATTTTCAAATGCAAATTAACTTTTATTTCTCTAAATAAAGCATAGTATGGTCATCGCAACTAAAATCATGTGACTAATTATAACCGCGTATATTAATTATTTTTAAACATCCCGACGTTTCGAGCACTTTGCAGTGTTCGTGGTCACGGGTAGACTTAATGTTTAAAAATAATTAATATACGCGATTCATCCGTTATAATCAGTTTTATTTAAATGTGTAATAATCGCGAAAATTTAAGACAACATTAAAATCATGTGATCCTAAAAAATCATGTGCGTAACCTTTGAATTTGTATTTATCAGACAAACCATAGTGGTATATGTGGAAGTGAATCAATGACGAATGTTTCCAGATGAGCATAAACCTGCACAAGATGGCGGGCTCGACCAGCACGTTCACGGTGACGGTGCTGCGGCCGACGCGCGCTGGCCGCGAGGAGTGCGTCGTCAACGCGAGCCGCCTCGTGCCCGGCGACGTGCTGGTGCTGCCGCCCGACGGCTGTGTCATGCCGTGCGACGCCATGCTTCTCACCGGCACCTGCATCGTCAACGAGTCCATGCTCACCGGTCAGACGCGCAGTGACTCACTCTAGCGGAAGTTTACGACGAACAAATAGTGTAGATATTGTATGAGTAGTTCATCTCGTACATATTACTCATATTAGAGCTGAGATGGTCCAGTGGTTAGAACGCGTGCATCTTAACCGATGATTGCGGGTTCAAACCCAGGCAAGCACCACTATATATATGTGCTTAATTTGTGTTTATAATTCATCTCGCGCTCGGCGGTGAAGGAAAACATCGTGAGGAAACCTGCATGTGTCTCATTTCACCGAAATTCTGCCACATGTGCATTCCACCAACCCACATTGGAACAGCGTGGTGGTATATGTTCCAAACCCTCTCCATAATGGAAGAGGCCTTATCCCAGCAGTGGGAAATTTACAGGCTGTTACTTTACTTTATATTACTCAAAATGATTAATTTAGAATGTTCGGAGGTTACAAAACGTTTTATTGAGTAACATATTAAGTTTCAAAATAGTACATTATAGGGATTGCTGACATTCGAATTCTAGTATTAGTATCTTAAATTAGATTGAAATTTAGTGATGATTCGTTGAATAATTGTAACGTAACAAAAAAACAAGTAAATACTATACTTTTGAATTTATTGTTCTAAATAGGATGATTCAAATCAATAGAATCACAAATTATTAGATATATGTATGTATATCATATAAAGCGTTCATGTCTTACGGTATATGTAGGACACCGCGTCTGTCAATTGATCGTATAGCGGACGAATTTAAGATTAATTAAGGGCTTGTGATGTGTAAGTCTTTCATAAAATACGTCAATGAATCGTTTGTAAAGTTTATTGGGGGAATTAATTGTTGAGTTAAGCATCATAAACTTTCGGTCCAGTTGTCGCACGGGTTCTATTAAATTTTTATATTTAAGCTCGACTATATTTTAGACTATATTTTAGCTTTTTATGTAAATAGTCGCGTTCAAGTAATTAGTAAGATTTGACCTGCAATTCGCTGCTTACATAATAATATGATTTAACTGAAAAAAGTACTTTGCTTGAAAAAAAAATCTTTTAAAAATTAACGACGTTATATACTGAAAATTAATTAGTCCCTCTTAGACGAACTACTCGAGTAAAAGTGAAGTTCGTATGTTCTTTATATATAATACATCCTTCTTTTATACAGTTTTCCATAATATATATTTTACACTGGTTTCTTGAAGGGACTTATTTGAAAATTCTTGCTTCTGTTAAGTTAAATGACTAGCAAATTTCAAAATAAGCTATTAATAATAAACGGAAACATGTTGTAACTAGTAATCTTCTCGACACTAGTATAAAATAGAATTGGTAGTATATTGAGTTGAGGTCAGCTGATAAAATAATGTCATATAATATTTATAGGTGAAAGTGTGCCTGTCATGAAGGGTCCCCCGTGCATTTCTCAAGAAGTTTACTCAACTGATACGCATAAGAGACATACGCTGTTTGCTGGCACACACGTTATTCAAACAAGATTCTATGGAAACAATCAGGTATTGTATAAAACGTTAAAATTTTTTATTTTTATGTCAATCTTATTTATTATTAAAACTATACTATAAACTTATTAGTTTATTTGGTTAATTATATGTGACCTTCTTTTCAGGTCTTGGCGAAAGTCGTGCGCACTGGCTTTTACACCGCCAAAGGAGAGTTGATAAAAAGTATTTTATTTCCAAAAAAATTTGATTTCCAATTTTACAAAGACGCCGTTAAGTTCGTCATATTTATGTTCTGCATTGCCGCTATCGGAATGGGATACTCAATTTGGCTTTACGTACGAAGAGGCGTAAGTGATCATTACTATTTCCTGCCAAATCCATTCATTCATACAAATAGAGTATTAATATTAATTATTTATGTTAAAAAATAAAAATAATTAGTTGTTCTCCTTTTTAAACTATTAATTTTTCCGTAGAAACAAAATTCTATTCTGTTATAAATTAGACTTAGAAGTAAAAAATAGAAAACTAAATATTAGTTGCAAATCTATACTTCAAAATCAATTACACATAAAACTTACATTGTATTCTTGTTCCTGGACATTTCAGAGCCTCTTGGGTACGATTGTGTTACGCACACTGGACATAATCACCATTGTGGTGCCTCCAGCGCTGCCCGCCGCTATGACGGCTGGCATCGTTTACAGCCAGCAGCGCCTCAAGCGCAACAAAATATTTTGTGTGTCACCACCGCGTATAATCATGTGCGGAAAACTGCAAGTGATGTGCTTCGACAAGGTAAATTATATTTGTTTTTATTCTGCTTGTAATCTTAAATTAATATTTTTCTAATAATTTTAATTTAACATTTCAGACGGGAACACTAACAGAGGATGGACTAGACTTTTACTCAGTGATACCATTTAATCCTAATGAGAAATTCGGTCGCCGTTGCAATGAAATCGTTGATCTACCCAATAAAAGCCCTCTTGTTCAAGCCCTAGCGTCTTGCCATTCCCTTACAAGCATTCAAGGGCAATTGAAAGGAGATCCACTGGACTTGAAGATGTTTGAATTCACGCAATGGGTGAATATATTTATTTAAAATTATAAGATATATTCAAAATACTTAGGCAAACGACACTATATCATAAAACATATTGTTTTCGTTAAATTTATAACACATATGTTAATCTTAAAATTTAGGTGTTGGAAGAGCCAGGTCCTGAAAACACCAGGTATGATAACTTGACCCCAGCTATTGTAAAGCCAGCTACTGTTCACAATGAGGACTTACAGAACTTGGACAATTATGACCCATTTACAATGGAGATGCCTTATGAGGTATGTTTCTTTAAAGTTTCGTAGCTTTAATGCACTATTATTTACGTCAAATAATGCTTCTTTGTATCTTCTTTTAAATGTATTTAATAAATAGCTTGAAAGGTTGGAAATTTAGTTGGAATTGTATAAAACATTTTTTAAATATACTAAAGTAAACCGATATATTTTTCGATATTTCAGATAGGATTGCTCCGAAGATTTCATTTTTCGTCATCTCAGCAATCTATGGGAGTTATTGCTCGAGTTCTTGGTCAGCCCCAAATGGTTTACTATGTGAAAGGAGCTCCTGAAAAGGTAACTGAAATCTTTATAATAAAGCTGGCCAGACTTTTTGAATGATATTATGTTAATATTAATTTTTCATTTTTATATATTGAGATATAAAAATAAAATAAATACTACATGAATTTAGTCACAAATTAATGTTAGGTATTTAAAAAAAACTTTAAATAAAACTCCAAGGTTGCAGGCATGTGTGATCCAGATTCACTACCAGATAACTTTAGCACCGTTCTGAACGAGTATACATCAAATGGTTTCCGAGTGATTGGTCTCGCTTACAAGAAATTAGATCGTAAGATGAAGTGGGTTGATGCACAAAGACTAAAGCGAGAGACGATAGAATGCGATATGATGTTTTTGGGCTTTCTAGTCATGCAAAATAGCCTAAAACCGGAGACAACGCAAGTTATAAAAGAATTACACGATGCTAATATGAGACAGGTCATGGTCACTGGTAAGTAACTGAACGATTATATACTCAGATAAATTGAAACTGATTAATTAAAAAAAAACACTTCTCTATGTTATTCAAATCATTTGTTCGTAAATCCACTATATATATATTAACTTTTTCTTTAAATTGAAAAGGCATGCCTTTGAAAGTGGAAATTATTCTTATATTATTAAAAAAGGTCTTATATTTTAGGGGATAACATAATGACTGCCATGTCGGTAGCTCGAGGCTGTTCAATGGTTCAGCCTCATCAAAAAGTGGTGCTCATAACTGCATCCCAACAACTGAATAGTGATGAGAGACCAGCTCTTATTATGGAAGTTAGTATTTATATATAAATAATATTATTTTTTTACATATTTATTGACAGAAAACAATTGTAATTTTTATTATAATAGTATTAAAGTTTGAAGGAAAGGTTAAGAATATTTTATAATTGCAGGTGGTAGGCGAGGGTGGTCCACCTAAATTAGCAATGGACGCATATGTCATAGCAATGGAGGGCAAAACTTGGGCTGTCATGCGTACATATTACCCAGAGATGATTCCTACCATTGTTAATAAAGGTAGAACATATACATATCTAAATTTTGTTTTAATATAAGCGTTTGCAAAATTCTAATGCACAAAAAATGGACAGATATGTTTCATTCATATAGTAGTTCAAAAATCGGATATGGACCAAAAAATTCACTTTTTGAGAGCTTGTCATTTAGATTGATTATTCAATTATATACATATGAAGTACAAATTATATCATAATAGTATTATAGTAAGACACAAATTAGATGTAGCATCGGAAAATGCAATGGAAAGAAAATAAAACCGATTACTGCCGATTTACACGACCAATAGAAATAGCTCCCTATCGCGCCATTCGACGCTATTCGTCGCTATAGATTCACGCGTCAGAGAAAGCAAATGCATGTAAATCGAAGCGTCAAATTGACGGATATATTAGGTCATATGATGTTACAAGTTATTACGTTTGTGCAAAGATCATATTCGCGTGAGAAATAAATATTGATAATTTGGGATAGCGTACTTAATTCGGATGTGATCGGTTTTACGAATTTTACCCGATGCGACATCTAAGCTGTGTCGTACTATATGTTGTACTTATTTGTTAAAATCTAAACACATTGATGCGGCTTAAAAAAATGTATTATGTATATGAAAAATAATTATAAAATAAATTGTGAGCTTCTATGCCATGCTGCGTGCTGATAAACTTGATTGAACTTACTTAGAAGTTTTTTTTTTCCAGGCATGATATTCGGCCGCTTCGGGCCGGACCAGAAGACGCAACTGGTGACGGCGCTGCAGGGCGCGGGGCTGGTTGTGGGCATGTGCGGCGACGGCGCCAACGACTGCGGAGCGCTTAAGGCCGCGCATGTCGGGATCTCGCTTTCGGAGGCCGACGCCTCAGGTAATACTAAAGTAAAGTAAAGTAAAGTAACAGCCTGTAAATTTCCCACTGCTGGGATAAGGCCTCTTCCATTATGGAGAGGGTTTGGAACATATTCCACCACGCTGTTCCAATGCGGGTTGGTGGAATGCACATGTGGCAGAATTTCGGTGAAATGAGACACATGCAGGTTTCCTCACGATGTTTTCCTTCACCGCCGAGCGCGAGATGAATTATAAACACAAATTAAGCACATATATATAGTGGTGCTTACCTGGGTTTGAACCCGCAATCATCGGTTAAGATGCACGCGTTCTAACCACTGGGCCATCTCAGCTCACTGGGCCATCTCATCTCAGGTAATACTATTGATAAACTTTGTCTTACAGCACTGAGAGCATTTCAAATTCACATTTCATTATATAAAATATAAGAACGCTCTCTGGAGTGAACTCTGGTTGAGCATAATAGGTTATTTGACAATGCGAAAAATAAATTGTGAATTATTGTAATCAGTGTATATTATAAGTTTAAAAATGTTTATTTAATAACGAAAATTGAAAATAATACTTAATTTATTCAAAAAATCTATAAATAAAAATGCACTTTTTCAAACGTTTGTCACGTGACACAAAACGCTCCTGATTGGCCGGGCTTATGATGCAGTCACTTTCTTGTAAACTTTGCTTTTCGACTATATGTACCACAGATTCAAATACAGGAAAGTGACGTCACCGACCCCATTGCAGCGCCATATTGTCCAAGTAGCGTTTTTGAGCACTATTTGAATATGGAATTTTTAATATCATATTTTTCGGCAAAAATGTACTAGAAATAAAAAACACAACTTTTACTGGGTTCCTTAACTTCTACTAATATAAAATTGATTTTAAAAACCAGTCAAACAGCCTATTCTATTAATTAATTCCTTCAAATTGAATAAATGATTTAAAAATGTTTATTTTTAGTGGCTGCGCCATTTACATCTCAAGAACAAAATATAAGATGCGTAAAATTGCTAGCTTTGGAGGGACGATGCGCGCTCAGCACGTCCTTTGCCATCTTCAAGTACATGGCTCTCTATTCACTTATTCAGTTCTTCTCCATACTCATCCTCTACAATGTAAGTTCAACATTTGAAACCAATTATTACTTATTTTTGTTACAATAGTTATTATCAATAATTACAACAGTGTTCCTATCAATGATATTCCAATAAACAGATATGTTATACCCATACTAAACAACAGAAAAAAGTGTGCCGCGCCGTTTCGTTAAGTAAAAAGGATAGCTTGATAAAAACAATAACTAAAAGGGATAACTATTAATTACGCAAAACGTATTACTACATAATTATGATGTATTATAACATATTACTAGCATAATTATGATGAAAACAACTAAAGGCAAACAAAACAAAACAAAACAAAAGGTCCCAATTAGGACGTTTTCTAGTCTTCACTTTTTGCGCGTTAATAACATATCTGTTTACTAGAACATCATCGGTTCCTATGAAATTTTGCTTTGGTGATTTTACATATGTATAAAATGATTTTGTTTTCAACAAGCAGTTAATTAAATTTAAAACATTTTATTTTTAGTTCTACTCTATTCTCGGTAACAATCAGTTCCTGTATATTGACCTTGTTCTGACTACTCTACTGGCACTCTCGTTGGGACGAGCGGCGCCCGGCCCTGTACTTACAAAGCAATCACCGCCAGTTTCCCTTGTGGCCATCACAAGCATATTGCCGTTGATAATGCAAGTTTTACTTGTTTTGATCATGCAACTATCTGCTATTTACCTTTTGGAGTCTCAGGAATGGTAAGTTTTCGATGATTTGAATTTATTTTATGCTTGTAATTTTTTGTACTACAAGATCTTTTTCTTGCATCTATTAGTACAACTAAAATTAGAAAATTAAAGATGAATGAAATGTCTATGAATAAAAATCTTTTTACAAGACAATAATTTGCTTATAACGTAATGAAACGGAAATATTTCAACTGCTGCGTTTTACCGGCCATGACATACTGAGAAAGACTACTAGTAATTAGATTATCCAGAGAAGAATCGATATTGCCCATATGACTTGCGAAATTGATAGACTGAAATGACGGTTGTCAGTTTCTATGTGGAATATCCAATGGCCTTTGGAATACTTATCTAATGCTAACATGTAGATTGTATGATACAAAACTAACTGACACCCTACTACTGCCTTCCTGGGCGTATTTCATTTTTTTGTACAACTATAATTGCACCACATCATTTAATATTAATTGTATTATATTACTTCTATGCTAAAATGTACTACAATTTGTCTAGTCCTGAGTTTGATTGATCACAAACATATAGTACGACACAACTTAGATGTCGCATCGGCAAAATTCGTAAAACCGATCACATCCGAATTGAGTACGCTATACCAAATTATCAATATTTATTTCTCATGCGAATATTATCTTTGCATAAACATAATAAATTGTAATATCACATGACCTAATATATTCGTCAATTTGACGGGTGGATTTACATGCACTTGCTTTCTCTGACGCGTGAATCTATAGCGACGAATAGCGTCGTATGGCGCGATAGGGAGCTATTTCTATTGGTTGTGTAAATCGGCAGTAATCGGTTTTAATTTCATTCCAGTGCATTTTCCGATGCTACATCTAATTTGTGTCGTACTATACCTAATTACACATCTATAATAGTATTGAATGACTACAATGCTTTTATATTTTATTTCAAGGTTTAAACCCGTAGAAGGTGGAGCAAATGTTGAACAAGTGGTGTGTTGGGAAAATACAGTTATATTTATTATTACATCATTCCAGTACTTAATTATGGCCTGTGTTTATGCTAAAGGGTGGCCTTTCCGTCAACCATTTTGCACCAATTGTGAGTATAATTTTCACTCATATTTAAACAATATCAAACAAAATTATTAAAACACATCTAAAATTGATTTATTTGTTTGTAATTATAAACACTTATTTCAGATTACTTGGTGATTACATTAGTGACTCAGGCTGTGTTTGTGACGGTGCTACTGTTGTGTCCATGGAAAGCATTGACAGATTACATGGAAGTTGAGGCTGTGAACATGTCAGATCCTGAAACTTATAGGTTTAGAGTTTATTTGCTGATTGTACCAGTTCTGCATCTTCTGCTAGCAATAGCCACTGAGGTTGGTATTCTAGAATTTTTTTGCAAAGCAAAATCTTACACAATAAAAACTTACAAGTATCATCAGAGCTATGTAGATATTAGGACAAAGACATTTATTGCCCACCATGTTGAAATGTATTGCAACTCTACCTTACTTTTATATTCATCTGCTTTTGTAGCATATTAATTTTATTATAGTACGACACAAATTAGATGTAGCATCGGAAAATGAAATGGAATGAAAATAAAACCGATTACTGCCGATTTACACAAACAATAGAAATAGCTCTCTATCGCGCAATTCGACGCTATTTGTCGCTAAAGATTCTCGCGTCAGTTCGACCCGAGAAAGCAACTGAATGTCAGTTGACGTGTCAAATTGACGCATATATTAAGTCGTATGATATTACAAGTTATTACGTTTGGGTAAAGGTCATATTCACAGGAGAAATAAATAATGATAATTTGGGATAGCATACTCAATTCGGATGTGATCGGTTTTACGAATTTTGCCTATTAACATACTATTCCTTTTTAATTGTTAGCAAATTTATTACTTTCTATACACATTCTTCCTAATGAAAATTGATGTCAAAGCACTTACGCTTAAATTTATTTTTCTCTGTGACGTCACGCTCGTAATTTTGACATTTACAGGCGACTCTGTCAGATCAAGATCGATTCTCGGCCCTGTTGCGCGTGCTGCGTCGCCGGTGCTCCGACAAGGACGAAGCAGCGGGTGACGCGGCGTGTCCGCTGTGGGCGCCCGCCTCGCCCGCACTCGCGTGCTGACGCGGCGCGCGGGAGGCGACGCCCCCACGCTATCGCGCCACCGGACGTATAGACTCGCATGTGACCGCGATCGCACTCGCGTTCAATATAGATTATACACGTCTGTTTCGTGCACTCAATGTGTAAGTAAAGTAAAGTAACAGCCTGTACATTTCCCACTGCTGAGATAAGGCTCTTCCATTAAGGAGAGGGTTTGGAACATATTCCACCACGCTGTTCCAATGCGGGTTGGTGGAATGCACATGTGGCAGAATTTCGATGAAATTAGACACATGCAGGTTTCCTCACGATGTTTTCCTTCACCGCCGAGCACGAGATGAATTATAAACACAATTAAGCACATATATATAGTGGTGCTTGCCTGGGTTTGAACCCGCAATCATCGGTTAAGATGCAAGCGTTCTAACCACTGGGCCATCTCAGCTCAGCAAATGTGTAAGTAACGAAGTGCATCTCATTAACAAAATACTAGCACGTTTTGTCGGATTGGTTGACGTTTACGGTTACTGTTCCGATCCTATGTTATGTTATAGCCGTTATGTTTTTTAAATCGAATCCACAGACTTATTCATACATACGAACTGTACAGTTTTATAATCATAGAATAGATTCAAAATTCCATATGTTTAATTAATAATATACAGATAGGTTATGCTGCATATCTGCGAATAGTATTTGGAGTTGTTTTAGCTGAGTGTATCCTTTTCATACTTACCACTGATCATATCTTACCCAAATATAAATATTTATGAAATCTATGTACTGTAATTAATTATATGATAATGTAAAATTATGTGTAGTTTCATCTACTTTTGTACTTTAAGTTATACAAAAAGTAACACTTCAATTTCCATAAAACATGATGTTGGAAGTAAAATAAACTCCTACTTAAGATTGAGATTTATAACTTTGTGTATTTACTTGTTTTGATCTTTAGTTGATTTTGAGTGTTTTTAATATTACATATTATGTTCGGCAAACCATATTCTAACCTAGTTTTAATTTGTTTAAAATATCTATTAAATAGAAAAATGTCAAACATAGTTCCTTAAAACATCTATGTTAGTTTTACATGCGAAAAAAACAATATTAATTGTTAACACTGCAGTACATTAAGGAAAACGACACTATATTTCATTAGTAGAAAGAAGGAAAGATAAAAAACCTTAGATTAACATATTCAATGTGATTTGCTAATAGAATGGCTATATTGTACCCTACAAACAGTTATTGATTAATATACCTTAAATTATAATACAAAACTATTTCACTTTACTACTTATATCCACTTAAATTTTTATAATCAGTTAGCAACTTTACGGACAATCAAAGCTCCCGTTTATTTATAATGAAGATTGTTGCAGATTTCGACCAATGATATCTTGTCAATTTATAATCAAAGTTGTTAATTTACCTCCACTCTTACCATTGAAATGACTAGAAATTTTAAAGATTAATTTTTTAAAAACTTATTCTTGTAATCAACATTGAAGCTTTCTTTTAATGTCAATAGCATAAAAGTTTTTGAGGTATTTACATTGGATAATATAAAGTTTTTAAGGTTAATCTTTAGAAATAAATCGTAAACTTAGATAAAATAGTAATTACTATTATAGTTTTAGCATAACAACTTAGGTGTAATTTATTCAAATAAATTATTCAAATTATACCAAAAATATTAAAAGACAAATTTGTCTGATAAACAATTCTGTCCTTTGAATACAAGTAATCAGTATAATTTTATTTATGTGATCTTATAGAAATTAAATTTAATTGGAGTGAGATGATCTAAGGCTGTGTTGTTTCTCTTCTCACTCATCATCTTATATTTCTATCTATTTAAGTACAAACAAAAATTAAATAAAAAAAAATCAGTTGGAAACACTATTGTATCCAATAAACCATACATTTATATACATAAAGATTAAAACTACACAAAATAAATCTTAATAATAATAGTGAAAAATCTATCGCACGCAAAGATGTGCCACACTAAAATATAAAACCATCAAATTAAAAAAGAAAAACATTGCTATCTCTTTCTCATGTGAGCGGTTTAACAGACTCGTCAGTCTGGTAGTAGCTTATAAGGCTGCAGATCCCGAAGTCCTGCGATGAAATCGCAAGTTGGTTCAACACATGATGTTTGGGGTTTTTTTTTATTAATAAATTTTCAGTAGCAGTTTGGACTTGTCAGTGTTTCCATACATGTACCTCAGAAAGCAAGAAGAGCCGATTGTGCCACTAGCGATAAATTGAGATTGCTATCTGTTTTTCTGAGCTAGTATTTGCTGGAGTGGCCTTCATAACCGAAACTGCTCAAGATATCATCACTATATATATATTTAAACAGATAGCAAGTTTAATTTAGAAATGGTTCAGAGAGCATCCTCTAATATGTCAACAAAATATACTTGTAAAATTTAAAATAAGTTTCAAAGTTCTTACCTTATAAATCAACATATTTAATTTAATTTTTTGATGAAAACCATGTTACCCTATCTAGTATTGTTTTTTTTTTTTTTTTTATAACTACTTATAATTAGTATTTTATTAGCAAATTTAATTTGTTACTTTTATGTATGAAGTCCTTTTTAAATTTTGTTGAATATTTATTTGTTATGTGGATATTTTTCGCATTATTGCTTTTTAATATTCAATTAATGACCTTTTTTGTATGCTTTTCGACCTTTTTCATTGTCAATGTTATTTTTAACATAACTTCAATCAAAGTCATTAATGTGTATATATATATTCTAAGATTTTTTTCTTGTATTTGAACTATTCTACATGGCTATAGTTATTTTTAATTGATTACACATATTTAACACAATTAATTGGATTATGCAAAGTAGGTCTTAAAAGTAACATAGAATCAACAAATACATTCTGAAGCTATGTTAACAAATGTTAATATTACTTTTAACAAAAAAAAATCAATGCATTTTTTTGAACACACCTTTTTGTATGTATTTTTTAACAATAGCAGATCTATCAATAAATATTCTATCTGAAATAAATACAACCAAACGAACATTATTTTGTAACATAGGCCGTAAGTGATCAACGATACTTAAGTCTACATGTTAACACCTGTAGCACATACCCTGTGACTTAAATTATATTTTGTTTCATTGTATTAAATAAAAAAAAAATGGAAAATAAAGTCACATTTTGACATTTTGCGATTCAAACATATGTTATTGTACTTAATATTTTCTAATCCAATAAACCTTTCATAATTTTATTGATTAATTTAGACAACTATTTAATAGCTATTTCATGTAACAAAAGTTTTAGGGCTGTTACTAAATTCAAATAGAATGCGTACTTAATTTAAATTATTGTTTTCGCAATAAATTTAGCTGTGCCAAATTAAGTAATGTAAGCAAAATCTCAATCATGACAATCATCATGTAAAACGTCCAAAATCTTGCAGTTCTACAACTTCATTAGATTGATTGTTTTGTTATGCAAAACGAAAGTATAATTTATTTTTTATTATAATTAAAACCTAATCTACTTTTGAAATTAACTAGCTGTAGAATTATTTAAAGGCTATGCATTATTCCTTAAAATAGTACTTAGTTTTTAATAGCATTTATTTTCCTCTATGGCATAAGCATGAACGATACTTAACTCAATTCGTTGAAGATGCAGAGAATAGTTCTTCTACAACTTGTTAATTATAATTTATTGAACTGCATTATTGTGATTGTATTCGACTTTTGTTATTGTGTCAGTTTATACTTCTCGAATATTTGAACTTGTTGACTTTGTCATGGTAATGTAGTTCGATTCGATGTTTACTATAAATAAGACAACTTAGATGGATGTGACCAAAATATTAAATAAAAGTAATGATTCGAAAAAAATCTTTTATTATTTCATTAAGAATTGCTGAATTATGACGTAAGTATACTTAATTTAATATTTACGAAAATTGCTAATATAATTATAATTTATTTCATACGTAATTTACCAAAGTTATTAAATTACGGCAAATATTCAGTATAGATCGGCGGTGGGGAATATTGTGGTGGCTGGATTTCTTTTACCCGCAGTTTGATAGGTTTCTCCCCGGGAGGAATTGGCGCTTGTTTCCACCTGAAATGAAATTTCAAATTGTACGATTTGGTATTCGGTTTTTTTTTTTTCATAACCAACATTATATAATTTTAAATATGATTTGTTTGTCATCGAAAGATGTGAATTTTATTAGTTAATGAAATTGAGAATTGTGAATTACCCATTATTAATCTAAATTATAAACATATAGCAGCAGAATGTACAGTACTATACAGCTAGAAAAACTCCTGTATATGCCTGTTTTTTGGATCTATCTAGGGCTTTTGATATTATAGACTATGATGTACTTTGGAATAAATTCAGGAAGGAGACGGATGTGTCCTTCGAAGTTACACCTTTTTTGCAATATTGGTACCACAACCAACGCAATGGGCAGGCGAGCACTCGGAAATGTATGGGTTAGAGTGCGGTGTGAGACAAGGCGGCCTTACCTCGCCTCGTCTATTTAACCTGTACATTATGGGCTGCTTGGTGAGCTGGATAATAGCAGTATCGGTTGTCAAGTGGGGGGCGTCTGCGTAAATAACATCAGTTACGCTGACGATATGGTATTGCTAAGTCCCTCAATCGGCGCGTTACGAAAATTATTTAGTACATGTGAGAGGTATGCTGATGCCCATGGACTGAGATAGAACGTGAAAAAACTCCAGTGAGTTAAAGCCGGTAAGAAAGTTTATACTAATGTTCCACCTTCAAATCTTGGTGGCGCTGCTTTAAGAAGAGTAGAACGGTTAAGGTAACGGTAAAGTATCTGAGTAACCAACTAACCCATTGAGGGTTTCAGACAACCTTAGCGATGACGAGGACTTGGAGCGAGAGCGCAGGGTGCTGGCCGTGCGCTATAGCATGCTGGCCCGAAGGTTTGCACGGTGTACTGAACGTGTAAAGATAACCTTGTTCAAGGCATATTGCCAATCCTTTAACACCTGCAGCCCTTGGGTTAAGAATACGCAGCGCGCTTATAGCGCTCTGAGAGTTCAGTACAACAATGCATTCAGAGTGCTGTTCGGATTATGCTATTATTCGCAAGAGGTGTGCATCTGCGCTTCAGATGTTACGATGTAGCTCGAACGGCATTCTGTGTGCACTGGCTGACCGCAGGACTCGGAAATACTGCGCCACTAGATACGGCTACACGCTGTCTAAGAATGGCGTTTTTGTGTTTGTTTCTGTTTGTTTTTTATTCTTTATTTTTACTATTATTAGTGATAAGGTTGCCATGTAATATTAAAATTAAAATATGGACTATGTCTGAGACAAAATAAATATAATTACCACGGCACCAAACTCAAATCATATGGCGGTTTGGGTCTAGCGAGACGTTCAGCGCGTTCGCGTCTCAACATGTCCTTGTCCCTCACGAGAGCGCAACACGCGCGCAAAGTGAAGTAGTAGATTAGCTCTACCCCTGACAGGAGAGAAAAGCCAAGAAACAAACCAGCTATTCCGCCGAAAGACACTGTAAAATAATTCTAAATTATGTCGTGAAATTATTGTATTGATTTAAGACAAGATCCAAGATGTTTATATACTATCAACCTATTTGGAATTCCTGAATGCCAAATACTGATGAATGGTATACATAATACCCTACTATAGCTGATTTATGAAACTATAAGTTCAACAAATTTTAAGGGATCCAAAACAGCGGCTTGAATGTACATTATTAATCGATCCAGTTAGCTTATTCGAGTTAAAGCAAATTAAATACCACATTTCATCAACTTAGAATTTGGTTTGGCTGTTAAAGAGTGACAGACAAATATACTTATTCTCCCATAATATTAGTATGGAAATTTTTTAAATATTTCTATATTAATGTCAACGGTTGAACGGTTAAGAGAATCGTCGTTTCGGATACTTTTTTACAGACGAGTTACCTACCCTCGAATCAATACTGATGGGAATACTAGAATATTGATGAACAGGGTTTACATAAATAAACAAAATGTTACACATACTGTAAAATGATTTAGTATAAGTATATAACACGCGAAAAGATCATCTGACACCTCAGGCGACAGTGATAAGATTGTTTTTATTATTAATAAAAAATAATAATAAGTAACTGTTTTAATTTTTAATAATTTCTTAGAAGTTAGTTTTTTTTTGTATAGATACCTAAAAGATCCACCCATCCAAAAAGTACTTCACGCTTGTACCTCACCATCGGCCAAGACACAAATTCAGTTTCCAAGGAATTAGTAGCGACTGGACCTTTGCTTGTACTAAAAATAAAAATACATTTTATTTATATTATATCAAAACTCAACTTAAATTGAGCTACTTCCTTATGAGAGGCTTTAGAAAAGAAGAATCTTACTCAATTTCTGTTAGTTTTTCAACTTCGTAGACTGTATGAGTACATCCTAGTTCACAAGAGCAACGAGTCACGTCAGTAATAACGGCAACATATTTGGCAATACATTCCAGTTCCTTAACTGTGCAATGTCTGTAGCCTTCTGTCAATTTTATCAAGTATATATTAGTTTCTTTTCCCTAATATAACTATGGAAATATTTTAAAGTTATAACTCAAACGAAAAGTTAACATTTCATGATCAGGAACAACTACATCAAAGATAAAGATAGAAAATATTACTATCTTTTAATTATTATTTTACATTTTTCTAGCATACAGACCGCATACGTATACAAGACGTCTTTATATACAACAATCATATTATTGTGACTAAAAGATAGATAGAGTTTGAGAATGAGGTCTCTTAAAAAATATATTTCGTGATCTCCCGAACATTGCTTGATAGCTCTAGGGCGCTTATTGTGCCTAAGGCATGTATGTTAAGATTTTGAATATGATTAAATAATGTAGATAAGGTTTTTGCAGAAATAGTTAATGATTAAACCCGGATGAGTACTTACTGATGCGAGGATAAAAATGTGGGACACATTTGCATAAGGATCGACATTGCTGCATACGACATTGTCGCATGCATGCCGAGTATGTATAAATATTAGATGTTTCTAAAATTTGTTCATCAGCGAATATACAGCGTCTTTGGCGGATAGATAATTGCCTCGCATCCTCTGTGGTGTATGTATGTTTTACAGAAAAAGAAACTTTCTCAACACGACGATCCCAAGAATGCTGAGCGATTTGTTCCAAACCAGCCATTTCTTCGGTTGAGTGTATGTAAATCTATAATTTTGTAATTTGTTTTGATTTTTTCTTATACCAAAATAGAGAACACGTAATAAATTTATTCTAGTTTACCCAAAAATATGATTTAAAAACGTACATCTATTGTCGTGTCGTTACGAAATGAATTGAACATAAATGACCATTTTGCATCGGTTTCATGAATGAAAGCCTCTGCAAATTGCTCCGTCTGACTTTGCCTGAAATAAAGCATCAATGAAATCGTACCTTAAAGTTACTTATTTATAAATATGATGTATATATGTATGATTACCAGGGCCAAGACTTCTCTGCATGTCGTGAGTTATACGCATAACAAAAGCCCATCTCTGTAAACACGGGCACTAACAAGTCACAACATTCCTCAGAATCTCCTTTCCATTCGCAATCATAGAATAAAGATTCACAGCGTCTAACAATCTTGAAAAAAAAATTATATATTAAAAAACTGCTCAATAACATATTTTTTTATTAATGAAAGTGCATTAAACAATTACTTAAAATATATACATATTATAATAAATGTATAAAGTTAGTACCTACATTGAAAACAGCATCTTTTGGTTTTAAAGCTGGCTCGGGACCATCGTTTGGTCCCCTTCCAACGAGTTCTGGATAAGTTACGAATTCAGATGTTCTTTCAGCTATAGATCGATAATTTAAAGTTGCCAACCATCGCAGCATGTTTTCAGCGCCAGCCGGAGGATCAGAACCCCAAATGCTATATAAAATTAAGTTAAATAGAATTGTTGCTTATTATACATTGCAATTTGTTCAAACTTTACTAATTACTTACTTCTCTATGTAATCTTGCATTAATTGTTCATCTACTGGATTTAGATCGCAAATGGTGACTGCTGGGAAAGGTACATCCCAATTGTGAAAATCTGTATCTAATCCTAATGAAACGTTTTGTTTTAGTTGCAGGGTTGTGTTAGAAAAATATGTCAGTAAAAACTTAATGGACTTACCTGTAATTGTTGGATTTGTTTGGAACTTCTCCCACAAACTTACGATAATGATACAAGTAGCGACTGCTCCTATAGAAGTAAAGCTAAACCACATGAACCTGTCATTAAAAATACATTATATAGCCAAAAATTACAAATACTAAAATTAAATTAAATTTAAACGTATTAAACATCACTAACTTTTCACAAAATGGACGTTCTTTTTCCGCAATATATCTTACACCATGTAAAGTAGAATTGTTAAAGAATTCAGTAGTTTGATGACGCAAACTGTCTGCTAGTAGAGACAAAGGTCCATCGTCTGATGATTTGGACTTGGGAATTGATTTTGGTAACCAATTCTTACGATTTCTCAGGTCCCGAGGGTCGTTTTTAGCTATATTTTGAGGATAAATCTTCATGTCTTTGTTCTTAGCCAACATAGTATGTGTAACGTTTGAATATAAATGATCGATTGACGACCTTCCATACTAAATCACGCAAGCTGAGATAGCATCGAAATTATTGATCCCTTAATATTTTTAATGGTTTCAGTGTAAGTGCCGAGATGGCCCAGTTATTAGAACGGGTGCATCTTAAACGATGATTCGGGTTCAAACCCAGGTAAGCACCACTGAATATTCATGTGCTTAATTTATGTTTATAATTCATCTCGTGCACGGCGGTGAAAACATGCGTGTATCTTTTTCTTAGAAATGCCACATGTGTATTCCACCAATTCGCATTGGGACAACGTGGTGTAATATGTTCCAAACCTTCTCCAGAAAGGAAGAGGAGGCCTTAACCCAGCAATGGAATAATTTGCAGGCTATTGTTGTTGTTGGTTTCAATGTATAGTCGTATTATACATGGTACTTTTTTTTAAAAAACCTATGAATTACATGTTTAAAATTTAAGGCATAACGCTTACGACTAGATAATATAAGAAAATAAAATTATTTAGTGGAAGAATAATAAACAAAGACGAGGAAAATATTGTAATACATCTAAATAAAATCAATGAGAATTAACTTTATTAGTAAACTACAAGGCACTCATAATATTAATATTTTTCTTTGAGTTAAATTCAAAATCTACGTCAGGTGTTAATAACGGTTCTATTTTTATGTCCAAGTCTTTCAATGCATCATCAAGTATTTTTATTTTCCCCAGTATTTTTTCAGCCTGAAGATTGAAACCTGGCTCTAGCATTTTACCCGTTGGATTCATCTTGAACAAATATTCGGCCTGTGCGAGAAATACCGTTTTTTTTTCGTTAATAATATAATCATTAATTTATTGAAAATTTGAAATAATAAATAAGTAAACGTACAAGAAAATCAATAGGATTATCTGGACGTAACTTTGCAACTTCTAGTAGCGCACTCGTAAGTGTCGGAAATATATTGTTTACGAGATAGTTTCTCATGGGTTCGCCCGCCGCCGCTAAAGCTGCCTCCTCTTCTTCTCGCATTATTGAATACAATTCAGACTAATGGCAAAAATACAGATTAAAATAATTATTTATTCATAATCTAAAAGGTAACCAGTATATCACACAATATTATTAATGCATATTATAATATTATTAATCTTATTTTTAATGTTTCACAGAGTAAAAAAGTAAATAAATTATGATACCCAATATTCCATTTTTTCCTCGAGATCTTCCTTCATTTTCTTTTCTAAGTCTTTCATTGCTTTTTCTTCTTTAGCACGAAGGGTCTCCATTTCACGCTTTTCTTTTTTCTCGGCCGCTTCGATTTGTGCTATAAAACGTTTGTAAAATTGTTACTTTAACATTGGTTTTAGCTTTTTTCGATGTATAATATCATATATCTTTTACCCATAAGTTTTCCGTAACGACACGGACGGCCCATACGTAGCGCAACTGCAGTATAAGTATTCTTCATTCCATAATCAGCATGATCTTTCACGTGTATTACTAAAGGATGAATATCGAGCTCATCAAAAAAGTTGAGTACAGTTATATCACGAGCGTCACCAGCTCTAAATTCACTGAGATGTTTTAGAACAGCTTCTTCATCTAACCGAGAATCATCTTCTGGTTGACGCATTGCTTTTTCACATATAAAATCATCAGTTGCTTCTAAAGATACAACAACATCTGAAATTATGTTGAACTTATAAGCTTGGACTTTGCGAATGGTTTTATATTAAATTTTACAATGTAAACTACGACACTTAAGTTTTGACCAATTAATGTAGTAAGTAACGAACCTGGTAACATTTTTTTTAGGACATTGCTATACAAATCAACGTCTTCATCAAATGGATCCTCCACATTGTCTTCATCTCCATCAGAATCTTGCTCATCCCCCTTTTCGAATACTAAACGAATATGTTACAGTTTAAATTGGTGTTTATAAGTATTTTGTCATACATACGTATGTAACTTTTATTGTTACTAAATAACTAATCTAAGCCATGTATTATATTTCACATTTAACTAATAATATATGAAGAAAAGGTAATACCTCATTGTCCTATATAATTATAGCAGGTACCTTTTCTTTTAACTAACAATCCAAAGTTTTACCTAAATAAACATTACTTTGGCTTACATAAGGAACATTGTGTTAGATTGGTTGGAAAACCATCGAGCACCCATCCTTTGTTCAAGCCCTCGTGACTTATAAGTCTTTGACGTAGATATCTATAAAAAAATAATGTATATATATATATATATAAATGTCCTATTTGAATGCACGAGGTAAGGTAAGGTATCAATTCACAAGAAATAAACGTATTAAATGGAAATGTAGTCATTCTCAGACTCCCATTCAGCCCGCAGAGTTATTCAAGTAATTCAGTGACTCAGCCGTTTCCATGCTATGAGAGCACTCTTGATTGGCACGATTCTGCCGTTCGAAATAAGTACTCTTGTCTATGTTGTAAACGCGTTGGAAAAGTTTTCACATCGTATGACAACTTGGAATATAAGCACCGCACAAAGTTAATGTTATATATTTCTATGAAAAACAATTATTATCTTATTTGACATTAGAATGAGATATTCATGAATTCATACGTATATAATTAGGAACTATACAATCTTAAAACAATAATTTATCAAATGCCTCAAATTAGTTTTAAACAACATACAAAAGAATCTGACTAACGTCAATATCTCCTCATCGCTCAAAGATCGTCCTACGCTCAACATAGCATATGTTTGTTTGGCTACTTCTTGAGCTGTATCATCACCCTCTTCGTCAGCATCATCACCCGCACCAACCTCAACTTCTTCCGTATTAAGTTGGGCAAGAGCAGCCGTCTCACCGACTTCCCAGTGTTTGATGCGCCATGACTAATATTTTTTTATGAATTTCACTTCTACTTTCAAAATTATTCAAAATAAATATAGTTACATAGTGACGGCTCACCAAATCATCTAATATATCTTCAGCGATGGTGTCTGGCGACACGTAAAGAAGCCCATAAGCCTCACAAATTAGCTTAGATAAGGTAGTTTTACCTACAATGGGTGGCCCATGAACTATCACCTGCAAAATTATTATATAAACAAAATAGAATATTGGATCAATTTCATCTTTTGTGAATATAACATGCAATTTGAATACATTATAGGAAATATAATACATTTATTTTATCAAAGAATATTTTTTAGTCAGCGTAAGCCACGTAAACGACTAAATTTAAAATATCAATAATTTCAATTATGACCTTGAAACTTTTTAACCCCCTTTCTCTTTTAAATTGTTTCATAAGAGTGGGAACGTTCTCTTCAAAAGACAATTCTGACGTCCATTGCAATCCCATTGTTTCAACTATAAATGTAGGCTCCATATTGAGATTTAAAGTCATAGAATCAAAAATTCTTTGCTGTAAAAAAGTAAATATTAATTTGGAATACAAATAATACACATCTTTGGCAAATTAACGTACTCAAGTTTTGGAGGATGTAAGCAGTTTGAATAAAAATTAAAAATGTATTTAAAGTGTGTACACGTGTAAGTATGCATTTACAATTAATGCATTTAAAGTTTATAACTAACGTCAATTTCAGGTATAAGGAAACCATCTTCAGGAGGAATACTTTTAAACATTCCCGAGCCTACAATTTTACCCAAAGGCTTTATTATCTGTAAATATTCAAATTTTTCCATTATATTTCTTTAACAAGGTATGAATATGAGATTTTAAATAAAGATTTTCGTTACAACCTCTCTTTGTTTAGTAACGTTTTGCTCAACAGCAAGAATATAAAGTTTCTTCGGAAAATCAGATATTAAATTGTAAATAATCCTGAAAAATAAGTTATACTTAGTATTGTTTCGTAAATAATTCGTGTGATATTTCATTTCATTTATACTAACTGCGCTAAATCCTTCACATTTATAAGAGGAATAACGTTTCCACCGCGGCCCAGTATCGGCAGTAGACGCTCGCATTCCCAAGCTTTTTGAAACCAGTAAAACAATACATCTTCTCGGCCACCGTATGTCACTCCTGTTGCGATGACCATAGCTCTAACAGAAGTTAATCATTTTTAAACATTACTCGTTTAGTATTGTATAGCGTTATAGCTTTGCTGGCTTGGTCTACTTGCTCAACTAGGCGCGATTAGATTTTTGAAATTATAAATACAAAAATAAACTAGGTTAACTGATTTATATACTGAATTTAAAAGTTAAAAAGACAAAATCGAAACAAAATGCCCATGCATGTACCTATATGCAATATTTAAACATTTGATTTATTTGTGAATTTTCATAAATTACGTTGGGAGAATATAAAAACCTTTTAGCATATATTAAATATTAATTATAAAAATAAACCGGATGCAACAGTAAGTATTTTATACTAAGAAAGCGATGAAATTAATATCACTAACCCGATTTGTGATTTATATTTTCTTGCAATGCCAATAACCTCATTCTCCAAATCGTAATGCATTTTGTAATTTGGATGTGGTTTTCTTTTACGAAAATCAGACTCTATAAATGGCATATCTGGCGTGTCCTTTAAAAGATATCGAACATTATTGTACAAGAAAAAAATATATGTTTACACATCCTGTTACTCGCGTTATTACCTACATTCGAAAATTTCGCGTTATTTTTTTTTTTAATATTTCAAAAATAAAATCTATCATATCATTATTTCACTTAGAAATGATCATATCATTATTTCACTTAGAAATGATCATATCATTATTTCACTTATTTTACAATCCTAGATGACTAAAGGTGAACATGGTACTTTTTTCTTACATTAGATGGACATTGGAATTTACCTAATTTGAATGTAAATTTATTACTAGCCATGGAAAAAAAATACCGATTTTTATTCAAATTAAAAAACCTATTTAAAATAAATATTAATGTGTTATCTATTTTTCAGGATAGCTCTTTAATCTAGTTAAGTAGGATGCCATGATGCATAAATGATAGATATGATATTTATCTGTAGTATTTTTCTAACAAAACATTTTACACAAAACGAAATATACAATGTAAAATTTGTAATCGCCAGTAAAAAATACTTACCGGGTCTAATGGTTTAGTAACGGCCCATGTCATTACTGTTGATACCAGAATCAGGTAACGCTTTTTGTACGCGGTTTGAGGTTCGTCATCGTCTAAATCAGGCGAACGAAGTGGGGCTTGCTTATCTAACAGATCTTTTAATACTGTAACATTATTGTATAAAAATTATTGTTCTATCTTCTCAAATATTACTATAACGCTAATGACTTTATTGTTTCTTCTTGTGGGTATGGTATTATTTTTTCACTTAAGACTTTATTAAGTTATGGTGGATATAAAGGAATAGTACCGAAAAAATCGTTACTGTTTACAAGAAACACAAATGGGTAAGTATCTAAAGGAAAACGGATAAAAATTTATTGTCTGGCAGTTAGGGCTTTCCGTTTCCATTACCTAAACATTTTAAAGATTTTTTTAATATACTAACATTTAACGTAATCCATGGCTAATTTCAGTTCATCTCTATCATAGCTTATATCAAAGATAACCGTTCCACAAGCGAGCATTTGGGACAGACATTCGGCTTTAGAAACTATACGGGCGACATTATCCAAAGACTTGACCTTGGGGTCTGTAACGGTTCCTGAGAAAAAGCCGGTTATATGCAACATTACCATAAATTGGGATCACATTTTGATAAGTTCAACGGCTATTAAAATTCTAGTTGCTGTTTCAAACTGCTTTTTAATTTAAATAAAATGAAAATATATAAGTATTAAAATCATAATTAGTCTTTATGATATTGAGTAAAATGGTAGATGAAATTGCATTCAAATTCGACGACCTCCTTGGTCGAGTGGTGTGTACACCGGTTTTCATGGGTACGCCACTCCGAGGTCCCGGGTTCGATTCCCGGCCGAGTCAATGTAGATTATCATTAGTTTTCTATGTTGTCTTGGGTCTGGGTGTTTGTGGTGCCGTCGTTACTTCTGATTTTCCATAACACAAGTGCTTTAGCTACTTACATTGGGATCAGAGTAATGTATGTGATGTTGATGTTGTCTATAATGGTATATAGTTTAACCTATGATTTCGTATGGATCTTCAGGAGGAGCTTGGCTTATCGACTCGACATCCTCACCAAGAATAAGTTGAGAAGATTGTTTATTCGAAGCGGTCGCATTTTGCTCTAATACTTTAGATATTTCTTTTAAAAAATATTCCCCATGATATGAGTCCAAATTATTAATAAAATATCGTTTATATGAGAATAGTTGCAGTATATTAGATAACGATTTCTCGGAGGACATTTTTTCCGTGGACTATTTACAAGTTTTTACTTTTAACACGACAATAAATTCAAGGATCAAATTTTGTTTGACAACAATCATGACATGTTTATTTTTTATAATTATTGAAATAGAAAACGTCACCTATAAAAGAGTAAGTATAATTTTCACATACGTTATTATATTCGTACGTACTTTACGCCCTTGCGTTTTATTAATACTTATCTTGTTAACTATTTAAATCGTCGTACAGTGTAACAATATCGAGATACAAACTAACGAGTCGTTAAATATTATTGTAGATTATGTTATTAAAAACATAGAACATTGTTTTTCTCTTCCATTCCATAGCTACAAATCAATAATATATAATATATGTCTAAGCCTTTTAAAGAACATAGCGAATCTTTGATCTTTCCCGTAAATCAGTACGAACAATAAGTTTTCTTAGCTGGTTATCGAACAGCACAGAGAATAATCTCTGTAATAGTGTATTGAATAAAACAAATTTTCGTATTTTGTCAAATATATATTTCTCTAGCTGTAATATAAAAGAGAAAAGGCGTATCTTAACTTAAAAGATTATAGTGTCACAGTAAAATATCTATAGATGAAGATAAATATATCTTAACATGTTTAATCTATTAGAACGTAAACAGAAATAAAATACATGATGTCGAGCACAATCAACGACAACATATCATTATCTTAATATTTATTAAGACTATTACAATATATTATTCCTTAAACTATTTCTAAATGTATTCGCTATTGTCACATTAAAATAAAACAATAATCCATTTTTTTAAACATAGATATAATCGAGATTAAATTTCAATACATTTTAGGTCATCAATTTAATTATTTTCATTTTCTACAGTATAGTGAGCACGTAATTTCGTTAATTATTATTATTAAAAACGTCTAACATATAATATTGGCGTGTAAATCAGTTTCAATTGAAATCTTAAGACTAAGTACAATATCACGATAAATACTTTAAAATAATCTTATACAATCTAATATGAAACATTGGACGGTTGGAATGCGATATGTGTTTTTATTTTATGAGCACCACACATAAATATTCTTCAATAAGCTTTATAGTCTTTTACTAGTATTTTTCTTAATACATTGCTTGACAAAATATATTTTGCAAATATGAAACGATTAAATTAAAAAAAAATGTTTTTCAGTCTCAATTCCATCTTCATCATCAAAAGTATTTTAATATAACTTCAACATCCTACAAATAGTTAAGTAATGACATGACTTCAGAATACATTCAATTAATAAAATTAACTGTCAAAACAGACCTTTATTATTACGTATTAAGTATATGATAAATCGAATTGTTGATAATTTTATTTATGGCACCTTTTGGCATATTTTGAATCTGTTTAATACTGTTTAATTATAATAATATAATTGTACTATGTGTATTTTTTTTTGTGAAAAATTGTAAGTGTAAAATATTCGACATTACAAAGAGTAGCTTATAATATAATTATAATAATTAATAAGTACAACGATTACTGCAAAAATAGTGGAAACTAAAGCTACCTAAAAAATTATTGGACAATATTATTTCAAATCCAAGCATTTTAATTTTCTGGAAGAAAATCTTTAACTAAGTACATTAAATTATACGTTTTTATGTTTGCTTTTTATTAACGACTAAGAAAAGCATCATGAAAAAAAAGTCAAAATGAAAATTTTGTTTAGATTTTTTTTACTTTCTAAAGTCAAAAGTTGGTACACATACAACAACCACAGGGGTAATTATAAATGTAAGTCGTGCTCCGCTTGATTAAAATTAAGTAAAAATAAAAAGCACCTTAGCAGTTACAGAGGTGTCTCAAGGATCAACCCCTATCTAATCAAAAGCAGAAAAAACATTCTAAGCTATTCTAAGCGAAACTTTACGATAAAAATCTGTATTATTTATTACATTTGATCTTAAATATTTTTACCTCCATAGCTCGCCGAGAGTTGCAATAGCTTAACTTGGGGTGTGAGAATACCCCGTGTTAAGTGTCGCTATTATGTTAGCCCTTAACCACTTCTCATGGTCTCATAGCGTTAATTGCCCAAGCACGACAAACTTTAGACGATAAATAGTCCAGTCAAATTACGGCTAAAAACGGGTTAAATAAACATGAGCGAACACAGTTTGGGCATTTTGAGGATTGAAAGGGGGGTGCACCCTGAGCTTAAATTCCAATTTGAGGGGCTGTAGTGAGGTCAGCTCAAGGTCATTTCGACCGAAACGCGTTTAATTCGATATCTCGAGAATGATCACTGTTAGCCAAAAAATTATAGAGACCTTTTCTTTTCCAAATTAAATTTACCAACTTTTTTATTTAAAACTTTTTTTTCTAACATTAATATTTTTCAACTTATGACTCCCGCAAGGCAAAAATTTCATTTTTTTTCCTATTTTTCGTCGTTTTCTCCCCAACCATTGGATTTTATTGAATTTTACCGATCATCAACGTAAAGATCTTTTAATTATGAACAATTTTGTTCTTAAACTTTTTTCTGTAGTGCCAATACTTTCGTAGTTATATATCATTTTACCGAGCGAATTCCGCGCCATTGTCGCAACGTGTATCCACAGACACACTGTTGCGTGTATTAGTGCAAGTAAGGAACATCTGTCCTCGATTTTTATACCTGGGGTAACCCTCGTCCCATGAAATCTATTTTTAGCCTAAGAAAGGGTCGGGGTAAAGGGGAGTGGAAGTGAGCATAACCGTTCAGTTGTTCAGTGTTTTCTTGGCTTCTACGCAGTGAGGATCAAAAATCGTGTATTTTCGGTTTTAGAATGTTGTGCTGCTGTAAAAAATAAAAATGGAACATTGCTTTATATGCAGCAAAACGTTGAGTGAAGGAGAAGTTATAACGGTGCAAAAAAAACGGATACAAACACTTATAAAAGCCAGCGTGATAAGGGGAAATAAGGAACATGAGCGCATGTTAACCTCTCTATCGAGTATAAGGTAATATTCATTATTTTTTGACCGTTATAAAAATTACTTTTCATCATCACAAAATTTTCCAGTATTTACTCCTGGTATTAATTATTTATTAGGGTGCATTCTTCGTGTCAAAGACATTATGGAGACGAGAGAGCTGCGGCGGCTGTTGTACGGCGAAGTCTGTCGTCAGACTCTTCGTCGTCATCGCGGACACCGACACCTTTACCCGTGCCACATGAAGAGGAATTCGATTTCAAAAACTCGTGCTTTATTTGCACCGAAAAGATTCCGGAAAACGTTCAAGAAACGAACCAACGCGTTCGCCTCAAACAACGAATTCGTATAAGTTCGGTAAAATCATTTTCAGCGGTGAAAAAATCCATATTGTCGATATTGGAGGGCCGAAATGATCAAGTGTCACAGTCGGTGAGTGCGCGTATACGAGAAGTTTCTGATGATGTTGGTGCTGGCGCAAGATACCATCACAAATGCTGGCTCGATTTAAAAGTTAAACCGAAAAGGGGAGTAAAAAGAAGACGCAGTTGTGAAAATATCGAAGACATTGTCGACGCAATATACAATTACATGCTATCGAATGATGATGATTGTCAATTTAAACTTTCCGACATAACCCACCAAATCGAGGGTGCTGAAGAAGTAGACTTCCGTACCATAAAAAAGTACTTAATAAACAAGTACCGCGATAATATCGTGATATTCGAACGACCACGTCTTGGCACATTTATTTGCTTAACGAATGCAGGTGCGAAAATTTTGAGCGATTCGTTTTATAAGGCGAAAAAAGGAAATCCAGCAGAAGAGAGATCACGTGTTGTCGAAGAAGCAGCAGGAATAATACTAGAAGATATTCGAGGCCTTTTGCTGCAAGACGAATTTCCTCCGATCGACGATTTCATGAAAAATATTGAGTCGACAATTCCACAATCGCTCAAAGTTTTTCTTCGCACTTTAATAATGAAATACAAGTGTTCAACGACCAATAAGTGGGAAACTATCTGCACTACCATCGCACATGCCATCATGACTGCAGTTCGACCTCGCCGATTTCATTCTCCCCTGCAATTGGGAGTTGCAACATTTCTGTACAGGAAATTTGCGTCAAAACATCTCATCGACATACTGTCAGCTTTTGGATTTTGCTCTTCCTACAATGAAGTGTTATTATTTGAATCATGCTGTATCCAGAATCATTCTCCAAAAATCGGGGTATATGGTTTTTCCCAGTTTGTCTTCGATAATTCCGATTTCAATGTTAATACAATTGATGGCCACAATACTTTTCATGTAATGGGGGGTATACAGTGCGTTACTCCTTGCGAAGCCGTCTCTTACGAAGCACCTGCCTCGCGGAAATCTACGAAATTAACTGCGGCGGAGATAGCAAAGTTCGGACACATCCCTATCGAGACATACGAAAACCGTTGTGGCCCGAATGAACTTTGTGCCCTCAACATCAATTCCATTCGTCCGATAAATCTGACGATTTCTCCAACGCTTGCCGACTTTTTATGGTTGTATGGCAAGTGGACTGTTCGACCCGATATTGGTGGATGGAATGGCTTCATGCAGCAAGTGATAGCTGAAAGATCATTCAAGAAAACGAGGGTGATTCCATTACCAGTCATCGATGCTCCTCCGTCCAAAGAAGACACTATTTATACCGCGTTACGTTTGGCTACCGAAAAATGCAAAGATGCCGGGCAAAAAGGATGTGTTGTCACTTTCGACCTTCCGCTTTTCATGAAAGCTCACGATATTATATCTGGCGTTGATTCGACTTCACCTGTCGGTAAAATAGTCCTCCGTTTGGGCGGGTTTCATTTATTGATGTCCTTCTTAGGCTCAATAGGAAACATTATGGATGGCAGTGGCCTGACAGAGCTTCTACAGACGATATACGCTGGTAACAGCGTCGTCCATATTTTGTCTGGACATGCATATTCTCGGGCTGTCAGAGGACACACACTGGTTCACCAATCGCTAGCCAAGATGATAATTGACAGCATGGAGAGCGAATTTACGGAAGAAGAGCGAGAAGAACTTGATTCGATTTTATCCGGGCCCGAACGATCCTACATCCTCGCAGAAGCCGAGAATCCTGTTGTTGAAGCCGCGTATAAGAAATTCGAAAATCAACTGAAAGTACTTGAAGAGCTGAGCCCGACCGGAAGACTTTGGATACAATACTTTCGTATGGTTACGCTCATGAAAAACTTCATTGAAGCCGAAAGATCGGGAAATTGGAACTTGCATCTTGACACCATCCAAAAAATGTTGCCATATTTCCACGCTAGTGGCCATTTCTTGTACGCAAAAGCAGCACATATATATCTGCAGAGAATGATGGATTTGCAAGATAAATTTCTTGATTTCGAGCTGCAAGATTTTGTTAATGGCTTCTTTACGATGCACTTTACGGACAAGTCGTGGTCAGGAATTATGTCCGACATGGTAATTGAGCAAAGATTAAATCGACCTATGAAAGTAGCTGGTGGACTAACGCAAGGACGTGGGATAAACTCTCACACAACATCCAGATGGATTCTAGGAATGATCTCAATGCTACACGTTTGTGACGAAGTCGAAAATTTTTGCGGCGTATTCAGCGCAACTACTGAGCAGCATGTTGATGCTAGACCGTCGCGCATTGTGCGAGATAACAGCGACTCAGAAAAACTGGACAACTGGTTGAGTGAGCGCCAACCTTTCATCGAGGCATGCAACTTGCGGTCACTAAGTACTGGTGCCATCGGCGACTCGACAATCAACTGTCATCTTTGCGATGAAGTTGGCGCGAAAATGTTGAACGAGATGATCGGAAGACCATTCGCGACGTACAAGTTTCAACGAAAAAAAAAAGTCCTTCCATTAGCTGCAATTACCAACAGCATCCGCGTGGATGACAATGCGCCAGTTGTTCCAGTTCAGCCGCTGTTATTATTCCAACGAATGACTCTGTCTGAAAATTTGCCAACGGAATTAAAAGAAATCTTAAAACACGAGCTGGCACCTTATCCGATGTCGTTATTCACACAGGAAGGAATGCGCCACGGCACAAAATCTACGTTGTATGATTGCTTCCTGCCGTTAAAAACACCTCCGGACTTAGGGCCGAACCCAAAATTCATTATTGACGGTGGATTTCTTCTACACAGGGTTGTGTGGGGCAGCAACGTTACCTACTCCGATATATGCCAGAAATACGTAGCATACACAAAAAAACACTACGGTACAGACGTAGTAATTGTATTCGATGGCTATCCCGAAGATATTTCCAACTTTGGCACCAAATCTGCCGAACGACTGCGCCGATCCCAGTTGAAGCCATGTGTGGATATAATTTTCACCGACAATATGACCGTCACCGCAACTCAAGATAAGTTTTTAGGCAACGAGAGCAATAAGACCAGATTCATCTCACTACTGAAAACGGTTCTCATCAAATCAGACATAGAGGTGGAGCAAGCCGTAGAGGATGCGGATGGTCTAATTATCAGTACGGCTAAGAGAATTTCGCAGGAGTATAGTGCTGCGGTTGTTATTGGTGAGGACGTGGATTTGCTGGTTTTGCTGACTGCAACAGCCGGCGCGTGCAACAACATTTTCTTGAGAAAACCTGGCCGAGGCAAATCGACGGACGCTACATATAGCCCACACTGCCTCAAACCGATATATGGGCCGAATGCCGCAAAAAACCTATTATTTTTGCACGCCATTAGTGGTTGCGACACAACGTCGGCACCATTCAACCTAGGCAAGCTGAAAACAATGACCGCATTGAAAAAATCTCCGGATTTGGTTTCGTTAACTGAAGTTTTTCTGCAAGACAAAGCAGATAAAACAACTATCGCTTCAAACGGCGAACAATTCATTTTGAATTTGTATCGCAAGGCGGGTGACACGAATTGTACAAATCTCAACGAGCTCCGATATAAGGGATATAAAAAAATGGCAGGCAGTGGGAGGGTTAAATTAGAATCCCTTCCTCCTACCTCTGATGCGGCATTTTTTCACTCGCTGAGGTGTTTCTACCAAGTACAATACTGGCTGGAAAATTATCTGGAACCCGAGGAGTGGGGCTGGCGTCGCACCCCCCGTGGATTGGAGCCAATAACGATGTCATTGCAACCAGCTCCGGATAATTTACTGAGATCGATTGCGTGCAAATGCAAAACCAACTGCGGCAAAGCGTGCGGATGCAGAAAGGCCGGCCTCTTTTGCTCAGTTATTTGCAATAATTGCCAAGAGAACTATTGTTCCAATATGGCCAAGATTACCGACGATGATGATCTTGACGTAATGGACGAGGACGACGTATGCCCCGATACCGCCAGGGCCTTTAATATTCACGAATCACTTCCATCGACCTCGGGTGCTTAACTTTCCGAATTTTATAACCTATTTTTTTTATCAATAAATGTGTGAAACAGTTTTAATTGTTAATTTACTTCTTACCCAAATTAACCGAAAAATTTACCCAAATTAAATACCCTATTTTTAAATAGTTTCATCGATTGACCTTTTTATATTGCGACAGTGGCGCGGATTTCGCTCGGTAAAATGATATATAACTACGAAGGTATTGACACTACAGAAAAAAGTTTAAGAACAAAATTGTTCATAATTAAAAGATCTTTACGTTGATGATCGGTAAAATTCAATAAAATCCAATGGTTGGGGAGAAAACGACGAAAAATAGGAAAAAAAATGAAATTTTTGCCTTGCGGGAGTCATAAGTTGAAAAATATTAATGTTAGAAAAAAAAGTTTTAAATAAAAAAGTTGGTAAATTTAATTTGGAAAAGAAAAGGTCTCTATAATTTTTTGGCTAACAGTGATCATTCTCGAGATATCGAATTAAACGCGTTTCGGTCGAAATGACCTTGAGCTGACCTCACTACAGCCCCTCAAATTGGAATTTAAGCTCAGGGTGCACCCCCCTTTCGATCCTCAAAATGCCCAAACTGTGTTCGCTCATGTTTATTCATTTCGTAATTTGACTGGACTAAAATTGGATTACTAGCTGCCAGCCTCGACTTCTTCCGGGTAAAATAAGCATTAGAATTTAATTTTTTAATTCAAACAACAAAGATTTTCGTAAAATGTGATTATGCTTACGTTATAGAATAAATCTATCTTCAAAATTTCATCTTTCTAAACTGCGAGGGTTTGACACAGCATTTTATAAGTTGGTTTATCCTTTTCGACTACTTAATTTTATTATAACAAATTTGCGTGCACAATTGATTCCTTTTATGTATTAATAATATTTATTGAAATAACAAATATTAAAATGTCTTCATCAAAGCTTATCGTTATTGCAACACAAATTTCAAATCAAGTTAAGTACCCCCTTTAAGCGAATAACAAATTTAAAAACTCGACGAAATAATATAACAGGATAATTTTATATATTTAAAAAAAAAAAAAATTATGAAAAACAATAAACTGTATATAATTTCTTCAAATATGTCTGTTATAACCAATCTCACAATCTTTAACTGTTTTTCATTTATGCTAATATTATAAGGCGAAAGTAACTCTGTTTCTGTTTCTTTGTTGCTCTTCTGTTTGTTTGTTGCTCTTTCACGGCTAAACTACTAAGCCGTATTTGATGAAATTTAGTATGAAGGCAAAGCCTTAAAACGCGAGAGAAGTCGCTCGCGACAACTAGCATTAAATTTAAAATATTTATATAGTGTATGACGAATCTGAATGTTTAAAAAAATACCTAACCAATACTTATTGTTATTAATGTGTCTAATTCGTTTTCTTACACGGATTACTCATCAGGTAAAATGGAATGTATTGGCAATTTGTTTGTCAAACGGAATGACTTAAGTTTATTAAACTAAAGCCTTAAAACGCGAGAGAAGTCGCTCGCGACAACTAGCATTAAATTTAAAATATTTATATAGTGTATGACGAATCTGAATGTTTAAAAAAATACCTAACCAATACTTATTGTTATTAATGTGTCTAATTCGTTTTCTTACACGGATTACTCATCAGGTAAAATGGAATGTATTGGCAATTTGTTTGTCAAACGGAATGACTTAAGTTTATTAAACTAAAGTGTCACAAATATATATGAACATATAACTTGTTCATGGAAAATGAAGCATCTCGCTTTTGGTTTCTTTCGAAACTTAAAAGTGAAATTAAATTGTAAAGTTTTCAAGCATATTACGATTTATAAGGCACATATTGTCACAATCCGATCAATGACACCTGAAATTACTTAGTAATTTCGGAGCACCTCACGCTTTTTTAAAGATGGAAGATTGAAACTTACGACTAAGCATTTAAGGCTGATCAACAGTTCTGTTCCGTTTTATCATTATCATAAGAAAATACAGGAGTATAATGTTAAATTTTGTATAGTCATGGATCGTTTGATACGAATGAGTAATGTTATAACTACAGTATAATTAGCATAATTTTAAAACAATACCTCTGTAATAAACTTGAATTATAAATTTTCTTAAAGTTGAGTAGTTATAACCGATTTTCGGTGAATGATTGTTATTTCTTTTTCCCCGATACCAGATGGAGAACTTGGCTCCGATGTGACGAGCCACGGCGAAAGTGATGATATCGGTTGACACTTAGGAATTACATCTTCCATTCGTTCAACTGGTTTTGGTGATGCCAGCTTTGTTTGGGAACGCGGTGGCTCAACAACAACGATGGAAACATATTGCGAATTATTTGGATTCGTTTCATTCAGTATCTTCGGCGATGGCGTTGAGGGTATCGACAGGTTTATATTAGAGGATTCGTTAATGATCTTAACTTCGTTTTCGCGAGCCTTTAGAATGTTATTGCACTTAAGCTGTCCTGGAGGAAGATTCTTTGTTGAAGGTAAATAACATTTACTTTGATTGTTTGGCACTTCGTTGTCAGTCGAATCTAATTGGTCCTTTTTGACTTCGTTCTTTGAATCGTCGTTGTTTAGTTTCTCTTTTACTAAACTCATTAAAAGATCATTGAGTGGATTAAACTCAGCCACCGGTGAACAATTGCAAGATGGTTTGTTAATAACAAGTTGGGTTAAGTTATTTTTCTTTTCTTCAATACTATCCATCTTAAAAAGAACTTTATTGCTGATTGCATCCTCCTTCGAAATGGTCATTTCTTCAGGTTCTTCGTCATTTAGGAGATTTTTAGTCGAAGGTTCTCCTATTTCACTTGCTTTAAGATCAGTTTCCACCAAAACAGATTTATGCGATTTTGCACTACTTTTCCGCGATAGTGTATCTTGTCCGCTTTCAATTGCAGCAGTTTCTGCTGAAGTACTGGGTTCAGGTTGCGCAGACGTTTCAGATTTAACAGTTGTATTTTGTTTTTCACGTTCCCTCAACACGTGACTTTGTCTTCGGGCAAATCTTTGGCTGGGCCGCCGCTCAAACTGAACTGTTCGACGAGCGCGATTTTGTTGTGTTGTTTGATACTCCGTTTTCCCGGAATATTGGAATCTCGATCCCATTCTAAAGAAGTTTTGCCTTGCAGAGGGACCTTTCACTGGAGCACGTAAGCGGAAGAAAGTGTGATGTTCCACAGCACATTTCCAAAGATGTTTACAAGCTTTTTCATTGTGAAGTCGAAATACAAATGTATGTTCTTGTTCTCGTCCTTGATCGTCGTCTTCTACAACGACTAGAGTCAACTTTTTTTTCTTAAAATCTAATTTACTTATTTTGGGCCAGAAAAATAGGCCAATCTTCTGTGGTCCCTCGAAAACAAGAATTCCTGTCGGTGTTAATCCTAAGTGATATTCACACCCATCTTTGCCTAGCACAATGTGCATATCAACACCATACATTTCAAGCCACTTAGCCTTGTTCAAATAGTTTACTTCTGCTTGAGCTGGTGTAAGACCCTTGTATTTTTTGTATTCCTCAAGTATTTCTATTTCCATTTCTTCAGTTTGATTAGGTACAAACCGAAACTCAGACACAGTAGCTGGTGTGTGGACTAGCTCATCAAAATCACCCAATTCTGATTGTAGAGCAAGTGCTGCTAATTCCACTGCTGTTGAATGGGGACATTCAAGTTTGCTCTCTAATATATCCCTCTTTAATTGTAAAAAGAATTGATACCTAGTTAACTCTTCTCTTAAATTATTAGGTTCAGATGAATAAAATTTCACTTTAAGTCTCAAGGTGTAGGGTGGACCTATCTTTACTTGCTTTTTTATAGTTTTTGTTGGATCCAACCAATGCTTTACATTGTTTGTATCAGTGAATTGTAAACCAAAATAGTCTTTTTCAATTAAATCGAGGGAATAAAACACCTGCTCATAGAGATCCCCTGCACTAGCTTTTTTTGATAAATTAATAGAAAGGTCTGTCTCGTCAAGTAACATTACCTTACATTGTATCAAGTTCTTGTTGTTTGAAGTTTTCTGATTTTGTTTGTTGCGTGTCTGGCTGGAAGACCTCCCTCTTCTGCTTAGAAATCGTAGCATTGTTAACTTTTACTTCACCTACAGAAAATACAAAATTGTTTTAAAAATCATATCTAATGAACAGATGTTTTCATGTTTCAGTTAATTTAATATATTAATAGTTAATGGAAAAAAAAACATATTTAAAATGAATAGCTTAATACAATAAAAACTAAATATATTTTATGCTCGAAAAGTTCCTATAGCTTTCATTATCATAATTACATATCCTATTTCAACATATCAAAACACATAATATTGTTGTTTTATCAAACATTATGAACACTGTTGCAAATATCAAATAACATTATTGAAAATTGATACAAAAGAGTACTTCAAAGTAATAAAGTAACATATCAAATAGTACATAAACATTAATTGTTTTTCATTATACTATTTTAATTTTAATCATGAGAAAACTTAATTAATCCGGGAATTGATACTAATATTAAATTAAGTTTAACTTAAATGGGTTAGACTAGTTTGCGCAAACTTTACCTTGACTTACGACGACTTACGTCGTGAGGGATGTCTTGTGGGTATAGATTTGCATATAGACAATTCACTTTATACAATAAATTATAATATCAAATTAAAAAAAAATCGCTTCGCTTTTATTAAAATGATTATACGTACCAAATTGGTAATGACTACGAATGACTGCAAGTCTCAGCTTTAAGCAACAATCTATCAGCAGAAATATTAAACTTTAATCATGGTTGCACTATTTTACTGTTACATTAAAATTACAGGTAATTGGTAAAAAACTTTATATGATTATAAATGTGAAACACTGAGGAACTAATATAATCTGATATTGATAAAAGTTTATAACGTGTTATTCTAGATACAATTTAGCAACTAAACTTAATCACAGATTAGGTAAATTTTAAGAGTTAATTGACAGTGTCATAAGCAAAAGCATTGATCAATAAGTGCTGCCAAATGCAAAAATAACTTCGCTATTATTTTATTAAAAACTTATTTAATGTTGTCAAAAAAAAAATATTTCTTAAACGTATTCTTTTGTCAAACCATTGAAACAATTTATACTTGTGAACAACGTATTAAATGTACTAATTGCTTTTAAGTAATGAATACAATAACAACTATAAGTACTACAATTTTAATTTTAAATTTTACCTTATTAAATTAAATTTTACCCTTTTATGACAAAATAAATAAAAATAAAGACAAATAAATTTCTAATTCGTCTTTAAGAATTATATGAACCCCACGTGTAATGAAGCCTTAAGCTAATAATGGTTGTTTATACTTTATTCTGCATTCATATTTTATCTGTATATGTTTGACATTTTGTCGTCGTACGTATTTCATTAAAAAAATCTCTGTAATTTGTAATGTAAGGTGTTTTCGGACAGCTGTACTTTATAAGCTTAAACACGCTTATACCAAAATAATAAGAACTTATATACCTACATCAAGTTTTTAAATTTTAAAACTGTAAGTACTGATTTCTAAAATATACTATACACTAAAAGATTACAATAATATCCATGAAACATAAAAGTAGGGTTATTTTCTGACAAGTCGACGTTGGTAATAGTCCCATGGCCAGAAAACAATAAAATTTAACTAGTGGAATTACTTTGCCTGTGTTGGTATGTTTTGTCTAAATACTTGCTCTTATCGAAATTCATCTTTTAAGCTTACAGCACTGTAAAGCAATTATTTTTCAACAATATTAAATCGTATTTTAATAAAATGATTATTTTTACATACTAAGTTGTAAAAGTTGTTAGTGACTGTCACAGGCAGACTGAAACAGCAATTGTCATTTTAATAGGAAAATATTCAAAATTTTTTTTCAACTACCAACAAAAGTTAATAATATACATGTACTTGAGTTATTGTCTGAAAAAGTCACTTGAACAGGTGAAAATGCTTATCAGGACATGAGTGTACTCAGACATTTACTGAGAATTTTTGATGCTAAAACCCAATTTCTTGTATATGGCCTGACTATAAAATAATTGTATAGTATTTCTTTCCCACACCTTTAACTGAAATGTGGTACATTTCAGTTAAAGGTGTGTGTGAAAGTTTACAATATACAAGTCATACTTTCGATGTAAAATCTCAAAGTTTATATATATAAAATTGTTTAAGATGCCAGTTGCTGATGAAATCCAGTCCTCATGGGCTGATGAAGTGGAGATTGATCAGGGAGCACTTCCACCACCATCAGAAGTTGTTGAGAATGGTTTAAAAATTGTTACTGAATATAAATACGACAATGACAACAAAAAAGTAAAAATTGTCCGCACATACAAGATTGAAAAGCGAGTAGTGTCTAAGGTAAATTTCGTTTTAATGTACAAATCATAATGCTTAGTAAGTTAGTAGTGATTAAGAGTATTTATTTTGAAACATTGATTCATTATATTCTTTACTGATCATATAATTATTTTTTTTCCTTATGTTTTCATTTGTAAATAGAGTATTGCCAAACGTAAAACCTGGAATAAATTTGGTGATTCGGCAAATGATAAACCAGGACCTAATCCAGCTACTACAAATGTTTCTGAAGATGTTTTTATGCAATTTATTACAAGCAAAGAAGAGGCACAGCGCCCAGATGAAGGAGGTCTGGAGGCACTTAAGGTATAATTATTTTTTTAAACTGTTTCATGAATATATTTGCTTGGCCAATTTTGAATTTTGGTTCATCTGTCATTTTAAGCAGAAACTAGCAAATAAAGGTATATTTTTTATTCTCATGATAAAGTTTGGGTGCAAAACTAAAAACTTTATTGTAACTTTAATGAGCAAGAAAAGGATGTCCAATGTTTCAAGCTCCATTAGATTAACTAAAAATTTCTAGACAAAAAAGGCTAAGCCATTTGAACCCCAGACAATAGCAATCTCACAAGTGACCATATGTTTTCTGTAAATATTTACTGTCTACTAATTCAATATAAGAAAATTTATTCACAACTTCTTAATTTTAGGCCAGACCAAGTAAAGTATTGGTTAAATGTCGTACGTGTCATGGTGAACATTGGACAACAAGCTGTCCATTCCAGCATACAGAGCTTGCTCAAGCTAAAGCTAACGAAGCTGCTAAAGCTGCAGGTAAGATTTGGTCACTTACTTATATTAATAGGACAATAAAATTTCACAATATTTTTAAAATTTAAAATGGTATCTAAAAATTCACTACCATAGTTTTCACAACTAGTTCTAACCAGATTTATTGGAGAAGAAAAGTCACTAGAAAGCCTCCTACCTGGTTAACTTATCTCTTATTTAGTATTAAAATGTACTTTTTATTTATTTTTAAAGATAACAGTTAAACTGTCAGTTTATTTTATATACTCCACTTATATTTATTTGGCACAAATGAACACTAATATACTTATGTTCATTATAATTTGTTGTGATTATAAATCATTTATCTCCATTTATGAGTGCTTGTAAATTGTTTTCCATTTCCATATTTGCTATAAACAAATGAAATATAATCTTAGACAGCAGTATATCCATAGAGTTTTAAGTAGGTAAAAAAAATTAAACATTGATGTTACAACTTGAAGATACATTGCCAAACAACCTGTACAGCATTTTATTTCCAGGTAATGGTTATAAGGGGACGTAGATATTGAACAACCTAGACATAGCTATTTGTTTCGAATCTAAGAGTTGCATATTCATTAATAAAAAAATATTTCTCTATTGATAAATTTGGTCTATTTTCTTTCATGGCAAGGAAGTGCAAGAAAATTGCCTTTCTTCTGGTGCCTCCGATGTCTAGTTGTTGGAATTAATCAGATTTTCTATGTGTCTTATAGAATATCATCAAACTTAATTTATACAAACAAGTTTGCTTCTTGAGAAGATTAATAAAAAATACTGAATTAAAATGTGAGAGTACCCACTACAAAGAAATCCACTACTACATTCTACTAAAAATTTAAATTATTCACATTGTCATGGGCTTCAAAATATTATTATTCTTTATTATATTTTACAGAAGCGAAAGCGGCATCTTCCTCTAATAAATATGTTGCGCCGAACTCTCGAGATGGTACCGTCCGTGTTACCGGTCGGGAGCCTCCGAGTGCTAGACGTGATGACTTAACAGCCATCCGTATCTCGAACCTTAGTAACTTCGCCATTGAAGCCGATCTTGATGATCTGGTTAAAGGATTTGGACCAGTGCACAAGTTGTATCTTGCTAAGGAGAAGGTATTTTTATTTTTATTAGACAATAAATTATTAGTTTCAATTATTAATCGTTGTCACTATTGGTTTAGGATCTATTTAATGAATGAATAAGAAAAAGTACCCGGTATCTTTATTTTATATTGTTTCCATGTGGTATGATCTCCATAACCGGTGACATTACTGAAGTGAAAATATTTATAAGTAGATAATTTCGAAACATATTTTGTTTGCTTTTTGTTGGAAGAATAACCATAAAAATCATTTTAATATTTACCTTCATTCATAATTATTTACTAAGTACTGTAAGTAGTAAGTGTCATCAGTGAGTTCTTATAATAAGTGGTTGTTCATATTGGTTTGTTTTTTCAGAGTACTGGCCAATGTAAAGGATTTGCTTATGTGCATTTCAAGTTTCGAGCGGATGCTGCTAAAGCTATTCAAACTTTGAATGGATATGGTTATGATCACTTAATTTTGAATGTTGAATGGTCAAAGCCACCTCAAAATAACTAATGATTTGTATACTTATTCAACCTTGTCACACATTACAGAATTTTTAAATAAATTGAATTTATCAATCAATAGTTTTTCATTTGGTAAAATAGATATACCTAGTAAATTGAAATAAAAAAGGAATGCATGTTATTGGTACACATAATGAGAATATATGTGAGCCAGTGTAACTACAGGCACAAGGGACATAACATCTTACTTCCCAAGGTTGGTGGTACATTGACGATGTAATGAATAGTTAATATTTCTTACAGTGTTATTGTCTATGGATGATGGTGACCACTTATCATCAGGTGGCCTATATGCTCGTCCACCACTTATACAATATATTTATGAGGATAATAACATCTTTTTATTTCCACTTAAAACTTGGATGAACCTTAATAGAAGAATGTGAACATTGGCTATGAATAAAGAACAAATTGCAACATAAATTAATGCGAAGCCTAAATCCATCCTGATTTAGGCTTTGCATAGCTTGCCTAAATCCATCTTTGCCTATACTACCCAGACTCGCATCTGGGTAGTATAGGGGTTACAATAGGTCCGATGTGGATGTTTAAGATTTTAATAAGATCTCTGATTTAAGACCTTGTTCTTGAACAAAGTTCATTAAAAGACTGATTAATGATGATATGTTTTCCTAAAAACAGGAAATTCTGGAAAAAATATTTTTCTGCTATATCTTTTTGAAACAAGTATTTAATTGTGAAAAAGAATAATTTTTAGATATGTATATTGGTATAATCCATATATGCAAATTGCCTTTCTAAGTTAAGTAAAAACAATATATATATTTTTTTATTGATTAAAAAATATTCAATAACTAACGTTATAGAGGAATATAAGTAAAAAAAAATATTAAAGGGAATAATTTAATAAAGCAGTTAAATACACAAAATCACAATATTCTTAAACAATACATCCCACAAACATTCACCATCATTACGTTTGTTTTGGATAACAATAAGGTTTCTTTCTATAGGCTGAAATAGCATAAAAAATCTTTAAACACCATTCACAATAGCAGTACATTTACTTTATTTAGATCCAAAGTAATACTTATATCAAGAATAATTTAGTGAAAACTCCAATTTTGCTGTAAGTCAACTAAATCTTGCAATTTTCATGACCTATAATTTGTTTTTATATTTAGATATCAATGTCATATTTTTCATCATCACTGTTAGGGCTGTAAGTGTCTTCAGGCAGACGAACTTCCCCACAAAACATAAGCTCAACATAATTAAAGTAATCTAAGGCAATGTTTGTAAGCATTGCCCCAGTTGATACACCAAGAATTGTACCAAGAACTGGTTTTTGACCAATTGAGCTTCTCAAAATAGCCCAAAGGAAAATCGAACCAAGTGGCCAAAGACAACCTCCCAAGAAAGCCCATGAAAACCGTCTTGCAGGGGCCGCTGCAGCAATGTGCGGACGTGCCCACAACCATAGTCCAGCACCTCCTCCAGCAGAGAGAAATAAAACATCAGTTATATCACGACGAGGGAATAGCCTGAAATATTATTAGTATACATTTTTAATATGCTCAGTAATTTAATATTTTAATTATTTTAAAATAATTATTATAAGTTTATCAGTTACAGTTAAAAGTTTGGAAAGAACTAGTAAAAGTAACTTGACAGATTATTTTATTCTACTTGATTTTTATTGTTTACTGTGGCACAAGATCAAAATGTAAGAAGACACTCGTCTACTACATACGTACCTTACCATGAGATGAGGGTTCATTACACCTATTGATAAAGTTGTGTAACTAACAAGACCTTGTATAGGTAAATAATAAAATAATACATTTTCTTTTGTAAGCGGCGGTACTCTCGCTTGGATTATTGATTTATTCACTGTCTCCACCGTCTTCGAAAATGTTACCGGTAAGGCAGTAACTTGTCGTTTTAGGTTGTGGTAAATTCTTTCTATAATTTCCATCTTCCTCTAATGGTTATGTAGCTCAATATAATTAAACTTGAGCCGAGCGTAGCGACGTTACGTTGCTAAGCATTATTTGGCAACTGTATGTTTGTGACGTTATTTAAAGTACGATTTAACTATCACCATTATACATAGATTCATTCAAGAATAATTTTAATTTCGCAAGATCAGTTTGATATCTGACATTGACAATTATGTTGTTGATTTAATCGATTACGTCAAAAGTTTTGACTTTAGAATCAAATTCAGAAATCAAACAACTCATATAGTATTTTATATAAAATTAGTAAAACGGATATTGAAAAGAACACATAGAAAAATATAAATTTAATTCTGAAGAACAAGAAACAATTTGAATTATAATTAAACTCACTATTAAAATTATATTGACAAAGAAACCCACAGGATATTTGCATGGAATAAGGCTTTTTTAGTTTTTGTTGGTAGGTATGTTTATTAAATAAAATTTCATATCCTTCATCCGTAATTTGTCTTTTGGTATGTCTTTTTACCAAAGATTCAAACTTTTGTATCCTGATTCCTGAAGTCATTTTACAGTAAATTTATTTCCACCCAATTACAATGTTTTTGCTAAATAAACATGGTAAATAAACAAAATTTATGTGGTAGGTTCAAACGATTGGACTATTCCACTTCAGTTTTGTCATTTATGAGAAAAACTCCTAATTGTAGAGCCAGTATATCGAAGTCAGTTACAAAAATTAAAAAGAGCGGTATCCTTAGGTTCCGACTTACAATATACTTAAGATAGATTCTGCTTTTTTTTTTCCTGCTGCCTCTATGTAAGTAAAATTCCGATAGCAACTAGCAAGTCGGTTATCTTGTCATTGCCAAATGTCAATATTTAAATATGAATTATTATTATAACCTCCTCTCCTTATGTTAAAAGTGTTTTACATAATTATTATGTTATTATCACAATAACTAAAATATTGAAAAATATGTTTTATACTAAATTATAATTTTCTCCTCTTCTATAGCTATATTTAATAAAAATGATTAATTTAAGGAATAAGTGTTTTACTCCTTTAGTATTTAGAAGAGCAAAATATAACATCAACAATCACTTAAAAAGAACTACTCGAAATTTATCATGTCTCCTTGGAATAGAAACATCCTGTGATGATACAGGCTGTGCTATTATCAGTGATAATGGTGAAGTATTAGGGGAAACTCTGAAATCTCAAAATTTAATGCATCTTCGTAATGGTGGAATTATTCCTGATGTTGCTCAAGATCTACACAGAAAATACATTGAACCAACTGTTGATAAAACTTTACAAGCAGCTAACATAAGTATGTCAGATATAAGTGCTATTGCTGTAACTTTACAACCTGGTCTTCCATTAAGTCTTGCTATAGGTATGAAATATGCAAAGCATTTGGCTAGAAAATTTAATAAGCCCATCATACCAATTCACCACATGGAAGCACATGCATTAGTTGTGCGAAAGGAATATGATGTCCCATTTCCATTTTTAACATTGCTTATATCAGGTGGGCACTGTTTACTAGCTGTTGCTCAAGATGTGAACAAATTCTTGTTATTAGGAGAGAGTATGGATAGTGCTCCTGGAGAGGTCTTTGATAAAATTGCAAGAAGAATGAAATTACGAAATGTACCTGAATATTCACAAATGTGTGGTGGACAAGCAATTGAAATGGCCGCCAAAAAAGCAACAAATCCACACATGTTTAAATTACCTCTCCCATTAGCAGAATATAAAGATTGTAATTTTAGCTTCAATGGACTTAAAACATCTGTGTTGTATCAACTTCATAAAAAGGAAAAAGTTCACAATGTGGAAGCTGATAAATTAATTCCAGAAGTGAATGACTTATGTGCGGCAACATTAATGGCTATTTCTAGACATTTAATCCATAGGACTCAGAGAGCTATAGAATTTTGTAGTAAAAATGATTTAATACCAGATAATAAGAAACAACTTGTTGTATCTGGTGGTGTGGCATGCAATAATTATATCTTTAAATCTCTTACAATGCTGTGTAATGAATTAGATTATGCCATTTTCAGACCCACACCAAAGTTATGCACTGATAATGGAGTTATGATAGCATGGAATGGTTTGGAAAAGTGGCGGAGAAATATTGATATAGTTACTGATCTTAAGACTTTAGATATAAAAGCTCAAAGTCCATTGGGTGCAAGTCTTGTTGAAAAAGTTATTGAAGCAAGGATACCAACTAAATTGTTTAAAATTAAAGTAAATCTATAATAAATTGGTAAATAAACTAGATACAACACATGTAAACATTTATATAATTCCTCAATCCTTTAAATTATTTTCTTAAAGTCTATATCAAAATACTAAAATACCTATATAATTTTTTCAGATTGCTTAGCCACGAACTTGAGTTAAGTAATTGCAATTTTTTATAAAAAATTCAAAGTAAAGGTTATTAATATTTTTTTTCTTTAAAGAGGTATACTTATTTATTATTGTGCATGTAATTTCCTAGTTTCAAGCATGGATTATTATTTTCCTTTTCGACTTGTCTGGGCGCTGAAACATAAAAACTGAACTTATGTTAACATAGGGTAATATATATCACACATTTACTTTACAATACATTCAAGAAAAACCTGGACTTTAAGAAATAAACGACGCAACTCAACGAATTAAGAGTAGAATGCATAATACAATCTGTTTAGAAAAAAATGACTATATAAATACGTAATTCATACCTGGAACTTCCCAAGTGTGCGATACACGTTTTTGTGGATACTTTTTAATATGTGCATCTGATCTGTTTACGAAGGTATTTTGTAACTTGAAGCTAGTCAGTAACGTGTAACTACTCGAAGGATAAGAGTGTGTTTTTCGTATTAAATTTCGTATTTAATATCTTAAAAATTAAAATGTTGAAATCATTAATAATTGAAAAAACAATTAAAACAGTAAATTTACTTCAACGTTACTTATCTTCTGTCAGACAGGAAGGTACTTATAAAAAAGACCAAAATGATTTATTGTGTTTTGAAGACATTCCAGGTCCTAAAAGTTACCCTGTTATTGGCACATTGTACAAGTATTTACCTTACTTAGGTAAGTAACATCAATGGTAACACATTTACATAAATAATATTTTTTTTTTATAACTTTTGACATCGAATTAACGGTTATTTTTGCAGATTACCCCTTTTTGTATATTTTAATAATTTTTTTTCGTAAATAACCTCTCTCTGAATTTTATATAATCAGTATGAGACGAGAATAATAAGACGTTCTGCTTATAAGGACTTGTTTACATTGCTCCGGTTTTTAAAATCCATATTATATTATTAAGTAAATTTTTCTTTAGGTAATTAAGGTTTTTTCTTATTTTAGTTATTATTTAGAGGTTAAGGAACCCAGTAAAAGTTGATGTTTTTATTTCTAGTACATATTTGCCGAAAAATATCATATTAAAAATTCCATATTTAAATAGCGCGCGAACACGATACTTGGATAATATGGCGCTGCAATGGGGTCGGTGACATCACTTGCCTGTATTTTAATCTGTTGTACTTATAGTAGGCAAGCAGGGCTAAAAACAAGTAACTTCGTCATAAGCCGGCCAATCAAGAGCGTTTTGTCTCACGTGACAAACGTTTAAAAAAATGCATTTTTATTTATGGAAATTTGAATAAATCACGTATTGTTTTCAAATGTCGTTAGTAAATAACCATTTTTAAACTCATTATTTAACTGATTACAATAATTGACACTTTATTTTCGCATTGTTAAATAGCCTATTACAGGACACCAGGAGCATAAGGTTTCCTCGTTATATTTCAACCGGTGACGCCCAAAATCTTCCGATATCCAAGGCGAGCAAGTACAGCACCTTGGAGTTACCCTATCCGATCCGTAGTCGTCCTAAGCACGTCCTATACGATCCCGTCGACAGACTCATTGCCGACAACTCTACTCAAATAAGTACATACAACACAAACCGACCCTGCCGGCGGGGTCGAGGTCCCTCTTATTTACCGACTCGTCGGCGCCTAGGCGTACGACGATGAATGCTCACGTTATTCCTCCCTGCAGCCGACGACGGCATCCTAAGCCGAGGTCCGGCGTCACAGGAGGCACCCTAGGATGCGCGTATTCTGAGCCCTTCAGTGGGCTCCCATCATTAGGTTTGAGTAGTTCAGCTCGCCTACCCCGCCCGGTGACGCTGTAGGGGCCAATAGGGCCAACTACAGTACTCAGTTCGAAAAAAAAAAACAAAATTTAGAATGGTCAACGATAAATATTCACCTTTTAATAATATGTTGATATGTACCTGAAGTTACTAGTTTTAATTGTCTATCCGTTTGACACGATTTCACGTTTATCTAATTTGATAAAAAGAACTGAATTTGATAAAACTTTTTATGAAGCAAACTTGAATCGTAAGGATAAGGCTAAGTTAACAAAAATAGAAGCTACTAATGGTTCAATTCTTGGATTGGTTACCATTTTGAACCGCAAACAATATTCATTTATGTAATGAAATAGATTTTCTTGTTTTGATAGAATTGGAAATACTTTACATTGCTATGAATAAAATTGTGCTTTTCCGATGAATATAAAACCTAGGTGCCTCATTATAATGAGAAGTGAGTTTATTTCCTTTTTTTTAAGTTTATATGTTAAAACGATTTTGACTATTTTAAATTTTATTTAACAACCAAATGTATATGAGTAGTGAAAATAGTTTAATTTACTTCAACGGCTGAGAATAAGTGAAAAATGTGTAGTAGGTTTAACTTGTACAGGTAAATTAAATAATTCTAAATATAAATTAAAAAAAAAAAAACTATATAAGAAATGTAGGTCTTTTTAATTTGATGTATTTATTAAAACTCCAGTTATTTTTATAGGTGACTACGATGCGGAGGCGCTAGACAATGTTGCGTTGCTCAATTGGCGTAGATACGGAGGCTTAGTCAAGGAAGTTCCTGGTGTGAGATTGCTACATATTTACGAGCCCGAACTAATAGAAGCAGTATTTCGTCAAAAAGAACGGTATCCAGCCCGCCGGAGTCATGTTGCTATGCTACATTATCGGCTTAGCAAACCAGAAATATACAATACGGGCGGACTTCTTTCCACGTATAATTCAATATTTCATTATTCAAATACTTTACAGATACAACATGATATGACTTTGTATTTACTTTTATATTTCTATTTCGGCACAAATAATAAACATTATACTAATATTTACTTCCGTATAATATTTCAGAAACGGTCCTGAATGGGGTCGAATCCGAAGTTCATTTCAAAAGAATTTTTCTAGTCCTCAAAACGCTAAACAGTATGTTTATGATGTTGATAATATTGCGAAGAAATTTGTGATGTGGGTTAAGGAATGTAGAACTTCTTGCATTGAAGATTTTTTGCCATACTTAAATCGCCTTAACTTGGAAGGTATAAAATTAATCATTTTTAAAGAAAGTAAAGGAAATCTTATTTCAAAAGTACTTAAGGGGAGGTGATCATTATTGTAGGCCTACAGTTCAGTTACATATTCTTTTAATAATATAAAATTGGAGTGTCAGTTTGTAATATTAAAATAACCGCTTTTTTCTAGATGCACGGTATACACGGTAGATATACCAAAATATTTTTTTATTGTTTTTGTCTGTGTCTCTTTGTTTCGGCTAATCTCTGGAACGATTGGATTGATTTTGGTTTGATTGGTCTTTCACTGGCAATTAGCCGATGTAATAAGAAGTAACTTTGACTACAATTTTATTTTTGTTAATATCAGTCGCGCACGAAGTCGCGGGCAGATATTATACTATATTCATATTTTCTTTAAATTAAAAAATGTACTATATTAGCTTAAAAATGGAATAATTAAAAAAAACACAATATTTTTTACAGTGATTGGTGTTATTGCTTTTAATGAGCGTTTTGACAGTTTCTCCCCGAATGAACAAGACCGAGAATCTCGAAGCAGTAAAATTATTAAATCAGCCTTTGGTTCTAACAGCGGTATTATGAAACTTGATAAGGGATTATTTTGGAGATATTTTAAAACACCATTATACAGAAAACTCGCGGAGTCTCAGGAGTACTTAGAAAAGTAAGTTTTTGTGTGAAATAGCTTGACGTCACAGAGTTTAAAACTTATTTAATATGTTAATCTTTGGTCCAAACAGAATATCTATCGATATATTGTTAAATAGAATACATTTTTACGATAAAGAAAAGGATGACGATGACAAATCCCTGTTGGCTTCTTTTCTTCAACTACCTAACGTCGATTTTAAGGATATTACTGGAGTTATGGTGGATATTTTAATGGCAGCCATAGATACGGTAACTTTTTTATTTTTTTGTGGCTTTTGTTTGTGCCAAACAGGCACATATTACTTCACCAATGTCACGTGCGATGCTGAAGACACGATAGAAATTGATTGGTACGGTCGAGATTACATGTTCAAATTAATTTTGAAGGCATAATAGTAGTAGACAAATTGGGAACATATAACCTAAAAAACTTTTTTCTTAAATATAAATAAAAATGTATATATCAATAACTACGGTAATAATATTATGTATCTTATTCAATTTTAACACCGGAATGAAAATTACTTACTGATTTAGAACTTAATAGAGACAGCTCAGTCAACTTGGTACTACTGTTGTGATATACCTACTTAAAACAATTGATGAATGAATGAATGAATTGGATGGTCGCTTGACTAATCTAATAAATTATTTACATGATTGTATTGGTAATTGGACATTTATTAGACACATCAAATAGTATTTTTTTATTTAAATTGAAACAATTATTAAAATGACTAGATAGTAATTAATAGCGTTATTATTGGCCCCACGTTGGGTTTTATAGATTTTCGGCTGCACACACATAATACATACACAGAACGATAATAATATGTCAGTACTTCTACAATGTTATAGAATGGTGTAGGTATGTCCTAAATGTCTCCGTGTGTTGTTAACGATAAGAAAAGGGAGAGGTCAGTCAAAATTGACTGAGAATAATAGCCTAAGCAACCTTTTGGAAGACCGCTTAGGCAGTTATTCTGTTCTAATCATTTCCATTTATTTCTAGTTTTATATTGGTCGATTTTTATATGGTTTCTAATATACTGATTAAATTAAATACCTACTTATTTTATTTTAGATTTCTAGATCTTTCAATAAATTTGCTTCCCAAATAAAGCCTAAAAACCACCTTTTGATTTGCAGATATATTATTTCTATTCTAATAAACTAATAGACTAGATTTTTAATTTAAATTATTTTTTTGTTATAGACTTCGTATACAACTAGTTTTGCCTTATATCATTTAGCACGAAATCCAGAAAGTCAGAATAAATTATTCGAGGAACTGTTCTCGCTAATGCCTGAAAAAGATGCAGAAGTTACATCTGAAATACTATCGAAAGCTGTGTATCTTAGGAGTTGCGTTAAAGAAAGTCTACGTCTGAACCCCGTCGCAATTGGAGTTGGTCGAGTGTTACAAGATGATGTTATATTAAAAGGATATTTAATCCCCAAGGATGTAAGTCTTTGTTTGTTTTTTAAAAACTTTGTTTTTCTCTCATTCAAAGGGGTTAAGTAAAAAACACTTAAGAAAAAGTACAAGCCAACAGTAATACTTACTTACTTTTATAAATACCCACTTATTAATATTTTGATTTTCCAGACGGTAGTTGTGATGCAGAACATGATAGCATCCCGTCTACCTCAGTACGTCCGCGATCCCTTGCGTTTCAAGCCGGAGCGCTGGATTAGAAACTCTGACCACTACGAAAATATCCACCCATTCCTTAGCCTCCCTTTTGGATTTGGACCGCGGTCGTGCATAGCACGGAGACTTGCGGAACAAAACGTCAGCATCACTTTGATACGGGTAATAGAAAATAGATTTAAAACATTATTTTTTTTTGAGTTTATTTTTAAATTGGAAAAAATATGGTGGTGTGTTAAATTTTCGAGATTTATTTATTTCAATGTGTAATACATTGAAATAAAACTAGTTATAACGGATTTGAATCGGTATATTAATTATTTTTGACATCCCGACGTTTCGAGCACTTTACAGCGTTCGTGGTCACGGGTAGGTCTACCCGTGACCACACGTAATAACTATTTTTATTTCAAAATATGGTGGTAATGAGAAGATAGTAGAGTCTAAATAAGAAGGTTATGTGAAAAGCCAAATACCTTAGACTTCAATTAAACTTACTTATGTTGTTGCAGTTGATTCGGGAATTTAAAATAAAGTGGATCGGAGGTGATCTCGGTGTCCAGACTCTATTGATTAACAAGCCTGATAAACCCATATCATTATCATTTACTTCTAGAAATGTATAATAATATGACATACCAAAATGTATTCAAAAAAATATATAGCGTTCAAACATTATATGTTTTTTATTTCTTTATGAATTGTGCAGATAAATTGTTCGACTACCTATCTATTAACTTTATTTTTAGTGTTAAATAGATACGGGAAGCTAACGAATTACAAGTATTTTTAATGATTGCTCTGCATTATAAGAAGCTGCGGTCACTTCTTGAGTAACATTTTAATATAAAAGTATTTTACTAAACTACTTATAAATCTACTTATTTTACTTACCAATATCCCGTAACAAATTCGTAGATATCCAAAATGCGATTTTGTTTTCACAAATCTTGAATATCATAAATACAAGGCTTTTTAATATTTTCTCGTTGTACCTACATATTCTTATAATCTTTAATATTTGTGAATTATAAAATGGCCTTTCTAAATAGCATTATGAATGGGTTTTTTTTAACGTATTTATAACTACATAAAATCAGATAACAAATAATTGTATTAGCGACCATTTAAATTACAAACTTAAAAATCGAACAAACTAACCAACTTAAAAGTATTTAAATCTTAAAGTATATACAATATAGTTTTGTAGTCAATACGCATATCTAATTAGATGAGATTTAAAAATGCATTGAAAGAGTTGATCATAGTTATTTTGTGAGCAAACAGAACCAAATAACCTTAAAGAGTTTGTCGCAATACGAAATCACATTTATTGAAAATTTGTGCTCATAACTACTTTTTTTATAAGCAAGGATTTTATATTTTCTGTCACTGTCCGAGTTCTCTATGAAAGCTAAAAAGGAATAAGAATATTATGATACAAGGGTGCAATTGGTGCACTTTCATCTTATTGGCATTCTACAGTATTTTTTCATGTATATTTAATAGTCCTAAGCAAATTATTCGAATGTTAACACATGTTGTGATGTTATTAAAAATAATTTATCTAATGATGCTAATTCAATTCGCTATGCAGGTAATACTGATTACATGTAATGGAATATTTTTGTTATCATTTAGTAAGCATTGCATAAGTGAAATATGCCTTAACTCATTAATAAACAATCACAAAATTAGTTTTATAATTAAGGTAATATCATAAATATATATATAAAGGCAGAATATTGTTCAGAAGATTAATTACACAAAATACGAGGAAAGGTACGTACTATTATCTAATATCTTTATTTTATGCGTAAAAATGATTTTACTGAATTTTAAATGTCATAAATTCTACGTAATAAATATTTCTTTATTAATATTATTTATTTTTCCAGATGTATTGTATGTACTTTGGTGTTCTTTGTTTGGTTGCGTCAACACTTGCGCTTCCAACTATTTCGGGTCCTTATTCTACGAGTTCGAATGAAATTAATGAAAAAGGAGAAGAGCATTTGCACAATGTAGAAGTTGTTAAAGGCGAATCTGGGTTCCACGGTTCTGTTAACGTACAATCGTCAGAATATAATGGAAAAGATAAAGATACAGACGATTGTAAGGAAGAACAAGAAAATAACGAGTATAATAATGGCCACAACCAAGTTTCTAAAGTTGAGGATGAAGATGTTGACGATGAAGAGGTAGAAAAAGAAGAAGTTGGAGAGATAGAGGATGGAGATGTATACGATGAGGAAGAAGGTATTCAGAGTCAAGTCGAAGATGACGAAGAGGACAGAAATGAAGAGAATGATGATAAATATTCGAAATTTGAAAAGAGTGTTATCATAAAATGGAAGGTTCCAACGTCATTCTTATTTAATAGCTTGTTTGCTAATGTGTCACCTGTACTTCGAGCTCCTTCTCCTTATGTTTATCAGAAATACCGATTTCCAATACAAAATGTGCCATATCCGGGCTATGTTAATTATCATTTGTAAAACGAACTAACAAAATAAACATAATTTATTTTTAATTTCTTTCATATTTTGTCGTTAGCGGCTAGCACCTATTTCGCCCTTATTCATTCCAATTGACATTGATATTTAATAACAATTAAGTAGCATATCTCGACTATAAATTAATATAGAAAAGAAAAGACCATATAGACAAAAAAAGCAATATTAAAATAGGAACTACTGCAAAAGACAGCAATAACTCATTCCCATTATAAAAATTCAAGATATGTTTTTTACATAATAAAATGTGCCTTTAAATTATTATTATTCTTTTATGCTTTGTTTCTTCTTCTTTTTGAAAAAAAAAATATAATTAATGTAGTTTAGTTTTCTTAACTTCAAAAATTTATTTAAAAAAAGTTTCAATTAAAATCTACTTTTTCTTTTGTTTTATAAAAACGATTTAACACTGGATATTTATCAATATTTAAATAATAATTATCGGTCCAAATTTAAAAATGGGAGACGGAAAACAAATTTATTTCAATTTTTTTTATTTGTATTCCTCAAAAATGCCTCAAAAACTAAAAAAATCTTTATGAAACTTGGCCTGCAGATTATTTTAAAATCATAACCGTTTTCTTAGCTTTCCAAAAATGTTTAAAAAAAGGAAATTATTTCAAATCAACCGAAATAAAATCACCAGAAAGGGCGCTGGTGGACATTCGTATTCGAACATGAACGAATTCGTACTAAAGGTCGCTCTTTAAAATTAACTAAAAATAAAAACAAATGAAAAGAAACTAGCTTACTAAACTGACATACATAATACAAATTTAAAATAAAATTTAGAAACAGAAATAGTTCAATAGCTAAGTTATAAATATGACATTTTGTAATATAGCCTAAATAAAGTATTAATAAGCGAATCCGAGAGACTCTCTATAACAGAGCACAGCACACACAGCATGTTCTACAATTAATAATGCAGGATTCTATCCTTACTATTATCATCACGAATAAGTTTCTGATCATTTTTGACAAATTTTGAAAAAAAAAAACTAAAAAACGTGATAACTCAAAAATTTTTCACTTTTGGATTATGCATATGGGGGTTAAAATTATTGCAAATAGTCACCCCTATCACTTCCTAACGGATATACGTCGAGTTACCAATAACCCTGTATATAAATCTGTAATACTGTCTGCGATTGCCGAAGAATGGATAAACTCGTAATATCGGTATTTTGTTAAATCTTAAGTGTATATTAGAAAGTAAGACTAACTGCTACACTGACCAATAGACATATAGGTATTTCATAAAAATAAATAATAAAAAATAATTTGTAAACGGTATAGATACGGCAGTGCACAACAGCTTCAAATAACTCAGAAGAACATTCACGAATTTGTTGTATTAACTATGATAGTCCTACGGATAAATGCACCTGGGTAGGCTTTATATTACAACTTACGCGATAAGATGGGCGTTATCACCACGAGCTTGCCATCAGTCTACAATATTAACCGAAAAATGTAGCATTTCTGAATGATATCAGGCTTGAACAGCTCTCAAAATGCACGGTAATATTATCGATATACATGTAATATTGTTGACGAAGCCGCCGTCAGTCACTTCATACATGCTTTAAGTCAAATCACAGAAATCATCAGGATCATGTCAATAGAAGGTACATTAATTAAATGACTAGTTTGGATTAAATTAACAGACAAGTCATCGACCAACAATGATTAATTTATTACAAAACTAAATGTCTTTCCGTTTTTCTGTTTTTACTTCTGTGTGCGATAATCTGAAAACTATATAGATTTTACTTCTTTGAATAATGTGACAATCAACGATTGTTGAAGGCGTCGGTATAAATCAAGCTAACTAAGAGCTTTTCGCGAGTGCGAGTTATAAGTATTACGATTTAAAGATTTTATTTAGAACCTTAGAATGCATAATTTTTTTTTATATAGTTGGCCTATAAGTCAATAATTATCTTGTATCGAGTAACTTATTTATCAATTATGTTACTAAAATGACTTTAATTTTTTTAATAGGCCCAATTAATAAGTTGTAAGTAGATGGCAGTATTCTGTGCCAAAGATAGGATTTATTTGTTAGGACCTTTGCAGGGTCGGAAAATAGATGTTATTAGTTTACGTTTCCCCTTCATGTATTACATAAAATGGTTGTCAACGTTTCTTTCAAAGCGATACCTAAAAATGTTATAGCATAATTTACGTTTTCTTACATGATGTTTGGTCAACAGAACGCAGTTTGTGCGAAATGCAACAATTTTGTATGAGTGATACGTTTTAAAGACCGGCATTATTAGGTTGTTTCATGAGATCCTTAATAAGTAGTAAGATATAATCAGCAAACAATACGATGTGTCAAATACCTATCACATAAAAAGTGGAAACAAGTCTGGCTTGTTATCATTGTTTGTTCCAAAGCTTTAAGTGGTAAATTAAGAGGCGATGCTTATGTCGTCTGAACCTAGCGGGACGGCCCTTTTTAATTCCCGGTTCACCATCTCCTCCTGGACTATGATGGATTTTATAGAAGAAGGCTACGGCCCTCAAACTGTTTGCGTGTGCGGTCTCTTTCAACCTAGCGGGCCAGGAGCTGTCCCTCCGCTTTACATAAAGACTAAATGACTAGTTTTTAGTAATATGGCATATTCCTCATAATTTATGTCGTTTTAAATAATAACCATCACGCAAAACATTTTGTAGTTAAAAAAAATTACATTCAAATCACAAATATTTCTTGTTTAGAGTTATTTGTTTTATTAGCAAGATAAATAGAATTGCTGAGCAAAAGCAAAAATTGTACGTAAAAAGGTTTTTTTTTATTGATTGACAGATACCTATATTACATTTTATTTATTTTTCCTTGTTATAATTCTCCATAACTAAGTAAGTATTGTCATTTTATTGAATAATAATAATGTCTAATGATGATTCTATGATGCAACATATTAATGTATATAATTATTAATTATTTGTAATTGAATTGAATTGCTTACGCAATTCTCCTTTTACGTTAATTTCTCCTTACCCATTAAAAATCAATCACAAAATTGGTTTTATAATTAAGGTAATATATATAAAAGTCAGCATATTGTTCGGATTAATTAATTACACGAAATGCGAGGAAAGGTACGTACTGCCAATAACTTTATTTTATGCGTAAAATAATTTTGAATGTCATAATTCTATGCAATAAATATTTCTTTATTCATATAATATATTTTTCCAGATGTATTGTGTGTACTTTGGTGTTCTTTGTTTGGTTGCGTCAACACTTGCGCTTCCAACTATTTCGGGCCCTTATTCTCCGAGTTCGAATGAAATTAATGAAAAAGGAGAAGAGCATTTGAACAATGTAGAAGTTGTTAAAGACGAATCTGGATTCCATGGTTCTGTTAACGTACAATCGTCAGGAGAATATAATGGAAAAGATAAAGATAAAGACGATTGGAAGGACGAACAAGACATTTATGAATACAATAATGATCACAACCAAGTTTATAACGAATTAGAGGATGAAGAAGTAGAGATTGAAGAGGCGGATGATGAAGGAATAGAGAACGAAGAGATAGAGATTCTAGAGGCAGATGACGAAGATGAGAGTGGTTACGAGAGTGATGATAAATATTCCAAATTTGAGAAAAGTGTTATCATCAAATGGAAGATTCCAACGTCATTCCTTTTAAATAGCTTGTTTGCTAATATATCTCCTGAACTACATGCTCCTTCTCCTTACGTTTATCAACCATTCCGATTTCCAATACAAAAGGTTCCATATCCGGGCATTGGTGATTACTAATTGTATATATAACAAAGTGACATATTGCTTGGGAAGAATAAAAATTTAATTCGTTAATTCACTTTTTTTTAGTAACCGGCTATTCCATTATATTATATAATAAATACTTTTGGGTGAGATAGCATATATATATATATATATATATATATATATATATATATATATATATATATTTAGGAAATTATAATTTGTAACAAGTATAAAAATAACAAAAGGCCCCAAAGAATTTTTGTGTTAATGAGGAGAACGCTAATAAAATGCGAATTGTTATATATATATATATATATATTTAGGAAATTATAATTTGTAACAAGTATAAAAATAACAAAAGGCCCCAAAGAATTTTTGTCTTAATGAGGAGAACGCTAACAAAATGCGAATTGTTGGATATTAAACTTAGAGATCAAAATGTCAGTTCATTCAACTAACGAGGCTTGGTTATAATATAAAGTTTATATTGATTTGCTTTTTAAATTCTACCGAAAAACATGTGTCCATATATTACATTTTCTAAAATAAAAACTTATTACCATGGCCAAGTTTCACCTTCACTAGTCAAGAGTCAACCTCTTGGAATTTGTCACACCTTCAATATCGTCGTCGAAGGCTCGTGATCACTGTGCCAAAAAAAAAAACTGTTGTTGAAGGCAACTCTTTCAATTAGAAGATATGAGCGTGGTTAATGCTCGCTTAATGTAAATGAGATTATTTTTAAAACGTTAATTATTTTCAATTCCTTACTTACTTAATTAAACCAATATGGCACTAATTTAAGTGAATGATATTTGCTTGATTATTGAAAATTTTAGGCTTGAAATTTAATTGTAATATTTAATCGTTATTATCTGTCTGTAATCGTCATTATTGTGATCCATGAGTAAGATTTTATCTTCTACCGTTGTGCACAATGCACAGTTTGTCCATTGTTGTTTGAACATTCAGAAGTCATCGTTGATGTTAGAATATTTATTTTAAAAACAAAGCTCAAATATGTATAAAATTTACACTTATATAATAGTTTACTTCATAGTAGGGCTAAGACAACTCTAAGAAACATCCATACCCACCCTGATGGACTTGATTATGAGGCATATTGTAGCCAAACAGCAATACACTATACTTGGTGGTAGGGCTTTGTGCAAGCCCGTCTGGGTAGGTACCACCCTCTCATCAGTTATTCTACCGCCAAATGGCAGTACTCAGTATTGTTGTGTTCCGGTTTGAAGGGTGAGTGAGCCAGTGTAACTACAGGCACAAGGGACATAACATCTTAGTTCCTAAGGTTGGTGGCACATTGACGATGTAAGGAATAGTTAATATTTCTTATTCTTACAGCGTCATTGTCTATGGGTGATGGTGACCACTTACCATCAGGTGGCCCATATGCTCGCCCGCCAACCTATAACATAAAAAAAATACTCAGTTGTATCCCGGCTAACTATAGACCTTGTGTCTATAGTTAGCCGGGATACATCTTATTCCCCAGGATAAGTGGGGCACTGGCATACACTGAATGGTTTATTTTTTTTAATATTTTAATAGCTGCATCATTACACACATAGGCTGAGATGACCGAGACGTTAGTACGTGTGCATCTTATCATAAGATTAGCCAGACAAGTATCGTCGAATTTTCATGATAGCGATGACGGATAACACCGTGTGGGAATCTACATGTGTCTAATTTGTATGTAATTTTGCCACATGTATATGTACCAACCCGCATTTTTGGAGTAGGCCCCCTTCTCCTCAAAAAGAAGTCCCTAAAGGGACATTTAAAGGCTGTTACTTGTCATTTTAGAAAAGGAATTGAATTTAAAGACGACTATTATTTATATATCAAAACAAAATTTTGTTAAATTAGAAATATTTATTGGAGTGTCATTATAAATACATTTGTAAATAGTAATAATTAATTACCAATTAATTATTACAATATCATATAATTGTGTTTTAAATCACAAACTTATAACATTATCATTATAACAAGTTATTACACGTATACAATAAATTTAGGTTTGTGATTATAAATATATTTTATTTTTGGTTATCTAGTTAAATAAGTGTTATAAATATTTCCCACTAAATTGTCATAGCAACGAGAAGTCATTAAATATATTTTTAATTCAAATAGCATTTATAGTTGAAATGACTAATCATTCGCTATAACACTGCAAGTACTGTCACCAAGTTAAATACGAAAAAAGAAATACTTAAATATACTTTACAAATATATAACAAAGCTTTAATAAAGGAATGACAAATAAATTTAAAAAGTTTTATATTTTAAATACATTTTGTACATTTAAGGATTTGTCCTTAAACGGTAGAGCTTGACTATAATATGCCTACGCAATACTCATTCGTAAGAAAATAACAAATTAAGTCAAGTTCAATGCCCGCTTCATACGGCCTTACTACTACTAGTCTAAATCCTTTTTAGTATTTTATTACAAATATCAACATATTACGGTAAATTTTGCTTATAGAAACAACACCAATAATATATTCGTATTTCTAAATGTTTTCGTAACTAGTAGCGTAGGTATTGTATTTTTTGTCCGTCAGTTTCGGTTCATGGCACAAGTAATTATGAATTCTATTAATTATTTAGCTTGTTATTAGTCCGATTATCTTTCTATTAATTTAGCGAAACCATATGTCATTCTAAAATAAATTAAATTTATTCATTTATAATTATGACTACTAAGTAACTTAAATTTATGAACAATAATATGGCTAAGAGGTTTCGTTCGAAGATCAATCGTTTTGTCTCTAGCAATCACTTGAAGATTATTTAAAATTAGAATACTGCTCTATGTGGTAACTACAACACATTGAATATTTATACATAAAATTCACTTAGCAGGTCTTGGGTCGTAGGGAGTGGCGTCATGGCCAACATATCTGTTGTTTTTTCGAATTTGGAACCCTTGGCCCGGCGCTGTATTATAATATATTACTCGACGAATCCCGAAAGGATCTATATATCCAAAACTACCCGTTCTTTCATCAGCATCTTGAGTTTCTTCTTCATGATACTGCTTAGGAAGATAGTATCGGAATCCATTCCTTCTAAAGGCGACACCATCATAGCCTGGGAATTGTGGAGTGTAACCGTCGCCCAGGTGCACTTCAGGTTTTTGTCTCCTGCTCCAGTCATTTGCATGCCTATAGGAATTTGGATTGATGACATCAAAACGGCCATTAGGAGTGCTATCACTTGCATAATATCCGTCGATCGTATTAGTGTTCGATACATCGTAATTATAAGGATTCGGCGTTGAAGAAGCTTCACTAGCTGTGATTGGTGTTACAGTTGGCTTAAAATCGTATTGTGTCGATGAATCGATAGAGTTCGGCGACACATTAACTTTTGGTGTTGAAGTTGGACGCGAATAAGATAGAGGTGGCGGAGTAATGGATATTTCTGTGGGGTAAAAATTGTGTAAACTTGGGGTAGAAGAATGAAGAAGCGGGGCTTTAGTTGTCGTACTGAAGCGTGGAGTCCCTCGCGGAGGATGAGGGGCTGGTGCTGGAGTTATGTTAAAACCAGAATCAGTTGGTGCTGTTTTTGCTATTTTAAGAGATTCCTGAAACAAATCATTGATTTATTAATATGCATACATAGTTCAAATTAAGTTGACCACATAAAATATTTATTTTTCAAATATATATTTCGTAAACAATTCTTATATTATTGAATATTTGGTAAATAATAATTCATACTCCTATCGGGCGGTTTTCTCCCACGTAAACAGTCTTCGACTTATAAATTCTGTATCCTTGGTCATCAGCAATGTAGTCTTGCAGTCTTAAAAATCCATCAGCGCCCACCCAGCCCGTGGTTCCTGGAAATAAATTTATCAGACTTAGTTGTACGATGATTCAGATTTTGGCCTCATTGGTATGACTTATGTGTGACTACCGTGGACGTGGGTATTAATCCGACATTTAAGATAATATCAAGTTCGAACTTAATGTAACGACTGATCAAGAAATGATAATACTTTATATTCATGTGAACACTTATTGAACCACTTATTGTTCTGATAGTTAAATTTCTTTGTACGTGAGTCATTACATTTTAGAATTTAGTAAGGGTTATTAATAATTAACACAAAATACTTTAATTCATTATATGTGTAATAATAAAATAATTAAATATTTCTGATATTAAAGAATATTACATCGTTAAAAATAAGTTTAAAAATTAAACCTTGTTAGAACTTATTTCCTTTAATGCTGTTTCTTATTTTGGTATTTTGAATCCATTATGCTTATGTATATATTTTACTAACATACTTTATTGTTTTAATAGGGGAAGAGTAACCAATAAGTATCACACCGGTGATAGCTTTACATCTAAGCTGAAGTATTAATTTAATTGATCTAAGAATCTATCAGTGCAATTTGATTAAATCTCTTTGGTTAAGATAGCCTATTTATTTAGAATATTATATACATAGGATATAAAAACTGTAAGTAATGTTGAGTGAGTAAGGAGGGGTAGAGCAGTACGGACGGTCCTTTATTGGCAGCTCTCACCTGTGTTATATAACAATCTCAGATTAGATTTTGAGCCTGTAGTCATGTTAGTTGTCTTTAAATTGTGTTGGTCGATTCTTTTCTCTCGCTAATGTTACTAATGTTACAAATTATATCTTTATAGGTTTCGTAATGAAACGCTCAGTTCTTCTCACCAACTTATGTAATGCACGATAGGCATAATATGTTTAAGGATCGTACAAACCACTGACGGAGGTGACGCAGCAAGTTTAAGGTCCGAATAAAGTATATTTAGATTTTATGATTCGATAGAGTAGGTTGTTATTTAAGAGCTGACTACAGGGCGTTATTTGTTAAGTGTAGCGCATGATTGGGTGCAATATGCTCGATGCGCGCGACGTCGACAATGGAAAAACTTCCTACTAAAAAAATAATTTAATTTAAGTATTCTTCAACGTAAGCTTAGGTTAGCTGGCCGTAATGCTTAATATTTTTTCTTTACAGTGATTTATTAAACAAATCCTGTGCCATGTAACCTTATGTGTTAATTAGTGGTGATATACTGTTTATTTTATATCTAACTAGAGACCCGCTCCGGCTTCGCACGGGTGCAATACTGATACTAAATATACTACAGAATTTGTTTATTTATGACATCACATTAGAAACTTCTAAAATTGTTAGTGTTTCATTACTATATTGTCCATGTATTATATATAAAAACTTTCCTTTCGAATCACTTTATTTATAAAAAAATATGCAATAAAATCATTTGTCATAAGTTTAAACGTCTTAGTATTTATAGGGATAGACAGCAGTAAGCGACTTTTTTATGCTATGTAATGATGATGATTATTTAATCAAATATCTAAATTTTATTTCATAATTATATAGTCTTATTAAAAATCATCTTACCGACTACAGAACCATCTTTGAGTCGTCGCTCTTTACGATACTGGCCGTTGTGTGTTTGGTAAAGGAAATACCGATCGTCGTCTTCATCTGTTTGTATATGGAACTGATCGGGATCTTGTTGCGCGCTGTAACCATCTAGAGCAGCTAGTGCGCTGTATGCGCACATCTGAAAAACAAAAAAAAAAACTTTTAAATTTAAACAATAAGATATTTTTATCTAATTAAAATAGAGGAAAGTAACGGCTTGTTAAAATTTCACTGCTGGACTAATTCTTTTACATTTTAAGAGGGATTGTAGATTTCCTAACGATTTTTCCTTAAACGCTGACCACGAAATGAATTATAAACACATACGAAGATTCATGTGTTCGACCCAATTGGCAAACTCTGCATCTACTATGGTATTGTTTAAATATAAATATATGTCGTATATCAGCCCATAAATACCACTCAGTGGTACTCACTCAATTAATCACGAAATTTCAGAGACTAAAAACATTACCTAAACAGTTCCTTATACGGCTTAGACTTTTATTACAAGGAGGAAAATGGAGGTTAGATATTTGTGTTTTATAAAATTCGTGTTGGTATAGCTGCAGGTTCACCTATTATATATACATGACATGTTTACATCTCAATAAAAATATGTTTTATTTTGCAGATACATACATTTTGATCTTGTGGGTGCAGTCTTCCCGCGATGTGCACTACCCGTAAAATCGGGCTTGTGTGAAAAAACAATGGGTAAGCCACGAATTAGAGACGCACGGAACCAGCACTTTATTGAACAATGGATGCTAAGTAGGCCTCGAAGGTCAGCATGAAGCAATGGAATTTAGTGGAATAAAATTAAATTATTGAAAATTAATTGCCACCAATACAATTTTATCTATAGTCTCATTATCTTCTTATAAAACGAACTCAATAAATTAAATCTCGAAACAAGTGCGTATCATAATATTTATAAGATGTAAATACATTATAAAAATAAATTCAATTTTGAAATAAATAATGTAAAACAAGCAACCTTTAAACAAATATCTAAATAAGATTCACGTTGTATTTGGTTTATCCATGTGAATTATTTTTCTGAAAATGTGACACAGGAAAAGTATGTACAGGAAAATCGGTCTAACTTATAAGATACCTATGTGTCAAGGTGTCATTTGCAATTAAAAACATATTGACAACAATTGCTTGTATAATGTATGGTATGCTTTGTTTGTAAAATTATATTTATAATTAAGTTGACATAAAAACTTCGTAATGCGTAAATACTTCCATGCTACATAATATTAGATACAGGATGACAATGATTTATTTGTCTTTGCTTATAGAGTTTCCTGAACATATCATGCTTTCGTACATTCGTACATTGTAAGATTTTTAAGGTAACCTGAAATTATTTTGACAGGGCATAGTCAAGATGAAACTTAGATAGTTGGGTGTATATCAAGAGTTAGACATAGAAATCCAAAAGCAATCTATATACATAGAGGTCCTTTAAAAGGATGAGATACGAGATAATTAATTGTGAACTTAGGTATAGAAAATTGAAGTACTATGTATAATAAGTACGAAGTATACTGAGAATTTTAAATGTATTGCCAAAAAATAATTTCCTGAGTATTGATTGATTGAGTATATCAGTACTGATTTTTAAAATAAATTATATCAATATGATTGAGTTTCCAATAAACGATTAGTCACATACTAGGAAGAAGCTTAGCACAATGCTGATAGATGCGCATACTGTAGCCTTATACATGACTAGTCTCGTAGAATAATAATATAGAGGTGTTCATCAGCATAACATACGAGGTTGGCGTTGTCGTAACCTCGGGAACAAACGTGGGCCGCGAGCTAAGGACCTACGCGGAAACGCACACGCATGTCAGATTAGGTGACAATTTTCAATAGGAAACTGAAAGTCCGAGTACTCTTAACGCGTTATCATATAGTCTTCATTTGAAACCATATTCTTTCTCGTTTAAAATAAATTTTCGTTGCCAAGCAACCAGTATACGTAATATAGGATTTCATGCGAATTATCGTGACTATGTTTAACCTAAGACAGCTATTAAGATATGCCTAATAGGAATTCAAATCTGAATGTTCGCATCGCTTTGACCATAAAATCAAATAATGACTCATATAATACTCAGAGCTATTTTTTCAAATTTGTCGAAATTAAACACGTACGTTTTAATCGCTGTGTGCTTAGTAAATATTTTAGTTTTTCCAATGTTTTAATAAACCTTTTATAAAATTATTTAATATGGCTGTAATTAGATAGAATAAAAATCTCGCTTAGATGGTAATTCATGAGGGTATTTTTATTTTAAAACTACGAAATTGTCGTCCTGGTCTACTATAGTTTTATCCAGGGCGCAATTTACTTTAGATACGAAATCCTCATAATGTATCACTTGTTAACTTTTCAATAAATTATTTTACTGTAATATCTCAGCCTATTTAAGAGTAGCGAAATAATATGCAGGAAAAGTGAAATAAACCTAAACGTTATCTTTAAAATCGGGGCATCAGGTTTTGCAAGATGCTTGAGCAAATAAACATTTACAATTAAGGTAATGAAGACTTTTAGTTTATATGTTTGATGTAAGACAGTACTATTGCTCATTTATCTTTTATTTAGCATCAAAGGAGAAATGTTGTTAGCATTCATGACATAATTTCACGCGGACATGATTTGTACTGTAACTACTGTCTTGTAGAGCCTTTTATATAACCTTTATTTATGGATTTGTAGTGGATGTAAAAGTTCAACACATAACTGTCATTCAAAAATATCGATAAGTAAAATTAGAACGGAAATCGTATTATATCACGAAGTTATTGTTTCGAAATTACGTTATGGACACGCGCCTTGTATCTGACAATTAGTGTTCTATTTAAGGACCTTGTACTTGCTATGTTGTCTTGCGTAATCCTTGTTTTAATTTGTTGTGTATCACGGCTTATTATGACTCACCATAGATGTGGACAATACACAGAAATCAGAATACATGTCGTATTGTAATTAATTCTATGCTAAGAAATACCGTGCATTTGTTAACTGTAGACTGTTCTAGATAATGGTTTAAGAGTGCTAGATTGCTACTTTAAATTATAGGTTACTTACTTCATTAAAAGTTTTTGAGAATTTTATTTACTTTAAAGTTATTTGAAAGGGGTATTGGAAAAGTATTTTTCACGAACGTTTACATACAACAACAGCCTGTAAATTCCCACTGCTGGGCTAAAGGCCTCCTCTCCCTTTGGCAGAATTTCTATGAAATTTGTCACATGCAGGTTTCCTCACGATGTTTTCCTTCACCGCTGAGCACGAGATGAATTATAAAGACAAATTAAGTACATGAATCAGCGGTGCTTGCCTGGGTTTGAACCCGCAATCATCGGTTAAGATGCGCGCGTTCTTACCACTGGGCCATCTCGACGTTTACATAGTAGGTATCAATCAGTGTGCTTTGAATGTTTAACTTGTTTGTATTTATTACTATTTTTAGTATGATAATCAATTTACTATTAAAATTTTATAAAATCACGGGTAAATAATGTCTTTCTGACCAAAATTTAGTATGTCTATCTGAAAAGCCTAAATTATGCCATCTAGCTCGATGGCATAATTTAGGCTTTTGATCGCGCTGGTGTTTGACTAAACATCGTCGCAGGAGATATATTAGAGAAACTCGTGTGAATTCTCCATTTTCTAACTCACGTTCTCCGATGAGAGAGCAATGTAACATAACAACGAAAAGAGGGCAGAGACAGGACCCAACGGCGTCACGTTCTCTCCGAGGTAATTAAGGTTACCAGAGATTCGCATTCTATAAAACGCAATGCTATAAAACTTTGCCAATAGAGCAACAATGTATATAAAAATAATAATAATTTTCGGTGTCATAATAATAAACAATGGCCATTTTCATTATATCTTTAGTTTTTCCTTCTAAGTCTATTTTCAGAAGCGTGAAAGGTACAATAACAAAATATAAAAAATTATAGATATTTATATAGTTAAACTAATCACCGTGAAACCCATGAATCAGTTATTGAGCGACGGTGACCATATATGAACATGAATTATACCGATGACTTAGGCTACCATTTATGGAGTATATTTTAGATAATAAAAGATAAATGTTATGTTTAATGTAGGAACAATTTCAATAATTAGCAGCCCACACTCCGATGTGATTATTTGATAAAATGAGCGTACAAATAACTTTTCCATACTCAGTATATACCTACTATTATAGTGAATATGTAGCCGTAATAGCTCTTGAGTTTTATAGACAATTTAAACTTCCGTGTAGGTAGGTGTTGTGTAAGTTTTTTGGTGACTTTTTTACGTGTACTACAGAGACGTAATTATAAAGACTTAATTAAAATGTTGTTGATGTCATGAATTTTAAGGCTACGGTGAGAATGTCAAAATATGAGATCAGCAATAAGCAGTGGGCGTGTAATTACTTAGCCTGATAGGTGTAATACTTCTTAAAGGCAGTTCAATAGTTGTACCGAGTTTGTTGCGCGTTTATATAGTTCCAGATCTATTGGACCATGTCCTTTGTGTTTGTAGGCGCCACCCACGGTCTGTGTGGGTTTGCAAAACGCGCAAATCCGCATTGCACGTACTGTAATAACCTTGGAATATGCCATGTTTATCAATCTTGATTTACATTAAATGCGTTATCACGTTTTTTTTTTTAAATTTAATAAAAAGTTTTTTAAAAGAAGTATCTACATTTTGATCATTTTTTATTTTGCAATAGTGTCCAAAAAACAGAACGTAAAGATAACTAATTGATTATTACGAATAAAGACCAAAAAGTTTGATTAAGATAATTTATTTTTTGTGACTTTCGTTATTCATGATCTGGATTATGAGTCGTTTCATAAGTAGGCACCTTTATTTTTCCGGAAACATCGAGAGTGATGCACCATACGACAAGCAGTGGTTCTCACGCGATGAAAGCAGCCTGACGTAAGCGTGTGTACCTCCATGCAAGGTTGCCAACCTTTTACAGATATGCGTAACCTAAATGAAATTACGTGCCTGAGAAAATGTATTTAATGACATTATTAAAATGCCCGAATTACGCATTTATTACTACAACGATGTGAAATGGTGCAGGCGATTCTTTAAATTCTACGTCGTTACGAGCTTTTTGAATAATGTTAGTCTAGTTATTAATTTATGCAACATTGATATAAAGGTCATCTTAGTACGTATAGCAAGGTCTGCATATTATAATTTAAAAAAATTAAACATATTTATTTAGATATACATACATACCGTAAGTATGGTATATAAGTGGGTTATAGGATTATTTCATTCATTAATAATGAAAAAATGTTTTTATTTTTTTTAATTGTGTGTTCTTTCCGCTTAAATTTTGACATATTGGTACTTCATAATAATATTTACTTAAAACATTATTATTAGTTAGCGGCATTTGTATATACAAACCCTAAAGTAACACTCGGTTAAACGTCCTCATGTCCTTACATAAATAAATTACATAAAGCTTACACAAAATCAGGACACGTTAAAACAATTAAAGAAATCCGAATTACTTAACTCTTAATTGATTTTATTATCGAGAAATTGGCAAATTTAGGCCAAGAAACGACAACCAGACCGGATTTATCGAATTCATTTTATTCACTGCAGAATATCGAGAACATATAAAATCGTTCCCAATTGCTAATTACTTGGGACACGTGCACATAGTGAACTGTTTTAATAAATTTTAAAGATATATTACTCAATATGGAGTCAGAACGGCTACCAAGGAATGCTTGCATCGATAAAATTCCATGATTTGAAACAACTTTGTGTTTGAGATACAAATCACGTGAACGATCACATGAGAAAATATGCGTGTGCGCATTGTTTGCAACAAATTCAACATGTCCGATCGGAAGTCAAATACGAAAACACTTTATGTATTGTTACACAATTTTTTGCACATCATACGCTTCGGTATGTGCCGAAATTTACTTTCTAATGGACGGGTAAGTGGATATAATGACGATTAAAAATATTTTTTTTCATTTTATTAGCATTTTAATATATTTATATAGTGTTAAACATTTTGTGAATGGTGGATTATTCTAATTAAGTCTGAATGTGCATTCCAAACTGGCGGAGACACTGGTATTAAATCTTCTCATAAAAATATATGATTTAAATAAATTATTAGTATTGTATTTGGTTTTATTTTGTACGTTGAAAAGCCAAATATTATCCGTACATTCCATTGCGTATCCTGCTTATATACTAACACGTCTAAGATTTTACGCTTTTCCAAATCGATCATGATGATTTGTTTGTAGTGCAAATATATTCTATTATTGTGTGATTTGCGATGCGGAAATGTATATAAAAGTTTATAATACATATATAATATCATATCTAAATTTACCTGTAACAATATTTTCGTGGTAAAGATTTTGCTATGCCAACTTAGCACACCTAACTGTTATTTAATATTATATAAGTTCGCCATGTAAGACAAATGCTTACAGAACGTTTTAAGTTAATAATATAGATAAGAAGGTATTTTTATGAATATCAAGAAAATTAAACTACTTAATAAAAGTAGTACCTAATTGTATTTAGAATCTTTTTAATCTTCACAGTCTTTGATTAAACGAAAATAAGCTAGAATGCTATGTATTGTCAGTAGCGTTTATACCGAATAGAGTATCCAGTAATAAATATGTACATATATAGAGTATCAAGACATAAGACTAGAGATATAGATACGTGAGATAATTTTGTATATTTTTTTAAATCCTCCTTTAGACCTAAAAGGCACATAGATGCAATAATAGCAATGTAAAATTAAAACTTGATTATATAATTATTTTTCTGAACTTATAATTTTTGATTATATTATATAATTGCAATTATATTAAAGCTATTTTACATTAGGCCTTAATGTTACTACCGACGCAACACTCAAGTGTATATTTCGAAACATTTTATTAATATATTGTTGTTATGATTTTTAATTTACGATAGATATGAAAAAAAAATATTGTTAAAACATTAAACAACTATTAGACATATATTATTTGAACATCAACAGGAGCATATGTCGAGAAGGACCAGTCTTCTTGGGAATCTTTAAAGGCAATCCGATTTCCTGTAACCCATCCAGTTCTTTCCGGTTTCTTAAGTGGTTTCATATGCAATAAGACGTTTAAAGAATGTGAAATCTTGCATCCCGTGATGTTAGTTACGGAAATGTACCATGTTCAATCAACTTACGAAGGATGGTTAGTGCCTGCTGCCCACTAACTCGCTTTCACCCACGCAGTAAGATACCACATCACTCGCGGTGAGTCAAACTTTGTCATTTTACGTAAACAGTCGTGACCTGCTTAAATAGTTATCGGTTCTTAGATAAGGAACTGTTAGTGCCCCTTTCGTTTATATAAGAACATTAATACCTAATTACATTACTTGAGGTCTAAAAAATAGTTATAATCTCTCCTCGACGACATAATTGATTTTATCGCCGCTGACTTTCCAATTAAATATTACATTTAAAAGAATGCGTAAATATATCTATATTATATAGGAATGTAGAGTGTTTAATATATTATTATTTTATTAAAAAGTATCTAAGCCAATAAATCTAAGATGGTACAATACATATCTTTGTTGGTTATGTAATAAGAAAATAGTTCAAACGTTGCAAATTTCTATTGCAAAATGTAAGCGACTGAGTAATAAAATGAAATAAATTCGAACCTATGGATATTTCAATATGAAAAGAAATAAAGTTCTCTCAATAATTGTTAGTGGTCTACATTGATTATTATACGAATGTGTTTCGTGTATTAATAATGTCGATATAAAATTGCTATAAAAGTATAGACAATGTTAGTAAATAAATCATATGTCGATGGAGAAACATGCCGTTTTAATAAATTTAGGCTCAGAATAGTTTCTTCTGTATCATTGCATGTAGTATTTAACTAGTGACCTGCCTGGCTTTTCACAGGTGATATTTATTAAAAAATGATTTGATAAGTGCGCTTGGCAAGGAAGAATTTAATACATTTGGTTGTAGGGCTTTGTGCAGGCCCATTGAGTAGGTCCCACCATTCATCTCCATTTACCAAACAATAATACTTAGTTTTGTGTTTGAAGAGCGAGCTAGAATATTATAAATATTTAAAAATTAAATGGATATACCTTCTTCGTGTATAGTTAAAATATTATATTAAGATTAATTTAAAGTGTTTCTGTTATGAATAAAGAAGTTAATGAAAATATAGCGAACAAAGGTTTGTTTCCTCAAGCATTCAGATAATTCTTACTTTTATGATTAATTATTTTCAGGACACTTATGCAATTTTTATTATTATATTATGTTTTCTACTTTACGACAATAATATTTAGAGTTACCTAATTAATAATTTCCAGACAAATACAAATTTAATTTAGTGTCTTAAATTATTGTTATACTGAATCAAAATATGTTTTTTAAGCTAGTGAAATTCAAATTTCAAGATTTTTTTAACACCTTTGTATCTGTGAATATACGGTTGCTACTAGGAGTTATTCAGTATTTAGTAATATGGAATTATAAAAAGCTTATATTTTTACAGATTAGCTTAAAATAATCATCATTAAACTATATTCCAAGACGAAAATACAGATTCTTAATTTCCATTCTCAGTGACAGATTTAAAGCGCCTTAAATTATGTAATAGCAATTTTTCTTAACGTCACGCGCTATTGCATCTTTCACGCGCAAGATAATAATTATTTCGAGGTGAATCTAGTGTTTTTAATGCTATTGGTTTTCTTGATTGATAAGATCTTTGTGAACACAAAATTAAAATGACATTGATTAAAAAAAATTGATATTATGACTTATAAGTAAAGCCTTGAGTTACTCAGTCGGGCGGATTTTATGCAAGGTTTAGGAGTATTGTATTGTTGACAGCGAAGTAACCTTTGTGTCCCGCTACCGATAACATTGTCGAAAAAATTATATTTCGAAAATTTTAAGACTTTATTTTTAAAGTACATTTATTTTTAATACATAATTTGCACATTAATACGTAAATGTAATAATTGCGTCAAAGTTTTAATTATTTCTTTATTAACGGGATATTTTAAATTATATATAAATATCATATATAATCATCGTTTCTGTTCGTATTTTGTGCGTTCATGTATGGTTGTAAATTTTAGGCTTGCATGTAGGTAAAGGTGTCGTCCATAGTAGGTATCGTATATATTTCAACTCTCTGAGCGCAAATCTAAAAGTTTTTTCTCAGATACCTATACTCGTTTAATTGGCAAACTATAAACGATACTAACGTAATCCGCTACCTTCGAAACACTTGACAAATAAAATTCCATTTATTTGGGGTTAATGTAGTCGTGTGTGGCGTGGCCTCTAATTATATATTCAAATAATCTCTTATATTATTCCATTCATAGTGACCGAAAGTAAAAAATTAACATGTTTAGCGGAGTTTTGATTAATTATCTGTCCTAATTTAACGCATATTATTACGTATAAAAAATATTTTTCTAATAAATTAAATAACTTTACTAATATTATAAACGAGAAAGTAACTTTCTATCTATGTGCTCTTTCAAGGCCAAACAATGCTGAACTGAATGTGACGAAATTTTGTATGTTTGGTTGAACTACAAGGAAGGCTTTTATGCATAATACCTGAAGAATAAGCTCTAAAACGATAGCGAAGTGTCGGCGACAAATAGTAATCCATAAATCTTTGTTTGCATCAGGGCTGTATTCGGTAATAACTTAACTGAATACATACAGATCAAAATCTAAGTAAGGTCCACTTCCCGTTGTTGATTTCAGTAGAAACATTTAGATCGTAAATGTACGCTATGTACACAATGCACCTAAGCGCATTTCCTTTACTATTCATTATTAACATATCATACGAAATGCTGACACGATATGCATACACGATAACAAGAAATATAATATACAACAATACATAGAATCTGTTTTAGTCGTTACTATTTAGCGTGGCATATGTTTTCATCTCTTTGACACTCATATATATCCGAGCATAACATTGACATGTGATAATTCGAAAACACATGCCTGTATTGTGCAATAAAATATCAATGAATACAGACACAATCAATTAGATATTGTTTGCTTTGTGGGCGCATCTAAATTGCAGTTGTCTTCTGTCTGGTATTGAACGTGGGTAATTTTGGCAAAGACCTCGCTTTAATAATCTATTGTAAACCGCGGTTAGGTGTTTAACGATACCATATATTTAACCAAGGTTGACGTATATATCAAGTAATTGTTTAAATAGTTGTAAGTGTACAAGCTATTTCACATGACGTCGAACTGATATCCGACACATTTGTCGGTAGGCTAAATTAATTCACAGATTAGCGTATACGCTTTATATATGTGTAAGTAACATTTCATTTATTGCATAAAGCATAAGTATCGGTCACGACATATTAAACAGATTCTGTCATGATTTAACGGTTTGGTCAGCATTATTATCAGTATGCACAGCAAGAGCGAAACTATAAGTACAACCTATTATTAATCGGCTGTTATAATTTGCCTAATAATTAGTCAGCTTACAATAGTTTCTGAAAAATAATTTTCTCTCAATTTCTATACTTTATTTTATTTAAAGTTACCTAGAATGCATTTTGAAATAAATAGCCGTATCCTGCTGTTATAAAATATGAACGTTTATGTATTGGATTATAAAGGCGGTAAAAAATGCCGGTATTGCTGTAAATGACGCAAAGTCAGTTAATATAATCGGAATAATACAGCATTTGCTCTGTTATTCGATAACAAGATATTGCGGAATGCAATCGCGCCGTACACTAGTCATGTTACCAGGCAAAATTAAACTAGTACAAAAGTTGAATACATAGTAAGGTAAAAAGTTTCAGTTTATAAATATTTACGCAGCCTTGATGGCAATTTAGACTTATCTTGTATAAATATTGCTATTTCTAAGGCACTCGCTTGCGAAATATGACCTGGCGACTTAATATGGGTGCGTTAGTTATATAATCAAATTCAAGTTAAACTACATATTCATCACGCTATAAAGACATGTTAGAGTTTTATCCTTATTGATGTAATGAAGATACGCATGTAGGACAATTGGTGTTATACACGCGTACTAATTTTCAGGAGTTACGTAATTCCGATCTTGTACCCTTGACAATGTGTGTATATTTATGCAAATTTTCATGAATATAGGTTGAGTAGTTACGGTCACAAAAAATTCACTTTCACATATATTGCTTAAATATACATAAGAATAACTTTTTCTATATAAATGTAAATCAGAGAGGATGTAATACAGATTACAGATGTCAACATGCTTATTATTGGAGCGTTACAAATGAAGCACGTTTGCATTGGCAATCTATCTTCTATCTAAGTGAGATATTACGGACAACTGCAAAAAATTGTAAAACGTCGATCTGTAGAGATATTCTGTAAGAATAAGCTTGAAACCGACTGCAGAATATAAGCGTGAAATGTCAGAATATGATATACGATATTGACCATAATAATAACGGAATACACGTATCAAAATTGAGAATCAACGTAAGTCAGTTGTCACGAGTGAAATACGATTTTTTTTTCAATAACGCATTGCCAGTACATATATATAATTTTAAAGTTTATTAATATGAGTAAACACTATGTAATATATAAATATGTATAGTGATAAAAAACGGAAGAGCATATGATGTACAATTGGGTATCGAAAAGAATTTGTCGAGTTTAAGCAAAAAAGCACCATTGATTAATTATATTAATTTCTTTTAGATTGTAAAATGACATCGCGCGTGTTATTAGTAGGTAAAGTGGGTCAGCTTGATGAAATAAACACCAAACAATCTCCTTAAAATAAAAGCAGGTCTTAGTGCAGCAGTGCATTTATAGAAAATTTACTTTTTTTTAATGATAATTAAATAATTTAACACTGGTACTTTTAACTAATAGTTCTCCAGATAAATATTTTTTATTAAAAGACATTTCAAGTGCAAGTTTAATGTTTCAGTTGATAATATTATGTCGAAGAATATTGGCGTAAGATTATCCCTTCGTGCGTAACGCCAATCATATTATTATTTAAAGTAGACGACACTGTAGCGATACGATTTCCATATGCTCGCAGATACAAGGGATTGAAACAGCATTTTAATGCATCATATTCATAAATACTATGCTTTTAGTCAGATTATGCTGGCTTAATGACAGCTAAATTTAAATAGATATAAAATATAAAAGACCAAAATGACCAAGTATCGACAGGTAGGTGGATTACGCTACAATACGGCAGGAGGATGAACAATGAATACAGAGGAAGGTTTCAGTAAGCAGATTTTAAAGTTCCATCCTATCTCTATATTATGAAAAGCTTTAACACATTACGATTGTATTGAATACAGATATATTACCGAATCGTATTCTGTAAATAGAAATTGGTGCTGCGAACTTGTGTCTGAAATTGTTATAGAATTTTGATCGTTTTAATTTATATTATTACGAATTTTTCTGTCGGCGTTTGTTGAGGTTAAAACTTTTTGCACAAAATCCTATCGATATTTTTTTTTATTTGATGATAAAAAAAATATCGATCGAAATATGATTCGATGATGCAAGTTTAATTTTTCCATTTTAATCAACTTTCTTTTTTTATTTTTGTCGTTGACTAATCTTTGGTTTAGTGACCTATTATCCGTAGATCTTGAGTTACTCACTGGGCACAAACATTCAAGGTTGAATAACTTATTTATTAGTAAATTCTGTATTAGTAAATTAAGCCAAAAAAATATTATGATTAGTGTTGCAAATTTACAATGGATACTAGCCATCTACCATTGCGCAGGAGATGTCATGGTCAGAATAACTCTAAGATTTTTGTATATTGCACTCCTGGGTAAACTAAATACACCTTCGAAAACGTAATACGCCAGGAAAACGATTATTACCAAACTCAATAGGTATTGAAGGTATTATAATACAATGAATCTTGTTTTTGCTTTAACTAATATAAGACAAAACAAAAATTATTTATAATCGTATGTAAAAATATACATAATTGGAAATGTTTATTTAATTGAAGCTTTAATTGGCTTTTTTATTATAAAAAATATTTTATGAATTACTTATTTGATATTACGACAACATCATTAATTTTAAAGCGAAGTAGTTGCTCAATAAATAGTACGTAATTACATTCAGCAATTTCCTTTATGGGCTCAATGAGATTTATAAGCATATTATATAAATATATCATTTTGAAATCAGGTCATACTAATAAATACCATAGATTCAAGTTTCTTATAAAATTAGTGGGTGTATCCTAATGGGCAGCGTGAGAATGGCGGTCGAAGATAAGGCTAAGGCTGCACTGCAAAATCTGACAACACGAATTAGGTTTTTGCGACTTATATACTCTCAGCGTTGTAATATTTTTTTTTGATAAAAAGAAAAGTTATTCTGCATATTTCGTGATTGTACACATATAATAACGCAATACAAAAATATAGAATCGCATACTTTTTTCGCGGTGTAGACTAGCCCTTAGATACAGCGTATGACTCTAAGATTGGGTTTAGGGTTGCCACTTCTATCATAAAATAACTTTAAGTGTATGGAGGTGTAATTTATTGACTGTTTTTATAAGGAAAATTCACTTAGTTTATAAAATAGTAAAATACTATGAAATTATGAAAGTAGTAAGTTTAGCTTTAGATTTTTATTTATTTAACTTATTTTTTATGAATGCGGATTTTTTTAAGATCATTGAATCTATAAAAATTGTTTCAATAATAAAAAATATAGATATATTTTGTTCTTTAATTTCGCATCTTCACTTAGAGAGAAGGTAAACTGAAAACCATTGCACATGCTAAGAACCCTGTACAAAACTGTAGAGTATTACGTAATATACGGGTTAGTGGTTCGATAACTTGCTCCACATTCGCTTTGTCTTACTTGCAACTGGCCCCTGGTTACTTGTTTTATTATCTCATATCGAGCGCATTCAGCCAGCAAAGTACTTTAGACTTTGCAAAGCTTTAAACGAAGTTGTAATCGACCTGTATTATGCAGAAATATTTTATCGCATTTAAAATCGATTACTTTAAAACAAATTTAATCTTATTTAATTTTTACGTGGATTTTATTGTAACGAACATATAGAATGTATATTGTGTTATGTTATTAATACACGACAATGTAGCGGTGGGCGTCTATAAAGGCACCAAGGGCGATCGATACATCTAATAACCGATATGAGTAGTACTCGTTGTCTACGTTTGCCTTACCATTGTGCTGTTATCACGTAACAATATCATCATATATCATTATTTCATTCTCGTTATGTTAACAATCTCAGCAAGAATGCGCATTGTGTGCCAAACACAGTTGCCACTTCCGAGCGCGGCTGAGAGCATTCGGTGCAAGGTTCCTGTCACACTATTGTTTGAAACAATCGGTTTAGCGATACGACATCGACTATTAAATATTCGACAATAAGGCTAGTTTCATATCAATCGATGTATAAGTATGGCGGTTAGTTAACCCGCATCGATGTTACACGTTCAATGTATAACGTGTTAAATTCTTTGGTTCTTTCTCATCAGTTCTATTGTTTGTATTATCTATTCAGAGCTTAAGCAAGGCTGCCGTCAAATGTAGTTACAATACAACACATAGGTACTTATAAGATTATTTAAATTTTAAGTATATTGTGATTATTTGTTTAGCGAACTTCATATTCACAACGTTACACATATTTAAATGTTATACATTAAAAATAAAATATAAGTATATTTCATAAATACATTGAGTAAAACGATTCGATTAAACGATATACGATTGATTTCTAAATAAATAAATTAATATATGTATAACATGCAACTGAGTCGATTTTTGAAAAATGCAATCCATTAATGGTCTTTTATTTGCTATGTCTGCAAGTTTGACATTCACTGTTATATATTAAGAAATAGCCGTTACAAAAGAGACTGCAATATGTTTCATACTTAAAACGGACACGGTTCGAATAATAGTTTCTCGTGTGGTAAAATACTTAATCACTTATTAATTCAATTTACGTATTTTATGATTATAATTATATATTTTCTTGTCAATTGACAATTTTAAATTTGATTAATTGATGAATCAGGCACTTTTATGAAGATATTGATAAAATATTTAAAAAAAAATTGTATGGCGTGAAACATTAATTTTGTCAAATCAATTATCTGATAACTATGGGAATTACGATGATTGCTTGTAATAAAGATGGTTCGATTACTTTTCAAACTGGAACACATTATTACCTGATGGTGTTTTGTTTTTTGTCCTCTTTTATTTTCGGTAGTAATAACAATATTTTTAATGAAATATATATGTATTATATTAGTTATATAAATAATACTTGCGCAATTAAATACTGAATGAAGTCTTGCACGTATGTTCGCGCGCGGTGGAACTTCGTCCATTTTCACTGCCAGGGCGATTGTATGAAAGTAAAATTTATCTTACTATCTGGAACCTTCTTTGAACCAAGTAAGCATGATAGTTATTATGTATAACAGCTTTATTATTTGTGATCTTAGACGTATTTAACTAAAATATTTGTAACATATTCTTCAACTGTTAATTCAAGTTGTCGCCGGCGCACGGCGCGGCATTTTGAGAACTTCTTTTTTATCTACTAACACTTGACAATTAACCGGTCATCAAGTGTTCGGTATAGAAACAACAGTGTAAGAGCAACAGACAGACGGACAGAGTAACTTTCGCATTTATAATATTAAAAATGAATATACATAAATTAATTAACTTCTAAATGGTCTGTATATTGCTTTCCCTGTTAAATCACCGTTGGTCCTGAGTCCCTTTTTTATTTTCAATTCGTGTTGGTTGACTATAGATGGGTACATCATTAGTGCACAATCAATGAGTCTTAATTAGTCATTATGATCATACTAATATTTTAGAAATACGTTGTATTTAAAAAAAAAATTAATAAAGTTTAGGTACAAAGCGTTAAAATAATCAGTATTTAATAAAATAACAAAATATAATACAATAGTCATGAATATTTAATCTTGATTAGTAGTGACGTGAAAAACAGAAATTATAATCCATAGCCCTATACTTCTATTATATCTTGCAGCCCAATTACTAATTAAGAAGGTATAAACAGATTACGTGTTTGTGATGTAACATTTGGTATGCATAATCACTACATCCACCTTAAGTATAAGTTATTCGGTCACATATTTGTAAGCAATCCAAGTCACATAATATATTCATGTTTATGAATAAAATTTCTGACGCCGCGCGCTTGCATCGTACGACACGATCGAACATGGAGCTATAGTTTATATTATGTTGAGTCGATCCATAAATCGTATCTCATAATATCTCAAATCTTTCTAATGAAAATTATTATAATTTAATAAATTTGTTTTGGGTAATAAAAGTTTAGTATTTTTTTCTTGTTGTTATTTTTTATTATGAACTTAACCAACCACGCTCATTATATACATTCCTTGAACTGCCAGATATTTCTTTGCAGATTTGCTGTTTGTTTCCATAATAGCATCTGTATACTTTGCCACCGGGCGGTTCATATCTTCCGGCTCTACGAGTGGGTTTTATCACACCGCTATATCCACACCAAGACTCATAACAAATATAGTTTAAAGTAACTAAATAGCCTCCAGTTTTCAGGAGTATTTTATTATCTATTTTAATTATTTGTTTTGCCTTGAGACCATCGGCGTAAGGCACGTAGCGATCGAGAACACAGGTGACCCTTTTGTCTTGAGTCTGTTCACATATGAATTCCTCCTGCGATAAAACATTGGTTTCGTTTGGCCTCGCCACGTTACCAATATCTACCAATTTGGTGTATGAATCAACTTCGTCCTTCTTATGGCATACTCGCCCACCGTCTGAGTATGCTAAGCAATCTATCAAATAGAATAACTTATTCGGTATATTATTCGATAGGAATAACAACTTATCTATATTTTTGTAATAATTATATTTCAAACTTTCGCATTTATATTTTTCAGGCATTTCTAGATAGCAGTACTTTAGTGGTAATTGGGGTAAAGCTAATTGAGTTATTGAAGATATTTTTAAAGCTTTGCATTCATGTGAGGAACAATTATAGAATAAACCATTTTTTGCGCTCGGGAGATAAGGTTCGTGCGATGGAATGTTACTATTAATATTTCTTCTGTGCTTGGGAACATTGAATGTCTTGCATCTTGGAAAATCATTCTGCAATGTATATAAAAAAAAATATAGATGCATATGTATAAAAATTGTAATTAAAAAAATATAATGACGTAATCGGAAACTGTAGCTATATCGTAAAATTAAATTGATCTCCATTATCGAGGCCTATTATATTTTTTATTAAACTAAAAACTAAAGATCGTGGTTTGCGAGTAATATTTCATCAAAAATATGCAAATAATATGTACAAGATTTGTTACGCCAAGAATTTGTTTTAGTTATAAATCCATTAAAGAGCGGAACGTTAAAAGAATCTAACGAAAATGTTACCAACGATTCGAAAAATAAACTCTATTCTATAGAAATGAAATTGAAAATACCTCGTCAATTGTACATACGACATCCTTGTTATAAAGCTGCAAATATAAATATAATTTTCTAAGAAAGTCATTGTAATTTTTAGGATTATATAAACAATAAATAAATATGATTGAAGTTGGAATAATATTCCATCGAACTTCACCCAAATTTAAATATCTTTTTATTTTGATGGTTTTCGAAGAGATTGTTTAGGTAAATATTACGAAAAATATAATATTAATTACACAACTAGGGTGAACGAACAAAATTTAATGATTTTGAGTCGTGCCAGCTGGGTTCAGGTTGTGTCACGTAAGAAGGAAAATATTATAAATGACATACCGCGTAGACATCTGATAATAATACAAACTGGAAAGTAACTAAATATAAAAGAGCGACAATCATGTCTCCGATATTACATAATGCACTTTAAATATATTTTCAACAGTAAATAAGGTGGCTACGGTCATGTATAATAACAATTTACTTCTGCTTCGCTTCGTTGACAAGTTATTAGAAATGAAATTGACTGTAGATATTTTAACTGACTTCAAAATAGGAGGAGGTTCTCGATTCGACTGTATTTTTTTATTGATTAGATGTATATTTGTATTATAACATGACTATAACGAGAATATTCGTCCAATATTCTCGGGAATCATATCCATCATTTACTTCAAAATTATACTTAAGTATAATGTTAATATTGTAGGCTTTTAAATATTCTTTTAAATTGAATTATTTATTAAACGTTATGGGCCGGCTTAGAAATTAGTTTCAACGAGAAGAGTCAGCAAGAAATATGTACTATCCGGCTTATGTTAATGTAATCACTGGTTTACTTTGATTAACACCAACTAATTTATCTGCTGCATGCTATTTGTAACTTGTCATATCCAGCCATTTCCCGTTAGTATATCTAGTACTGCGTGTGGTCGTTTTTTAGCCACATCTATGGTGTACTATAAATACATTTATTCTACTATATATATTCTACGTAGGCTAGTTTTATTTATTTTATAATAGCTCAAGACAGAAAAAAAAGAATGGAGTGTGATGGACGAAGCCATCGTCTATATATACTCGTCGGGAAGTCCTTAGTTAAAAAAAAAAAAAAAAACTCTCTCATTATATTAAGGAATTAAAGAGGTTTAAATAAATATTTTGTACGTAAGCTACGTTATCACATGCTAAAATTTATGATGCTATTATATTTTTAAATTGATTCGCAAATGAGTCACCTAATATTAAGTGGTCACCCCATCCATGTATTTAAAGAAATTTTATCATATCTTATATCGTCGATATAACTTTGGTTAGATGTTATGTTGTGTCCTTTGGTGCTTGATAGTTACGGTACCTTTATTAAACTAACATTAAATAGTAAATACGTACTTCTTAAATAAGCTGTTAATATAATCTAATATAATTTAGACTTACCAGCAGAAAAAGCTTTTGTTTAAACATTGTTCATCACAACAATAGGCGCTGATCCTGTAACAATAATAAATTAATATTAAATTTATTGATATATAACGTAGACACGAATATGAATAACAGATTGTTATAGCCCTTCTCGAAAGATACACCTACACGGTACATAGTCTGGCGCCAATTGTATTTTATATTATTGTGCGTCAGAGTTAGTAAACGAATGTATGTATGTATCTCTATACATACATTTAATAATATACAAACATTTATATATTTATGGTATTGTTATTAAAGTTTATGTTTGAAATTGCAGTTTCTAGCATTTTATAATTAGCTCTATTTCTAAATTTGTTATTATTTACACAATGAATCATACAAAAACCTTGCTTGAAATACAGAGAAGTTGAGATGTTATTTAATTGTTCGTCGTAGGTACATACATACAAATATATAATTATATTCATTGGGATTGCAGTACGTTTATAAAATCGTGTGTTTGAAGGTAAAGTAACACGAAGTCGTGCTTCTTATTTTGTCAATTATATGAAGAAGTTGATTATAGCCACAAGAATTAGGCCTAGTTCATATTTATTGTGAAACTATTTTTATGTGTCTTTATATTAAAATAATGTAGCCGATTTCTACAATGGAGCATAACGTATAATCTGGTAAAGTGATTTTAATGAATATTATTATTATTTTTTTCATAGAGATGCGTGTCTACATGAAATGTTATCATCGTGAATAATTTGAGTATATTATGGTATTAAATAATATGATACATCCTGTTTTGTTTCCGTTTCCTCTAGTATAGACCAGGTTTTACTTTAATATCAACGGTAAGTTCAGTTAATAACAAAGCATCATTGATTATACGGAGTTATCATTTACCTTCGAGTAACGTTATGAATGATGGCCGTGTATTTTATATTACCTTCAGAGTAATTTGTTTCAGTTAGGTCAGTAGTATTTGCTTGTCCTTATGACAGAATATTCTATAAAAAATATGCCGAGACATATAATGCCCACCAAAAGAGACACACTGGACAGTCTTGAGTTTGTATTATTTATTATTTTTAATAAAACAAAAATTTAATAAAAGGACTGCATTGTACAAATTCGACAAACTTTATCGAAAACTACCGTCGATCAAAATATTAAAAAAGAAGTTTTTAAATTATAGTTACAAAAATGTATGAGAAACATGTTCGCTATATACGCTAATTTTATACAACAAAACCCACTTTTAAGGTACACTGTACCGTTTCTAAGCGAACTACATTGTTTGAAATACGTTGACGCAACTGTACGGCTGCTCATGCTAATGTATTAAATTATGTGATGCATTGCAGGTTACATCTGATAACTCGAGATTACTTAAGCTCGTTCAGTGCTTTTGCTCTAGTTTCGACAAGGTTATGGTGGGCGTATGCGCGATAGCGAAGTGTTCGTTGTGCAGTATCGTCATGACACGAAATATTTTTGACATTGAAAATGTAGGTGAGTATGACGGTCGCCTTGTTATGACCGACGACCGTGCCTCTGTTAGCGATTTCAAGATGATAATTTGTCGTAACATAAAATAGAATGTTTGATACAATACTATATCGTATTTATATACGATTTAAATATAATTGGATTGATATTTTAAAAGCATTCAAAGTTATACAAACATTATAATTATTTCTGTGTGTAAGAAGGTCCAATATCGTCGATATAAATGTTTATACTAATAAATTAAAAATATTTTATATTGGGTTTTAAATTAACATGGTTATTTTTATTATTAAAAATTTGTTCGGTGGAGCTCGATATTTCGACATTGTCGTGATCGATGACATGTCGAAATATCGAGCTCCACCGAACAAAAATAAAAAACATGGTAAATATCCCGAAATTAATAACTTTAATAATATTTTATATTGTTTAATAAATAAGCACTGCTCTTATTAAATGTTCGTTACTTTTACTCTCGATTAAATACACCGAAATTTATTGCAACAATGTATATTTATAGAAAGCGCCGTACACAATGGGACATTGAACGATAGTGAAAATACAGTCATCCTGTGCATATCAATTAGCTAAGTATATTTTATGCAATAATAATAATAATTGATCAACTTTATACGTGACAATGGCGATCTTTTGTATAGACGGCCTTGTGATCAAAGTTATAAACCGAATGGTAATTAGAATATCGCCACGAAATATCGGATAACTCAAATCTATCTTAATTTTTTTATTTAATTTTATTACACTATTATACCGTAGGTACCTACTACTTTTTACAAAAAATGTGGGAGTATTGTTGTTTTATAGTACCTTTATGTTTTTATAAGCCGTGTAAAAGTTTTTGAAAGATATTAATAAATATTATATGATCATGAGTTAAAAAAAACTAACAATTAAGTTTTAATTCCATTTTTATTGGTGTTAAATTAAAAAATTAAAAAGCAATATTAATTTTCAATATCGTAGTACTTATAACATTATAGGAATATAATTCTATTTATGAAAGTATCCTGTTAATTTCTTTAGAGTACTTATAAGGCTTATAATTTGTCAAGCATAATTACCTCCTATTTCCATAACAATAAAGTTTAAATTAAGTGTACGTGTTTTCTGCTCAGCGTTTGCATCAACCGCAATTTGCACGCGTTGAACTCGGCCTAGCCGCTTTTTCTCGCATATATCATTTACCTAATTGAAAAGTTTTACTTCCGATAACTATTTCAAGGTCATTGTACATTAATCTCTTAAATGATTGAATAGTTAAAATATTCCTTTATTGGAATTGGATTCTTTGAAAACAATTTTTAATTGTATCATAAAATATTTATGTTCATATTAATATACTTCAGTTTTTTTTTATATATGTGAGCATCAGCACAGAATATTAAATCCCAGTCGTCTAGTATCACGCATAAATTGGATTGCTTTTGATTGCGTGTGTTTTATGCCCCGCGGTAAAATGAGGCAAGTTTATATACTCGTATATGTTAATTGGGAAATGTTTGATTTATCAGTTTTTTTTTCGTTTTTAGTTATAAATGTGAATGGTTCTAATTTATTATTATTCAGAGTTTGTTCATTTCCTATTAAGGAAATTAAATCCAATAACTTATGTTTACTAAATAAAATAAGTTTTTATTAAATTTGTTTTTAGAACTATTAGTTAAAGTACTTCAATTTTGTTTTTATTTTTGTTTATCTTTCGTCTGTACGTTATTATTTTAAATGAATTATTTGTTGTGCCTATAGTTTAATACTAAATAAATAACTAGTAATCCTTCAAGACTTTTAGGCTTTTATTAGTTAACTGGTTATGTATGCATTATTAAAAAGATTTATTTTATATATGACCCCGAATACCTCATAGTGTCACATAGGGTCAAACGAAGGAGACTGGAATTTACATCATATTAAAGACAGATTTTGGATCAATTAATTGGTTTTTATTATACCAGAATATAAATTATTTTTAGTATAGGTTTATGTCGATGTCAATATCCTACATAATATTATTTGATAGTTACTAACGAACTGGAGGAAGATCTGTTTTTATGAATGTGATGATCTCCTTTTGCCTTTTAGAGCATAATGTGTTTATTGGCATGTCGTTGACCTAATAGGAGCAAATAGTATTCTGTAGAGTTGATAAAATTTCAATTTAAACTTATTACTTAACCTATAATAGATCACAATTTCTAGATTAATAAGGACATTAATGTCGACGAGTTAGGTACGAGGCAAAATATTGTGATAGGTAAATTTTTTTTCTTGATTTTCCTTTTTTGCAAATAATGATATGATTAAGGATTCTTTTTATTTTTTTTTATTAGAAAAAAAAAAATGAGATTTACTTCAATAGGATAACACTAATTTTTATTTCAAATTATGAGGCTTATTAAATTTATATTTTGGTTTCGATATACAAAACAGAAATGCCACACAGTTGAAATTGGTATTTAACCTTCCCGTGTGCATGTTTTAATTAGATTATTGTTTTTCAATTGATTATTCTTTAATTGACTGGTAGATTGCTTTGTTATATAGTTTAATATATTTCCTTATATTACGTACTCGGTTAAATAATCGACCAATTATCAGTATTAACTTCCGAACGGATGTGAAGCTCGTTATATATTAAGTGATCTTGTGCATGATAATTACATTCTTTTTTTAAATAACGTTTGGGAAAATAATAATAATACAGTAGTTGCTTAAATTTTGTATTGAAAAAGGTTAATTTAAGACTAAAAATGACGAAGCGTAATTCCTTTGCAATTTGAAAATTAAAAAGGTAGTTAATAAAATTGAATAATTATTAAATTAATGTTTTAAAGTGGCTTGCTTAAAATATTGTTCGCTTGTAAAATAATATAAGAGTTATATAAAGAGACTGAATTTATTTATTCACAAATATTTAACAATTTTATTGGTTCAAAGTCAAGAGTAGACATGAAATCTAGTTGAGATTAGCATACAATACAAAGCTTTTGTATATATTATACGTTCGGTAATTAGGATTTGGGTAAGTATGTTCTATTGTTGTTAATTAGCTCATTAGCTTTTTGTAAAGATACGCAGTCGAGCAAAACGGTAAAGCGTGTGTCACGCTATACTGACTCTACATAGGTATTAGGATGGCGCATCAAGACTGACCCACATGCTACAGTACTATTGGCAGATAAATGACCATTAAATAGTTTCTTTCCAAGCTAGAGTGTATCGAGGCTGAAGTTTTAAATCAGCGATATTACATTTTTCAAGCTATCTCTATTCTATTTAACTAAACTAGTTCTATTCAAAATATTTAATCTCTATATGTATATAGGTACCCTAGGTATAAAATTTTACACGCAGTCAGGAGCCTAAATAATTATTAAAAGTATATCTAGATTACCTAATCCTTACACCTGTAAGGTACAATTATTTCTTAAAAATGCATATGCTATTTTAAAAGTCACAATTTTTTTAAAAAATATATTTTTAGCTCGGTATAAAAATGCACCTAAATTTATTAAAATATTCAAACAGAGCGAGGCCGAAAAGTCTTTGCCCTAGGAGAATCGTTCGATTATTCATTATAGATTAAATTTTGATCAAACGTTTCATCTCTTACAAAGTGTAATTTAAAAAAAGAAACTTATTTTTGTAATATAAGTAAGTGCGAAGTGCGGAAATACAACGCCTTTAAAAGCATGGTAGTAAAATATCATTATTATTATTAAATGTCGTACTAAGAACCTTACTGCCTTAACTCTACTAGCTTAGATTTATTAAAAAAGCGGTAAGGTTAATTAAATATTTGGTAAGCAGGCATTTTAAATGCTGTAATTTTATCAAATTAGTCTTCATAAAATTGGTTAGGAAATTAAAATAATAAAAAATTGCTTTTAGTAACCTTTTTTTAGGATTACAGTGACACAGTATTTATTTTTAAGTACATTAGTTTTAGCTTGTTATTTATGTATAAGTAAGGACTTCATATCATATTATTTCTTAGTTGAAATTTCTAAATATTTTTAGCAGAACTGATTCTGCCGCAATAAATTATTTAATCTTAAAATTATATATTTAATTACTTTTACTTTAAAGCCAAAATATTGTTTTAGATTAATGAAATATAATTTGAATAATTTTTTTACTTTTGACATAGTATAGCACCATAGCACGTGATAGTCGTTCGATCTGGGAGAGGAAAAAGTGACATCTTTTCGTAAGTTGTTGTTATTATGTTAGTTAAAATATATGCGACGTATACTCTATTTATTAAATGAGGTCATTATTTCATTTATTTATTTAAAAAAAAAGTAATCTCCTTTATTTTAATAAACAAATGAAATATTTTCTTATTATATTTGTCAAGATTGTTTTTTTGTTAGTGGAAGGCTTTCGTTTCTTTTTATATGATCTTGTTAATTAGACATTTAACATACATACCTACCAATGATTATTATCTTCCCGGTATCTAGTACTTCCGTACAAATATTACCAGTAATGAGGTGTAAATTTATATTCACAGGGCTTATTTTATTTAAATTTTAGGAAAGTAGAACTAACACTGCTATTGTAAGTAACAAAGAATATTCACAGCATGTTATAGAGAATCGCAACAAAGGAAAATGAGGTGTGTCCTCAATACTTCCATTTGAACGAATTGTTAGAACAAAAAGATTAGGAGACAAAACGTCGCGTTCGCGATCGCATCGGACTCGGAGTTTGGCTAATAGACGCGTGTTGCGCACGCGCCGACTCTCTTGTAACTGCTGGCTGTTTACCGCCAAAACCATGCGGAGATAGTAGTTTGGAGTCAAATCATTTCATTCAGTATTACAATATTATGCAATGCACTACTTGTGGAGTTTATTATTATTCCGTTAAAGCGACCGGGTTAAGATTTGCAGACGACCTCATATTACTGTTATATATTTTCTTTGAATTTATTCATGGAAGTTAGTTTTTCTTAGCAGCCTAGTCTAGGACGAGATATTGTGTTGAACCGAAGTGTAACACTTTTACTTTACACACACGGTACAGGGGGTGTGAAATCTGTGCGCTTATACATATTGTTGTGGTAAAACCTCTTTACAAAATGAAGCACTATAATTTATGAAGCTGTTGCGTGACCGTATGCCGTATGGTGAATACATGTATCGATGTGCTTGGTAAAAAACGTTGCAAATGAAAGCATATTTTCATCTTAAATTACAATATTTCACAAAATCCACCATACCACTTGGTGGTAGGACTTTTACTTGGTGGTAGGGCTTTGTGCAAGCCCGTCTGGGTATATACCACCCACTCATCAGTTATTCTACCACCAAATAACAGTACTCAATATTGTTGTGTTTCGGTTTTGAAGGGTGAGTGAGCCAGTGTAACTACGGGCACAAGGGACATAACATCTTAGTTCCCAAGGTTGGTGGCACATTGACGATGTAAGGAATAGTTAATATTTCTTACAGCGTCATTGTCTATGGGTGATGACCACTTACCATCAAGTGGCCCATATGCTCGTCCGCCAACCTAAACCATAAAAAAAATCAGCTACATATATATTTGGACTCTTTGATCATTAGCTGAATCGACTGACATAAGCTAAACTAAGATTGATCTCACCAGAACGCGATAAGTTAAAGGAAAAAATTAAAAGTATTGTTTTTTTTTTCAACATTTTTTAGTAGCTGACGCTATTGATTAAAAAATTGTTCCTCACTATAATTAAAATGTTTATAATGAATCACAATACACTTTATTTCACACCAATACAAAAAGTTCGATCTTTGATGGTGGGATTTGGTTTAGAAAAAAATATCTCTTGTAAACCAGAAATAAAACAGCCATCCCATCTTTTAGTCGAATGTATGTCTTATAATAATAACAAAAGAATATGCAATGTAGTTAAAACGTTAAAAGAATGTTTAAATCAAGTAGGTTATTCCGAAACCCTAAAGTTTTTTAAATTAATTTATGTTTATAATATGATATAAGAATTGTTATGTAACTGCGGTCGCTAATGACCTTAGATGTTAAAAAGCGATCTAAAATAAATAAATTAAAAAAAATAGCCATAAAATGTACAAATTAAAATCGGTTTAAAAGTTTAGTTTTCGTAACAAATGTGACGTCTATTTCGATTTTGTATATCATTTTGAACAAGATCACTATGAAAAGTAATGCCACGTTAAAAACACACACTTTATTTTGAATCTCAAACAAGTAAATAAGTTGTGTACCTGTATTTAAAATATTAAAAAATAATGTGAAAATACTGTATATATTTCATTTAAGGGAGTATTTATTATTTTTGTTTTTTCCGGTACCTTTCAGCCAACACAAATGCGTCCGAATAAAGATAATGAAATAAACGAATGTCTTAAACTCTTATGTGAGTGACAAATAAAACACCTTTAACAGAGTGACTAGGTACCCGGGTACCTTCATATAGTTTATACGTAATGTAAACGATCAAGATCTCCTTTTGTGTTACACGTACTTTAAATATTAATATTGTATTTAAGCTAAACAATTGACAATTTGTGGCGGTCAAAGCGGAGGTGAGGTGGAGTGCGGTATATGGTTCGCAAAGCATCGTATTTGAAATTTAACTGTATACGTTTGTTTCTATTGTAAGAGTATATTTATAACTTGTGAGTTTATAATATATCATTATGTATAATGGAGCACTCTCTCCAGTACTCACGAGTACTCCCTTCTCAACAAAGATCACATGTTAGAAGATAATTCAAAAGAATTGCTAGCGTTATTAGCAGAATCATAACAGCAAAATATAAACAGAAGAGTGACGAGGATGAGTTTGTTGCTTTTATATAATTATGATTATAAACATGATTAAATGCCTTGAGCCAGAAGTAAAAGTCGAAAATAAGATTGATTCTTACGATTCCGCTGCGAGTTTTGAAGGGTAATCGCTTGAAAATATTCTTATTGCAAAAACTATTCCTTAGGCGTGTGATGCAAATAATTCTTATTTCATCATTTCATTCATACGGAGAAATATATACAGGAAAGTCATGTGTTGGCATATGTCAAATAAATGTTGGAGAATGTACTGTATTAGATCTCATGGCTACCTCACAACACACAAAGAGGCACTCGATTGTGAGTTTAAAATATGTTTTGCTTTCCAAAAAAGTGTTGTAAGTAGTATACTTGGTCTAAACATTCAAAAATATATAATTTATAAATAGTTAGAAGCTCTCACAAAGTCACAGCTACCGCGGTGTCCACCCGGCGGACCAAGTACTTTACGTACTCTCAATGTGATGGCAAATAAGGGTGGTTATCTTGCAGTCTGAGTGAGCTCTCAATAATTGCTACTTGGAATAAGTATATCTTATACAACATAGATATTCTTATTTTAAATATTACTGTTTAACGTGCTGTAATATCAAATTCCACCAAAGTCATTAAATGTAAAAATATGCCAAGTCCCTCGATGCAGTCTTTCCATCGTAAAAAGTTTTGAGATCTCATAGAAGCCAAGTCCTATTTATATTATTTTGTAGTTATAAATCAACATGTAGTAACTATATCAATAGTTCCTTTAAGGAAAATTAAAAATTAATCAATAAATTCCACAAATTAAAAGACTTTTTTAAAGACTGCATCGAGAGACTTGACATATTTTACATTTAATGTTTTTGGTGGGATCTCATTTAGTTTTTGTAAGTGTATTCCTTTCTTTTTTTTTAGGTGACGTCATAATTTCTTGAACTTCAGCTACTGCTTTGCTTAGAACCCATTCTTTATGTCTATCCATTTTTTGTTTTTTCTCTGAGGCTTCGTTACTCCTAAGGTAGACAAGATTGGGCGCGCGCATACAATATTTATCGCAATACAATGAAGTTTTAACTTTATTAATTTAAAGAATTATGAACTTAATGTATGAATTTGTATTAATTATAGTGTATGTATTACATTTATATTATTCTTTTCTATTCTATATATGTATTCATCCAACCGCAAATATAAAATTGTTTTCTATGGTTTATTATTTTTTAATGTTTTTTAATTATTCCTTTATGTGTGGCTAATGAGCTTAATAATCTTGGTTCAAAATTTGATGTTTCTAAGTCTACTAGAAGTACCTTAGATTTTTGTTGATCGGTCAGTGAGTCAGTGAGTAACAAAATGGTGTAACTTTGATCGACCGTAAATTCTAAACTTTTAATTCAATTGGCATGTAATTTCGAACTTAAGCTTATTCTAATGCCTACTATTATGCACCGAAAACCTAAACTCCTAGCTTTGTCCACGTAGAAGATATAGGGGAGGTGAAACAGCCGCGAATCGCTTCGAGAAAAGATGGTACGGCCGTGCCCGTTTGCTCGAGACTTGGCTCGGGCACTGCCGTGCCCCCAGATTGTGACAACCTCATGCAATGATATGCATACAGTTTTTCATTATAAATTAATAAGTAACGAGACAGATTTTCGTCTCATTGGTTAACGAACCTCATAAATCAGACGTCAGTCTTCTGACGACTGATTTATGAGGTGCCGAATAAATTCCTCTAGTAGCTCTAACGCTAGTTGCATGTTTGTGTGTTGTCAAATTAGTTGTATTTTTTTTTGTGTCACTTCACTACCGTACCTGAATTACGTTACGTAAATTTTAATTCACCATCATGAGGAAGCAAAGGGGTGATTTCTATTGCTACAATTTTTAAAAAATCAGCGCGTGTAAACCAACGGCCTTAGTTTTTTAACAGTAAATGAAACTGATTGTTTTATTATTTACTATTTTTAAAACTCTCATATAAGATTTGCTATTAAACTTAAACTGTGATACATATCTCCTTTTTTTCACCCACGGAAATCTTTAACATCGGAGGACTTGCAGGTGCATTGCCGGCCTATGAGTTATAAGTTGGCTCTTTTCTTGAATGTTCTCTAGTCATATAATTATGGAAAAACTGTCGACGAAAGTTAAGTTGAGATCGGTTCTGCGCGACAGAAAGTGATTTGAAAATAGTGCTTGTGGATTTTAGGTGGTGTGGATGTTATTTTGATGACCAAATATGTGCGAACCAGTAAATTTCAGTCACCGGGATTTATACCAACTATTTGCCAGATCTTTCCCGTGAAAAATGATGTAATGACGTAATGCAGAGTGCAAGATCTATATCTCTACGTGGAGCCAAAAAATCGTCGATTTGACTCGCTCGTACTGGGTGGCTCCAGTCCAAAGATGAGAGCAGTACTGTTTGTGGGGCCGAATTTGCGCCTTGTAAAGTTGTAGGCGATGTGCCGAAATGCTACGTAAGGAAAGCCTTGCTAAGCTACCACCAAGCTTTTAAGAACAAATAGTAAAACAGTTTTAATCATAACGCACAGCGACTTACAGCGAATATTTAATTCGATCACTCACTGTAGCATCGTATTTAAGTCATAATAATCTAATGAAAGAGTCAATTCTGTGATTTTCATTTCATTCGTTGGACAATCATTCCGATATGTCTTCTATATCTTTCTAGGTTAGGAGATCTTAATAATTAAAAAAATATATAGAGTTCAATAAGATATTTTGGACAAGACAGTTTAAAACTATTTATTTATCAGAAAATGCTGTAATAGCGTTAAGTCCGCCCTTTGTACATGTTTGATCTGTGCAATAAAGAATAATTATAAAAAAAAATACGAATTGCTCATATATTATATTATAATTATTCCTATTTTTTGCCTGCTACTCTGCGTGTGGAAATGCATTCCGCTTCCTGGTGTAAGTTTTATCGAGGCGGAGAATATATGCTATTTTTTAACATCATCAGTCTATATTATACATACTTAATGTATGTAGATGAAGTAGATTGTTACATTATGAATGAACATATATTTTTATTTGAATAGAAATTAGAATTAAATTCGTGTAGCATAATGCTTAGTATTCAATTTCTTTGAGTATTTTCAAAAACATAATTGGAATAAAATAAAACACAACGATTTTAAATAAGTTTCTAATATAATTTAATATTTAATTAAAAATACTGTAATTAAAAGTTGATTACTTATAATAAAGCTATTTAATACAAATGTAACGTTAAATAAGTTAATTGGCAGCTTATACGGCAGTGTCCCCTTGCCTAAATTAAAATATTTCTTAAAATTTCACTGAATGGATTTCAATGATTTACTATTAGTTTAAGTAGTGCAAAATTGTGTGTGATATTTCTAATCATTTTTAATTTAATTTTCTGAAGACGATTATATTAACCGTACCTTGCTATTAGTTTCTTGAGACCGCTTAAAACAAAACGAGATGGATTTAAGTTTCTTATTTTTTCATAGAATTAATTGACGGGATAATATAGCCATTTAAATTCATAGCCTTTCAGACCAAATTTAACATCTTTTTCTGTTTCAGGTTTCGGTACATCGTCAGATAGTACATCTAAAACTTCTTGTGAAATTTTAGGATGAAAACCAGTTTCATCAGCGACATAATCAACTCTCGTTCTAATTCCGTTCCGTCCCGTTACATAATAATATCCATATTTGGCACCGTTCGTGTAACCTTTTTCATGATGTCCGTGAAATCCTAAAGTGTAATTAAAGGTGTATAAAAGAGTTTTCATATCATCGTTAGTTAAACCTGCTGGCAGACCATCGGCTTCATCGGGATTTTTATGATAAATATCTGTGTTTTTATCGACTATTTGCATTTGAGCAGCAAATAGCACTGGTTTTTTAGGAAGATTGCCATTGCCTGATTGAGGCGATTCGAGTGGTTGATTGCCGTTATTATAATGTTGCTCTGGATCAACAGATTGTAAAATATCATTAAAGCTTTTGGGCTGTCTGCCTACATTAACATTGTTTTTAGGTAAAGCATTTTCTTGACTGTAATTTGGATTATTAGGATAAGATAAGTTCGACTCTTCATTATAGGCATTGTTTTCAGGTATTCCAGTGGGTCTTTTGTCAGCAAATTGATTTACAGGAACTTCTTCTTGTCCTTGGTTTTGAGAAGGTATACCTTGAGAATATTCCTGCGCTGAGTTAGCACGTTGTGGATAGTTTTCAAAAGCTTGTGGATTATTCTGTAAATTATCTTGTCCTTTACCAGATAGGTAATTCTGTCCACCGTCAGAATTTTGAGGATTGCCAGATACTTTGGGTGTTTTTAATTCTTTGGAAGGTTGATTTGTACTTATATCTGTTGAATATTGTTGTCCATTTGCTAATTGGTTAGGGTAATTTTGATCGGATCCTGTAAATTGACCATTACCACTTTGTAAGTTTTGACCATTATTATAAGAATTTCCATTGGATTGTATTTGCGTATTATAATTATTGTCCTTTTGTTCGTTATTTCTATTTACAGAACCGCCACTGGACAATTTAGGTGATGGGGTAGTGGTCGTTGGTATGCTGCAATGGGAACAAGTTTTAATAGGCCCAGGAGATAGTTCTTGTTTAAGTGGTTGTGGTTTATTATTAGATTGTGTTGTAGTTGGTGTTGTAATTTGTGGTGAAGATGGCAACTTCAATGAGTGCCCTTGTCTCGAACTCTGGTTAGCAGCAGTAGGATCTGTAAAGAAAAATATAGTATAATGTTTTACACAACGGCTATTATTTTAATATCATAAATTGAAAATAATACTTACAAGGCTTCACACGAATGTTCTTCATAGACAATATCTTGAAATTTCCATTTTCATCCGTAGCATACACAGTTACATGGTAAACGCCATCGGCAGTAATAAATCCGAACTCGCCCATAATTATTCCATTTTCATCTGATAAATAAAAAAAATGATGTTTAGTAAAAAAAAGCTAGTGGTAAAATAATATGAAAATTTAAGCGGATTAATTTGGATTATAAGTAGACAGAAAATTATCGTCAGAAGTCACAGTGTTACAAATGATTTGTAGTATTTATTGCTATTTCATGTAAATAACATTATACATAATTTTGTAAATATTATGTCAATCGGCGTCTATTCGTCTGTGACTAATATGTAAATTATTACGCAAGCAATAAAAATGCTTATACGGATAAACTATTCCAATTTACTAATTTGTCCATTATGTCATATCGCCTTTCATCCCTTTGGTAATAAGTTGTGAATGTTTTTGTTGGAATGTATACATTATTGCATAAGCATTACTTAATTTATCTTTATATAATAGAAAGTAAATGAAGGTTATATAAATCAATATTTCTAATTTAATAGACTTCTAAACTATGTTTAAGTATGTGATTGCTTTAATTGGTTACAGGAATTCAATGCTGCCAATATATGCAGATTATTTTTTATACGAATTATGATAGTATTGAGTAAATTATCTTCTTGTGTAATATATAATTTTTAAGAAAATGAGGGCAATAGGTTCTTTTAGTTTTTAAAGCTTAAAAGTAGAATTCATTTTGATCTCGATGACAAAGACTATATAAGTCAAAAGTATTCAGGAATTTTGTAACTAATGATTAAAACTTTAGGAAAATATTAAATATCTAAAAATCTAGTTTATTATTTTTAGTTACTTATTCCAAGTAATTTAAACATTATACATTCTCAAACCTTCACAAAGTTCGGAGTTTAAGCATGATAGTAATCTCAAATGATTATCTAGTAAATGAATGAAGGAATTTGGTATCATTTTAAAACCAATTTGTATTTTTTGTTTTTTGTTAACCTATAATAAATTATTAAGTTTCGTTAAGTCGGTTCTTCGTATATTTTTTACCCTAAAGGCAGTTGTCACGGATTTTATTTCATAGTGATTATATTTGCTTTAATTTTCAACTTATTGAACCGAAAATTTGAATTTAATACGGTCACTATTAAACATACCAAAATTTTGAAATAATTGGTCAATCTCCGATAATCAGTAAACGATTACGTATATCAAAAAATATTATACGCACCATAAAATGATTGGCTGTCGTCATCGATATCTTCGTTTGTTAATTTGTCTTTTTATGGTTTTATTAAATTTTACTTGACATTATTAATACACGTTCTGCTACTTTATACCTTAAGTGATTGCATTTAAACAAAGTACCACTTAAGAGTATTTATTAGAACATAAATGTTTGGCAAAACGATTGGAAGTTCTTTGGGTATATTCTTTGTGGTCCCAAATTAAATAAGTTAATAAAGTTTTTAATACTGCACATACCATAACAGGATGATACCCCAAAATTGAAATTTTTTTTTATTTTAAAACCAACTCTTAATCATCTGATTTAAAGTACAGTTCTTGTTTAGAATAAATTGTCGATCTGGCAGTTGTGACATAGAACGTAGTAATTTTTTTGAAAATCATAAAACCTTTAATTTGGTAAAATAATCATGCAATTTATTATATTTTAGGTATTAAACGAAAAGTTGTTAGCTGAGTTAGAGAGCTGAGATGGCCCAGTGGTTAGAACGCGTGCATCTTAACCTGTGATTTCGGTTTCAAACCCAGGCAAACACCACTTTATATATATGCTTAATTTGTGTTTATAATTCATCTCGCGCTCGGCGGTGAAGGAAACTATCGTGAGGAAACTTGCATGTGCCTAATTCATTTTATCGAAATTCTGGCATATGTGCATTCCACCAACCCGCATTGGGACAGCGTGGTGGAATATGTCGCAAACCCTCTCCTTTATAGAAGAGGAGGCCTTAGCCCCGCAGTGGGAGAACTTTAAAAGCTGTTACTGTTACGTAACTACTTTTTAAAAGTTGTTAGCTTACTTGATTGTAAAATATAAGGTAAACATTTGTAAGACCTTTCAAAATTCTGCCTCTAGTGTTAAGACTTTGGGAATAGAGCTTGAAATATTTCAGGAAAGTAATAATCTAATGTAATATATTTGAAAAATATATTATTACGCTTACGTTACATTTAGAGCATCACATGACAAAATAACTAAATCTATTTATTCTTTAGACCTATAAATAATAAAAGGATCTAAAATATTATTTTTATATCACAAGCAATAGCAGCCATACTAAATAGAAAAGATTTTTGATACCCTTTTTCTCATGCCTGTGTTGTTCTCCTTCAATGGTGAAACCAAATTCATATGGTCTGTTTTCATCGGTGTATTTATCAGCCTCTACTTGTATATAGCAGGCTAATATGTAAAGAACCACACAAACAGTTTTTAGTTGAACCATCTGAAAATGCAAAAAAATAAAGTTATTTACTTAACATAATCATACCGCACTGCTGTTTATATAATAGGTTATTGAAGTATTTTATCTTCGCATAATATTGTGTTTGGTTTTGAGATATTCGTCATTATTCAGATACTCAAGTACCCTGCTCGAATTTTTAAATACTTTTAGATATAATTTATTCATGACAATTTTATACGCTAGAGTCAATACAGGCTTTTTAGTAAAAAGAACGATATCCTAATACAATATTTCTTGGTATCACTAGAAGCTGATTACATCATAAATGAGTTTAGATTTCCATAAATCAAATTCTTAGGGATTTTAAATTTTTTTAGCCAACAAACAAGTACTCATTGACACTTTTTTTAAATCATACGAAAAAAATATTTATAATTACACTTACATAATTCCGGTTCTATTACGTTTACATAATTTTGTTGAACTAATATTATACCAATAGACGGATATTTGATATTAGGAGAATTGACCGTTTACGGTTTTCACATATATATAGTAATTTATATGAGTCATTGTTTAATTTTGAAATTAAAACAATTTCAAAAACTCTAGATCATTTGAAAATTATTTAGAAAATCGTATCCAGTGATTATAAGTATTTAAAAGTAAAAGATTATTTGCTAATAAAGAAGATTAATAATAATATCTGTGTACATCTTTGAAATGATCGAAGTAACTATAAAGTTATGTGAAATATTTAGTAATAGCACGGTGATGGTAAGCTTAAATCAGTAAAAAAAAGTTTTAAATCCCTGCATATTGCTTCGAAAATCGATAAACTGTTATTGAACTTTCTAGGTTGTAAATTATCTTTACGATGTATTCGATTATAATGGGCCGTGATGGCCTAGTGGCTATGAGACGTTAATATAATTATTGATTCTGAGTTCATATCCGGGGTCAGCACCATTGATTTCATATGCATAATTTGTATGGATTGTTGTTTTTGGCGGGGTAGGAAAACGGCCTGCATGTTACGGCTGGGAATTGTTCATTTATCACAACATGTGAATAGAGCAGAAATAGACATATTTTAAAACAATACAAGTTGGAAAAAATATAAAGGTTTTACAATATCAGGCTTACGACTTAAGCAAATAATTAAGCCTTGTAAAATACTATACATTTTCAATAACACTCTGATAATAATTATTTATGTTGATATTAGATATAATCTTTTGAATGTTAATTAACCTTGGGAGCTAAGATTTTTTGCTATTTGTACCCCTAATTTCGTTAGCTCAAACCCTTTCAAAACAAAACGCTATAATACTGAGGATTGTCGTTTGGCAGTAGGATATCTGATGAGTTGGTGGTCCCTTGCCAAACAGGCTAGCACAAAGACTCAAACTCAAATTAATTTTTTCAATGTAGAAGTATTACACTTACTTATTGACGGTCAAATTAAACACTACCACCGGTTCGGAAAAAGAAACACCCTGATCTGAGAAGAACTGGCGAAAGAAAGTCAGCAGGTCATTTTTTCTGTCAAATTAATTAAATAAATATTGAATATAAATAGAAATAGCCAAGAGGCGATCGTTTCACTCCCAAGGTATGCTGTCAATCTGAATTCACTAATTGTATAGTAACCTTTCGAACTCAAGCGTTCCTTAACAAATTTTTTTTAATTTGCCAACAGAAGCATTTTAAACACTTTCTGGGATTCTCTTGTAGAACCACCCGTATAAATTTCACCACAAAAGAGTTACTGACTCTATGCAGTCGAGTAATGGGAGTAACAAGATTGTGTTTGTTCCTTGTACCAATGTTATGATAAATAAAATTTTAACAAAAAGAAAAACCGACTTCAAACAAAACACTATTTTAAAACAAATGAATATGCACGAAAAAGTAATAAAAATAATTGCGTATTCAACATATTTTTTAGAGTCTTCCTAAGTTAAATGAAATGAAAAATATTAGACTACTTAAAAGTCGATTAACGATTATATCATGTAGTTATAGTTATTGGTATATTTGGAGCCGGTGTCAGCCACGGTGCCCTTGCCCCAACAATCAAAAGAAAGAAGCGATACGAGCCCCTTGATTGATCCAGTATATTATTGTGTAAAATGTAATTTGTAAAAAACATATTTGTCAAAGTATTCTCGTATTGTTTTTTGATAGATATACTGTAGGGTTTTATTGGCTGACACCGACTTCAAATATAACAATAATTATAACTACATGATATAATCGTTAATCGACTTTTAAGTAGTCTAACATTTTTCATTTCATTTAACTTAGGAAGACTCTAAAAAATATGTTGAATACGCAATTATTTTTATTACTTTTTCGTGCATATTCATTTGTTTTAAAATAGTGTTTTGTTTGAAGTCGGTTTTTCTTTTTGTTAAAATTTTATTTATTTTTTGATTTTAAGTGAAGCTGATGTTGACTAACTAATTTTTTTTAATATGGATAGATTAAACGTTCCGTTTATATGAGTCAGAAACTACTTCGAGGACAATTTCAAAGGAAACTTGCGAATAAAGCAAAAATAGACTTTCGAAAATGCGGATTTAATACGTCACGCGGCGTAAACTACAAGGATCCCTCGAAAGAGCTGTAATCGAACTCAGCAAAAAAACTTTGAAAAAGACCAACTATATTTTGTACATCATATGACATCACATCACATACACAAAATTTGATTAAAGATAGTAAGAAATTTTGCCCCATATCGCACCCTAACTGCGAGCCGTATAGGAGTTCCATCACTACATAGTATAAAACAAAGTCGCTTTCTCTGTCCCTATATCTTTAAATCTACGCAACGGATTTTGATGCGGTTTTTTTTAAAAGATAGTGTGATTCAAGGGGAAGGTTTGTGTATATAAAACATGAACAATATAGTAAAGAAACACTGATAATTTTAGAAGTTTGCGATGTGATGTCGTATATAAACAAATTCTGTAGTATATTTAGTATCAGTATTGCATCCGTGCGAAGCCATGGTGGGTAGCTAGTTAATTATAATATTCGACTATGATAATTACATAAACATAACCACATTACGGAAGGTGACTCAAATATTCAAATAACCTATAAATAAAAGATTCGACCGAGTATCGCTAACGTGCTCCTCAGAATTGTTCCGTTCCCTTCCGTTCCGTTACTTTGTCATGGATCCTGTGCTCAGAACCTTACCAAACTTTCACCAAATTACCCTTGAAGTATATATTTTATAATAAAAAAAGAATTATCAAAATTGGTTAACGTGATTTTCAGTTATTCACCTATTTGTCGCGCATATACATAATGCAAATTTAAGACTTATGTCGTTTTCACATGGATACCATCATCGGAAAAAAAAAATAAAAAAAATGGGACCCCACGGGAAGCACTACCTTTCAAACAAAAAAAAAATTATCAAAATCGGTCCACCCAGTGAAAATTTATGAGGTAACAAACATAAAAAAAAAAATACAGACGAATTGATAACCTCCTCCTTTTGGAAGTCGGTTGAAAATCAAATTTTTTAATAAAATCATTAATATTTTTCCGAACATACAAACATTACAGAGTATATATATATTGAGACAAATACCAAGGAAAGTCTCACTGGTTTTATTTTCTAGACCTTATCGTCCGCAGTATATGGAACAAATTTTTTGACACCTATAAATGTAAAGAATAAATGTAGCTTACGTAGTTCTTCGATTTTTAAAATTATAATTTAGCATTATTTTTGCATAGATTTGTTTTGCTTTCGAAGGTCAGGTTACTAAAAATTTACGTAACATATTGTCTAGCCACCTCAAATAATAATCTCAGTAATGGTATTCGTCATCAATGAAAAGTTATATCTATTTAACAATAGGTTAAATTTATACACAGATGGTTGTATTACCTGTTTGTCCAGATAAAAACGAATTTATAATGATCAAAATATGAAGAATAAAATGAATATAAAGTTCTATCAATTTAGATTATTGTAGATGATTAGTGTAAAAAAGTTAAGTTCCATTTTTTAACTTGTAACTATTAAAAAAAGTATACAAAGCAGCAATTTTAATCACTCTATGATCTACAAATAGATTCCAAGTAGCACTGACTATGTTCGATGGATAAATTATATATATTTCTTTAAAACGAACATAAGCAAACTATGTAAAAAACGTTTGTTGATTTTTCCTATAATGTGAAGTATAATTTACATTTAAATTTCATATTATTCATATTTCTAAAAAATATATGCATATCGACTAAGAGGTAATATACATATGCATACCGAAAGAAATATATTTTATGTGCGTAAACAAAATATTCGCTATATTCCGCGTGTAACTTTATTAAAGATAGATAGACTACAATTAAAATTTAGTATTTTAATTATTTGCTTCAATTCAATCCAACAAACCAGACATGTAATCGAAATGTTTATATTTGAAATTAATATAAATAATAATTTATTATCTAATAAAACAAAATATGTTATTAGAGGTACTATTAATAGAAATTTTAAATCGTTTCTTTTTGTGATCGTTTGATAAATATTTAATATATTCGTATTTAATATAAATATTTAATTTGACTATAAAATATATTTTAATAGCTAAAGAAAACTTATAAAATAAGTTGAATTTGAAGGTTTTAACACATCGTTTTCCGGATTGAAATATTTTACGTTTACGAAGCGTATTCGATGACAGCGGGGTATTAATTTAAACATCGATTTTACATTCGATATTCTTTTTATAATTCAATAGTCATTTTTGATTACTCAATTAATATATTATTTTTAATACTTCTTCCTTTGGAGTAAAATCGCATCACGTATGTTAAACTTATTTATTTATTTGTCCTTTTTTTAATAACTAGTCGTAGCAATTTTCAAACACGAGTATTTTATTTTTGTTATGATTTATTATGTATTAAAATAGCGTAGAATAGAATTATAAAGTTTCCCCTTAAAAACAATTTCATTTAATTAACATTTTCGGTCACATGAAATATCATTATTAAATTTATTAGAGAGTGATTTATTTTGCTAACATAAATCACTATCTATGTACATTATTAAATATAAATTCTATTTGGTACAGTGACGTAATAATATATGTGTATGTAAACATTTTATATATATTAATTTGTCATATAGTTAACACTTTGGTCACGATATACGATCTCTTTCATTTAACAGTATGGAATCGATCGTAAATAATTCATATTTGATTAATAAAGTCATCATCTATAAAAAAAAGATTTAGAAAAAGATTATAAGTTTTAAATATTTTTATTTTTTTAATATTTTTTTGTCAGTTAATATATATTACTTTAAATATAGATGATAAAATATTTAAAGAGTATTCATTGTTTTTTATAATACAATATTTGTGTACTTACGTTTTTTTAAACTCCTGCATGAAGAGTGTGGTATAGTCTGTTGCGCAAGAGATCACACAAGACTGTCGATTCTTTGGACAACGTAATTTATTAATACGTTTACATAGAATAGACAAGTTATACAAGGTCTATTAATTTTTTTATCATATTAAAAATATTATTGATAATTACAGTAGTGTATAGCTGGACCTGAGACGAGAATTTTAATTACCTAATTCTCAATATTTATAATAATAATAAAATTTAGATTTGATAAAGATATATTTTGAAATATTTATAAATACTTTTTTGTTTCGATAGAAAGCCAAATTTGATGATTAAAATAGTCAATGTATATTACTTTAAATATTCCATACCGTATTTGTCAAAATAAGGGGTAAAATATTGTTGCTAATGTATCGATTTCTTAGTCTCTCAGATACAAGCATTATAGAAGTATTTATCAAAGAAGTATGTGGCATTTCTGTTTGTTTATTTATCAAAAGTATCTCTTTAAATCATTGATAAGTCATCAATGTTTCTGTTTTTCACGATTTGTCTACTATACGCTTGATATTCATCCATAACAAAGACATTTAACGATTCTTTCTTAACCTTTTAACAACGCCTTAATGATTGTTTATTTCTATTTTGAGCTTTAAACTATTATAATAAATTATTACTGTAGTACAAATATTTGAGTCTGCGTGTTTCAAGTAATTTTGTTTTAGAATATTCGTTTAGGTATATCATACTTTTATACAAAAGGGGACCGTTACAATGTACAATAAAACAAGAAAGTAATATTTTGGATGAAATAAGTTTACATAACTTAAGATAGTCCTTTAGAGTACCTAATATTTACAATATAAGGTATTTATTAAGTACTTAAAAAATATAGATATACAGACTTTTTGGAAAGCGTTAACTAAAACAAGAAGAGTGAAATAAAAAATACTATAATAACATATTTTTTACGTGAAAACGTTACTGTTTTTCTTTTATTGATTTACTTCGACAAATAAAGTATTTCATTCAACTAGAACCTTCATGTACAAAATATATTTATTTAATTATTTTGCAAAATCAGAGGAATAAATCTGACTAGAGTTCCGTCTGCCATCTAGTCAATCAACTATTACTTGACCATTATTAGTAAGTACCCTTAAATTAACATATTCACATATAGTATTAATATAAAATGCGAATATGTTGATTCGTTTACTATTTACCATTATACGTCAAAAATCGACTATATATTTCCAAAAAATGTTTAGAAAATTCGTTCCATTATTTATAAATATTTTAACGTAAACATATAAATTCTATAATAATATTCAAATATAGCAAAAAAATAACCATTGGCTAAATACGTAAATTGTTTTTTTTTTTTTATTAATATGCTAATATCTATACTAATATGCGAATTATAAAAGCGAAGGTAACTGTGTATTTTGTTTATTTGTCTGTTACTCTTTCGTGGCTTTCCAACGACTAAACCTAATTTCATTAAATTTGATATGAAGTTAGCTTGAACCCTAAGCAATTCTAATTTAGTGTCTATGCCTACCATCAGACGACTAACCCCAAAACACGAGCGAATCTGCGGGCCTTAATTGGTATATATTTATTATGTGTGAATATTATAAAAGTCAAACAAAGTACCGATAATATCATATAAACAACACATAAATAATAAGTTAAAAATGTGGTCATTGCTTCAATGCTAGCTCATACACGTGTTAAGAGCGAACAAAAATACACACGTAGGGTTCTGTAATGATTTTTTGATACATGTTAATATTTGTCAAAGTTTATTAAAGTTGGTAAATTTATTTTAGGCCTATTTTTTGCAATGGCTACACTAGTTTTAAAACTGTATTCTAAATCATTAATAAAGGTCAGTAGTTAGTATTGAGTGTTTATTTTACAATTACCACAACCCTCAAGGCTGTGTCTTATGAATTAGATGTATAAAAATTGTTTATTTTTATAAACGCATTCAATACCTATTGAATATTTGGAAGGTTATTTGAATACACGATAAATGGAAGAAGCTATAATCATTCGTTGTCGCTCAAAATATTATTATTTATTGATTTATAGCTAAGTATATTAATATGACTAGGAGAGCAAATCTCATTGAGGCAAAGTAAACATATTTTTTAATAATAATATAATTGAAATATAAACCTTTTTTTAAAGTTAATTATATGTCAGTGACAAAAATATTTTTAGAACTTTACGTTGTGTAATTATGTATTAAAAAATATATTGAATCTGTTTTTGTTTTGTTAAAATTATAAATGATGGTAAATTATACATTGATTTGTTATTTATGCATCAGGATTTACGATATAGGCAAGCAAAACAACCGTTAATATTTCCTAGTACGATCGCTTAAAATAATTATAAATGTGCAAATGCAAGATTAATACCTAGCATTTGTATAAATGTCAAATACTTATAAAAAAAGGTCTGTTAACTTTATTTTAATGGAAAATAGTAATATTATAAATATAGAGATGGAATGACATAAATTATTAAACATGTATAATATTCATTTATGGTATTTCATTTGGAATGAAAAATAAACCTCAACCGGTAATTCCCATTTTTTTCTATCTTATATAAACGGTGTTTTATATTTTCATACCAAATTTCTTCGAAATAACGTTAAAGAAAATATTAAAAGCGAATTATATCTCTAAATATACATTTCGCGTTTATTTGTCTTGGTATTGCTATTTAAAATGATATTTAAAACTTACTTGGTATTGAAATTTTTTGCGAGCCTGAAAGGGTACGGTACCATCAAATCAGCACATATTTGGCCAAGCGAGGTGAAGGGTGCACATGGTACATAACATCTCAAGCCCCAAGGTCGGTGGCTCATTGGATATGTAAGGAATGGTTCATTTTTGTTTCCCGCTAATATCTATGGGCTATGGTGATCACTTACCATCAGGCCTATTTGCCTGTTCACCTGCTAATGTAATTAAGAAATAAGCTAAGCTAAAGATTGAAGATGGTCAAGAAGTAATTTTAAAGGAAAAAATATATAATAATTTTAGTGCACTTTATTACAAATGTGACATACATATATAACGAATAAAAAACTATATATATAATAAAATTGTAGTACCTGTTTGTAATATTTAAATAATTATACATCAAAAAAACATTTTTTACAATTTCTCTGTCAGTCGGTTTGTTCCGGCGACTCTATGGAACGGCTTGGTGTATTTTGACGGGACTTTCAATGGCAGTTAGGTGGTGTAATAAGGAGTAAGTCACTTCTTATTACAACAATATTTCGACAAAAATATATTTTTTTGTTAAATTTAATAGCGTACAAAGTTGCGGGCACTGCTAGTTAAAAATATAATTAATTGTTTTTTCTTTTAACAAGGTTAAAATTATAAAACGTTGTGCAAATTTACTTATCGTACAGAAGGTGACTGATTTATTTGAGCTATCAGTGCATGACATAATTTGTGTAAAAATATGCAATTCAGGAACTGTAGATGATCACGATCGGGGCAAGTGTCATCACGATCACATTTGTATGAGCAAAACATGAAACTACATATTTTAATTAATTTATCTCAAGTCTCGTTGACTATTGACAGCCTGTGTATCAGGCATAAGGTACCGGGTTTGAATCCCAGGATAGGCCTACAATCATTTCTAAGGTCTAGCTAGAGTCTCGGCATTAGGACTCAATATAAACAAGAGTATAGAAATGACGAAAAAAACGAAAACGAGAATATATTTAAACAAAATCAAAATGTATACATAACATTTAATATTTATACTCTCTATGTCTATAAATTAATAGATTATGACTTAAAAAAACACAAAAATATTATAAAAACGTAACATTTTTGTTGTAAAACGAAAGTATTATTATCATTGATTGGAACACTTGCGCACTTGGCCATATAGCGGAAGAACAGACAAAAAGGATGAGACAGATTTAAAGTCTCGTTTATCCAAATCGTATATACAAAATGAAACATATTAATTTAGTACGTGAATGCTTCAACATGTAGTAGCACTATAGCAGTATAGAAACAGACTACACGTAATGTAATTCCAAGTGCTATCTCTAAAAGTCTATCGAATACTCTTTCCTAAGCAAATACAAAAAGTAAATGGAGTGATTTTTTTATGTTATAGGTGGCAAACAAACTAGAGACCTGATGGAAACTGATTATCACTGTCCACGGACGTCTGCAACACCGGGGCGCTTGCAGGTACGTTGCCTTATAATTGATTGAATATTATGTTTGATTTTGACGATTTTCATTCATAATGCTATTTATTTTCATAAGGCGCCTATTCGTTAGCAGTGGTGTTTGTAGTAATGTAAATTGCTATTAAAAAATAATGAGTATTTCACAGAAGGTATATAATGGAGTATATTATAGTATATATATATATATATATATATATATATATATATATATATATATATATATATATATATATATATATATATACATATATATATATATACTGCAATATACTATAGCGCCTCCCTGAGTATATAAAATCAAATCAAAATATTCTTTATTTTAGGATCAAAAGGCACCTTCCAATCTTTTATAATTATATAAGACTCCCACAGGCTCAAAAAACAAATTCTATCGACAAGAACTATTTTTAGTATAGTTTCTTCATTAATTACTCTTTAATAGCATTTTATCCTACTACTATTATAAAGGCGAAAGTTTGTATGTATGGATGTATGGATGTTTGTTACTCTTTCACGTAAAAACTACTGAATGGATTTGAATGAAACTTTACCACAATATAGCTTATACATCAGAATAACACATAGGCTACAATTTTTGAGGTTTATAATGTGAGGTCGTAAAAAAACACATTTTTTGCGCTTACATTGCAAACGCTGACTGAATCCTTCAAGATAGTTCAAAACAATGTACTACAGTATTGTACAACTTAAAAAGGTCTACAAAAAAGTCCGTGATGGTATATGTTTATCTCTTAGGAATAACCCACAATAACCATTTTTTATCCTTTACTTTGTATACGAGAAATAATGGCTTATTTACGAAGCGATTTTAAGCGATTACTAGACTAGACGGGACGAACCTGAAGTCCACGCGAACGAAGTCGCGGGCAAATGCTAGTTTACTATATTATGTAGTAATTATGTCAATGAATTACAATTAAATTTATTAAATTAATTTATGTATATATCTTTATATTATCATTATATCATCTGATTTGCTACTGCTTCTGGAAAATGGGGTTATACCACGTTAGGGTAAAATTTAATTAAGACGCAGGTTACCAAAATTTGCATCTCTCAGATCAATAGAAGTTAGATCGGGAATCAGTAGTTAACTTACAGCAAAGCAGCAATGAAATAGATTAAATGTGTCTTACTTTTTAGAGGTTATTTTAAATTGAGGTTTTTTAATAAATTATTGTAAAAAAAGATCTTAAATATTATGCAGTCACTTTAATTTTTTTCTTTGTTCAAACAATGATATACATTTGAATATAAATATTTCAAGATGAGTATGAAGAACATACTCATCCTAAAATATTTATATTCAATTGTTTATTTGAAGAGTAATTATAAGTATCATATTTTAAATTATTCGAAATATATAACAGAATATAGAAGTCAGTATGTAAATCTTAGATTAAAGCCCAGTTTCTACTCGAGAAAAAGTTTTAGGTCTTTTTCTACTACGTTGTACCAATAAAGTTTGATCATATTTCTTTCACCACCGGTACAAGATGAATTATAAACAAAACTCACATAGATAGTTGAAATTTAAGCTATTGATGAACTACTTAAATATTTTATTCTCCATACACATAGTGTCCAAAGTATACTTTTGTCAATTTAAAAATATTCACCAACCGAGAAGAATTTTTTTTTTCCATGAATAATAGGCAACGTGTACCTATGACTTAGAAAAAATATGTTATAATTAATTTCATTTTAAAATTCACAGCGAAATATTTAATATATACTAACCGAGAATAAATGATTTTTTTCCCATTAATTTTTAAAAATTGTTTTTTACTAATTCACAACCAAATATTTTAATAATAAAATATTGTTTTCGTATTTTACTCATTGTACAACTGAGAGTTCAGTAGTTAAGGAATATAATGTTTCCAGTTGATCTTGCACAAGACAGATTTATATTAAAAGATGGAAGCAATTCTTTATCTAACGTATTTGCTAAATTAAAAATAACAGGAGTCAAAATACTTACTAAGGCGTGCTGTAGTTTAACTCTTTTTTTTTATTAAGTCTGACATTTTAAAATTATATGTTTTTTGTAATTTGTAATTTTTTTTTTCCAATAGTACACGAGACGGTATTTTCTGTATCAGAATTGAGATTGTTTTATTATTTTTCAACGCTTCAGTTACTGTACATCAACAATTTTTGATGAAAGAAAGATCAACGAAATCCATCATTAACACTAAACATAGCATACAAAACATAGGTGGTTCAACTTCAGCTGCTGAAGTCAGTTTTTTAGCACCTGTTTTTAATTAGAATAAAATAAATCTAGCTTTATATGGCATAGTAGTCAGTAGCCCCAGGTTAAAATTATTATTTGCAGGTTTAAATAATAATGGAAAATTAAATTTTTTATATATCATTTATATTTGTACCTGAAAATGTAAAAGTAACAGCCTGAAAATTACCCACTGCTGGGCTAAGGCCTCCTCTTCCATTAAGGGGGGGGGGGGGAAAGCACATTGGAATTTCGATGAAATTAGACACATGCAGGTTTCGTCACGATGTGAATAATAGATACAAATTAAGCATATGTATATATATATATATATATATATATATATATATATATATATATATATATATATTTATAGTGGTGCTTGCCTGGGTTTGAACCCGAAATCATCGGTTAAGATGCACGTGTTCTAAACACTGGGCCATCTCAGCTCTTCATTTTTTGTACCTTATAAATCAGAAAAAAATATACTCAAACAAATTTATATTTTTAGTCTCGATATATAACATTATTTCCAAATTTATCTATTACGCATGACATAATGTGATTACATTTTCGTTTAATAAGTACACGCCTATTTGCCCCTTTTTTAAAACGTACTTAAAGCATGTTACTTGTGCTAGAGCATGAAGAGGTAGACCATAATTACTGGCAATAAAGATCTAAAATAAATAATTCTCTAGATTAAAATATTCTATTGCACCAGTGTCGAAGTACTGCTACTTCATTTATCGAACATTTTAATGGCAGTTACTAATAATATAAAATAGCATATCATTAAACTTCTAATTAATTAATCATAAAATTACGATTATAAATTAAAATCACTTTGTTATTCATGGTCGTGGCTGTCATCTCTATTTAGATTAATATTCCAATATTAGGAAAATTCAGTCTTATAGTGTTCTTGTTAGTTATCGAATAAAAAATAATAACGAAAAAAAAGAAAACCGCATAAAAATACAATATTTAAAATAAGGCACAGAAGTTATAGCTTATTTCACTATTTTTCTCCAATGTCCTCACTTTTGTTAGATCAATATAATATGGCAGAACTTCACTCAACCTATGTGGGGTACCCCACGATGTGTTACTTTACCATCGAGCACGAAATGGATTATACTTAAAATTACTTATATATAAAAATGTAACAATCATCACTACCTCCCAAAGACATTGGAGCCGTAAGAAATTTGAATCCTTTCTTACATTTCTCATTCGCCACCAACCCTGAAAATTTACTATGTCCTTTATGCCTCAAGTTGCACTGGCTCACTCACCCTTTAAATCGGAACACAACAATAGAAAGCATTGCTTTTTGGCGGTACGATATGTGCTGAGGGTGTTGTACCAGCCAGGCGGGCTAAATTAAGATTGCACGGCTAAGATTTATAATGAATTGTAATGCATTTGTGGTGTTAATGTTGATCTCAATAAGGCAAAAAGAAAAACTGAAAAAAAATCCATCCATTATAACATGCGCAAGAAGAGTCTACGTACATTGGAAATATATTATAGAGAAACAATAAAAAAGCAAAAATCACCAACGAGTCTAAGTAAATGTGATAAATTCAAACAACTTATGCTAACAGAATGATGTACTAACCAAAGTCGTTTCTTATATAGTTACAGTCATTTCAAATATATTTTTTGAAGTGTATGAAAATTAATTGTATATAGTTAACGTTATTTTAGAATGTGTCTGTACTGAAGGTTAAAGGTTTATCGTAAAAACATTGTTTAGCGTTATTCGTCAGGCCTTCATGACATGCATGGATTGGCATTTAAATGTTTACGAAATGTACGCTTGCACTTTGAAATTTCTAAAGACTAATGCTTTGGCTGTTGCGTGGAGAAATAGGTAGGCAGACTAGCAACTGGGTCACCTGATGACAAGTGCTCATCACAACCCATACACATTAATCTAGTTAAACATTTACTAGCCCTCATACCGCCGCCTCATAACTTGGGAACTAAGTTTATATATGGAAAGACTAAGGTTATGTCCTTCGTGTCTGTACTCTGTACTTCTACTGATTAACACACCCAATCAAATCGGAACAGTGATCCGAAGTATTGTTCCTCAGTGTCATGATATGGGAGGAGTGACTGCTATCTACCTGGACAGGCTTGTACAAAGTTCTACCATGAAATAACAGGTAGATTTATTAATGAAGAAAGTTTAATGCAGAACTAGTCTATTATTTTATAGTGTGTTTTAATTGCATTATTTGGTAATTTAATATAACCCGGTTAAGCTTGAATTTTGGCAACATTTTGCTTGATGCAGTAAATGTACTAGTTTGACTGGTTTTGTCTGGTCGTTTATTTTAAAATTTATTTTCAGATGCCTTTGAATCAATTTCAACGGAGTAGAACGGAGGAGAACTCTTAATGCACCTTGTATATTCCGTGCGGTATTCGTCAAAAATTTGATCAAATCCCATATAGATAACATATTATAATATTTTTGTGTATTAATAATTCGATGAAGTTTATTGTTCGTTAAATTTGGTTTTCAGACAAATTATTCTAACAAAGTATTCAATAAAACATAGTAATATTATATTGGAGATAACTCATATGCATATACTTATTTATTTAGTAATTTATCTTACGACAGACGTATTGTAAGTTGTTTAGACTTTATACAAACCAATGACATACTGACTTTTAAATAACTAGAAACGAACATGCTAAGTTACTTTTGAAGTACATTGTATTTTGATTTTTATATTTTAGGTATTAAGGTTCTAAACAATGAATATCCAAAAAGAGCCTTGATTCAAAGAGATATATTTATTATTATAGAAGATAGAAGATGAGCCTGTTAAAAGGTTTACTATTTATTTTTAGTATTCACGTATTAATGCTATAATTTATATTAAAAATAATCCTCTTATTCTATTTAGACATAATGATGAATTGGAACAAAATATGAGTAATCATTGATTTGTTTATTTCATTGATTATAATGTTGATTTATTTAAAAAATAATAAAGTATTTTTTCTCATATTGTTTTGTTTCAAATGTCTTTTAAAAATATTAATTTATATTTATATACATATTTAGCTTTTTGCAGACAGTAATTTTCTTTTCATGCGCATTATATAAGAACTCTTTCATGTATGATTAAATCTACATCAAATCATTTGTGTTTTTGTTGGACGATTGTAAATTAATATTTCTTATTGAATTTCTTTCATATGATTGACTTTAACAACGTTAAGTATTGACTTTTTAACTTCAACTACAGCAGTATTCAATGAAACATCTATTTCTAATGAAGATTTAATTTATACGCAGTTGAAATATCGTGATGTAAACTTAGATAAGAACAAGGATTCGATCTCTGTCATGTCCTTGTAAGATACAAACGTCATTTCATTTATCTAAACAAAATATAGTGAATTGATACTCAATTCTGATACAATGTGTATAACATTAACGGCCTGATCTGACGACTGATAGGTAAGAATCTTTGTCCTCTTCTTACGATTGTGAAATTTCTGTAGTGAGAAAGAGAAATTGGTATGCTAATATTTACCTGCCGCATAATATTTATGAATCTATTATACATATTATAAAAAAAGTTTATTATTTTAAATGACATTTGATGAATTACTTATGTTTTGATTTTCGAGGGTAATTCCTAGGTACTGATTAGGTGATGTTGTTATATAGACAATATAATTAAAAATAACTTTTTAAGATAATATATAACTTTAATTGTAATTAAATTAATAAGATAATATAAAGAAGTATTTTATGAATATAACTTAATTGAATTTTAAAATAATCATTGAAAAAAGGAAAAAATCTTTTGTTGAAATTGATACATTGTTAATAACTTACTCCTTATTCGGATATGTATTTTTATGCAAATAATTTTGGAAACTAGTATTGCTTATAAATACTAGTTATAGAGACTTGTAACATTTAATAACACTGGAAGGGTCAAATGTTATAATAATGTCGTAATAAAACGTGATTTTATGTAACTCGCGGTAACATTATTTCCGCTTATATTTTGTGAACCATTCGTACGAGTAGTCATCTGTTTACTTTTTATATTACCCGTTAAAGGTTTCCTTTGTGCATCTTGCGTGTGTGTTGGTGAGGTTATAATACTGACACCTTCGTTTATCTCTTACGTAATTAAAATACAAGCATACGCTTGGCCAACATTGTCATCAATAAAATGCGAGTCTTGTAGCCTTATTCGAGAATTGATTGTCCAATATCCCGTACAAATCCTACATAGGTGTATAGTGACATTTCATTATAAATAAGCTTCAGAATATAACTACTGAATTAATTAACGTGTATTAATTAAAAGTAAATATTTGTATTTATACTAAGCCATTCTTGAAAATTGTTGAAGACTTAAGTATTTAGTTGAATAAAGTACATATGTTTTTTAATCAACAAAAACAAGGATAGCTTTTTTAAAATAGCCCTTGTTATAAATTTATTACTTATTATAGTATATTAAATTTTTAGTGTGATTTTGATTATAAAACAGACATGACTTTAGAAATTTTCTATTTGTTACTTAAAAATCATCAAAGTTTTTTTTAATCGTTCAAAAAGGCTAAATATAAAACATTGCCTCGGCATTATTTCATGTTTATAATTGATCAAGTAAATAAAGCGGTCATCACAATTGATTCGACCTTTAACGATCGATATTTATATTCAAGGATCGAAAACATCAAAAACACAAATATATTTCAATTATTTATTTTTCAAGAAAGCTTTATTACAAAAAGATAAATGTACAAAAGGTATCCTATGGCACAAGTAAGATACAGTGATTCTCATTCTTGGCTTGGCATTACGCAAATAGATGAGATCGATTATTCTGTTATTAAAAGATGTATTTAACTGGCAAGGACCAAGATTATTATTTACACGGTCATAAGTTTATACCAGTAACGTAGGTTCAGCGAATTACTTTTGTCCAAGGGAGGTTTTGGGCTGGAAGCCATTAGGGCCGGCGGTGAATGTCACAGTGTACTGTTTGCCGTCGGGAGCGACGTAGGAGTACTGACCGGTGACAGTGAGGGCTGCGTTCTCAGACCCTGGGTTGTCAAGTTTGCCTTCCTCTTGTCTTGAGGTTCCATCGCTGGTTTCATATCTGGTGATTGAAAATATTTTATTATATTTTGTACGCAGTATTTTATTGAGTTTTGTTAATTGAACACATAATGTTGTGTTGTTGTTTCTGCTCATATGTATGAGATGTAATAGAAACATTAGTCATCCGTGTAACGTTTAGTTGCCAAACAATAATAAAAATATTATGTGATGTTTTTAAGTGTATGTTATTTGGTTTGTTTGAATAAGTCATCTCAAGAGTCTCGGCGACCTGAGATTATTCTCATCTCAATAAATACGAGAGTTCAAACGTGATGTTCAAAGTTCAAAGAGAGCATCTGGCTTTGTGAAATCTTTTAAATACCAATCAAGACTATTGACATTTGACAATTTAGCCTAATTCGTAAAAAAATCTTCAAAAAATTAGAACCAAAAAATAATAATAGTGCAATGTCCATAAGACATATTCATTTACAATAAATTGTGGGTCGATAAGTAAAATATAATACGCTTCTTTTATACAAATTCATTTTGTTCCATTATTAATATCCGTTTATCAAACGATAACTTTGTAAATTAATGTTACAAAGATTTATCACATTGTCCATCGATGAACGAAATGTTAGGGTGGACACACTTCTTTAATAGTTTCGATGTCTTGTGTGTTTCATATTATGTCTTAGCTAAAATTTATACAAAATAGTATCTGGTTTCAAATGTACGATACTCTTCCAGTACGATTAAGAATATTTTTATTTTATGTAGAAATTTTTATTTTATTATACAAATATTTTTTATTTTTTCATACTTAACCAACGGTGCAACTAATTTAATTTAGAATATCTATTATCATTATGTTCTACGTAAAAACATTTTCTCGATCTGAATCGAGTGCTTTATTTTATAGTACACTTTAAAGTAATTAATGCGTGACCATAAAAATATAAGGTTGGATTAATATATAGTTTTTAAGCTAAATAAGCTTAGACAAAAATATCCAAGCAACATATTATTAGAATCTTATATCATTAAATTATGGATTCAAATATTAATAAATGTCAATTAACGTTATTTTTTTTGTTTGGGACATTTAATTATTTTATATTTTATTCTTGCATGCTACGATGAGATTATAATTTATCAAACAAATCCCGTGTTTTTAAAACTTCGATCAAAGTCAAAGTATGGAATGGCTTTAATCTGAACTGTGATTGGTCTGTCGTGTGCAAGAATGCAATAATGTAAGCTTAGATCACAGCTTAATCAGTAAACCATAAGCTATGCCCATACTACTAGTAATATCTAAATAATAATTGTGATTTAATATTATTCATTGATAGTTATAACATTGTTTTTAAGCTTTTTGTCTTAGGTTTAATAAGTAACTTTACGGTAGACACAGTAAATACCCAACATAAACATTTATTACATAACTTAGAGTATCTTCTGATGAGGGTGCATGTATGTATGAGATATTAGTAAAACATATTTATGTTACATAATATGTTTAGTAGGTACGGCTTGGATAATAACAATAATTGTCTATTTCATTTTTTACAGTTTCAGCTTAATTTTTTGTAAGTATTTGTCTTGTTAATTGGATTTATATTATCAGTACAGTAATTATATATGACTAAGTTTTTTGTATAAATAATATGTTATGTTGAATTTACACTGGCAGATTGTCTAAATGCATTATGCTAATTTTGTAATGTCACAGGAATGGGCATCCATTTAAATTAAATTGTAAAATATTATATTAATAATCTTACGCAAAGCTGTATCCATCGGGTTGGACATCGCTGTCGAAACGCAGGATTTGTACATCCTGGGGATTTTGGGGTGCTCCAGCGCAAAGCGCGGCGAGGACGCACACGATTGTTACCTGGGAACAAGATTAGACCTATTGTAATAAATAATATTTATGTATGATTTCGACGCACTTACAAATGAATTAGCAATTAATGTTTTATCTAATGTCCTCAAGCACGCTGAAAGAATCAAGACTTAACGTATTTATTATACTTAGAACTTAGAGTTGGTAGAGTTAAACGGTGTTAACGACGAGAACCAACACGATATTCTTTAGCTTAAACCACATAATCTTTAAACTTTATGTGACATCCATTGTTCTCCGCAGTACTTACGACTGAGGTACACCGAAAAGTCACGACACACTTTCGTAATTGTAAAGAGCGGGTACAAATTAAAAATTGTCAGTGACGTGCGTTACCTATGAGTTTTATCATTATTATTAAAACAAAAAATCGAGACTCACGTATTTGAGCATGATGTTTGGTATTCTTCGTGAGCACAAACTAACGAATGAGTAACTACTGTATGGACGTTCGTTTTATATGCAGCCAAAGGTGCAGCATTTGCAGTAGGCTGACATCATACGAGGATGGTACACGATCCACCACTCTCCTTTGAAGACGTCTCAGTTTTTTGTGGACGCCGTCCGCTACAAATATACAATGAAGTACCTACTGTATGGCAAATAAAAAGAAATTGCTAACGTACTATATATGATAAGATAGGTATAAGTTTATATATTTTATTACAGTTCGCTAAATAACAACTATTTTTAATTAAGATCGAGTGTCCTTTAAGGTATATGTGTTAGGAAGCAAATGTGTCTTAAAACCATAACTTTAATAATAAACCTTTTCTAATAAGACTTGGATACAGTGTATTAAGACAAATTTTATTGATTAAAGGATTATTTATATTTATTTATGTCATATGTTATTTTAAAGTGGAAACATTGCTTCTAAATAAATGAATGTACTTAACTGTCATTAACTATTGAGGCTGCGTGTAATTAAATAAATAAATATTTGTTACTTTAAGTGGAAACATCGTCTTCTTATTACTTGTAACAAGTTACTATTAAGTTTACGACGATACACGTAAAGAAAATCAGGGTTAATTTTTACATTACCATTTATATGTACACAGTTAATCAAAATATACGAAATCTATTTATAATTAACAACATATTGTTTGTATGTGACGAGTTAGGTTGTTATCCAGTGGATAATAAAAACTGAATTTCTATTGGGTTAATCACTGAAGCAAATGGGAAAAACTTACAGGAGTCGAATGAAATTTTAATTATTATATCTCTTATGTCCAATAACTCATAATTTAGCAACATGGTGAAAATGCGTTCCAGAACTCTTCTTTTAATAACAGAGAAGAAACTTGTTCAGCAGTGGGTATTATTTGCACGAACTGTTAATTTTATTACTCTATAATTATTTTATTTATACTTGTTATATTTTTGAAGTTAGTACCGTCGCTTTCAAATTAATATTATTTAACCTACTATCAGATTGATCAAAATGTTTATTAAATGTTTTTATTTCAATCAATCTCAATGTTCTTAAACAAGTTTTACAATTTATGCTCACCCCTCAAACCCGGACGATGATTTTTTTAAACCGATATTTAGGGATTTTATTATAATGATGTTTAGGGGCTATCACTGCCTATAGAATTAACTATTCCTGACAATACGTCACCAAATTCGAGTAGTGCTTTTTTGCGATAAAATAAGTAAGGGGTTGTCCATTAATCACGTGAGGCTTGAAAGGGGGGGAGGGGTTTGATAAAAATCACGAAAATAATACAAGGGGGAGGTGTAGTAAGATATCTCGTGTATTTATTTTTTCGTCTAATGCGCGATTTTTAAACAAGTATGGTCCTTAATTTCAGAATAAAATAAGATTATAGTTTATACCTGTATTTAAATTAAGATAATATTCAGAAAATTTTAAGATTCGTTGTAGGTACTAAAAATACACGTGATGTTGAGAAGGGGGAGGGGGGGTGGTCTTAAACCTCACTACGTATCACCAATGGGGGAGGGGGGGTTAAAAAATGCTAAAAAAGATCACGTGATTAATGGACAACCCCTAACGTGTTGGTCGTACGCACGAAGAAGGATCTGCACAAAGCCTTATGACCGGGTATAATATCGGACTAATATAAATGGTGTCGTCCTTGTGATAAGCTTACTGGTGGTTAATTTAAAGTTAAATTTCTGTCATCATTGACATCACCTTTATAATATAAAAATAGACATACGCAATCTATTGATTTAGTATACATTATATTTTAATTAAATGAATAAATAAGAATTATAATTTTTGCATATATAATTGATGAATAAATGAAGAATATTGTGTGAACGATGTATGTTATTTTATATGCATATCCCGGAACCAAAGGTATGTAGTATATACGACATAGTTATGGTTAATTTATTGATCGTGGCTTTTATTTATGTTTGTTATCGTTGAAATTAAAAAGTTAATTCTTAATTTTTATATAAAATGTTTCTATTTAGAATGAACTTCGAAATAAAATTAAACATGTCACCAAGTTTAGCAAAACTGCGACGAAGGTTCCGTATTGAAATTATATTATCACACTATTTAAATATGAAGTAGTTTTTTTTAATTAGATTTTATTGAAATCTGGCGAAATTATTATCATACGAGTCTGTCTATATTTACTAAAAAAGTTCCCTGTTAGAAATATCAATTTTATTTTATAGTCCATTTCATGAGTCAAACTTAAGTGTAGTGAGTGAGAGTGATAGTGAGGCGACTTTGGCATGTGAGCCAATCAAACAAACCAAAAACCAAACAAAAAATTTTTTTTTGTGGTCTAAAATATAGTACCTGATAATATAGACACCTGGTCTAGACAAGCAGGTGGATATGACAATTCATAAAGTTTCTGTTTTTTTTTCCTACGATACCCTAAAAATTGTTGAGAAATATTAGATACGTGAGTGAAAACACAATAGTTTGTTAGAAGATATGAGTTACTGATGTTGAAACAAGCGGTTTTAAACTAGCTTTCGTTCGACGTTTTGTTCGTTTAGATTTTGGTATTTTTATATATTTTTCTATAGAAACTTCATTACATTTTTTATACTTATGAAAAGAAAATATTAGCTAGTTTGACATGCAAAAGCAATGCAATTTAATTTAAAAAAATCATCTTCTGACAGATTTCCTGGTTTTGCTACTGTTACAATTTCCTGTTTTTTTTATTGTATGTGATTTTTTTTTTATTATTATGAATTAATTGTTACTTTTTTAAAGGCTGAGCACTTAGTTTTCCCTCTAGGTACTACTAAGACTGTAATAAATACTTATCGATGTATAAACAGTAGATATATTAATTAATTGTTAATAATAACTTATTTTTGAAATAGACATATGTTATAGACAGACAAGGCACATTCAACATCTTTATTTACATGTTTGTACCTTGGAGATAGTGTTACTCAATATAAACTTCGACATAACATCTTCAAAAGCCCACTTCTGATTGTATAGTCTCCTCATCATTTCATTGACCGTATAATACGTCAAATAAAAATATCGACATCCCATTAGGATTTCTGCATTTCAAACAAACTATAATGCGTAGTAACTAGCTGTTGTTTTACTGTATAAAAAAGGGCCAAGGATAAATGGAATATGAAATATGTATAGTCTCATACCGATAGGTTTATAGGATAGGATTTATCCATAAAGAAAAGTTTTATTCGTTAAATACAAAAGGCAGAGTTTTATTAACAAAATATGCTTATAATATTTTGAAATAAAAACTGTAAAATCCGAAAAAGCATGCATGTGTATATTGTATATATATACTTAATTTGCATATATTGACTTTGAGGCGGACTAAAAATATTAGCTAAATATTTAGTTTAAAACTCAATGTTTGAACTTTTGTATATCCTGGTGATGTTAAATTTCGTTAAACATTTAGAGTTTTAGCGTAAAAACAAAAATTTTTGTACGTACATTAAACAGATAAATGTGTAGGCCTGTGCGAAACTCCGATGCAATGCTGCTGCATTATAAATAATATTATTTTTGTAAATACGATCATCAGTATCACTATAAATAGACATATTTTTTTTAACTTGATTAACAGTTCAAAAAAGAGAGAACCTCTATCTATTTATTTCATCTTAGACACTGGCATTTTAAGAAATATTATGTATCCCTTACATTTTCAATGCGCTACCAGGAAGTTGGCACACAACCACTCTGGTTTGCACAAAGCTCCTAAGTATCTTCTAATATCTCTTAATTTATTGGAACATAAAATACTAGTACGAAGCGTTCTTCTTCCCGAATTACAATATTCGTTATATCAGAAGAATAACGCTTTCCTAGATATTAAAAATATTATGGAAATTAAAAAAATAGAAAGAAGAATCGTTTGCAAATCAAGATATTAAAACTCACTTATTTACAAACTAGAACAAATAAATACTAAGTATTGCTATTTGGCGGTAGAATATGTCATGAGTGAAACTATCCACGTCTTTGCACAAAGCCCTATCACCAAGTGAAGATAAATATTCTTTTATACGAATAAAACAATGTTTATTCATAGAAATTATAAAAATGGCAACTGTTATTTAATGATCATACTCTACCCAATTTAAAATACAAACACTGTTCAACAGGTTTTTTGGTAAACGATTCGTACGTAATTATTGGGAAATAACTTCTAAAGCTAATCATAATCATAGTACGATCAACGTTTAGTGTCAAGGCAAATGACACTAAAGTGATGTTTTCCTTCGTGTGATAAGAAATCCAAATGTATTTACACAAAACATCAGACCTACTTTAAAATACCACCAGATTTTAATGACTATAATTAACAATTATTATACTAGATTGTAGTGGTTTTTTTCACACTTTGAGACAATTCTAGGTGCCTACTATTATATAAGCCCTTTCGTTTTTATGTGTATCATGTATGATTCCTATATAGCTGTTTGGACAGGGAAAACTAATCTAAATGGTTTAATATTTTTTAGTTCAATTGCAATAAACTTCAAAAATTGCAAAAATCTTATACGTCGGTATAAGATTCAAATTATTAAGATGAATTTCCAAATTGTTAATTACAATAGTTACAGAATCGCTAAGGTTGCGTGATAAAGAACTTTAAATAAATTTTTATAAATAAAAAAAACCGCCTTCAAAAATGAACTAAAAAGAAAAAAATAATCAGTTACATCCATATCCCATTTACGATTTTTTAATCACCTCTCAAAGTCGGTGCCAACATTGCTAATATAGGTACATAATACATACATACAAAAACTAAATCTATTTATTGGCACCGACTTCAAAAGGTGATTAATAAATCGTAAATTGGATATGGATGTAACTGATTATTTTTTTCTTTTTAGTTCATTTTTGAAGGCGGTTTTTTTTTATTTATAAAAATTTATTTAATGCTTTTCAGTGTTGTTTTGTTATTTATAATTACAATTGGTAGTGTTTGTCATTCACTTTATTATACTCAGTACATTTCGGCTTTCGACTCTGAACATAACTCAACGCCGTTTCAATACGATGTGGACTGCAACTCAAATTAAGCGTTACCTAAGTTACAATAGCCTAATGTAAACTGCTCATCGCCAATTAGACAATACCATTTTTCCCGATGCAATGCCGTTAAACATTGAGGAATTCTCCTGGTAGTCCACCATCAGCTAGACTTCATCATAGGCATGTTTACTAACATCAATTGCTTGGCGACTATCTTAAAGAAATAGAACTAAACCCGTAAAATAGTTACTTAGGTACTAATAGGTTCTAATTACCAGTTGTGGTCTTCATCATCAGTTCCACTTCATCAAATGTCACTTTTCGTGAGCATATGACCAAGGCACTTTGAATAAAACCGAAATCACTATAGGTGTGCCTATAAAATTTGAGGAGTTCCCTCGATTTCTCCAGGATCCCATCATCAGATCCTGATCTCCTAACAATGGGACCACCTGTAAAACATGCCCTTTCAAACAAAAAAAGAATTGTCAAAATCGGACCAGCCATCTTTGAGTAGTTCGGTAACATACATAAAAAATAAAAAAAAAAAAAAAAAAAAAAGGCCCCGACGAATTGAGAACCTCCTCCTTTTTTTGAAGTCGGTTAAAAATAAGACGAAATATAACTGGTACTAGATAAAGTTCTGTAGACAATACCTATTTAATAAGTCTTAAATCGCGTTGTAGTCGTTATAAATTACCTGAAATTGGAGCTAAGTAGGTAATATATCGGCAAATCTATTTATTTCAGATTACAAACTTGGCCGCGCTGTGCAAATGATGTTTTGTTACTGTCAATTAATCATTGAATAACATCGCATTAATAGAAATAGAAAAAACGTAACAAGCAATAATTGGTTCTTCTGAACATTCATAATAAAGCGTTCGTTCGAGCGTCCGCATGCGTGTGATGGGCGGTCTGCATACAAGGCACACGTACGGATTTGCACCTAGTTTGCGCCGCATTGGATCTTTAAGACAATGTATTGCGCTTGGTTCGATATGTTTCTTTTTTGTCGTTTATGTTTATGATAATCAGTCATTTTGACAAATAGATCTTCATAATTGTCGCTATGAGGTGGCTTCAAGTATTGTTTTAGTAAGAAGCTAGTCCCACTGTTGGTCAAAGAGAAATCAAGTTAATAGTCGGAAATGTCAGTTTGCTTCCAACAAATTTCTTTAGATAATCTTAATGAAAAAAATATGTATTATGTGTAGTGATATATTAATGTTTTTTTTGTTTGTTACTGTTTTAATTCACACAATATTTGGATATCAATTAAATTTCTTGTCATTTATATATTTTGATACGTTGTTAACATATTCCATTGTGTCTATTATTTAATACATAAAATATAGCGAATGCAACTTCGTTCCGACCGAGTATCCCACGACACGTTTTTTTTTTAATATAAATTCCTTAAAGCATCATCACTAATTCGAACTAATTATAATATGTCACATAAAAAAGTGTACCGCAAGTAAAACTAAGTTCGAATCAAATAATAACAAACAATACAGTAAAGATCTCGTACAACTTATTTCCGCTTACATAATAATAAAGGTAACCTTTTTACAAGTCAATCAGTTTGTAGGTAAGTTTATTTACAGTAATGAAGTATTCGAATACTCAAATAGCCTTGACCTTTTTATAACGTAGGATATCATGAAGACCATAATTAAAGAAGCCTTAGAAAATATACAGCGAGCAAAAAATGTAAACAAAAAATTATAATAGTATGCGATTTACGCCAAGGTTTTAATATTTTTGGGCGTTCAATGTAAAAAAAAGGTTAATTGAGGACTTGTATTAGATATTTTTAAATGGTTATCGATTATTTCAATATGGTGCGTATCTATGATATTATCTTTCGACCGGTCCGTTTCCGTATATTCGTTAACATCCTAAATTTAGATCCAACTGCCTGTACCTTTTCTTTTTCAACCGACTTCCAAAAGGAGGAGGTTATCAATTCGTCTGTATTTTTTTTTTTTTTTTTTTTTTTTATGTTTGTTACCTCATAACTTTTCACTGGGTGGACCGATTTTGATAATTTTTTTTTTGTTTGAAAGGTAGTGCTTCCCGTGGGGTCCCATTTTTTTTATTTTTTTTTCCGATGATGGTATCCATGTGAAAACGACATAAGTCTTAAATTTGCGTTATGTATATGCGCGACAAATAGGTGAATAACTGAAAATCACGTTAACCAATTTTGATAATTCTTTTTTTATTATAAAATATATACTTCAAGGGTAATTTGGTGAAAGTTTGGTAAGGTTCTGAGCACAGGATCCATGACAAAGTAACGGAACGGAAGGGAACGGAACAATTCTGAGGAGCACGTTAGCGATACCCAGTCGAATCTTTTATTTATAGGTTATTTGGATATTTGAGTCACCTTCCGTAATGTGGTTATGTTTATGTAATTATCATTGTCGAATATTATAATCAACTAGCTACCCACCCCGGCTTCGCACGGGTGCAATACTGATACAAAATATACTACAGAATTTGTTTATTTACGACATCACATCGCAAACTTCTAAAATTATCAGTTTTTCTTTACTAATGTTGTCTTAAATTTTCGCGATGATTACACATTTAAATAAATAAATTTTCTTTACTATATTGTTCATGTATTATATACACAAACTTTCCCCTTGAATCACACTTCATCTTTTAAAAAAAAACCATATCAAAATCCATTGCGTAGATTTAAAGATATAGGGACAGAGAAAGCGACTTTGTTTTATACTATGTAGTGATGGAACTCCTATACGGCTCGCAGTTAGGGTGCGATATGGGGCAGAATTTCTTACTATCTTTAATCAAATTTTGTGTATGTGATGTGATGTCATATGATGTACGAAATATAGTTGGTCTTTTTCAAAGTTTTTTTGCTGAGTTCGATTACAGCTCTTTCGAGGGATCCTTGTAGTTCACGCCGCGTGACGTATTAAATCCGCATTTTCGAAAGTCTATTTTTGCTTTATTCGCAAGTTTCCTTTGAAATTGTCCTCGAAGTAGTTTCTGACTCATATAAACGGAACGCTTAATCTATCCATATTAAAAAAAATTAGTTAGTCAACATCAGCTTCACTTAAAATCAAAAAATAAATAAAATTTTAACAAAAAGAAAAACCGACTTCAAACAAAACACTATTTTAAAACAAATGAATATGCACAAAAAAGTAATAAAAATAATTGCGTATTCAACATATTTTTTAGAGTCTTCCTAAGTTAAATGAAATGAAAAATATTAGACTACTTAAAAGTCGATTAACGATTATATCATGTAGTTATAATTATTGTTATATTTGGAGTCGGTGTCAGCCAATAAAACCCTACAGTATATCTATTAAAAAAACAATACGAGAATACTTTAACAAATATGTTTTTTACAAATTACCTTTTACACAATAATATACTGGATCAATCAAGGGGCTCTTTCTTTTGATTGTTGGGGCAAGGGCACCGTGGCTGACACCGGCTCCAAATATACCAATAACTATAACTACATGATATAATCGTTAATCGACTTTTAAGTAGTCTAATATTTTTCATTTCATTTAACTTAGGAAGACTCTAAAAAATATGTTGAATACGCAATTATTTTTATTACTTTTTTGTGCATATTCATTTGTTTTAAAATAGTGTTTTGTTTGAAGTCGGTTTTTCTTTTTGTTAAAATTTTATCTAATGAAAAGTTACAGAAAGAAATATGTACACAATATTCTTTTTTAATTTTTAAATGCTTAAATTTGTATATAACGTTTACATCATTCTTGAGAAAATTTACATGGCTGGGATATTCTCCTCCATTCTTCTCTCCATTCTTCTCCCTCCTCTCATTTTTGACGAGAAGGTTTAGCTGATTCCACAACTGCTCCAATGCTGTTTTGTGTATGTTTAGACACATCTGACATATTTTCATCTCATGCAAGTTCTTTCAGGAATTTTTTCTTCAATCTTGAACATAAGGTATAGTATAAACTCAAATTAAACAAATAACAATTGAACCTACAATATCGGTAAACATTCAATCTTTGAGTTTTGTTGAGCTTTGGTCATATCGACTCGGTGGTCTGAGGAGTGGCTCATACATTTTGCAATGTCAATGTCTAAATAAAATTGCAATAAGTTATTTTAACAATGGTAAATTTAAGTTTACTTATAATGTAAATATGCAATAAATCATTGCGTAACAAGCGTTATGTTAGTTTTATGTAACGTTGTTTTGTTCTAACTGATTTTGGTTATAGTGATCATTCTCAAAGGAGATTAGGTATCCTATCTATTCAGACAGATTCTAGTGTACTGTTGTAAGTGAAAAATATCAATATCCAATCAAAATATCCTTTATCCAATTAGACTTTACAAGCACTTTAAAATCGTCATTATTACAAACTATATTAAGTAAAGCTATCACTGGTTCTGAATATATATTCTAGAAGAGCCGGCAACAAACTTACAAATTACTCTTTTTCAACATTATAATACTATATATGTTCATTAAATACAGTTATAAAATGTTTCTGGAAGTTAACAATTATTAGTTCCACGGTTTTTCATCAATATAAATATAAGATCACATTCGTATCATCCAGTTCGACGGGTAAAAGTTCAGGCGATGTATCAACAACTTTAGTTGCTTTCTCAGGCACGAGAGAGTCAGCAACATAGGACCTAGGGATCTTCAAACTAACTACAGACTAGCGGTAAACGTTTATATAATAAAATGTTAACAATATCTCTACTGATACTATGATAACTAAAAACAACTTAACGCCTGACAATATTTATTTAGGTCAGACGCACTTATTCGTTCAATATACTTTCAAGTATTGTACCGAGTAGCATCAGTTGTGTAAAATTAACATAATAATATTATTATTAAAGTACACTACCGATAATATATGCACTAATGCATGACGGCTGTTTAATAGATATTTGCGCTTGTATTTAGTAATCGATTCTAAACACGAACATTGTAATAAAAAACTTTAATATAAATTTCGTTACAAAAACATATTGTGATAAAAAGATTATAAACGATATATTACCGATTTGTAACCGACTAAATCATCCTAGCTACGTACGAGTGCAATTTTTAAAACCGAAAATATTACGGGCACATTGTTTTTTGTCCACAATATTTATCTATTAGTTTATGTTTTTCGTGAACGCGAAATATGACTAACCTCTACGTGTTTATACAATGATTAAGATATATATATTTTTGATATGTGAACGTCAAAGTAAAAATCAGATAATATTTCTACGACATATCATTTTATTTCGTTAAACTTGCCCAATCTTTAGTGTTTTAGAGCTTTCCTGAAAACAATATAAAATGTTTTTTACTGGTATAAAGCATTATCTAGTGTAAACCTACTTTCCCTGATATTCAATGTAGGGCTATCGCAGCTCAGTAACGTCACCAATGTATGGTGATGGGGCTAGCGGCCTTCGAAAGAAATTCAACCTTGATTTGAAATTATTTAGGTGATTCACAATGTATGATATCATGATATTATTATTGTGTAGCTTACATAAAATAAGATTTTTAGGTTATCAATAATTTCATATCGTAGAATTTTTGCACATTTATTTTTCTAATATTTAATATTGAATAACCTCTTGCACTTTATAAATGCAACTAACTTGTAACAAAACTAAATGTAAAATTTTATGGCTATTCGTAGGAATTCAATTGTATTTACATAAAATAACAAGAATAAAGTATATAAACAAAAACTCTTCCTCTCGGGTCACTCTATCTTTTAAAAAAACCGCATCAAAATCCGTTGTGTAATTTTAATGATCTAAGCATACATAGAGACAAACAGCGAAAAGCGACTTTGTTTTATATTATGTAATAATGATGATATTGATGATGATATCATATAAATGCATGCTTTTCATTGTAATTTCATGACGTATAATTAATACAGAAACTTTGTCAGTATTTGATGTGTCACGTGATCAAATACTTACAAATAAAGGAGATAGAAGACACTTCAACTCGAATAGAATGAAATTTAGGTTAAGTGTTGCACACATGACCCCTAACTGCATGGACATAATTCACGCAATTTACAAATCCCTGTAACATTTTCGTGGATCTCCTTAAATAAACTGTTAACTTGATTGTGATTAACACCTTTGATGCCACGACGTATTGTCAATACAATGAAGATATTTATAGCTCAGGTAATCACTGCTGACAACAGACGCTCAGGATTCGTTCAGGCATTCATACTTACTTCAGTTTCAGTGCATTAACAAAAATACATTCAAAATGATGAAAATTGTAAGTTTAATATTTTGTTTGATCGTTAAAAAATATTTAAAATTCGAATTTAAAATGATGAAGTCTTAATGGCCGTTTTTAAGATAAATATTTTAACATATTTCATGGATATTTTTTTAACTATATATTTTTAAGAATTTTAAAAGTTTATTAAAAATGTGTACGCCTTTTTTATAGACGATTTTTGCCGTGGCAGCTCTTGCATTGGCGTGCGCTTTGCCTCAAGACGAACCTCAGGCGCAACCTGTACAAATAGTCAAGCAAGATTCTGAAGTTAATGAAAACGGATACAGTTTTGAGTAAGTTTTTAAAAAAAAATTTTTTTAATTTACTTCAAGTGAATAATGCAAGCCACTTAGAAATATTGAATATCTTCAAAAAACACTCACTTGTTAAAACTGATTTATTGAGTGATTGTTTGATTAATTATATGAAATATTCTTTTTATGAATTTCTTTAAATCAAATTTAAAACTGACTTGGAACTTTATATGCGTGATTAGTATTCAGTTTTAGTTAATCTTATATTCTAATGATTTGTGACGTATGTATATTTAATAAAGTTAATCGCGGAGCTGTTACAATGTAAGAGATTACTATATGTACACACCTATTATGACTGTAATAATGTTAAAAATAAAGTATGAGCTACGATTATTTATTATTAATATTTTAGATATGAGACAAGTGATGGAACTTCAAGGCAAGAACAAGGTGACTACAAAAACGATACTGAACAGCAAGGTCTCTCTGTAAAGGGCAGTTACAAGTACGTCGCTCCTGATGGACAAACAATCTCCGTAACTTTCGTTGCTGACAAAAACGGTTACCAACCCACCGAAATTAAGGATGGAGACAAACCTGCACAATCTTAAACAAGGTTGTAACGACCCATTTATAATATTTGAAACCAAATATGTTTACAGTACTGAATGCACAATTCACTTTTATTAAAATGTATTCCATAACGAACCTTCAAGTACAAATATATATAGCCCATATTGAATCTAAATAAACAAAAAATATAGAATCTTCTTGTTTAACTTGTACTACCTTGGGTGCCTTCAAGGGATAAGAACAAAAATAAGAACGGAGCCTGTTTCGTTATAATAACATTAATCCTTCATTGAATGGTGTTTGTTTAATTTCGAAATATCAAATATCTGGTTTTTTATAGTTATGATAATGTTTGTAATATTTAAATATGATGTTATAAAAATGGTAATTTATTGTAAACATTAACAAATTAATTATCATTTGATGTTCACAAGTGCAATTAATTAAATCAATACTTAATATTTTAGATGTTTCGAGTATGTATTTAGGCACGCGTTATTCCTAGATGTAACCGTTAAAGTCTTAGCTGGGCCATTTTTTTTGTTAGGGATATATGCTATAAAGCTTTATTCCTTGATTTTAAAGAACGGTTAATTAAACAATATGAGTGTCATATAATTTGGAAATCTGTATAGAAGTTGTCATCACGAATAGGAATCAGTTTCTCAAATGCCCTTTACGACACGATGACAATATTATATACGCTACGAAAAATGCTTTAATTATTACAACGTTCAATGAAAAAACTTCGTCAAATGTCAAGTAAGTCCTAATTTTAATTACATCCAATTCCGTTGTATAGTTTCGGTTTTCATTTTCATGCTTTCTTCATTATTTTATTTAAATCATTCACTCTTTCACATAATTCATTCGTTTATCATACACTAGCGACCCGCCCCGGCTTCGCACGGGTGCGATACTGATACTAAATATACTACAGAATTTGTTTATTAACGACAACACATTGCAAATTCTATAATTAGATTCTAAAATTATCAGTGTTTCTTTACTATATTGTTCATGTATTATATACACAAACCTTCCCCTTGAATCACAAAATCTATTAAAAAAAAACACAGAAAAACCTTCAGCCAAGAAAACCCCAATGCATCTATCAAAAAACAATACGATATACTTTAAGATATATGTTTTTACAAATTACCTTTTATTGGATAATATACTGGGGCTCCAAATATAGCAATAATTATAACTATAGTATAAAATCGTAGATCGACTTTTAAGTAGACTTTTAAGAGGACTCTAAAAAATATATGTTGAATACGCAATTATTTTTATTACATTTTAGTGCATATTTTTTTTTTTGCTTATTCTTATTTCTTATTATTTTTGTTAAAATTTTTATTTATTTATTAAGTACTGTTATATGCCTCGCTAGAGAGCTCCGATAGGAACCGCGTCCGATTGCTGCTAAATTCAAAGTGGCTAAAATAAATTAGCCAATACATGTGGTAAAACTTAATGACAAAAAAAAAAAATTATTGTGGGTTATCTTTAAGAGATAGACACATACCATCGCGGAGCTTTTTGTAGATAATTTTGAGGTGTACAATTCTGTAGTACATTATTTTGGTCTATCTCATAGTATTCAGCCAGTGTTTGCAATATATGCGCAAAAATTCTTTTTACGACATCACATTAGAAACCTCTAAAATTATCAGTGTTCATCTACTATATTGTCCACGTATTATATATACAAAATCATTCTCTTCAAATCACTCACTCATACTATGCAGTGATAACAAATAGGTACAGCATACACAGTTTTCATTTCTGAGGAAATACAAACCGCTATGTCCCTGCGTCTTAAAACTGTAATATCTTCGAATATATTAATTGAAACTACATGCTGTAAAGGGCCATATTGATCTATATCTAATGCACAGTTTATTTAAGGTACTTAAATGGATAAGGATTAATGCTATATTGCTTAAAATCGCTTCGAAAATAAGCCATTTCTTCCCGTAAAAATAAAAGTTAAAAAAATGTTTATTGTGGGTTATCTTTAAGAGATAGGCATATACCATCGCGGACTTTTTTGTAGACATTTATGTGGTGTACAATTTTGTAGTACATTATTTTGATCTATCTAGTAGGGTTCAGCCAGCGTTTACAATGTAAGCGCATAAAAGATTAAAAATTTACGACATTACATGAGAACTTTTAAAATTATCAGTGTTACTTAACTATATTGTCTTTGTATTATATATAAAAACCTTCCTTTTGAATCACTCTATCTATTAAAAAACCGCATCAAAATCCGTTGCGTAGTTTTAAAGATTAAAGCGTACAAAGGGACATAGAACATAGGACAGAAAAAGTGACTTTGTTTTATACTATGTAAAGATATAAGATAGTGTTACTGATCATGTAAGATTATATTGTCAACTGCTGCTATTCAAATATGATTATAAATTCTTTGAAAAAAGAGGGCTCGGTTATTGATACGGTTCATTTGAGTAAGGAACACAATTTTAGAACTTAAAAAATGCATTTGCATTGCGTTTACATAATATACTATTAACAAATCATTTTCTCTGTTATAAATAATTTTGTTTATATTAACTTGATGTATATGTACATAATTTAACATCAAATACATAACATTAATATTATTATGATGAGTAATTTTTTGTTTGTGTTGGTTGATTTCGGATTAATATAAAAGTTTAAAAATTTATCTTTTTTGTTGATCTAGTTGTATATAAAACTGCAGATTAAAGGTTACTTCGTTTTTTCCTTGGTTTTGCACACAAACTCACTCGTGTCGGATTTTCTATCCCATCGGATTATAAGAGAGAGGGCGCACTTTTGTTAGCGTGTTCATTTGTGCCTATTTAATATCCGGAGGGCCTGATAGCTCTGATAGCCTGGGCAGGCCTAATGGCCTAATATAATAAACCGTTCAATCGTAGTATGAATTTGCACACTACACTTGTTTTGCTATGATAACGTTACAATTAAAATAAAAACTTCCAGTAGCAAGTATCTCAGGAAATTGCCCACTGTATAATGACGATTATATACCTTTTTTCTTCGCATACTATGTTATCGTTATCGAAATCCATGTAAATAATATTTACAGATTAAACTCAACATTTTATACATTCTTTGAGTAACCACCTATATTACTTACTTAACCAAAATGTGTCAATTTTATTAGCTGCTCTGCGCAGTATTCTGTAGCACGACTCCTTCGCTCCTAAATAAAATAGGCTATGTAAGAAAAAACTTATCAGCTTTATACATTAATAAAGATAAAAAGGTACTAAAAACATAAAAAAGTTATCATGTATCGATATATTTCAGTATTACTAAAGTCAGTATAAAGTCATTTATTAATGGATGTCGGTATAGGTAGTTCGGAAATTTAGATGAGTCACTCGAATAAAAATGTTATGTAAACCAAATAAATAACTGAATCCCTGACATCAGAAGAGGATTCGGTCATTCCTAATACATACCTAAGAAATTTAAGACAAGTAAGAATTTTTAAATTGAAGGAATTGTTTAAGGGCTTTAAGGATGTTTGTCATGCGTTAAAACTAAAAGGCTTAAACGCGAAACGAAGACGCGAATTACGCGATGCTAGGCGTTTTAGTGCGAGATACAATTTTAGTTTTATCCGTACGAAGCCGTGAATATTGTATAATTGTTGATACTTATGTGTGCTCAGTTACATTTAATATTTTTTGTTCTCAGTAATATAGTGTAATTACGAATTACACTGAGAATTACACTGAGAATAGAGATTCGTTAACTGTAGAAACAGGAAAAAAATGGATGATACATAAGAATATTTATAAATACAAATTTTACAATAACGTTTATTAATAAATGGGTACTTACGGATTACGCGTAAACGTACGTTAACGCCACTGCAACAAAAATTCTGCGTATGCACCAATATACCCCATATTGGCGCAGGTTATGTTAGTAGCCTAAATCTTAGTTAACCTAATCTAAAATGCTCTGAAATATTGACAAAAATAAATATTGTAATTCTAAATTAGTAACATAGGGATAAGATCGTCAAGGACATATTGTGTCTCAGTTAATATAGCAGGTTTTGAGTCAATTTTACGCAATAAAATGTATGAATCTAAGCCGTCTAGCAAAGTTATGAAAAGAAACCACAACAAACATTGTTGTAATCAGGGACCAATTCTCTACCATGTTTACGTACAACACTTTTACTACCCATTTATTTGAGTAGTGGCGTTAATATGTAGTACCAAAAATTGAGATATCTGACCACTAAATAAGTCTATGATGTGATATAATATGTACAATAAAAAATTACAACATTCGATCCTTCTAGATTGATGTTTGTTTAGCTATCACTCATTTGTACACCACTCCTTTTTCTTGTAAAGTTTGGTCATTAGTTTCTTATCTATGACATTTTATTCCGGTTTATAGGCTTTTGTTCGTGCCCACGCTGATATAATATTCATGTATTTAAATAAAAAAATAATATATATTATTGAATGTATTGAACGCATTATATTTTAAGATATATTCAGTATTTCTCAGCGAATATTTCAAATATGCAAAGTCTGTGGAATAGAAGCAAGATTAGGAGAAATTGTTTTGAACCATACATTATGAAAAAACTAATCGTAGATCAACAAATAATTTGATAAAATGTATAAATAGATTTAGTATCGCGCGATATGTGTTTGGTTTAATACTGATTGTATTATAATCGTTATTATTATTTATTATTAAAAAAGAAGTACATTAGACTTCTAAAGCTTGTGTTTTAATAACCTTCCTTCCAGTTCCTTTATACATATATTTATCATATTATATCATATCATATTTATAATATTTATTTATCATATTTATAATATTTATTATAATAATCTAATTAGATTGATAAGCAAGATCTTTCTAATAGATCTTTAAATTGCACACTCAAAATCAGTATTATCAACGCTATTTTTTTAGTAAATCGGGTTGTAGTTTTTAGGTAAACACCGTGTAACTGTTTTCGAAGATAATTTAAGTAAAAAACTGTAAATATTATACAATATATTTATTGATCGTTTGAGGAGCCGATACGAATTGTTGGCTTAAATCCTTTGTCATCGGCTGTGTAGGAGACGACGTATTGCAGCCCATCGGGAGCTACATACGAGTATGTGCCTTTCACTCCGATGCCCTGGTGATCTCCCACAGTGATTAGCTCTGCTTCCTCCTTACGTGACACGCCGTCACTCGTCTGAAACCTGAACAAAGATTACGTAATGTAAATTTTAATATTAACAATGAAGTTATCTAAGACATTTTTTACGTAACTTATGTATAAACGAACTAATTGTATAACAATATATATATTATATGTGACGAAATATTTTAAGAGAACCTAGACGGTATAGATTAGGTGAATCTTAACCGAGGATTGTCGGTTCTAAAGCTCAATTTTTATCTGGTTAAATGCGTTTATGATTATCAGAAGCAAAGGAACTAGTTGATGCGAAAAGTCGTGTCGGATTTGCATAGTGGATTTCAATTTTTTAATATACGTGAAGGCGGGGCCGTATTACGTTGGCTGTAGGATATTTACAATTTATTAGTTTATACTTTTAAATGTAGCAAGACCATATAATTTGAATAATTTAGAAATAAAGTTATAAAAAAAACATTGCTATCTTTTTATTGTTATTTCAATTTATGAATTTAAATATTATAGCGTGATGCTTATTATTCAAATTTAATCGTTTCTGATATTTGTTTTTGCTTAAAATGAGGCTTTATTAACTTTAAGGCGAGCTATTTCTTTATTGATACTTATCGTCCTCACATGTAAATTCAAATTATTTAAATCAACCACTTAAATTTCGTTATTGTAATATATATCGAAGTGATAGGATTGTTAGTACATAGAAGCTTATATGTGAGTTCTGCTAATATACATTTAGAAAACTAATAATCATATACTAGGAATTATAAAACACGATATTAGCTATTATATCCAAATACAGTAATGTATGTATACAATATGTATATTAGTTGTACTTACTCAAAGTCATAGCCATTTTGTCTAACGATTGTCTTTTCGGTGATTATATGAGCTGGTGGAGGTGTGCTGGCGTCCTGAGCTGCCAACATTGCTAAAGCTGACGCAAGAATACAGAGTCTCTGAAAATATAAAACTTATTACTTTTTAAGTCCAGTGGTTATAATCAATCCCAGGTATAATCTTTACTAAGATGGTTATCTGTAGAATATGAAATATTATACAAATATTTAGAAAACAAAAATACTTGATTTAAATAAAATACATTTATTATAATAAAACTTAGCTACTTCTCGAATTATTTCAAATTGAAAATAATCTTTTAATACCACTGGACATAAAAGAGTTTCATAATTTACTACGTTCCCAAATAAGTAGATCAGTAACATGATTTTTAAAAAAAATCCACGGCGTGCGTCCGCCGTTCATGCTGGCGAATTTTTAATAAACATTTGTTCATCCTTTAAATTACCCTTCGGGGAAACATTAGGATGAAATCTCCCTAATATATATTATACCTGTAAACCGGGTTCATTACATAAAACGGAATATAAAGTAAACTTACCAAAGCGATCATCTTGGGTGGAGGTTGTTGGGTAGATACTGTGTAAATGATATTGATCGTCAAAAAAATTGTTCTTAAATACAGACTTTGTTTGCTGAAGTTACAGCAAGTGACCGAATATATATATTGGAAGTTAAATTAGTAGACGAGGTGATAACATGAAAATGATGAAATGTGACGTCTGACGTCAATTAGGTACCACATCGGCTGAGTCAAACACAAGGACTCTTGCAAAATTTCAGTTTTTAAATAATTTCAATTGTAAATGTGAAAGAAATGTATATTCTTCTGATATATTAATAGTGTTAGTTACAAGTATTTTACACAAATACTAAAATCCAATTAATCATACTGATAATACAACTTGTGTAGAATGTCTTAATATGTCATCATTTATATACACCTAAATACTTATATACTAATAACATTATTTAAAGTAAGTAACAACTTTTCAGTATTTCTCTTGCAAGTTGGTAGCACAAAAGATAATAGACGTGAAACTAAGTGGATATCCCATTTTCTAGTTAGTGTCGGCACTACTTTTCATGTGCTTAATGAGATAGGCAAATAACAATTTGTTTGTTTAAGTGTAATTATTTTAATTTAATTTACCAATAAAAAAATTAAACGGTCATATTTAAATACACCATAAACAAGGCATATAAAAATGCACACTTATTAAACTGATAAAAATGAGTGGAGTTTTTAGCCGTGTGTATAATCATCAATTAGTCATGATTGATGACAAAATAGTAACAACAAAATTACTATAAATCACTTTTTCTCTGTAAAATCTTTATTCCGATAATTTTAAATTGAAATTTGTCTAGGGCGCCTCGTAAAAGTAGGTAATTTATTTTAATCAATTGATTGAGTGATTGACGTAGAGATTTTGTTATTATAACTAATTTACAACTTATAATGCATCCGTGATAAATATAAATAAGGATGTTAAAACACGTCAATAACTTAATAATTTAGTTTAATAAATAAATAAAAGACAACCAAATAAATTATGACATCATATCCAGTCTCGTTCAAGCTCGTTTTTTCGATAATCTATGATATTTTCTTTATGATAGTTCGATACCCTCTTCTTCCGGCTTTGTACGTCATTTCGTATTGGTTTCCTTTTTCATCGTACCAACGGACAGCCCCTAACACGTCCAGAGCTTGGGCTCCATTTCCGGTATCTATCATGTTCCCTTCCTCTGTCCTTGAAGAGCCATCGCTGCTGTTATAGCTGGAATATATCAAATTAATAAAAAACTTTAATAAAAAAAATATTTACAATAAAGGTACACCACAAAGTAATAAAAAAAAATACAGACGAATTGGTAACCTCCTCCTTTTTGAAGTCGGTTGAAAAAGAAATAACTAAATGAACGGATAGGTAGCTATTTAACGGAATTTTTACAAAATGTTACAGTAGGTACCTAATATACTTATTATCAACGATGATGATGGATGATGGTTTTCCAAAGCATAAATGATTTGCAAAGATGTCTCTTATAGCAGGGGAATTTCAAATTCTAAGTATAAACTTGATAGTTTGTGGTGGAGAAATATGACACCTCAAAAATGTGTTTATTAAAAAAATTAGATGATTGTAATTCTAATTAAAAATAAATGTTACGGATAATATATAATTTGTATGCTATGAACGTATTATAAATTGTCAAACTAGGCACGAAAGTTTAATTATTCATGTCCTTACGCAATGGGAGTAGATAAATAGAGGATATAAAAATCTCCTTGGGTTTATCCCAATACAATTTCTAAAGTTCATTGAAATGTTTGAAAAAAATATATGATAAATTATTCATATTTTAACTGTATTATTCTAGAAAGATAAGAAGTTTCATTAGTTGTAGTTTTCGAAAATCATAGAAATACAAACAAAAATGTATGTTTAAAAATATACTATATTATTATTATAAAATATACACAATTTATTTTTACGAATTACGTAAAAGGATTTTCCCATACATGTGTAATGTATATATGCACAAAAGATTTATTTACAACATGTATATTGCACTATTAAAACCGTCATTAAAATCACGATTATTAAAATGTGCGAAGCTATTATTATTTTATTATATAATGTTAAGATTGTAATATTAATATGTGATGTTCTTGAAGTAATATTTTATATCATCATAAATAATTGTATATATGAAAAATGTTAACACATACTAATAGAACACAAAAGGTTCAGTAAGATCTTGTGATCCTGCAGAACCTTTCGTGTGTATATCTCGTAATTGATATACATATAATTAAATAATTTAACGTTGACCATCATTTCAAATTGAGACTGCGGGTGCACTATTATTATTTATTGCATGCGCATCCATATTTATTAAAAAAAATACTACTAAAATTTATTGAACATAAAACTTTAAGAAAAATATCCAAATAAATAAAATGTCTTCTAAAATGTTGCCCGTGTACTATGTATATGTATTAAATAATGAACTATAAAAATAGTTATATGAAGAGTTTTGTAAAGGAGGAAGGTTATAATTATTCACTTTAATTTGACGGTGGGACTTTTTAAAATATATTCTTCTGTCTAACTAAAAATAATAATGCTTATGTAGTAAAAACAGTAACACTTCTATTATTGTTTTCAAAGACGGGCTATGTAAAGAATGGTTAATATATTTTTACATCACCATCGGTGGTGGTGACTACTTACTATCGGGTGGCCCATATTTGAAACAAACATGGGTTAGTAATCAATATAATTATACATAAATTAAAAAAAATCTTATTCAATTAGAAGCTCATTTCGCTTGCGTTCCAAACTTAACACAAACCATATGCCCATACTATAATCGCTACCGTTTTTTCTACTCGACATCTTAGATCCAGTATGAAAGCCGGTACAATAAAAAACTGGTTTTGTTTAAAACATTTCCTTTTAATTATCAAGTAGGAAACAATTTATTAATATTTTATTAACTGATGGCGTTGTCCTAAGATATACAGAGTCGGATTTAAAGGTCTGGAGGCCCTGGGGCGACAAAGCAGTGGAGGCCCTAGACCAACAGGAGCGTGGAGATCCTAATAATTATATCATGGATTAATGGATTAGCTTAAGGTTTTATTAATTTGAATCAGTAAGTATTTCTTGACTGGTATCGGTAACTTTTAAAATATTAAGTAGTAAGATTATTATAATTTGACTATAACTCGGTATTTGTTAACTCACTGAAAACTTTTGTGGCCCCCACTTATGTGGAGGCCCCAGGGCAGTTGCCCCGGTTGCCCTTCCCTAAATCCGGCCCTGAAGATATATCTAGTTAATGACCGGCATGGTTCGTAGAACCTTTTCAATTTTGTTTGACTATATATTATCCAATACGATATTGGTACGTCCCTTTTTATATATTGTTGGAACTACATCAAAAACTTATAAGACAATATCAACAATATCTGAAAAAACTTTTTAATCAATCAGATGAATGGTATAATAATATGGGACTAATCTCTCTTTAAATTTATTTGCATTTTTGTTTCTTTTCCTAAATATTCTAAGGATGTCCATAGCCAGTTTGTAAATGATTTCAATGACAAGAAAAAGAAATATAATGCGCTTAAAAAAGTATATACCTAATGTATTGATTAAAACCTACAACTGACATCATAATATTTTTGCATCTTATGTTTATTATATTTAAACAATGATGAGTCATAGTATCGGTCATTTTAGTTTGCATTTGTTTTATTTTGGTGCACGTATTATTTTTCGTAATATTTATTAATCACTCGACAGTATATACAAATAATTAAAAATCTTGAAAAGCATAAAAGATTGCAACACAATAGGACAGAAGTAAATTCAAAATAAAAATTTCAGTAATTATGAATTAAACGAATCAACCTCAAATTTGGAAGGTTTTAATTTAAAAAAAAAAATCGTTAAACTTTTATCACTATTATTATGTACAACAGTTTTACAATAGTTTCAATGTAATAAGGCATGATGGGACGCGTGAAGATGACTATCTTCTGAATATTAAACATACTGGTTTATAAATAATAATTTCGGACAAGAATTTTTATTTGTTTCGTAGTGCATGAAAGTTATTCCGATTTTTCCATAGTCAGGTATTAGTTTTCAAACTTAATTCTCTCTCTCTCTTCAAAAGGAGAGGGGAGAAAAATAGATTAAGATTCTATAAAAGGATATTCAAAATCCAAAAGAGCGTTCAACTTATATGTGTAATAGTTAATTACAGCAAGAAATTCGAAGTTAGATTTTATCCTTGACCATACATAAAAGTATAGTTAAATAACAACCTGTAAATATCAACTAAGGCCTCTACTTGAGGAGAAGATTTTAATTTATATATAATTTAGAATTGGAACCTTTAACCCACCACCTTCTGATAAGCTTTACGCCTTCTAACCACTGGACCTAGACACGTCTTTTTCCTACAAGTTTCTGTGTGTTAATTGGTAATGTGCATATTTTATAATTAATCTCGCTATTAAAATCGCGAGTATTAGGTTTGGAAAGTGTCACATATATCATCGATTGGGGGCGAAACAGATAAAGGTTCTATAAAAGGATATTCGAAACCCAAACGGGCATTCAACTTAAATGCGTAACACATAATTCAAGTTCCAAGTTTTTCTGGTGACGTGACGGCTTCGTTCTACTTTTTATAACGCCATTGTCGCTTGCAGGTTCATTAAGCCTTTTAAGGTTCGTAACATTTAAAAGTTTGACATGACGAGAAAAAGAAGCCTGTGGTGTAAGTAGCTGACTAATTTGTCCACTGTTTTATCTTCGATTGTATTCATATTAACCGTTGTGTCTGAAAAACCTGACAATGCAATTAATGAGGTTGCAATATTCTTAATTATTTCTACACCTTAACGACATATTATTCATTGTTTCTCAACAGATGATTTATTTATTTAATATAGGATTACTGAAGCAATTATTTTTAAATTTATTTATATTTTATAAAATACTTTACAGGGTTTGTTTATTATTTTTATAATTTTCAAAAACCAGTAGAATACTATAATTACTTATATAGTTCAATAAAATTTTTCGTCTTCGACACAAAAATCATAAGTATTCAAAAAGTATCCGTTTATAATTAATTCTACATATAATCAAAATAATATTATTGGGAGATATAAAGGGGCTTGCTAGTAAGTCTAATATTGAAAATATTAGACTTACTAGTTCTAATTTTAAACAAAATACACGAATGTAAGTCTTGTATTACGGACAGCAACAAGTATGTAAATGTTCCTGCGGTAAATGTTAAATATTATTACGTACTGCGATGCAAGCTTGGGGATAAACATATGGCAGATTTACATCCAACACGTGCAGCCTAACCGAATAAAAGATAAACAATAGATATATGAAAATGATGGTCTCGAATTTACAATCTTTTCTTGATCACGAAGCCTATTCGACTGTAGGCCAAGTACACTATATATGTACATAGATTACACGTACAGTATAAGCTTTCGCTTATAGGTACTTGTATTATTAGCATGTCACGTATCCGGATAATAAGGCTATTACCAATTGTTCACATAAGTGCGATGTTGTAGAGAATAGATGTATATTTACATAATCATGACATGCCGTCAGGTTTGTATCGTAAAAACTACACATAAGCCAAAGTCAGCCGTGCTATAACTGAATAAAAGTATAATGAGCTTTCTTTTTAAAAACTATTATGAATGTGTAGTAGATTAATTTCAGTGACCTTTAGGTTTATCTATTTTATGAAGGTACCCAAGCATGCAAGTATTCCTTAATCATAGTAGGGAATAAGGAACAAGATTGCTTGTCTATCTGGGAGCAGCTGTTACTCCTGAATAAGGTCCTAAACTATTTTAATATATATTTTTATTACGACTTCGTGATGAGGTAACAAACAGACAGAATATTAAAGTTTTACTATATGAGAAATTCATAACATATTAATACGTCTTATTGCCTGACCGCTCTTGCTTAATGATGCAATAATTTGACTTTATATGATCCGAAGGTGTCTCACCTAAGTAGTAGTTCTGTGTAATCTTCAAATCTAACATCATTGTATAAGATTTACAATTTGATTATGATAAAATACTTCGCGCATACCCCGAATGCGTCATTGTTTTTAAATTTAATTGGATATCTTTATTAGAATTGTAATTAGATAAAAACAGAATGTGTATACTCCGAGGTCAAGGAACGTAAAATATATTTGGAGACGGATATACGCTTTAAATGTGTTGCGTGCATTATAAAACGAATACACACATACAGGAACGTGGGAGGACAGGTTGGTGTCCAGTAATCGCGATAACGTACATTAGATACATCCAATTAAACCAATTAACTAAACCGTTATCATCGATTTTTAAACGATAAATACTTGAATATCCCGAAAATTTAATTAACGGTTTAACTGGATAATCTGAGAGAGCAAATTATTAAAAATATCTGCGTTTCGGTAAATCAATTAACAGGTGATTGTTATGTTATTTTTTGGCTTTCTCTTTGGTTGATATCAAATATTTTTTACTGTAGGACGTATTTATATTGTTTCTTAATATCCAGACAGAATTATAGCCATATATTGAGAAATATTATTGATAAATATGATCATTTCCTATTCGTCTCCAAAAATCTTTGATATAATTCGCTTAAAAAATGTTATCAATTATTTAATTATTTAAAATAGTATTTGAAATTTCTCATATTGTTTGATAATTATCATAATATGCATTTATAGCTTATGTTTTAGTTAAAACAAATTATAGCCGCTAAAAGAAACATAAATGATATAATATGATTGGAAAATACTGTTAAACGTATGCGAGACCCGAGAGTTATTTTTGGAAAAAATCTTGTAATCGATACTCGTGCAGAAAGAACTGTTATTAAATATCTTTCAATCAGCTGTAATCATTCAAACTTATAGCAGAACTAAATAAAAAAAAAACTACAATTCTTGCTGGATTTAAGCCAATATTGTGCATAAATATATTTAATATAAAATAGTATATATTCTCAAAAAAATACAACAAATCTGATTCTGAAGCTTTGCTTTGCTAAGCTATAAATATTCAGAATAAATAAATAAAATATTAATTCAATATTTGAGTAATTTAAATCGATAAACACATCACTGGAAAAGCCCCGACATCGTGATTGATTGCTAGCAGCATTGTCTCTTTGAAATTATTTGGCATATACATAATTAGTTTAAGGAGCGAAATGTTTACAATGACCACAAGAGACAATTAGACAAGAACTGTAAGTGTCATATGTGAGTCACTTTTAAAATGCTAATTTTACATTAATGTGTTCATTGAAAACCAATGGTTCAATTTTCATTTAAGTAGTGATGCAATTGTATATTGTGACAAGGTTTAGCTTTTTGAATATTAAATTAGTACGAAGGCTGCATATGGTTAAAATATTTTTTATTGTATTCAAAGTTAATTCAGTCGTATTTCATAACATGCAAGCGAAGAAATAATCACGTTTATATATAACGGTAATCATCTTATTTATAATTTATATATAAGAGGTCTAAGGTTTCTGATTAATTTGTTGACACGAGTTTTTAAATTTTTTATATTATGTTTTATTCACATTTCTTAATGACAGTTTTTATCTACTAGATCAGATAAACATTAATCATTTCAAATGACGTTTTTTGTCAGCACATCCCTATAAGGTTCTAGAAACACGTATTTTGTTGTAATTAAGTTTTCGCTACGTAAGACTCAGGCGGTTTTTGACTCCTCTAGGAACCTTTGACTTTCCTATTAACAGGAATTGGAGCTATTTGTCTGCTATTACATTAATATTGTGCTTATAAAGTACGATAAGTTATTATGAAGTAGCACGTAAGCACGCAATTAGAATGATAACTTATACATTATAAATATCTGTGTTATGCATTATTATTTTACCGGCTAATGTATACCCTGATCGTAAGTGGTCACTACCGTGTATAGATATTGACGGCGTAAGAAATGTTTACCATTTCTTATATCTCTAAACTTGGAAGCTCAGATGCTATATACCTTGTGCCTGCATACACTGACTTAATCAATCTTCTAACCGGAACTCAACAAGACTAAGTATTACTTTTGGCGGTAGAATATCTGATGAGTGGGTTTATATGTAATCTATCGCGACGGATTTTTACAATACAAAAAAAGTAAATTTATTTATATATACATACACACGCACACAAATATTAATGATCATAAATGATTATTATAATCATTTACTTTTAGAATACTATGCTCGTTTACTCTTAAAATGCTTCTAACATACTTTCGTTAAATTGTTAAAAATAATAGCTTCGAAGTTTGAGTCGAATCTATTTTTTTTTTAACTTCTTTAACATCGAATTAATCTAAAATATTATAAATTTATATAAAATTATCATTAATAACAAAAGTACTTACTGGAAATTATAAGAATTTGGCATATTTGCTGTATCCATTTCATAGCTTACTACTTGAGGTCTGGGTTGGTTTTCGACGACCGGACTAGCAACAGATGTACCCACCGCAAGTAACACCACGACCTGAAAATACATTATGTATTATTTGTACATTTTATAAGTATCGACATCATGTACAATGTTTTTACTAGATGGTAAATTAAACCATCGTGCAAGTCATTTCTATTTGATAATTGAATAACAATTTATTTGAAGGTGTGGATATCATGACGACATTATTATTTTGGTAGGAAACCAGTTAGTAAGCATAGAAATATAATAAAGAATTCGACTTTAACGTCGTGGTAAAATAGTTGTATAATTGAATTATTTTTAACTTCTACTATTGTTACAAACACATCTAATCATTGTTAAATACGTGAAATCACTTAGAATATAATGTTACTTTTGTTACATCATATTATTGTAATCAGTGTACACATTGTGGAAGAACCAAATAAAATAAATACTCTAGTATATTAAGTTGAGTAATTATTAATAAAATGAATGCATTCGTCATAAGTGATTGAACATTGGGCATTTGACAAGAATTACTTTTGCGACATGCCTTTGAAAACATCGCGCAATCAGCTGGAAGGTCGTCGGATCTAAAGTTCAAAACACTGATGTCGAATCATTAAATACAATTGCAATTTGTATATTCATCACGTGACTTGACAGATTCCGCAACCACAGCTATAAACTTAAATAACTATTTATAAACAACTCAATAATTACCAGAATTAACCGCATCTTGAAATGTCCGGTGAGAGATGTTGCAGCTGATTTCCTGGACAGGCTATAGTCCGAATGTGCCAACGGTTTCGTAAGATCTCCTTATATATATAAAGAGTCCCCGATGTGCGCGTTGGCTGGCCGCATACAGAACGTGTGCCGAGCTCGGCTTGCACTGAAACTGAGCCAATTCTAGCTGACCATTAACTTGAGGTTGACACACGAATAGGCAGAGGATTAGCCGGCGCGTTACGTCACACCTCAAAGCAATGTATTTTGTACCAAACGAACAGATTTAATAAGAACCAATTGTAGATAAAGTTTTAAAGTAAATGTTTTCTCAAAATGCAAGGAAACGTGTTTTTAAGCGAACTGCTTTTGTGCAATGACGACTATTCTATAGAATATCTCTTTAAATCCGGGTGTTTACATGTTTGCTTTTATCGTGTAACAATATATTTGACTTTAATGTTATATGTACGACTGTAAGTAACAAATAATTACTGAAGGTGTTACTCACGATTTTCATTCACTTACGTATTTAAGATTAAAGCACGTACTACTTACTGTGTTTAAGTCGTGTGAATTTTGTAAAACTAAATATACCTTAATTAAAAAGTAAAACTTTCGTAAATGATAAAGAATTCAATGCTCTTAAGTAAAAAAAAATCGCTTAATTAATAAAACTTTAGGTAACTATCTTTATTTAACAGTTACTAAAATGGATATTAGATTGCCTGTATTTTAAAATGTCATTTTATTATTAATGATTTTTGATAAAATACAGTTAGAGAAGTTAGTGGATTTTATCATGGATATGGTTATTTATGCATTAGTACGTGTTTGTTTACGCATGATTAATGTTATACACATCGAAAAACACACAAATAGTAAATGGTTAGAATTTTCTATTTTATTCAATATGAAGGACATACAGATAGTTTCTTATTTAACGATGTGTCCGTGATTTGAATTAAAAAGGGCAACAGTACTTTCACGGAATGTCATAATGTTTAATAGCCCACATACTTTTCAAAACAAATGTGGGTAAGTGGACGCCGTAGCGTGTATGAGTCAGATATAAAGATATAAAGCGAACACGTTTTGACAATACACAGTAACCCAGCTTCGAAGCGGATCAAGAAATTGCATTTTAGGCACTACAGGTTATATTCATAGCTGAGATTGTCCAGTAGTTCGAACACGTGATCTTAACCAAACATTACGGATTTTAATCACCGAACTCTTACGTCCTTAATTTGTGAACAATTCCTTTCGTACTCCGTGGTGAAGCATGCATGCTTTGGATGGAAATGCAATGCTCACTGAAACACGTGGTTCTAAACCTACTTCTCAAAAAAGAGAGTAGGCTTAAACCCAGTCCTTGGGAATTTACATGATGTTACTACACAGTAACTGTATCGTAGAATTTATAGCAGTATATTTGGGATTGTTTTTATTGCTATTGACGAGAGTGGAAAGATCTAGCGCAGCTAGTAAGCTAAGATCCTTTTAGAAGTCTTTGCCCATATGCATGTCTTTTGACTAATTTCATATATCGCGACCTTAAGGATATATCAATATCCTCATACTATTAGATTCCTTGCCGATATTTTAAAAAATAATATTTGTATTTTAAATGGCAATGTTATATGTAAAGAGGATGAGATATGTTGTACCAAAGTATTTACAAAACAACACATTATATTAGATGGTGATTAATCAAACAACTTCCATAATATAGGACAACGAAGTTTACAAATTCGTACAAAATTGACAGTAAATGTAAATTTTATGTAAATATTTACTTTCCACTATAATGGAATATATTGGAAAGTATCCAATGGGCTTAATATGTACCTTCTTTATCTTCCGTACAAAATTACAAATGAGAAAGTTTTTATATTTGGATGTTTGAATCACGTTTATCAGAGCTTTGGTTTACTTCTTCAATGGTGGTCGAACATGTTCCCAGTATACAATCACCACCATTGTGGGATTTTTCACTCGTAATTTTGAATTTTTATTCAGCAGCGGCTTTGCCCTCGGCTTTTGCACAGGTGTTGGGTTTGGTTTGGTTGCAAATTTTTCTTTTCACAAAGTAATAAGTCGACGATAACTTCTTATAAAGTTTTACGATGATCGATGTTTTATAAAATCAAAGAATTGGTTAGCTCAAAGACTTAATCTTTCGTAACATGTGTTTATAAAAATATGGGTAAAATGCTTTTTTTATAAAAACCTAACCAGTGCTTTTAAGTTGAAAGTGCTTAATATTGATAATGTCAATATATGCTCCATAAAAAGCATTAAGGCTAAGGTCGCACTCAATGATATTCTAATAAACAGATATGTTATACCCATACTCAGGGCCGTATTTAGGGGAGGGCAACCGGGGCAACTGCCCTTGGGACCTCCACATGAGGGGGCCACGTCAGTTTTCAGCGAGTTAACAAATACCGAGATATAGTAATGTTACTACTTAATATTTTAAAAGTTACCGATAAAAGTAAATAAATCATAGTTGACTGATTAAAATAAAAAAAATCTAATTAATTCATAATAATATGATTATTAGGGTATTCACGCTTCTGTTTGTCTAGGGCCCCCAGTGCTTTGTGGCCCGGGAGCCTCCAGACCTTGAAATCCGACTCTATCCATACTAAACAACAGAACAAAAAAGTGTGCCGTGCCGGGGACCGTTTATTTTACTTTTAGTTACAAGTAAAAAGGATAGCTTGATAAAAACAATAAATAAAAGGGATAACTAGATGTTTTAATTACGCAAAACGTATTACTACATAATTATGATGTATTATAACGTATTACTGGCATAATTATGATGAAAACGACTAAAGGCAAATGTCCCAATTAGGACGTTTTCTAGTCTTCACTTTTTGCGCGTTAATGACATATCTGTTTCTAAAACATCATTGGTCGCACTGCTAAATCATTCCACATGCTTTTCTTTTTCAATGCTTTTCTTTTATTGGACCGTTATTCAAAGGTAAAAGAATGTAATTAATAGCAGTGCATGAGCAGTGAGCACGTAATTGATGAAATTTTTTTTAATCGGTTGGCCACATTATATTTTTCACTTAACAATAAATGTGCGCGAACTAAATCTGCAACCCATTGATTCTTTGTATTTTTATTTTATTTTATTTCTTTAATTTGGTTCTTCAACAATGATTATAATAATAAAATATAACAAAAGTAAAATTATATTCTAAGTGTCACAATAAGTTAAGAAAATTATGAGTATGAATTCACATTGTTTTTCAGCAAGAATTTTATATCGCTAGGACTTGTGTATTCATATGATTGCGAGAGTTACAGAAATGTAAAAATAAATTGATACAGTTTTTTTTTGCAGTGAAGACCAGTTCTTAAAGTTTTACTTATTCTATGTTACTAAAGCGATAATTTATTTTCATAAAATTAGTCGTCGCTGTACCTAAATCAATATAAATTGAATACTTTTTAATTCGAGTCTTAGTTTTCGTGGGAAACATGGTACAAATATAATTAGACTTGGGATAAAAGTGATATTATTTAATTTATCATTTATTTACTTTAAGGTAAAGGAGTCCATCCATCTCAGCCATAAGATTAATTTAATTATTCTTAAGGCTGAGATGGATTGTAGTTGGTTTTAAATTTAAATTATATTTCTGCTGTATTGAATCTTTTAGATTTCGTAAGTCTCTGGTGCCCTTTTGGTTTTATTTTTATATAAATAAAATAATATCACGGTACTTATTTCACAGTAGAATGCGCAAGCGATCCCGTGATACCACCCTGTAACAATAAAGTAAAAAACGGAGTGATATCGCTAGTTTTTTATTGCGTATTCCGGTGCCTTCAGCGTCGGCGAGCCCCACATACCCATCCACAGCATACAACATTATGTGGGGAAACGCGCAATGTGTATTTCCAGAGAAAAAAAAACACGGTACCTTCTTATGAAAAAATAAACCATTTTTTAACTAATTAAAAAAAATGTAAGACAATAAAAAACATGACATTGAAATTGGTCTTATTTATTCCAAGGTCAAAATTTATGTTATAAAAATAAATATTTCAATCAAATCAGTATAGAGCAATATTATACATAAAGAAAATAAATCTCACTGCACATAATATGTCAATGCACGCCCTAACTTATTTTTTATGAGTTTATTAAAATAACCTGTAATATTTATAAAACTACCGATTGGAACTGCAAAATGCATAAGACATTTACCATTCACAGGTAATAAGAAATGAAATATGATACTTGTATTTATAAGAATCAATACTGCGTGACAAATAAATTAAATTGAAATCGTTGGTTCTTTTTTAAATTAATTTACGTAAAATTTATTTTGCCGTATTTTCCGCCACTAATTTTTGATATATTTGAAAATTTAAGTTTTTTGTCGAGAAATTTTCAGGAATTAATAAGAAAATCGGTTTGAAAATTAGCTTCGCTTAAACTCCGTGACTAGCAAAGCACGCAAATTCCTACACCTGAACCCTTTTCGATGTTTTAGATTTGAGTGACATTATAGAGAGTGCTGTATTCGCTCAGACACTCGTGAATACATTTATACACTCAAATAAGCCGAGGCGATATCGAACAACAATCACTCTAAAAAAACATAACGTTATTTTATTGTATTCCAGTAGAAACTTTTTTAAGTTACTTTTTTATTTTAAAACAAATCACGCTATACAAACAAGCCAACTTCGTAACTGTATTTGCTTGCAATTATTATTTATATTTATTAAGGTGCGTGAATACTTGATAAAAATAAAACTTTTAACAAGGAATTTGGAGTCATACTTAAAAGGAATTTGCATCACTGTAATGTTTTACCACGGGTAATGTTCCAAGTGTTATCATGCGAAAAAATCGAAAACTTTCAAAGCATAATATTTTGTTGACGATGGCAAGAAATAAGGTTGTATTCAGAGCGCTTTTATGCAACTGCAAACATTCGGATAGAAGGTTCCGTGAAAACAGTTGAATATTTTCAGTACTAGTAATTTTTTAAAATATTTATTATGATGGTTATATTTTCTTATTACATATATTGTTTTAAGCATTATGTCTGAATAAATTGATCGAAAACAATAAATTAAAATATTTAAATATTTTCATGAAGGTAATGTTTTTGTTTTAAGGTATCACGATTTTAAATACATATGAATTATTATCTAATCCATTTTGGTTCGATTGAATTTACTATAACACTCTTATATAATTTTTAGTCCTCGACCCTCTGTCCATGTCATCGTATTCTGATGATCGACTATTCAAAAAAGTAAGAATTAAAAAAAAAAAAAAAAACAGTTTCAATAGAAACAACTAAAAATACAAAAAAAAATTTGTTTGTTGTTATATATTTATGGGAAAGAGGCGGTAGTATCGGTGCTTTAAATTATTGCTGACTAAAGTGTAATGTGAATGTCTCGTGTCTTATAAAAATAAACCAGCGTAAATTTACAATATTCTTTAAAATAAATACAGCAATTGTATTTCGATAACAAATTTTACGAATGATGTAGTAAGCGATAAATAAGATGTTATCAAAATTGGCTTATCATTTCCCATGTAAATGGGAGTGTGTTTTATATAACGCTACAAGAAAAAGGTGTTGGTGGACTTTACGACCGGCCGCGTATCCGTTTGACACTAGTATTGTACTTGGGACGGCTTTTACTGATAGGTCAGTTTCTCGCCATATTAATGTAATAGATGTGGTTGCGAGGCTTACAATACTGAAAGGTTAAGTGAGTTGGCTCTATTTAAACTATAAGGCTTAGATATAGACATGTCAAATATTATAAATGCAAATGTGAGTACTCAACCAATCTCCAAAACTTGCAATAAATATTTCGTAATAAATATACGTGTATATGCTTGTATGTACCTACACAATTATAGTTAGATATTTGGTTCTATTTTTTACTATTAAAACCTTAAATGGTAACGTATGATAATGGTAGATTTTAGAACTGAAATATAAATAAGTATTAGTTAAATTAGTTTCTAAACTAATCTTAATACATATTTGTATATATTTAGGGACTTTCTGTTAATGTTTGTTAAGTAAATAAATTACTATGAAATATTTAGTTTCAATAATTTTATTTGTAAGAAAAGGCGTTCGTGGGTTTTAATAAAATTATATTGTTAGTAGTTTATGACTGCAAGCTGCGTAACCCTATTTAACGCGTGTTTCAAAACGCATTTAGCCGGTTTTAGCATTTCACGCTGATTCGAATCATGCAAAACAAATACAACGTTTAGGATTCTGGTTTAAATGTATGCATATATTTAATTTGATTATTATTATTTAAGAATTAATTATTTTTTTAAGTAATATCTTAGAATATTATGCATCGTAATCTACAACGTAATCTATCAGAATTTTAACACAATTATGATATTGTAATATTCAATTAAATCGGGTCAATTTCATCGTTTTCATTAATTAGTTTATATAGTGTTGTACCGCGTTGATTCAGTCACTAGCTTACTCAGGTCCCGAAGTCTGTTTTTCTGTCGGAAATAATTCTGAATAGCCTAAAAATCAGAATTTTAACACAATTATGATATTATAATATTCAATTAAATCGGGTCAATTTCATCAGTTTCATTAATTAGTATATATACTGTTATACCTTGTTGAATCAGTCACTAGCTTATTCAGGTCCCGAAGTCTGTTTTTCTGTCGGAAGTAATTCTGAATAGCCTGAAAATTATATCCTGTTGTTCTTACACTCCTGTGTCAACCCATAATGCCACTGCGTTCTACTTACTATCCGTTAGGCGTTAACTTAGGCTGCGCCGGATGGCCTTCTCATTGAATTGAGCGAATAGAATGAACGAATAAACTATAATCTGTGTTTGTGCATACATCACTATAATATCTCTCGGGCTAGCCAAATAGTCTCCGTCGACAATTGCAAACGTAGTCGAAATCGGTCAAAAGTTAGGTATGTTGAAAAGAAAATAACTGAATTTTTTCTGTAATATACGTAGTCCGTTTATATGACTTATTTAGTATCAGCATAATAAATACATAATTTAACAATATTACTTAGAATCAGCCAGCCACTATATCAACGCAAATAAAAAAATGGAAATTAGTTAATTTTAAAATTTGTTATCGCAGTTAATTTGTAAAGTTCGTTATTTTAAAACAAATAGAAATAAATATTTATTTACATAATTATTTTAATTTATTCCTGCCTGTAAAATTTTACTAGCAATTATTTGATTGGGAGCATATTGGTTTAATTTATATAAGGCTAAGAATAATTTTAAAATCTTAATTGTAAATCTTAATCTTAAATGTAACGGTTTTGTTTTATGTAGGTGCGTTATTTGTAAATAGGAGTTAATATATAATTAATTGTACACAATATATTTATATACACATTGTTGAAGTTATCGTTATATATAACCGAATATAATAAATAACTTGTGTATGTACTGCAAGAAAAATATAATTTTAACATATTTTGATATATGCTCGTAGGAAGGAACTAATACACATGAACACAAAATTGCTTTAGTGTTTTCTCTCGTAAGTAAATACTTTTTAAATTAATCTCTTATAGATAATTCGTATTAATTTTGTGTACTGTATTTCGAAGATAATCCACGAAAACGCAGTTAAGGTTTAAGTTTGAAGTAACATTTATTAAAAATAAACATCCTATAAAGAAGGAAGAATAACAAAACAACAACAAAACCGAAACAAACAATAATCGCAATCTTGTATTTTAACACAAAATACGTATCAAAAAACATTTTTTTTAATTCATGCTTCATTGTATTAATATTGACAGCGTGTAGTATTATTTAAATGCAGGATGTAACTAAAAGAAGCTATAACAATAATTAATTTTACCCACCATTGCTTCCAATTATTGATGGAAAGAATTTTATTTCACTTCTTCTAAATTAATTTCAATAGATTGAATTACACGATGTTTTTATCACAAATAATGATCGTAAGTAAAAAAATAAAAAGTAACAGAATATAAAAAATATATATTTAGAAAATATAGTAATTTTTATAAATTTCAGATATTAAGTGTTTTTATTGCGCATTTTACGAATAATTATGTATTCGCTGATGAAAACTTACATAACAGTAATACACTGTTGATAAGGTAGGTTTTAAGTTAGTTAATATATAGTTACAGATATACGAAAATACAGTAAATTAAAAAACTGAAAATAGATAAAATTTAACAGTTTTTAAATCTTCCCATGAAGTTCTTACTTAGTAAAATGTATGTATTGTAGATTATAAAAAAACGTGGAATTAATACCTGTTGACTTCCAGGCAGGATACAAGACATAAATATATTATTGTATTTAACTAATATGATTGTATTTTTTAAATGTTGAAAAAGAGTAACTACTGAGTTACTTGCCAGTTCTTCTCGGTAGAATCTACTTTCCGAGCCGGTGGTAGCTTCAATAATTTGTTAAATGAATATTCAAAAGTGCTTGTAAAAGCCCACTTGAATATAATCTATTTGGATTTCGATTTTGTATTGAGAAGATTTCATCCAAACATAAGATTATCTTTTAATATTATAATCACAACTAAGACAATAATATTTTTATAAGAAAAATTGTGCCGCATCGTTATTTTATACCTAAATTTTTTTTTATTATTTAACCTTAAAATAAAATAAATAATAGATATGTTACAATTTAGTAAATTAAAATGATATAATTAATTATTTAAACTTAATTATTTAAGAAATAAATGAATTTTAACATTACAACATAATATTTTAAAAATGAAATCTTGTGGATGAATGAATGAAGACTAAATCTGTGAAGAAAAACATTTTATTTCAATATGGCAGGCTATTTACAACTCTTTAATGTTACAGTATCACGTGGGTTGTTTTAAATATATTAGTCGGTATATTATTGAATTTTTTCATACAGTATATATAAGGATATATAAATTCAATGTTTTAAGAGCACATGCATATCTAAATGCCTCGAAAGGGTACTGTACGCCTTGTTATTTATTTATTTTATATGAAAGTGTAAAAGGTTTTCTTACTTTACTTATTTAAGGTATCGACATTAGGTACATTAAACATTATAATCCATGAAAACTTATTCTAAATGTATTGTAATGCAAATGGAGGTAGGGATTAATTTTTTTTAAAGATACTGAATACCACTAGGATATTTACAACAACAAAAACAGCCTGTAAATTCCCACTGCTGGGCTAAAGGCCTCCTCTCCCTTTGGGGAGAAGGTTTTGGAACATATTTCACCACGCTGTTCCAATCCGGGTTGGTGGAATACACATGTGGCAGAATTCCTATGAAATTTGTCACATGCAGGTTTCCTTACGATATTTTCCTTCACCGCTGAGCACGAGATGAATTATAAAGCACATGAAACAGCAAATTAAGCACATGAAACAGCGGTGCTTGCCTGGGTTTGAACCCGCAATCATCGGTTAAGATGCACGCGTTCTAACTACTGGGCCATCTCGACTCTAGGATATTTAGTGATTGTTGTATACAGTGATACATCCAATGAAAATACGAGACATATCAAATTACTCTCGTTTGTTTTTGTCCATCGGCTCAAGCCTATTTTGGACAGCGTTTAAGTTAAACGATTATTTAAATTGTTATTTATATATCCTGCAACCAATCAAGAATTACTATACCCAGAATAAACGTAATTTTATACAGTAGAAACACAAATATAGATGTTTTTTTATTTAAAACTAGATAATTGAAACTACTAAAATGATAATTTGACCTTGACTGGACTGGTTTATTTTACGACCAAGAAAGCGTTATGGGACAATTAATTACTTAAATCAATAAAAGTGTGTTGGTATGTGGCAATATTTGCTTGAATAGTCACTACTATTGTCAGAAGTGTATTTCAATTTTTTTATATAAAAAATAAAATTAAAAAACTGCAAATCATTAGACGCAACCAATTATTTCCTGCTAGATGAAAAGACCGCCGCGTTGCTCGGGTTAAATTAATAAAAATAAAGAAACTCAGTTTGTTATTTATTTATCATTTATTGTGGATACATTTTGCATTAATTTTATCGTAACGATGCACAAAGTGACTCTTGAAAAAGTGATATCTTTATTTTTCAAAAAATATTTTTAAAATAACGCTCCCTTTTTAATAATTAAAATAAATCTCGGATGTTTAAATATATTTTATTAAAACATGTTTTATTTATGCTACTACTTAAACTATTACAAAAAAATAAATTAGTATTTTATGAAAAACCTAAATAAAATGATGTAAGAATATATCAGTACTTTATGCTTATAATATAGCGTCATCTTAATAAATTTATTTTGTTGTTACAGAAATAGCACATTTAAACCAATAATAAATGGAACAAAATATAAAAAGATAAACTCCAAGCGAAGGTCTGTATTGATCTTGAATGTTGACAATACTCTAAGAACACACAAAGTAACCAGTTTGTTGTATAAGGACTATGACGATAAAGGCAATATCTTAAATACTCACGCTATGTATGATCTACGAGACGTGGTGACATTTTTTGAAGTATTTCTTGATACTGAAATTTGCCATGAAAAATGTTCAACTCCACCAGCTCAAACATAAAATTTATTTAAATTAAGAAAAAAATCATCCCAGAAATGATGCTATCACCGCTGGTGGAATATCCGATAACCTAAACGATAATTCTTCAGTAGTAACCTGTAATAATATTAAGATAAATATATTATTAAAGAAATACTTTTTAAATTATGTTTTTATTAAATCTACTCGGATTTATTGTCTGCTGCCATATTTGAATGCATTTAAAGTTTAAGCACTAATATTTCAAGATTGCCTAATTAGATACAGCACCGTTATTCCAGGAGTTACCCGGGGAGTGGTTAGTTCTTGTATTAAGAATAATATACTCACATCTGGCTCTTCAGTAGTAGTTATTGTATTTTCATTTTCGTAGTAAGTTGTATATTCTGTATCTATCTCACTATTAGTGCTACTATCAGTGCTTCTATCAGTGCTACTATCAGTGCTGCTAGTTTCAGTGCTACTTTCAATGCTACTTTCAGTAATAAATACATTAAAATCATTTACAATTATGTTTTTGTCGTTAGGATTTGTAGTTGTTATTTTATCGACTTTATCTTCAGATATATCTTTCGATGATTGGTCAGCGCTTACGTTGATAAAAGAATCCTGCTTTCCGTTATTCCCAAAACCTGAGCGTTCATTATGCGTAATTCCAGGAAAAGAAAAGGACATGCGATTCATTTGTTTATTGTTGTCAACCTTATTTAAGCTTAGACGTAAAACTGGAAAATAACTGGAAATACTTTATGTGTATTTGCTTAAAACTTAAATAATTTTAAAATACTTACGGTTTGAAATCAAAAATTGGTTTAAAATTTGTCAAACATCTCGTTACATAGGGCCAATTGCACGAAGATTCTCCATTCGGCATTCGATTAGGAAAACAGAAAATGCTATTTGCAAGCAATGTCAAACCTATAAAGTATATCTGAAACATAACAAGAATTAAAAACCTCCTTGTATACGGTTACAAAATTAAAGGTAAGTGTATAAATTTACTTACCATTTTGGACGTCATAATGCGTGAAAGTTATTTTACGCAAGTAAGATTTAGTACTTAATCAATATATCAGTGTATATAATAAATATTAAACAAAAATACTCAAAGATACCTAGTAAACGTTGTAGCAGTTCAGTGGAATCTAAATATATGAATATAACGATAATTTAAATTGAATAGTCGTGATTTCTTGAATCCAAATTGCTCTCGGAAACGATTACAGATACTTTATTTAGAGTTCCACGACAAGCGATAAGTAATGTTTAAAAAAATAAAGAATACTTTTGACGAAAAAAAGCATACAGTCTTTAGTTTAATATTAACGTAATATTTACATTCAGAGTAAGAAAGCCTTGGTCAGTTTTCAAATTCATTCTTTATCAAGTCTTAAGCTTTTAGTACCTTTTGAATCTAATTATCAAATCATTGCGACGCAATATGTCAATCTCAATCACTCATACTGAGCACACGAAAATAGATCTTAAGGTGACGAACCTTTTCTTGCCCGACTGTGCCTCATTCTATACCTGTCTTGTTTCCTCTATAAATTATAATTAATATCTTCTCGAGGCAGACAGGCAAGTAGGCTCATAAAGCACTTTTAAATAGTAAAGTATTTCTTTTTTATAATGCCTGCCTAGAAATCAATAGGTAAATACTAAGTTCCCACATGATTTTTTTTACACGAACTTTAAATTATGTAATCGACAAGGTAATTTTATTATATAAACGAGTACCGCGTCTATGTATTGACTATTTTATGTTTAAGATTGGTAACATTTGGTAATATTTATATACCGTAATGATTCATGATTATTTTTTTGTTTCTAAAGTAAGGCAATTTTTCATGATTGACCTGTTGAATCATTGGCATCATTGGCAACAAACGAAGGGATTCTTTAAAAAAATTTTTGTTAAGCCATGACATTTTTATTAGAAATAGGCCGAATGTAGATTATCCGAGTGCGAAATTCAGCCGGACTTCGTTTTAATTTCACAGAGATTCCTCGAGGGCGACGTGGAAGTTCAAGGAAACCTTAACTTTAAATGTGATAAAAATATTTTTTTTTTACATATTCACTAAACGTCGCTCCTCCACACGAAATCAACTAAATGGCCAATATTTAGTGCTGGCAAGTTTTTTATCAATAGTTTTTTTCTATATAAAATATAATACATTTTGTTAATGTAAGTTAATGTTTGTTAAACAAAACAATTACCAACCTTTGATACAGTGGTGGGTAATGGATTGGAGATTTTCAATGTTAAGGTCATCGGAATTAATAAAATGTTTTGTACAGTCATAAGTATGATGTTTTATTTTTTAAATCATTTAATCGGTTCTTCGTGAAATTTATCACGTCCACTTCAAACACTTATTTTGTTCATTTGCGGTTATATAAAAGACATACAGCTTGTTGGGTGTAAAATTCGCGAATGCTTAATTTATAGTGGATATAATAGCGTTTATTTTGTACGATATTTATTTATTTTGCTATAAACTTTCTTGATATAATGTTGTAACATATATATGCAGCTGCTGCAGCTTCTTTTGGAGATTATTTTATTGTTCAAAGAAAACAGCACAAAATGCTGAGCAGTATTCCTAGCGTAGTCAATAAGAATGGTATATAACGGTCATATACTAGTGCGATATCATGGAGGATAGAGCTGAGATGGCCCATTGGTTAGAACGCGTGCATCCTAATCGATGATTTCGGTTTCAAACCCAGGGAAACACCACTATATATGTGCTTAATTTGTGTCTATAATTCATCTCGTTTTCTGCGGTGAAGAAAACATCGTGAGGAAACCTGCATGTTTCTAATTTCATCGAAATTCTGATACATGTGTATTCCACCAAACCGCAATGGAATAGCGATATGTTCCAAAACCCTCTCCTTAATAGGAGAGGCGCCCTTAGCCCAGCAGTGGGAAATTTACGGGCTGTTACTAATACTACCAATAATACTATCCCACCAAAAACATTAAATGTAAAAAAATGCCAAGTCTCTCGATGCAGTCTTTCCGTCGTAAAAAGTTTTGAGATCTCATAGAAGCCAAGTCCTATTCAAATTATTATGTAGTTATACATTTAGCAATTGTGTCAATAGTTTTCTTTATAATATAATTATAGTAACTTGGCAATGAGCCCAAATTAAAAGCTGCTTGCTGTCTGGAATTATGTGCAAATGTTACTGACGAGACCTGTGATGGTGATATCATGAAGTGCCATCGCTTAATTTTGAACTTAAGCTTGTTCTAATGCCTACTATTTTTTCACCGAAAACCCAAACTCCTAGCTTTCGAGTAGCTTTACCTGCTGAACTATCGTAGTGAAATCGTATAATTAACGAAATATAGTAAATTTTAAATAAACTTATCGACTATGTAATTGACAACATACGGAACCACCGCATAAAAAAAGATACTGTCTTTGTTACTCGCCTCAGTGAGTTGTGCTTTAAGTGTGTAATAATTGTACTTATTTCATTTTTTATAGTTTTTTTATTATATAAATAAAGATTAGCAAGAATACATCAGACAAATGTATTTTTTTGTTCCGTCAAAAACTTTTGAATAACTTCCCTGTATGTTTATATTCATTAATATTAATGCTAATTTGAGGATATGTACGAGTATAATACCATATTGATTCTAGTTCAAATTTAGAAATGTAAATTCGAATTAGATTTTTTTTCTAAGAATGTAATTGTATTCATGCACATTTATATAGGCTTTCAAGAACAAATTTTTGCATCGTCAATCATAAAGGTTTTTTAGATGTATTATTGAAATCAGCCGGTAAGAATAGTTACTTTCACATTTACCAAATAATATTCATTTACCATAGTTAGTGCTAAATAAGATATCATCGTCATCAACATCAACCTGTATTATTCCACTGTTGAACGTAGACCTCCCCCGAAATCTTTACATAGTATAAAACAAAGTCGCTTTTTCTGTCCCTATGTCCCTTTGTACGCTTAAATCTTTAAAACTACGCAACGGATTTTGATGCGGTTTTTTTTAATGGATAGAATATTTCGAGAGGAAGATTTTTATATATAATACATGAACAATATAGTAAAGAAACACTGATAATTTAATAAGTTTGCAATGTGATGTCGTAAATTAACAAATTCTGTAGTTTATTTAGTATCACTATTGCACCCGTGCGAAGCCGGGGCGGGTTGCTAGTAAGATATAAGCGTTTAAATTGTAAAATTTTATTCAAAACAAAATTTTATACAAAATTTGTCATTTTGAATGAAGTTATATGATATAGTTATTAGCGTTACGATCGCTTAGTCCGTCCACATTTCTGTCGACTACGAAATCGTATTTCTCGGTCGCAAACAGGACGCACCAAGCGGGACATATGGTTCAAACGGTATCTTCCACTTTCCATTTGAAGTAAACCTAATTTCACTCCACGTTTTAATGCCCTGGAAAGTTATTGAAATAATATTTATTTATCATAACCTGCAAAACTTTAACACCTTCAAAATCCAGGCTGATGAGATATATTTTAGTTTTTTAAGATTAGCCGCAGTTTGAACCTGGAGATCTACTATAGCTTATAAGCATCTACAAGACGAAGCTGTTTAAGTTATATTTTATACTATTTATACAAGTTTTTGTAGTATTATAAGTTTATTCTCATGTATTAGGCAAAAAAGAAGTCTGTCCTTTAATGGAGTTCAAATTTGCTTCATAAATTTCAGGTTTAGCTCTTTGGTCGTGCAAGAGTTACAGAGTTACATTCATATTTACAATATTAATATAATATAGAGGTAATAAACTTTATCGTTTCCATATCAATCAAATGTCGATTATAATTAATGTTTTATTCAAATAAACGTCGTTAGATTTTTTAAATTAATTTAATTGGTCGTACCTTGAGATTCTCCGACTTATTTTACTATCATTAATGTTGTACTCCAATTTAATGAATTTTACAATTGTTCGGGTCGTCCAACCTGTATTCTTCATCATTTTTTTAATTGCCGCCAAGACCATTTCTCCAGTGTTTAACTTTGACGATTTCCCCATTGCTATCTATAAAAAATATAAAGAACCTTATGACTAGTGAACTTCAGTTTTAATTCGGACTTACACTAGATAAAATTGTAAAATATTTATACTAATAACCTCGGTTATTAGTATAAATATTTTTGAGTATGGACGTTATTATATAAGTTATATTTAAATAATAGAATATAAATCCTTACGTAATTTTTATTGCAGCTCTAAACATACCGGAGATCTCTGAAAATATAATGCCACTTTTGACACGTGTAAAACTCAGGAAATGTCATATTGTAATAATAAAATGACATTTGTTGTTAATCACACGTGACCTATTAACAGGTACACAAAATACTCAATTCAATCGATAACATAAGAACTCTTTATTTGCAAGCATATGGGAACTAATAGCAAGACAATATGTTATACAGGGCCTTTCCTGGACGGACAGAATTTTATGTATTACTATACTTATCAGGGCTTCAGATTTAAGATATTAGTAGTAGTTGTTTTATAAATATTTTGCTCAATTCTTCTAAACCGTTTCATGGAATTTAATATGGTTTTACTGATGAAAAAAGAGCGATAAAAGCAGAGGGAAAAAAGAACAAATATTGTGCGATTTCAACATTGGTAATGTATTTACTGGAAACAATATTACAAAGGCAGCCTATTTTAAGACATTTTTTTGTCAGTGGAAAATCCGTAATAGATAATATCCATCTTGGAAAGCACGTTAATTATAACTAAGCCCGTGATAATCTAAACTATCCACTTCTATAATTTTTTAAGGGGTTAATAGCCATGCGCCTCCTTAATATTACATAGGATATTACTACTAAGGAACGATGAAAAAAATTTGGAGCACTTTCGAGTTTGACCTTGACTTTTGAGGTATTCGATAAATTTGCCATAACTTGCATTGTCCTTTATGGCTATAAATTTTTAATTTATATAAATTTGCATAATTGTATTTATATAAGTCGTATTTGGGATATAATATCCCTAATACGATTTTATAAAAGTTTTTATGATATATAAATAACTTTGATGATATAACAGTTCCAAATTTAAATAACCTTATCGTTTTGATGTTGTATAATTATAAAGTGAATCTTCCTATAATTAATGTAGATCAATATACAGGTCATGCTAGTTTTCTCTGACTCACATATTGGTAGATTTGATATTTTAAGTTTTTTTTTATTCTTAATTATAATTTATGGCATATATAAAACAAGATTTTTAATTATATATACATTTTTCGCCAATATAAATAGCGACAGAAATAAAATATTTTATTTTGTAGTGAATACAAGAAGCATCACCAACACAATGAAATTGGTAAGTTAATTTTTATTAGTGTATATTTAAAGAAAGTCCTTTATTTTATTTGAATATATCTATAATAATATCTATTTCCGATCATTTCGGATTGGCATTATATTTGATTTCGAGAATGAGTGAAAAAAGTGTACCTACACCTTTATGTAATATATTCAGGAGTATCTAATATTGTATAATCGGAGGACATCATTTTTTTCTATCAAAAATTTTTTTTTCTTTTCTTTAGTTTGTCGTCTTATGTTTCGTGGCTGTTGCCTGCGCAGCTCCTCCTTATGAAACCGCCCAGGTCGTTCGCTACGAAAACGACAACATCGGAACTGGAAGCTACAGAGTTGCGTTAGTAGCTTCTTTGTAGTATTTTTGTATTGTTATTATTTTTTAATTATTTAAAAGAATAATTTTATGTTTTAACTTTCCTTAATGTTCCTTCATCATGCTCATTTGTGATATAAGTTTACTGATTGTTTTTATTCAATATTCTGTGTAAGCTTTAACTACCTAAATTAAAATTTTATGTTATTATTCTTTTACAGTGTCGAACAAACTGATGGCACACAACACGAAGTAGTCGGAGAGCAAAAGAACAATGACGCCGTGTCAGTCAGGGGATCATACGCATGGAACGCTCCCGATGGTGTGAGATATGTCGTCACGTACGAAGCTGATGAACTCGGATACCGCTCAACCATCGACAAACAAGGCGTACCTAAATACACTTCCGTTGTCTAATTTCCGCACTGATCCTGATTATTGATATTATGTTAAATACCGAAATAAAATATTGAATAAGAAAATTTTTTTTTTTCGTAATTTTCTTGAATTGAAGCATTGGTTTTCAAATTAATAGAATTAATATAGGTACTAACACATTTATTAAGAGGAACTCCTTAAAAATATACAAATATGAATTTATAGTTAATGTATGAATCATGACCGCGTTCAACGAAATCCCGATCCTCAAAAACGAACCAGCCCCACTGTCATCTGTGGAGGCAATAAGGCGAGGTGTTATACTTCTATGACTGTTTATTTGCACCACTAGCCCAAGGGTTAAGTTTCTACAGCAAATGGGACAAAAGAGTAATTTGACTTACGTGTCTTATACACGAATATTCGAAACATTCAATTAAGAAAGAAAATAATAGACACTGACTCACTATATAGTCAGGTTCGTTAAAAAAATAGCTTTTTCCTTTACATATGTAAGCAAGCGCAAGCGATGCCATAGTGCTCCTAAAGACACAGAGGGTACCGCTAGTTTTTATTGGAAAGATTGGCGGACTCGATGCCATTGAGTCCTTTAAGCCTAGGTTATTTGTAAATAGTGTATCCCAGTAGGAAAAAAAGATTAATAAGTCTTTACTTTCATATATCTACAAGTTTTTGATAATAAATAAACAGCTGTTATTTGAATTAGTATCAGACATATTATTATATTTTCATCTTACAAGCTACCAAACGTACATCTTCGTCCAATGAATAACCTGACCTTTATAAAAACTAATAATATCCGTGTAGCCAATACAAACTAGTTTCTTGCCGATTATTAATATGCGATACAATATTCTTTATTTTACATGTGCATGTAAAATGCATTGCATAAAGATGTATATAAAATGTATTCCTGATGGGCCCGTGATTGATAGGACTCTTGTATATTTGAAGTGATGAATTCATGATAAAATTATTATTTGGTCTGTTAATAAATATTATAATTAAAAACTGTATTTGTCCGTCAATTTCAATTAATAAAAAAAACCCGGTCCATCTGCTACAAAGTTATGTCAACTGTTTATTAATACTGCATTATTAGTCAATGACTAACTGATAGACGGCGGCAATTCGTCAGGCGTGCTCTCAGCAGCCGGACTTAAATTATCAAAGTTCATGTAGTACATGAAAACCTGAGAGTATGGCATAAATATTTCTGGTTGACGCATACTTACACACAGGACTATACATGAAACTTAGTATTATTTAATGGTACGAGGTAACATCGTAGCTCCCGAGGCTGGTGACGTATTGATATTGTGAATCTATGGTGTATCTAGGTTATGATAACTTACAAGTTTTTTTTTGCTTGGCCTCCTATACATATATACATATATATATTAAAAAATATCACGATTATAAAGGAAAACTTAAAATATTAGTAAGTGGAGAAAATAAAACTTTGAAAATTAATATGATTCGCCTTTATATTGAAAAGCGAAATAACAATTTACGAGAAGTAGTTGTCGAAAAAAGACTAGACAATGTATGATTTCGATAAAGCTTTAACACATTGTTCATGATTTTGATTCTTGATTGTTTTTTACTTAGCATTATTTGACAGAAAACTTTCATCCTTAAAATTATTTGTATAAAAAGTCTTATCTGTTTTTAAGATTACTTTCTTTCAAATGACGTGCTATGTTCCCATAACCAATTTTCTATAATTTAGTGAACTCTAAAAATATGATAATAAGAATATTACAGGGAAATTGTAAAGTTTCAAATAAATATTATTTAAAAGATACATCATATTGTGTCTTTTTGTTTTATGATTATTAAAAGTTATCTGGTCCAGTTTTATACATTGATCTTGTACCTCAACAGACGTATAAGCCCAGTAACGTTAGTCTTGTTGAGTGAGTATTCAGATATTTGAGTCTAATCACGTAGTTACACCTGCATATGTTAATTATTACAAACACAAACATAAACGTAACACACACTTGAAAAAATACAAATGTAACCCTTATTCATACGTTATTGTAATCAATTTTTAAAAAACTAGTGCATGGATTATAAAGAAATATGTGTGTCCTTGTAAATAGACATTCAAAACAACTATTCCAATACAGTAACATGTTGGTATAATTACAATGTTTTCAATGGAAAGAAGAATACCTACAGTTAAATAATAAGTAAATCCTTGGTGGTAGGGCTCTGTGCAAGCCCGCCTGGGTAGGTACCACCCCCTCACCAGTTATTCTACCGCCAAATAACAGTACTCAGTATTGTTGTGTTCCGGTTTGAAGGGTGAGTGAGCCAGTGTAACTACAGGCGCAAGGGACATAACATCTTAGTTCCCAAGGTTGGTGGCACATTGACGATGTAAGGAATAGTTAATACTTCTTACAGCGTCATTGTCTATGGGTGATGGTGACCACTTACCATCAGGTGGTCCATATGCTCCATATGCTGTCCATAAACGAATAGTCTAACGGTTTAGATTAAGTAAAGTGGAAACTGTTTCAACGTATATATAAATCGTTCAAATTCGGTATGAATACGTATACGTGAATGTCTACAAAAATTAGACAACCAAGGATTTTTATTGGTTAAATGAAGCTTTAATTACAAGAATATGTACTGGCCCACTAGGTCCTTGTTCTATTGTTGGTTAGAAGCCTAGGCTATGTTTGAGACAGTTTTTAAATCGCCGTCAATGTCAACTCAGCAGGAACCTCTTTCTGAATTGAATGAATTCGACTTGAGTATCAGCATTCCTTAGTTCCCCTTGTTCATGGCTCTTAGTACCATCGCGTAGTTCAGAGCTGTAATCAATATTTTTTGAATAAGTATTATATCGGTATTTAATAAAAGCTAAGGAAGTTTTGTTTGGATCGGGGTATTTTATTATGTTTTTTGGTATATTTACATTATTGCTATAATTTATTGGCAGGACCAGTTTTAACTTAAAAACATTAAATTTATGTAATTTTAAATATACAAACAATGTAATTATCCTTAATTGTGAAACATTGTAGGATAACATTGTCTGCCACTGTCTTTAATATTCAATTGTTCACCAGTCATTAAAGCAGTTTTAAAAAGAGGCAACGAAATGAATGTATAGTACGACACAACTTAGATGCAGCATCGACAAAATTCGTAAAACCGATCACATCCGAATTGAATACGCTATTCGAAATTATCAATATTTATTTCTCATGTGAATATGATCTTAACACAAATGTAATTAACTTGTAATATCATATAGCCTAATATATTCGTCAATTTGACACGTGGATTTACATGCACTTGCTTTCTCTGACGCGTGAATCTATAGCGACGAATGGCGCGATAGAGAGCTATTTCTATTAGTTGTATAAATCGGCACTAATCGGTTTTAAGTTCATTCCATTGCATTTTCCGATGCTACATCTAATTTGTGTCGTACTATAAATGTTTAATGTTTTCCTAAGCTATTCGAAAGCTCAATTTTTTACATAATTACCCACAACTTATATCAAGTTATTTATATCCATTAACATAGATTTCGAACTGGTGTATCAGTTAAAATTAATTTTGTTAAATTTCTTAAATTTGTGATTGATCTGTTTCAATTTCAGCAACGCGTTCGATATAATTGATTACTACATACACTATACGCAAGGAAAAACTGAAGCAAAATGATATTTATGGCTCCTTTTTAAGGGGGGGGGGGGGGTAATATTTACTATATTACTGGGGTATATATATTAAGTAGTCTTTGTAAACGGTTTCGAAATAACATCTTATCCCGCACAATTGGGAATACCGCAAAGACCCCTTTTATTAATGACATTACTACCAACATCCAAACATATAAAGTATATTTATTTGCTGATGACGTAAAAACTTATAAAATAGAACCAGTATTTGATTTAACGAAAATCCTATAACATTAATATTAAACCGAGGATATGTAGAGTAATTATGAATGTACCATACACTTTTAATTGATATTCATGTCTGTTTTATTGGTTCATTTTAATTGTGTCAAATTATGTATTGATATTGTTTGTGTAATCATAAATAAAGATGATTACTTTACATAAAATATAACCCTAATTATAATATTTTAGATTTCTGAATTACACGCATAAATCAGAATAAAAAAATGTAAGATCTCGTATCAAGGAATATGTTAAGTATGACCTATATAACCTAAAAATGTAATTAGTAACTAACTCTTATAATCATAGTTTACAAGTTCATCGTCGTCGGAAGCAAATTCCACAGTTTGGACTTTTTTTTATGTTTTAGATTGGCGGACGAGCATATGGGCCACCTGATGGTAAGTGGTCACCATCACCCATAGACAATGACGCTGTAAGAAATATTAACTATTCCTTACATCGTCAATGCGCCACCAACCTTGGGAACTAAGATGTTATGTCCCTTGTGCCTGTAGTTACACTGGCTCACTCACCCTTCATACCGGAACACAACAATACTGTGTACTGTTGTGTGGCGGTAGAATAACTGATGAGTGGGTGGTACCTACCCAGACGGACTTGCACAAAGCCCTACCACCATGTGAGGTTCTGAGGTATTTAGCGTACTACATTTTTGCTGCTGCTGATAAACGAGAATTACTAAGTAATTATTGTAATGCTTTGAAATGTTAGCATTTTCACCGATGAAGGAGATGTCAAAAATGTTACATGAAAGTTAAACTTAATCAAGTTAACCCCTTTTAAAATATTTTATTAAAGGGAAGTAACCCACATACCACCTTTTCTATTAGATATTTTTTTCATGTTTCTGTAGTAAGTTATGGAATAAGCTTCTAAAAGTTTTCATTGGATTCTCATTAAATATTTTGTGTGACCGCTTCGATACGAGGGTTAATTTTGGACTTTTATGCCACTATGGTTAATATTTTGTAATGTTTTGGACTTACGCATAATAAAAATTAAAATAAAACAATTTTACAATTTCTTACTTTAAAAAGAAATTAGAAAAAATATTAAATTTTGGCACGAAAATATATTAACATAACAAATCAATGAATATTTAAAATCGTTGTATCAGTTGAATATTGTATAATTATTAAGTGAATCTTCTTCTAACTAATGTAGATTAATATACAGGTCAAACTAGTTTTCTTTGATTCAGATATTATTAAGCAAGGTTTTGACATTTAAAGGATTTTTGTCTCCAGTTTTAGTTCTAAAATTGATGACATATATAAATAAGTATTTTTGTTATATATACATAATTCGACAATATAAATAGCGACGGAAAAAAATATATTTTACTTTGTCGTGAATACGTGAAGCATCTCCAACAAAATGAAATTGGTGAGTTTAATAATTTTTTTATTCGTGTTTTCATTTAGAAAAGACATAATACACTAAGATATTTGCTTTTTACCTGCTTTTATCGGTCCTATAAGGATATAGATTACAAGGTCCTACAGTCAAATCTCGTGTGCTCTGGCAGATCAATTATAAGGTTTTTCTGGTATGAAGTTGGCAATGTTTAAGCTTTCAGCGTTTCTTCGCTCTAAATACAGAACTAACGACTATACAAAGCTTGTATAGTCGCTAGTTCGTTATTTGATCCATTATAGATCATCACAGATTGCCATCCTATTATATTATATGTGTGAGTATAGAGTGAGAGATCACCTATTTTTGGTTGAACCCCAATGATAATTTTATATCCTAAGAAATATGCTATTCTCCAACGAGATTCAGATTAGGAGAGATAGGAGGTCGGAAATGATCAATTAAATATTTTTTTCTTTTTTCTTCTTTAGTTTGTCGTCTTATGTTTCGTGGCTGTTGCCTGCGCAGCTCCTCCTTATGAAACCGCCCAGGTCGTTCGCTACGAAAACGACAACATCGGAACTGGAAGCTACAGAGTTGCGTTAGTAGCTTCTTTGTAGTATTTTTGTATCGTTATTATTTTTTAATTATTTAAAAGAATAATTTTATGTTTTAACTTTCCTTAATGTTCCTTCATCATGCTCATTTGTGATATAAGTTTACTAATTGTTTTTATTCAATATTCTGTATAAGCTTTAACTAACTAAATTAAAATTTTCTGTTATTATTTTTTTACAGTGTAGAACAAACTGATGGCACACAACACGAAGTAGTCGGAGAGCAAAAGAACAATGACGCTGTGTCAGTCAGGGGATCATACGCATGGAACGCTCCCGATGGTGTGAGATATGTCGTCACATACGAAGCTGATGAACTCGGATACCGCTCAACCATCGACAAACAAGGCGTACCTAAATACACTTCCGTTGTCTAATTTCCGCACTGATCCTGATTATTGATATTATGTTAAATACCGAAATAAAATATTGAATAAGAATTTCGTCTCCTTTTTTCCTATAAAAAATTATTTAGTCATTTCAAAAAACCGATGAAATCAAAGCTTAATCATGTGCATAAAATTATATAATTGATTTTTTTGACGATCACTAACCTGTAAACTATGTACAAAATTTTATTAACATAATAACATTAAATGTTTAAATATATATAAATATGCACTAAAACTAGTTGCTGTATAAATCATGACCGCGTGGAATGGTGGCTAGAATGCTAGCACCAATTCCCCGTTGAATCGCAATTCCGATCCTCTGGGTAAAAAACGAACCAGCCCTCCCGTCACCAGTGGAGGTAATGAGGCGAGGTGTTATCCTTTAAATTAAGCTTTTTGCACCACTACTCCAAGGGCCAAACGTTTCGACAGCAAATGGAACAAAAAAGTAATTAGATATAAGACACGAATATTTAGATTTTTTTTGGCTTCAGCTTTTTCCGCAGTGGCACCGTCTCTAAACTTTGTTTCTCGGAGTAAACTAGATAGGATTTTAAAGTAAACTGGATTGGATAGAACCGCCTGATGTGTCCTTTCTAGCGCCTTTAAGAATTTGAATGAGTTTATTTTATTTTTTAAATTATTGTCAATATTTTTGTAACGTTTGTTTTCCTACGAACCGCCGCATGGGCATCCACTTACTATGAGTAATTGACCTTTATAAAAACTAATAAGATCCGTGTTAGCTACAACCAATACAAATATAATAATGGTTGGACTAGATTAAACACATATTGCTCAACTAGCTGCTTACAATGTTTCTGAGGCGTGTATACGTTAAAAGTATTTTCAGCGTCACCAATCCATAATTTGGAAATATTAGTTTTAAAAAACCGGCCAAGTGAGATTCAGTATCGTGGGCGTAAGGTTTGACATTACCTTTAAAGACGGCAAAAAATTGTCTATGTATCCAATATATTGTATCAGAATTTCATTTAAATATTTATTTCATTCCGTTACCCTTTGAGTTCGGAACCCCAAAACTAATATAATTTTTTTTTATACTATGTATGGTGGGATTTCTCGTAAGTTTTTCGAACGAAATTGATTTTATTGGCTAGATAGGTACACACGAACATTAGACAAACATATTTTTTAATGTGTTTTCGACGTACTTGTGTCTTATCGCTTATAGGTTCCACATTTATAGCGTACCCCTCTTTCATTACAATCCAGGAAAGTTCTTTCGTTTCAAATGATTAATAAAATAGTTCAACGATTATGTAACTGATTAAGAACATTAGCGCTTAAGTAACTTAATTAATTTTAATAGAAAATGAGAATACGATTATTATAAGCTACTTTAATTAAGATTGCTTCATATTAAATAATGCTGAATAGGTTATAGTGGGGTTGCGTCACTACTCATCAGAAATTTTCTGCCCACGCACCTATGTTTACAGCAAATTTTAGGGCCTGTATCGATTGTTTATGATTATTCTTGAGTAATGTGAATGTGTTGAACGTATGAATATGTTATTTATGGGACTAAGCGCGTTAACTCAAATGTTATTGTACCGTTTGCTTTTGAAACACTTGCAACTTAAGGCAATAAGAAAAATTACCTTGTCATATTGCCTGTGCCGCTGACAGGAGAGTTGGTTTGTAAAATAAATTGCGATTCAATGGAAAAAATTGTATTAGCATTCTTGCGAACATTTCACGTGGTCATGATTTACATAAAAGCTATTTATTGATATATTTATAATGCTTAAATGATAAAACTACTACGCTAAATCTTTTAAGAAGGCTTATGATGCTTAAGATTATTAATGTGACAAGCATCAATTGCATGTTCATGCGAATTTATACAACTTTAATACTGCGTCGAATATCATCAATATTTTTTCTTAAAACAAAAGGGTGTAAGAAATGATCACAATTATCATTAAATATTATTTTTTTTATTTTATAAGCAATTAATATTACTAAAATATGGCAAAGACTAGGTAACATTATGTGTGACAGAAGTCAACCAAGGAGGCTGGCAACTACTGCTGGTGGCACGGCACCACCGGGTCCTTCTTCGATTTCAGGCTGGAAACCATTTTCATCAGCAATGTACCTGACGATGTATTTGACACCATCGGGGCCGACCCAGGAGTAGGAACCTTTAACTGCTGTGTATTCGTCTTCACGACCTTCATTTCTCAACTCTCCTTGTTCTTCGCGTGTCTGGCCATCAGATTGTTCAAATCTATAGAAAATAATAACTTTAGTCGTTTATAGAATCATAATTAGAAATATGAAAAGTTTAACCGTGAATGCATTAAATATATATTACATAAATTTGATTTGAAACAGTAGGTTTTTATGAAAATATGTAAGCAAATTGACTTGAATTTAAAATATATATTTTTAAATGTAAATAAGTGTCAAAAGTTCTTGGGTATATTTATTGTAATGACTCATGCATTGTGTCATCGTGGCCCAACGAATTACGTCAACTCGATACTACTATAAATCTCAAGACATTTTGATGATACAAAATAACTTTACATCGTAATTTAAACTGCATAAGTATTAAGTTTTCTTGCTTGATATACTCATATTCTTTAAGTTGTTATATTGCTTTTACTCAAAGTTATATGATATGTCAAGAAAATGAAAACCAACGCTATAAACGAATTAATTAGTCAACCGAGCTAATAATGGTGGATACTGGTATTCGGAATAGACCGTTCTCCAGAGTTAATTTGTATATGATGATAATATCACCTTTATATTTTATTATCGTAATAAGTGAATAAATGTTACGCCATACTCATAAAACGAATAAATACTTGGTACATTTTAAGGTAGTAGACTCACGCAAAGTTGTATCCACGATTATCGAAGGCATCGTTTTCGTAGCGCAGAAGCTGAGGTTCGCCTGTGGGGTAGTTTGTCAATGGGGGAGGGGCTGCCACCGCTAGGGCCACAAGGCTAAGTACCAGTATCTGCAATGAAATACAATTATCAATTAATTATTTCCTTTACTTGTCTCGATTTTGCAGCACAATATTTAGTTACTTTTTACTTTAATTATTTGAATCGTTTCTTGATTAAAAAACTGAAATTAAGTTAATTCTAGTTCATTTAAATTTTTAAAGAATTCATTGTTTTTGTTAGCATATTGTCTACAAGAAACTTTCACAACATGTACTTTTGTTAAAACAAAATCATATTGGTGACAATTTGCATCGTAAATATCGTAAACAGGACTTTGGATCTTACAATACGAAGTATTTTATACACTTCAGGATATTTCAGTTCTATTATTGTAACTTTCAAGTGATTTAAAATAAATAAAATTTGTAATCCCCAAAAGTAAATACTTTAATTTACACTCGAGAAACATTTACGTCAACTGCGATTCTTGATTGTTAAATCATATCTGTTCATAATTATTACTTGGTATTTATATTAAAATAAAATAAAAACAAAGAGTTTGTTCATAAATCTGTTTAGACGCACAAATGACAAGAAAAATCAAATCGATTCAGAGAATGGAACAAATGTACAACCGCGAAAGACTGGCATTAAACAAATTAAATACAATAATTACTGAAAATTTAAACGAATATTGAATTTTTTAAATATAGCACAGTTATATTTATAAATACGTTTTATATTTTACACTGTAAACTGCATAGCTTTTTTCACGCGCGCACTTTAACACAATACCAAAATCAGCTGTACTAACCAGTTTCATGTTTATTAGATGATCTGGCAGCGGTGACTATTGAAAAGATTGTGACGCGCTCGTTTCTATCTCATCTTTTATATTTGTATCAGTAGACATATATAAACATAAAAGTTTGAAATACCAGTTAATATGCAAATTTGAAATGGATGAAGGCAAACAGGTCATTTTCGGTCGAATAACATAAACATGGTGACAATTTAACTTTGATAGCTTACATCGTACGCCTTATACATGAGATTCAAATATATTAATCGACGTACTTATGTACACTTATAAAAGGTACTATGTAATTATACATGCTGTTATCGTTATTAAATATAACGACCTAAAATAAAACAATAACCAAAAAATTAAAAATCGAATCACTGTAATTCCAAATATTTAAATTGCTTTAAAAAATATTTTACTTTTATTAAAATTAACAGACTAAGGGCCAAATATCTTTAGCCAACTAAAAAAACAAAGGAGGGTTTTATTTCTACCGTTTTTTTAGTTGCATTATATTTTAAAGAATAAGTCATATAAGTCTCAGACGATCTTCACTAGCTTTTGAAGCTAGAATGAAAGAAAATTCTCACGTATTCTATTTTTAACTACTTTACGGACTCTTTACTTTCTACTCAGAAAAAAGTGATATGTTTGTTATAAATTAATCAAAGGTATTAGCTATATATTGCTTATTAATAAAAAAATGTATGGCTATAATATGTTAATTGGTTCATTGAGATTTGATAAATTATAGTTATCCAAGTATATTATGTTTCGTAGTTTGAATCAAATTCCAAGTCAAAGTCAAATTCTTCGTAGATCTATTAAGGTCAAATAAAGGACACGAATGAAATCCATATTTAGATATAATATTTAGCTTTTGAATTGAAAAAAACAACAATAATTTGAAATAAGACCATAAGCAACCTAAACGATAAAGAAGAAACACCCAAGAGGCGGGATGGCCCAGTGTATAAGTCCGGTCCAGTGTCGTCGATTTTTTATATTATTAAGTTGTGTTTGCTATTTATCTCGCGCTACAAATCCACAGAGAGCAATTTGATTTAAAGTTTTTCGTATAAAAATCTATAATGAAAAATATACATGAGGAACATTATAAAGAAAAATATTGGTTCACCATATTCTGTCTGACCAACTTTATATATGCAATATAATTTAACTAATTTCTGAATATTGTTATATTTGTTTTAGCATTAAACATTAACGATCATTATATATTAAAAAGTTAAAATTGTTTTATTTTTATGTGTAGGGGTTACTCTCCAAAACTCATGATTCAAATACCTAATATTCTGAAATGTATGTGTATCATAACGTTTTTTTATTGCTAAACTGTAACCAGGCATATCTGGGGTCGCAATTTCCCGTAAGATTATGCTACGCCGTAATGCAACATTAAAGAACAATACAAAATTATAATTATTATACCTCATTACTGTAACAGACTATTATGTACTACTTAATAATATTGACAACCGTTGGCCTCTTAATTGTAATTATTTGCTTTGAATGTCATAATGAAACGCTGCTGGCGTAAATGATGATGTTGTCCTCCTGACCGATATCGGTCACGGCGCCTAGCTGAGACTAGTCAACTACGCAGGGGATATTATTAGCGACATTTTAACACAAGTGCTATTGTAAAAAGTAGGTCCACACTATGCTATATGAATATACACCGAGGAAGATAATACAATATTTTTTTTTTCATTACATATTAAAATATTATTAAATTAAAACAATACGCTACCTTTTATTATAATTATCAATTATGTACATAAATATAATTATTTAATAATTACAAAACTTAATGTGTTATTTTTGGAGTCGGCGTCAAGTAAACGCCTACGGGCTTTGTGCAAGTCCGTCTAGGTCGGTTACGCCCATTCATCACATCACATATTATGCTACCGACAAACAGCAATACTTAGTATTATTGCGTTCCGGTTCCAAGAATGGTGGTGCGATGACAGTGGATCATTTGCTAGTCTGCCCCATTTTTAATAGAAAATCAGCCAAAGGTGATTTGATTTAAATGCAGAACGAGAAATTGTTACGAACAAGTACGACGTTGGAACGTTCATATTATACAAAAATAGTGACAAAAAGGCTTTAAAGATACGTATAAGACGATCATGACGATGATGGTAAATTTGGTCGAATTCGGTAAGCGCGGCTTATCCCTGGAGAAACTAGGCAAACCTTTGTGACATATTATGTAGTCTCAAAGTGTGCGTGCATACATAAGTGCACTTTATTTTCTTTTACTCTCGTATTACAACGCATACGTGTCTGTATATAGTTCCCAATAAGTCCACCAAAAAAAGCCTTGTAGGATAAAAGCCTTACTCTACGAAAGATAGCTAAACACCATGTTCGTACGTAATAACAGTAAAACTACGCTCAATTTAATTATGATAAATTACAACGATTAGATACTTCTCGTCTGTATCCGATGCTTCCGTAATTAAGTAAAATAAGGCGTTTTTGATCATTTACGAGTAATTAATCATAGTGTTTATATTTAAAATACCGTTTATGTAAGAAAATAATTCTTTTTTACGAATTTAATTAATTTTACCTTGCTTAATGACATTGATTGTGAGGCGAGATGGACCAGTAATTAGAACGAATGCATCTTAACCGATGGCTACGGGTTCAAACCCAGGCAAGCATCACTGAATATTCATGTGCTTAATTGGTGTTTATAATTCATCACGTTCTCGGCGGTGAAGAAACATCGTGACGAAACCGGCATGTGTCAAATTTCGTAGAAATTTTGCCACCTGTGTATTCCATCAACCCGCATTGGAACAGCATGGTGGAATATGTTCCAAATCTTCTCCTCATAGGGGGAGGAGGCTTTAGGCCCAACACTGGGAAATTTACAGGCTGTTGTTGTTATAGTTGTTGTAAAAGCACTGTATTGTAGTATTTTTTTATTCAAAAAAGGGAAATTGACTATTTTAAAAGGTGCTGTGCCCTAATCGTTCACAGTAAGATTCAAACTTCGTATCAGTATAACCAGGTAAAAAAGCTTTTTAATTAATATGCAGTATTGATCTACGCTTTATGAGTATTTTAGACTTAGTCTTATAAGCTCTTAGAATCAAGGTAAATATTTTCGGTCAAGCGTGACTTATTGTTTATAAAAAAAGCTTATATGTACTGGTTGTATTCATGTGTTTGAGTATTTATAGATGGCCTTGTAATCTTACTGTTATATTTTGCAATATTTTATTTATACTTTGTTGTACATCACAGGAAAATAAAAAAACAATATGAGCTAAGTTACAGTAGTGCGTAATAGAATAAGTTATTTTTATTTAATGATAGGTTTTATTTAATTTGTGCATGTTACGTCAACGTGGAAATTTGAGCTTTGCTTGAATTTTTTAATAATCTACCATTCAACCGGTAATTATTGTTATTTTACATTTAAATATCTGTTTATATAACAAATAAGATGTACGATTACAATTAAAAATAGTTCTTTGAATTCTAAAGATAAACTAGTTGGATCTCGAAAAAATGTATTAATTATCTCACTACCTTTGTTTCAAATATTATGTAATAGTAGAAACAATTAAAAATTTTAAGCATCCTAAGTTTCCGTGGTAAACGAACGTCAAAATATTTTTTAAAGTTGTTTCTTTTTCTTTCACGTATAAATCTGCGTATGTTAAATTTTAATGAGGGTAGAATCAAAAACTTTCGTATATAAAATTAACTATATTATTAACAATAAATCTAAAGAATCAGTATATAAATGTTATATACAGTTCATGAGTATTGACCTAGTTACATTTATGTTCCCATCATAAATTAAATGTTTTAGCCGAGAAGAGATGCTACTACCGCAGAAGGCACAGCGCCGCCTGGACCTTGCTCAATTTGAGGTTGGAAACCATTCTCATCGGCGATGTAGGTTACGGTATACAGAACACCATCGGGACCGACCCAGGAGTATTTTCCTTGGACTGCAATTGCCTCATCTTCGGTTCCTTGGTTCTTCAATTGTCCGACTTCTTCGTGCTTGCTTCCATCAGATAATTCCCAACTGGAAGACAAAAATAATTATTTAAGTAAGAGGTCAAGAGGACAAGAGACAAGAGGTCAAGAAGACAAATAACCTCATATGACCTATATGAGGTTATTTGTAGGTTTTAATTGTTCTTACGCGAAATTGTAACCGTCGAGGCCGCCATTGCTAGTATCGTAGCGAACGATTTGGACATCCTGGGGATTTTGAGGAGCAGCAGCCACGGCAGATACGAGAGCGAGGACAACGAACTGCAAGATAAGTTTTTTTTTAAAGATAACCAAAGATTCATTCTCACAACACTTAGTCCTATAAACTGTTAATCACTTCACTTTTTACTAACCAGCTTCATTTTTTTATTGTTTTGATATCGACCGTCGTCTTCAAAGAATAGTTGATGTGTGGTATGATTACGTATCTTAGCGTCCCTCTTATATATGTAAGTATTTCTTCTATTACTTAGATTGCAACATGTTTGGTCCGTCGCGGTGCTTCTTATTATACGCAAAGCAAAACACGGCATCTATCATAGATGTATCTATAGTCGAGCAAGCTTATTGTACATCGCGTATTGCGAATACATAGACGACGCGGTACATGGATTTGTAAACGACTAACATGACCTATGTTTTTATTAAGTAAGAATAAAACTACAAATGTCAATGTTAATAGTTATTGCATGAACTTCGTTATTTTCTTTTATTAAATAAAACAATTTTATTAATTGTTCAACGGTTTCTTTATAATTTGTTGTATACGATCTCTGGTTACCTATTAAACATTATAATATTTCATTAATCAATTTTTTTTAGCAATCGCTATTTTCTCGAAGTTTGTGTGACTATTTTGTGAGTGATATCGTGTAACGAACTAAGTTTGACCCAGCTTTGACGCGGAAGATGCTCTATTACAAAGTCGTTCATTAATTAGCAGGCTCTATGATAGGTGGTCGTAAACATAATTAATGTAAATTGGAGCGGAGCAAAAACATAAATATGCATAATGGTGTATTTAATATGAAAAAAATGCCGACATAAGACTTTTTTTTGATATTACATACATATAGTTGTACCAAAATGTTTTATAACAATACTATAATAGTCTCTTATACAAACACAAATTTCATGTAGATATAAGGTAAATGTAATATTATTTCGTTAGCTGTACAGAACAAGATCACAAAAAAGTGATTAAATATGATATACGTCGTAACTTTAATTACTCTATGCACGTACTTTCAATATTATTATTGACGGGCAAGAAGCGGCATTTCCTGCGAAATTGTATCTGATTTGTCATCTAACTACTCTACCTTTACTATTTAATAGCTTATAATGACTATGCTGTAGAATATTGGAAATCTAGAGTATTTTGCAAAGAACATCATTAACACATTTATAATTGCGAAAAAATTAAAATTGGTGGTAGGGTTTTGTGCAAGCCCCTCTGGGTAGGTACCACTCACTCATTAAATATTGTACCCCCAAGTTATACTTAGAATTAATATGTTTGGAGGGTGAGTGAGCCAGTGTAATAACAGGTCCAATGAACAGCTTAACGGAACTTCTAATATTTCTTACGAGGCTAAAGTCTATGAGCGTTGGTGACCACAGATCATCAGGTGACCCTATGGCCTGAGCGTTTACCTATATTTTAAAAATAAAAGTCCTCTCATCTGAAATAGACTTGAGTTATTCGTAAATAACTTAAGTTAAAGCTATTCAATTAAGGTTCATCAGCTTAATTAAATAAAAATGTGATTTACGACATTAAAATATGTATCTAATTTAAGAAACCTTCATTAACGCATATGTTCGTACATTCAAGTAGATATTTTAAGGTTATGGGAACTCAGCACAAGTGTTATTCGGCCTTTACATTTCCAAGTAGTCGATGTTATTTAGAAGATGATACTTTTAAATTACATTCCGCGTTAAAAAACAATTCTTATTTAAATAAGAATAAAGCGCACGGTATAAAATATGCGTGTCGTGTATTAATAAATGCTCATGCAGCAATTTTATGTTGATTATGGCGAGGAAAGGTCAAGGATACTTTTTGCGTAGAATAATAATTTGTGTCCAATTGGTTTCTGATGAGTCTTTTTGGAAAGAGCGGTCTTGTAACATGAGAAAATAACTACTCATTTCAGCCACTTTGTGTAATTATCTACTTAGAGGCTATCTATTATTAAAAGGTGAATTGCAATTGCGTTTAAAGTTTCTAATGTATAATTATACTATTACTTAATTAAGAAATTATTTATTTCGAATTAATAATGTCCAGCCATAGGAAATCAATATTTTGAAATTGGTAGGTAAAATAGGGGCACTCAAATGTACGGATTTGCAGTTTTTACTTTATGGGGTCAATGAACTATTTTAAATTTATCCATTTTCAGTATGTGATTTGTATTTTTAAAAAGGACGTAAAGATAGAAATATGTATCACATGTTTTCAGTTAGTAGCGCCTGATAAACTAAAATTTGGTCGCTCTTAATTTTTATTTTAAGTATGTGCATCATTTGTCAAGCATATAGTCAGCCTGGTGGTAGGTGGTCACGACTACCCACAGACATTGGCACAGTAAGAGATAATATATTTTATACTCTAATAATAATTATTATAATATTAATATACAATTATCGTTAACGGTGTGAAGTGATGTGCAACTAACATATACAATGTTAGTTGCACAATCATTTGTCTTCCTCTTTCAAATGTCAAAATCATGAGGACAGAAAGAGATAAATCAGTATAAATCTATTCAACAATTCTACTACGTTTACTAGTAAGTCAACCGAGTGTTTGCTTGTAACATAAAAATGTTGCAATGTTTTAGTTAAACTTTAAATTCATTATTAGAATTGGGTTTCAAGCTGTTAAAGGTCATAAAGGTAATCTTGTCGCAGTAATATTCGAAAAGAATAAAAAAAATTAAACAATTTTGACCCATAGCGATTATTTGTCCGTTGCAAAATTTACAGAAAATGTTAAATTAAAAACCCTTCAACACGGTATTGGTCGTGCCGACCGGTCGCATTACGTCATAGATTGTTGAACCGAAGACGTGCGCCTGACCTCCGACACTAGTTTTGCCTTCCTAAACCTATCATTTTAGGTCAATCTTTCCATTTATTACGATATATTCCCAAACATATATAAACGTTTCATTTGTATTTTCCAATATTGTACAAGGTCGTTGTGTGATATAACTTTGAACTATGATGACATAAGGGCATAAGTATATTAACCGTGAATTTTTAAATATAATTTTTTGAACTGAAATTGTTCGCTCCTTGGGCAAAATAAAATTATATTGAAAATAGTAAAAATAAGGCTCAACTAGACGATACCTTGCCATAACTGTAAAACAAAATCAACCATCAAAACAAGCACAATTGAACGTCAACTTTGACATGACGAGTGTTGTCAAATATGTGTATAAATTGTGTGTATTTGTGTATGTGAATTTTCTATCGCATTGTATTATAATATGTATTTGATTTATATGTATATATTTTAGTTTAAATTATTTGTAATTATACAATCTTTAAAAGGTTATATTCGTGTATCATTAAACTTTATTTCAGATAAGTAGCAAATAGTTAATAAAGTATAACTATGTAAATGATATCTGTTAACAGTATATGGGGAAATAAAAACGTCTCACTTATAAACTGGACATAGGTTTCACTTCTGAGATATGACTTTTCCTCCTAAGTAATGGACCGCCAATTTATTCCAGAAGTAATCAATATCAACCTGTTAATCCATCATTAACGAAAAATTGCTTTAGGTAGCTTTTTTATATTTTTTTATTTGATGTGCAATAATAATTTTATAAAATTTAATCATGAAGAGACTTAAAATAGCCATTCAAAACAACTTGTGAGAGCCTACTTGAATAAATTATGTTTTGATTTGATTTGTCTCATTAACCTTGGCTGTCGAGTAAAAGTATCGTCGGATGAATTCATTTATTAATTTGTTTACGGAATATGCCGTATCGCATATGTTTTATCTAAGTTTTGTAATAAATTAATTGATTCAGAATTAAAAATGGCAATTATAAATTTTGTGGAAAATCTCTAAACATCATAATATTGTTTACCAAATTTGGCCAGCCGGTCTAAAACTTATTTAATTCGAAACTTGGTATTTCTTCAATTTAATCAGGTGGAAAGCGACCAAATTTGCAAGGTTTTTGAGGGACGCATCATTGCTGACCACCACTGTCACTAACAGTTTCTTGACCTTGAAAGCATTTACAAGCTCATCATTTTAATCCCGAATTTCGAGATTTTTCCAATATGGCAAACCACTACTAAAAGGAAGTTCGATATTGAAAGGTAACTGAAAGTATATTTTTAGTCTTCGTACCTATTTGAATTATTAAGTAGGTATAAAATAAAAACTATTGAGGTCATTTACTTCGTGTCGCTAGCATAACATATCTTTGTAACTTGATCTTGGTAATGCAGCCTACAGTTGTGGGTGAGATATCATCGATTTGATTGTTCTATCAAATATCTAAATCTCAAAGATCGATCGTGCAAACATTTTTGTGAGATGTTCTATTCCGATTATATAACGAAATATGTTTGTGTAACATCTCCGCGTGAACCATAACAACGAAATAATAGGTGTCTCGGACAACAGTAAAAGTGTACACCTTATTGTTGTAATATGAAGATCTTATTTAGAAATCAGTCTGTCAATGTAGAAACAAGAGCCAACGATTCATAAGATGGATCTAGCAGTGTGAAAAATCCAATTTTTATGAATAAAATGATGACGTAAATGTATGAGGCTAGATTCGCGGTTAGATTACAATTGTAAGCATCACGGCTAGCGGCTTGGCTTGCGTTTAGAGGGGTTGGAGGTTGGTTGTCATTGATCAGGCCAAAAAGTAGCCTATTCAGGTTTGCTTCAGATAAATTTCATCAAATTCGATTCAGCGGTTTGGTCGTGAAAGAGCGACCGACATACAGACAGAGCTACTTTCACATTTATATTATAAATATAGATATTTATAATAGTAATCGTTCCTTACATCGCAAATGTGTACAGAACAGAATAATATTAAGCACGAGTAAGAAGAATAGAAGGCTTTTCCCACCAATGAGCTTTTACAGGGTGTTATTAACTGTGAGAAGCTTGAATAAGGAATACGCAGTTTCGATACTGATCTGTATTATGTTGTGTACTTAGAATAATTAGCTGTGCATGAGTAATTAATTATACAATATAAAGGTACATTTTAATGACATCACAACAAATATGTAGTTAGGAATGTTGTTTTATTATTCAATAAATTATTGTCAATTATATTATGTAAGCCCTAGGATTCTTATAGATCACTATCTGAATAAAATTAGTAGTTTCTAGGAAATTACCAAACGTACTTTTTGTTACATAACAGTTATATTATTCTGGATTCACGTAATGGCTTCCAACAAATTCAATTGATATGGAACTGTCTTTACGGCGAATTCATATATTTGTTGCAGAGTTTCTTTAACATACAGATTATTAGGTCAATACAAGAGATGAACATTTATCAGTCCCCAATTTTGTCAAGTTAATGCTTCTAAGAATATAATAGATATATAAACTTTATTTAAAAAAAATGTGAATCTCTAAAAATTCTATAAAATATTACGCATTGTTTAATTTATTTCACACGGAATAAATAATTAACAAGGAAAACCAAATATTAATTTGAAGAATATTTCATTCATTATTACTCTCGTTTAAACTTGGACTAGATGTTTTAGAGGTAGTACTAGATTGAATAAAGGAATTAGAAAAAAGGAGGGGTGAGCATGAAGATATATGTAAGAGCAGATTACGGCCGTAGTGATAGTTTGGCTTAGTTTTTGTAACAATGTACATTACATTGTTACTTGTTATTTATACTGTCATTAATTCAACAATACATTACAAAAAGAAAAACACTTTTTATGCTTACGGTTTGAATGAAGAACAAAGATGTAACTATATCTGATAAATAAAAGGGTATCGAATTTTCTATATTATAGTATTGTTTGATTAATATACTTCGATACCATTTGATCTATAACCAAGTATATTGACTTTCTTCTTCTATAATGGAGTCTTTATATTATCCGACCTGTTATGACTCGCCATTAGATTTCACGGCAGTACATCGACTTCCATTACATTCGAGCAGTCGCTATGACAATAGCATTGTTGTTATTTATATAATCTTCGGCCAAATTTAGCTTTTATTTAGAGATATTGACATGAAGGAAACTTTTAATACAGTACCTCTTTAATTTGTCACCTTAATATTATAACAAACATTTACAGTTAGTGTATAACTAAACCGCAGTATATAATAAAGGTTAGGTAAACATCCTTGTGTTTCGAAATATTATCCACCTGTGATTATTTACTTCACTACTTAATAAATCTTCTAACGTGTCCATGCATAATAACATTGATATTAAAATTATAGCCTTCGGCCATACGATTGGATACGTTTAACATTGAAAAAAATATTGTATAAATATTATATCTCTAATAAAATTGAATGGAGTAGAGTTTGTATCATTACATTTTTGATATTATTTTCATAATAATAATAATAAGTTATTATTATTATATTTAATAATAATTATGTATACATAGGTAATTCTCTAAACGGAAAAATAACGATTTTTGTAATTTAAGTTAATATTTATTATAAACGATTTTATAGATTATTTTAATAATAAATTTACACGAAACAAATTCTTTAAATACTAAAACTGGAAAGAAGCTAATTACTTAAGTTTAGAGGTATATAACTTACATACACCTTTTACTTTTAAACGAAAACAAATTGTGCTAAAATATATAATTATACACATTTAAATACAAATATATATTTCTTGTTATTAATATCCGTCTAATTCTATGGGTTTTGTATATAAATAGCATATCATTAAGAAATTATACCTACCTAAACACGCCGTAAGAAACCTACGACCATATCTTTTATAATGCTATTTTTGGTGATAGTCTTCGTATTTTATTTCTATGAATAACAATTTATTATACTGGTTACCTTCTAGAAACGAATTGTTTTATAAAAAAAAACACTCAGATTGTTTCGCTGGCAGAGCAACTCGCATTTATATGGAATATATGGATAAAAAGAAGAGAAAGATTATATCTCCTATTATGTTAAAATAAAAACAAAATAATGAAAAACATAATATTATAATGATAACAATAAGAAAATATTCAACATGACGATGATAGTGCTTATTTACAAATACTAAAAAAACAGTATACAATCATTATATTATGAACTCGTTGGATTGAAATTTTGCATCTATTTTTGGTGACCACCAGATCCATTATTCCTAATTCAAAAAAATATTTAATATTTTTGACAAAAGGTATACAACCAGATACGAATTACATTATACAAAAGTATATAACCAGATATGAAATATGTTGCTCTATTCAATACTGGACAATATTGAATACACCAAAGAATTATACAAAAAAATGTTAATATATTATAATGTTTTTTCGTGAAAGAATAACAAATATATGTACATACATCCATCCTTACAAACTTTGGCTAGCAGGATTAATTAGGGTGAAAAAATTACCGTCTCGTTGCGGCTTTTATAAGGTAATTCGTGCTTTATAGCCGTAAATTCCGAGACCCTAAATTTAAAACCCAGGTCTGATCTTTAAAGTATTTTATCTGAAAGCTAAACATTTAAGCAAACACAAATAATTACATGAAATAGCTATGTATGTATATTATATTTACTACATGTTAAAATTAGGAGGAAATACACCTTATTTAAAAAAGGATTTTCTTTTATTTTCGTTAATAATATTTGGTGCTGTGTATCGATGTCTCTATAATTAATTAAAAAGAAGCGACAACTCTGTCAAGTTCGTCTTCAGTGAAGCAAAGTAACATGAAGCAATATACTCTACGTCTGTCCACATGGTTCGTTGCATCTGATGACATGTAATGCTCCTCGTCTGGCGAATACTGGCTTACATCTACCTTACATACCTGTGAAGGAAGGAATTCGCCAATTTGTAATGTGAATAAATCTATATTATAATATTATAAATGTGAAAGTAACTCTATATGTCTGTCTGTCGCTCTTTCACGACCAAATCGTTGAACCGAATTTGAAGAAATTTGGTGAAGAAAATGAAGCAAACTTTAACTCCAAGTAAGGACATCGGCCGCTTTTTTGCTTGACACATGGCAACCGAAACCCTAAAGCACGAGTGAAGACGCGGACTGCTAGTTAATTATAAATTATTTTTTGAAAAACTTTTGTGTCTATGTTTCTTTTAAATTAATTTTATAGAAATGAAATCTTTCTTTGTGTGTCTCTAACCTAATCTAGAATCAGTCTTGGGAAGAACGTACGATAAAGTTATGTTAGTGGGTAATTAATGTTTCATTCGTGTATTTTTTTATTTCATTCAATATATAGAAGTAGGCTTTCAAGCGTCAATAGCGTAACGGTTTAGTGATCCCTTCCCATTTGTTGTCTCCATTCATAGCACACGTAATAAACTTAAAAAGAGGGGAAATAAAAATATAAGTAATACCTTTTAAGTACAAAAATTACACTTAACCTTCAATACAGTGAATGGGATTTGCAGATGTTATATCCTAGGGATTGTCTGATTGCCAGTTTAGTTATAGAACTAAGTAAGTACTACCTAAGTACTAGTTAGGCTTAGACCTAGGTCTGTAACTACACAGCATAAAAGTTACTGTTTAACAAGTCTAGTTCTATTAAATTAAGATGTAAAATACATAAGCTAAATAGCAAATTAAAAAAGAGAAAATGTTTGACATAACAACAGCTTATTACTTACTTTAACTCCGTTTTCATTATAACAATTTAATTCTTCAAAGTGAGTATTTAGTTTTGACTTTGGATATTTAAAGTAGCGTCTCAACTCAAAGTAGCGTCCTAAATGCTAAAAAAAAGATAGAATAATTTCTTACAATCCTTAATGCTAGTTTTGGTCACTTAAATCAGACAGCTTGGATTGGATCTGTTTCGAAAAATAGTTTTAACATTTTACAATCCAGGTGGTACATTCTAACAATGTTATGCTCTTGTCAATCGTCGATGCTCTTTTAAGGATTGGAGTCTAATAAATAATGTATATTTTATTATTAAAGTTAATTATTTTCAGGATATTTACCATGTCATGAGACTCGTGAACGAGACATTCGTAGATAATGTCGAAGTATCGAGCTCCACCGAACAAAAATAAAAAACATGGTAAATATCCCGAAAATTAATAACTTTAATCATAAAAATAACCATGTTAATTTAAAATCTTATAATGTATATTTTTTCTTGAAAATATTTTGCCGCCGAAATCTTGATTACATATAAAACGAGCATGCCTCTAGAGGGATTACATGTAATCCTTCTTTGTTATCTTGTATTGCGTCAACAGTTCAGTCGGTGTGAATGTGGTCAAGTCTAATGTCAATAAAAAAAGAAAATTAAATGTGTTCTTTAATTGTGACCTCCCTCAGTCATCAGATAAATACTGGCGGTTACAACAGAGCACCTTATATCGCTGGCAGACTTTATTGAATATACATATATAAGTAAATTGAAAATAATTACTTCTGGTTCCAAAACGCCACTTTTCCTTATAGTGTCTTGAGGAAATTCACTCGGAAATATTCTTCTTAATTCCAAGTCTTCGCTAAAATATATTGATTTTTGTTATCTAAACATAGAATATAAATATAGCTAGGCACTATCTTAATTATTATACAAATTTGAATGTAAATTACTGTAATTTAATAAAATCGAACAATTAAAATATGGCCTCATGTAAATACAAAGCAGGCGCTACTCATAATTAAAATCATACTCTTTACTCAAGTAAGCACATAGAAGCACTAACGAATTATCATGTTACAATGTTGAATTGCATTTAAAACTACCGCCGATCAAAGTAACGATAGTAACATGAGCGCATCTTCATAAAGTATGACAAAACACTTACTAAGTATAAATCTCGCAATCACAGTGCTTTACAAGGACATGTAGTATCTAAAACATTTTCAAAAACCTTAAATATTCATTATTAATATAAGTAAATATAAGTATGTAAGTTTAACATGCACTCAAAATCACTCACGAAATAGGTGAATAGGCAAAATATTAATTTGAACATCACGTCGCTGTCAAAGAATACTTGCATCGTTTATTTAAAACTTCAAACGTATGGAACAGGTAGGTATTATGCATTGTGTAAGAGGCAATTTCGTTTTACGAACAATAATTCCTGATTTTATTTCTTTGATTTCATAAAAATTTAATTTTCGTACTAGTTGTGAACCTATCTTCGTGCGCATTTAAATTTAAAAAAATATATATATTGTTGTAGCCTAAGCTACTGTTTATTAAATTGGATATCTGCCAGTGACAGTCTTGTTAAAATTTGTCGTTCCAGAGATTACACAGAATAGAAAAAAGACAAAAAATAAATTAATGTTTATTAACTTATTTTGGTATGTGTACCGTGTCCACGCTCCAATTTTATTATATGTAGAGATTAATAAAAACGGCCATTAACGTTTCAATGTTTATTTTATACCTTAAACTATTCGTCTATCGTTATATCTAATGTCGCCATCGTCCGCCTGTGGTTGGTAACCGTCCGCATCCGCTATGTACCGCACTGAATGGTGTCGTCCTTCAGGATCTATGAAACCGTATACACCACGAACCACGAAGCCAACAACACCCTTGGAATTAGCAGCGATTCCGCCATCTTCTCTTCTAAAAGTTCCATCTATAGTCTCAAACCTAAAATCAATATTTTGCATCAAATATAATATCAAAAACAATCATTCTGATATATAACCTTGAATTTTAATTCTTAAATTATAATATTCCTTTAATAAATTATCTTTTAAACTATATATGTAATATAGTGCTAATTTATTCGCAAAACCTGTTTAAACAAACTCCATAAAACACAGCTTAAAAAATCAATGGCACTGGTAAGTCCTTAATCTATTTAATAATATGAAAAATAATGCTTGTATTTAAATTGCTTTATTAAATTATTTGTATGTATATTTTTATAACAAAATTAATGAAGGTACTTAAATATTTTTCAAAGAAATGTATTACTTTAACATGTAGTGTACAAACTCATCTCTGTTATGAAACAGTAAAAACAAAAGCTTAAAGTTATGAGTGACATCCTTATGTCAAAAACTTTCATTTTTAGATTACTTGACATGCTCACGACTTAGACGAACTTATTTGTTATACATAAGCCTTTTGACAATGATTGAATAAACAATAAATTTTAAGGTATCTTTTTTTGCGATGTCCAATTGCATATTCATAAATATGTAACAATACTTACTCAAAACTATATGACCCTAATCCATTATTATTATAAACGTAGTCCTTTACTTGTGTTTCAAGGGCGTCGGACTTAGAAAAAAAGTTGATTATCACATAGACGATGACTCCGTATAGGCAGAAGCGCACACCTTTTACCTGTAACATATAACATATGTCAAGGCCAACTGCTTATTATCTTTAAAAGATCATCATTTTGCTGGAATTCCAAGAGAACCAAAAATATTTATCGAGTCTGTGGATTTCACACACGGATGTAGATGGTATATTATAACGATCCGGGCTAGACGTGACTTATTCTAACAGTCGTGATTGTTCATCTAAGAGGAATATAAGTAGGTTTAAATAAAATTACACGAAGTCTTTGACTCATATTAGTTTCCGCATTTTTATCGATAACGAGCACTTCATGGATCAACAAATAAACTGTAACGTTGTAACCTTTATTCAATTTAAGGTGAAACTCACTGTCGTTTTATTAGTTTTAGAAATATTTGATTTTAACTTTGCTTAAGCTTGTTACGTTCTGTTTGAACGATAAATTAATGTAGAAACTTATGTCGACTCACCATAATTTGAAAACGTTTTTTCGTACTGTGTGTCTAAGTAAACTGCGACATTGGTCCAACTGCCCACACCTTATATCCAGTTCCTTAAGAATGTCAACTCTGGACTTCATTCCTTTACAAACAATGCGACGTCAAGGACTATATCATGTCATTGACATCTTAATAGATCAGTGTCATTGAATCTTAATGTGTTATGTAAGAACTGTGTAAAAAATCGGTGAATTAAGCTTAATGGATGGCTTGAATCGATCAATCGTTATAAGCTGCGGTCTGATTATCGAGTTCATTTGCATTTTTTTATTCTACTGATGATATTTATTAGTTTGACTGAGTTGAAATAATTGTAAATTACTTGAAAAAATGTTACTATATACTCTGTTTAAATATTACGTTCTTAATATAGATAATATAAATATAGCACGGAAATGATAAACGATGGAAATATCATCATTAGATGTAAACATGTCCCAATGCAATCAATCTTCAAAAAAATAAAGCTATTCAGGGGAGATTAAAACATTTGTGTATTTAATTTTATTGACTTATCATAACAATGATTATTGCCGTGGCTATATTTAATTATTTCATCATAATATTCGATCTAAAACAAACGATACCTTTGCTCATATCCTTGATTAAATTAAAGCTAATGCATGTATCATAAAATAAATGTAAAACCTTTTTTACTATCATTTTTATTAGAAGATACAAAAAAGAAAAAAAAAGATGTAAGCATCTTTTATTGCTTTCAAATAAAGATTACAGAAACATGTCAATTAACGCAAATAATAATTATTCGCGTCATTAGTACATTTTGTAAAAAAAAATAATCATATGAACCAAATCTCTAACTCCGTTTTTGAAATCATTACGTAAACGTGACTATAATTTTCTTAATTGAAACAGCTTTCGAATTCCAAATTTAAAATTAATTACTGTTTGTATATCATTTCAAAAAACAGCTTAGATTAACAATATAAAATCGAATCAGTCAATTGTTCATAATAAGAGTTCGTTTTTGTTTGTTGTTGAGTATAACCGTTTAAATTGGATTTAAGTATTTAAGAATAAATATGTGTAGTGTAGTAATTCATCAACCTAGTAGAGTTGCGAGAACAGCTGGAGATACTGGCGAAGACTGTAATATAAAAAAAAAATACAGTCGAATTGATAACCTCCTCCTTTTTGAAGTAGGTTTAAAAAACAAGAAATTTGATATAAGCAATTGATTCCTCATAACGTAATATAATCGTTATTAGTGGATTGTCTGGCTAGGTTTTTTTTTCAATTTAATTTACTGCCAAACAGGTATACTATATTGTCTATGATATTTTTTGTTTGTCCATCTCGGCATGAAATTTATTCAAATTTTATTTACAAAATTAGAATTAATTTATATTTGGATTGTTACTTACGTATGAATATTTTTTTGGACTAGTTAAAATGTTATATCCCCTTTCATCCGCAATATAGGATACAGTGATCTCTTTACCCTCTGGATTATAATACGAGTACGAGCCTCTTACGAGGATATGTTCGGTTGGGAGACCTGCGTCGATTAGTGTACCCGTTTCTTTTCGTATTATTCCGTTTGATGTTTCAAATCTGTAATTTTATTAGTATTTGTATTATATTTTTCCTTTCGTATATCAAGTGCAATGATATATAAATAGCACAATATTTTACATAAATTTACATTTTATTTTAATTTACAATTAATATAAGTATTTATATTTACATAAAGAAAAAAATTAATAAAGTGTAAGCGACATTTGAGTACTCAGCAACAGAAGAGAGACCATGGTTCGAACGTGTCAATAAAATAGCGCTCTTTATTTAGTTTTTTGGTTTTTTCTCTGTTAGTTAATGTACCAACATTGCAGTTCTAGTTTTTCTTCTATTATGATAAAGGAATTATATTATTGAAAATCATTGATTCACAATGAAGAGAATGATAAAAATTAAGTAAATGATTATACCTGTAATCATAGTTGCCCTTTCCGTCGTTTGTGTATTCGTACGATAATATTGTAGCTTCATCCTCTGTTGGTAACGGTGCACATTGAATAATTACAATTACAGTAAAAAACACAAGTACGTAAAGCAACTAAAACAAAACAAAAATAGTGAGTCAAACTATATATACACACTGCATCAGTTAACTTTACGTTATGAGAGATATCTTACGTTTTTAAAGTAAATCATTTTCTATGCAATAAAATGAATACACAACTAAACCGAATGAAGATTCGAGATGAGGTTAATAAAAATATTGCCTCAAGATGTTTATATAAAAATTGATTTTGTATAAAAAAATAAATTATATTCGAAACGAATTTATACATATAATTAAAATGTAATCTTGTCCGAAATATCTTTTGAGAATATGAAATCAATTCCGCATTTTAATTCTCATGAAACTTACAACTTTTAAAGCTATAAAGTTCAGCTTATATTTATAAATATTATTTTTTTTTAGTACAAGGGTTGGCCTGCGGGCAAATAGGCAACTTGATGGTTAGCGGTTATCACCGCATCATTCATTTTGATGCTCTGAAAATGTTAACTTTAGTAAAAATGGCACAATAACCCTTCAAACCGGAACATAGCAATACATTGTGTTTGTCGTTAAAATAGCTGATAAGATGATTTTATTATGACTAGGTACTACATCAATTCCTACAAAATCTTATAAAAGTTATTAATCAATCGAGACATATAGTCATTATTTTGTTCTTCGACATGCAATTCATATATACATAATATATGATTTTAAACACATATAATACTTCTTTATTTAAATACATCCTTAACCTATTTTTATTAGGAACAAAGTTTTTTACTTGTTTTTAGGGTTTCGGACTTAGGAAAAATGACGGTTATATAGAAGATGGCGGAGGCACACACCTTTTACCTATTATAAATAACACATGTCAAGGTCAACTGCTTATAAGACATCACCATGTTGTTGGGTTCATAGAGGAAAAAAACTATATTTATCGAATTAATGGATTTAGCAACGGCTATACGTAGATGGTATTTTATAATGACGTGGAATTAATATATGGAACTTACAATGATGTTCTAGTAAACAGATATGTTATTAACGCGCAAAAAGCGAAGACTAGAATACGTCCCATTTGGGACGTTTGCCTTTAGTCGTTTTACGTAGTAATACGTTATAATACAGCATAATTTCGTAGTAATACGTTTTGCGTAATTAAAACATCAAGTTTCCCTTTTACTTATTGTTTTTATCAAGCTATCCTTTTTACTTTTAACGAAATGTAAAAATAAACTAAAATAAACGGTCCCCGGCGCGGCACACTTATTTTTTTTGGATATTTTATGGATATAACATCTCTGTTTATTAGAATATCATTGGGAACTTATTAAACGATTCCTCGTTCGATTCGATGTTCGAGGCCTCACCATCGTAAGACAATGTTTTTATTCCAGATAACGAACTCAAAGTACAGTATTTATAAATTTACAATTAAATTTAATTTAAAATTAATTAATATCATTTGAACATTATTTAAAAACATTTTTCTGAATGAAAATTGCAAAAAAGGCAAAATGGAGACATATATAATAAAGTAATGGCAAGAGTTATAATTCTCTCTCTCTTTAATGTTCATTTACTCTAATATTTTGAATGCTATAGTAGCACTGCGTGTCTCCTTATCTGTCTATATGTCTGTTACTATGACTTTTTCACGGCCGTACCAAAGTATTTAATAAAATTTGATATGAAGCAAGCTTAAATGAATAATAAAATAAATAAATATGAGACAACATCACATACATTACTCTGATCCCAATGTAAGTAGCTGAAGCACTTGTGTTATGGAAATCCGAAGTAACGACGGTACCACAAACACCCAGATCCAAAACAACATAGAAAAGTAATGGTAATCTACATCGACTCGGCCGGGAATCGAACCCGGGACCTCAGAGTGGCGTACCCATGAAAACCGGTGTACACACCACTCGACCATGGAGGTCGTCAATGAGTTTAAGGGCTTAAATAGGTTGCTGTTTCAAGCCTAATACTCACGTGTAAACCCTGAAATACCACCGAAGTCGCGGGCGACAACTAGTATAAGATAAGTGACGACGACGATACAAAGATTACTTCGACGTCTTACCATACAGCCCAATTTTTTTAGCTTACAACTAAAGATTTACTTCTTCAGACTATTTCTTGAAAATATTTAATTTAAATGAATAAAAACAGTAATAGATAACATGGCCTAATAAATAATATGGTTATATTTTTTTTAATATATTAGAGAACTACTTATGCATAATTTAGAATATTATTCTCAGAGAAAACGAAGTCGACGTACAACTCTGTCAGAATTTTCTATCCAAGACAAAGTTTACTTTAAAAAGATTTGTTTCATAAGAGTTTTGTATTGGCTAACTTCGAGTATTTTACGAGGCAGCATTTTAGGTACCGGAAAAATCATTATCGATTACTTTATGTATACCGTGCAAATATTTGTTACGTGTATGGCTTGTAACTTAACAAATATTTTTTAACATCGCTTTTTTCATTACATTCTCCTATTCGCAAATATGTCCAAGGGCAAACCCTATTTATATAGAATATGTATCATGAAATATAACTATAAAATGTTAAGCGTAACGTGATACGTGATATATAATATTTATTACAAAAATAATAGTAAATTAAATAATAAAATTAAGTACTATTTTTAGAAATAAATTGAAAAACTCTGATTTATATTTATTACTTAGGAAATTGTGTCAGTAATTTCATAGAAATGTTTGTTTATGACTTGTGACCACAATAATACGTAATATAGTGAAGCTATGGAGTGGTGTGTGTATGTAGTTGTTATCGCTTATATATGAATCATGTTTTCGCCAAACCATTAATTACATTAATGTTTAATTTGAAATCTTAAAACAAATATTTATAAAATAAATACACGTTTTTTTTTCATATAATTCCCAGCGATAAAGTTTGACCTCAATTAAAGTTCACAGCAATACATTAAATCGGTTTAAGCGATGTTTTTGCTTGTGCTCGTCTGAGTAATCAGTCTCGCTTTGCGGCAGCCTCTTTTGGACACTTCCTCATAAGCAGCCTCGACTACCAGGTAAATGTTTCGACCTGAAAGGTTAGAGTCTAATCAGTGACCCATTGTTTTCTTTGTTAGGTAAATCAAGAAGTCAAAGTCAAAATCTTTATATTATATAAAAGCATTACAGCAAATTACAGCATCAACCTGAGAATTTACATTGTTAGTTAGTTGTATCAGATTTTTTAGACAAATGTTATGAATTATTTTTGAGATAGATTAAGAGTCAGAATATTTGAGGATATAGTATTCAAACATTCATGATATTACGTGCACGTCCAGAATATATGTTCTTTACTTCTCAGGTGCGTTAATAAACTGATTATGACTAATTTTATTAGTAGGTAAGAATGTAATCACAAATTATGGTAAAAAATTATGTAATATTACCGTTGCTTTAATTTTAGGTTTATATCGTGTACACTAAAGAGCATTTTTTAAATATTGAATATTGTTTCATAAAGATTATCTATGTTACTGCATTGCCAATAATCTATGAGTTTAATGTTAGAAGATGCTTTACGTCAAGGCATACCTAATTTATCATTGTAATTAATTGGAGAAGTATTGCCCAGGATTGAGTAGTATTAAGTTGTATGCGTGTCTATATGTATTATAAGGATCTGAGTGGATAGTGATAGTCATTTTTCAGCCAGGTGCAGCGATAGCGTTACAGGATTCATAGAGACATTTTTAACTCAATATATTTAAGTTCACTAAGCCAAATGGAGAAGATAATATTATAGAATGCAGAAACGAAATCCAATTTGATTAAAATATACGTTGGTTCTAATGCTATATAAGTCACTAGTATTTGTATCTTTAAACTTATTTGCATTTATTAGATAACAAATATAATATCAAATTTAGGTTATAATTTATATAGTTTAATTATCTATTCCATTTCAATTCTAAATGTAGTCGTATATGAATCTTCTGAGTTTTTTTAACTTAGCGTTTCAACAACAATGCTGTTAGCCTTCTTGCCACCATTCCACCCGGTCAATATTTATACAACTCTTTTAAATTCATATTTGTATAAAAATTAAAAAAATAACATTAATAAATTATCTTCTATGATAGAAAAATAACTTATGAGTTATGTAATAATTATTTAAATGTAAACATTAAATGTATATAAATTTTAAACACGTTTAAATTTCATTATTTTGTAATAAAAGTGAAGTCAAATACTATTGGGTCGTTGACACCATAATGACTTCAACTTACGTAATAATTAATGGTATACATATAATTTTATTAATTAGGCTGAAATGTTGCCTACCTTATTTTGTTTACAAACTTATCTTTTTAAAGAGATATATATAAATTAATTAATTAATAAAGAGAAATATATGACTGTCAAAACGATCTTAAGATAGTGTTTATTCGTTTTGATAGAACTAAACGAAAAATCAATTTAATGATTCAATATAAAACACAAAGTAATTTGTTAAAATACATTATAGGGAGAATAAAATAGTTATGTTATACCTTTGTGCAAGGTTCTATGGGAACGTGCCATCCACTCTCCTGATGTCCTCCTGCCAAAAACAAAACTTAGCTGTGAGAGTGACTACTGGCACAAGGGACATAACATCTTAGTTCTTCAGGTTGGTGGAGCACTGGTTGTAAGATTTTTTTTAATAGTATTTTTAATAATATCTTACAAAGATAATGTGCATGGCCAGTAGTGATAGTAACATTCAAGGTAAGGTAGCCCATTTACCGCCAACCAATTACACAAAAAGTATATGGTGATATTAGTGGACGGCGTCTGCATTTTACCTGGACTGCGATAGTGTTGTAAACCGCAAATTTCGCATTAAAAGTTAAACCAGATTTGCAGCGCTGTAGGACGAAACAATTATTGCAATAGTGGCGACGATATTCCTTATTATTATAATAAACTCCCTTTTAATCGAGTTTTGGTAGGTTTGTCGTTTGCCCCGTATAACATTAAAAAAGGCACTATAATAAGTACAATCGTTAATAATATTACAGACTTATGTCAAATGTTTTTTAATACGAAGTTTATTTCATATGTATCATAATATAAATCATCTAAAAAATATTAAAAATCGGCCATTGTATTCGTTGAAAATTGTAATAATTAAAGTAAGTTGTGAATTAAACATTACAAGGAAAATTTCAACAGATCCATTACAAGATATTATGTCATTTTTTTCAATTTACCTTTGACTGATTAATTTGTAACACAATTTATCACAATAAAATTTACCACAGCAAAATTTAAAGTTCTATAGATAATAGATACAACCTGTATAACGACTATTTAAATTTAACTATGTATTTTTATAGATATTAAATGTATTTGGTTACGACTTTGCCATAAGACAAATATAAACCTATAAGCCTTACAAATTGCGTGTTAAAATATTGTTCATACATCTTTACATTTCAGTTTATTAATATGTACATTTATATCTATTCGTAGCCTAAAAGATTTATATCTAGCGAATACATATCTCCATTTTTTATTATAAATGGTATTACAAACCTAAGCAGCTATTATATAATTAAAAAGTAATTTATAATTCATATTTTTACACATTTATGGACCCAAAGTTAAAAAATATATATATAATGTAATATTTTTTTAATATATGTATAACACTTTTATTTTTTATTATATTAAAAAAAATCGTAAATTAATAAAACAATCATATTTATGTTTTTGTTTTAAATTAAATTTTAATCAGTAAGCAGTTACATTAATTCATTAAAATAAATTACCTTTAAACAATATTTTTGTTAATATTAAATAAATTGACTAAACGCCAAACTTACCTTTGATTAGAGTGTTTGTGTGAAAAAACTTTGTTTGATTTTGCGAGCACATTGAAATATTTAATGTGCTCGCAAATATTAGAAAAAATAATCCCAGTAACCAAACACGAATAATAAATTAATATTTTTTTAAGATAGTAACCAAATCAAACTGTTAATGATTATCACAAACACACAAATACCTGCATTACCGACGCTTTTGCCGACGAGTATTTGCCAAATTTGAGCACTAATTAATAAAATATAATAAGGCTAAGCACGCTTAGGTACGTCAATTGCCTTCAGAGAGAATCAAATTTATTTATTTCCCCAGGAGCGTTGCTAAGACAGCTGGAGATACGCCCGAGTAGCTAATCTGAAATAAAAAAATATTACGAAATATATAACATGTTCCAATTTATTAACTATGTTTTGTTTTTGTAATAAAAAAAAATCATGAGAATAAAGCCGAGATGGCCCAATCAAAACTCGTAATTTTAACCGAAGAATCTTGCGGGTTCGAATCAGGGCACGACTGAATTTATATGTGGTAAGATTGTGCTTATATATCAGCTCGCGTTCGGTGGTCAAATAGATTGTTAGCAAATCTAAAACTGTTGGATGAAAATCTACCAAGTGTAAGAGACAGCTCCAATGCAGATGCATTGGAGCAGTGTAGTGGAACTTCTCTTCAAGCTACACCAGCAGCAGTATTTGCAGGATTAAATTCAAATTTCTATTATATTTAACTTACGCTTGCGATAGGTGGTGGCTTTATAATCCTGTAGCCCTTGTCATCAGCAACATAGTACACAGTTACGAAAACTTTATCAGAATTTATGTATGAATATGAGCCTTCCACTAGCAAATGTTCGTTCGGCAAACCCACGTCGACTAGTGTACCCGATTCCTCTCTTATTATTCCGTTTGATGTTTCAAATCTGTAATTTTTAAATGAATGTTTGTTTTGATCTTTTTAATACTGATGGTCAAAGTTGAATTAAATGTTGTTAGTATGGACATTACGTTTTTTTGTATGCAATCTCAGTGCTTACTTAACTAGTATTTTTATAATAATAACATTTTTGTCTCATTCTCAATCTCATTTTAAGACATGTTAAAATTTAAACTATTTTCTTTCCTATTGAATTTGTTTGGATAAAAGCAAATGATTAAAGATATGTCTTAAATATTAAGCTTTTAATATCTCTTTAGTAAAGGAAGTAATAAAGGAGACTATACCTGTAGTTATAGTCGCCTTTTCCGTCGTTTGTGTAGTTGTAGCTTAATATTGTAGCGTCGCTGTCCTCCGGTAACGGTGCGCAATAAACTACTACTAGTATAGTAAAAATAAATAGTTCATAGTGCATCTAAAACAAATAAAATAAATATTACTAATAACACAGACACACATAACATAACTATAATACAGGCCAGTAATTTTTTTTTTAAATATTTTCGACGTTAAAATTCTGCCATAGTTTAAGATTTACCATATAGTTTATTTTTAAACAAAACATTAGTTCGCAGGTAAAAACAACGAGTTTAGAACTAAGCTTGATGAAGATTCGTGCAGCAAAAGATAATTGGGTTGCCATGAGTTGTTTTTATACAAGGCATCGTATACATAATAATAAATAAAATATACATAGAGTTTCATGTATACGGGGTGAAGACGTTCGTTTTATTACGTATAACTGGAACCGTGTACGGACTTGGTGAACTTAAAACCAGACGCCATCAAGATTCCGATACGGTCATTTTTCTTTAATTTTAAGTGACTCGTCTATTTTTATAGTTCGCATATTTAGTGGGTTTTTGAAAATGGCAATTAACAAACCTATCTAATTGCACTCAGTAACTTTTATACTACGCATATTTATTGGGTTTTAGAAAATGGCAACTATGTAATTGTTCTCAATAATTTATAATATACGTACAAAATATAAGAACATAAAATAATTGAAATATATCCATAACATATATATACAGATTCTCCTTTGACATTGTATCTATGACGCTAATTCTAGTATTTCCTCGAAGCGCTAGGCTCAGTCTTAAAGTTAGGCAATCGCCAGGTCATTAGCAGTAAGGATATGTTACGTAGAAAGGGCAAATATTAAATTTAATTAGTAACATAAAAATAGAAGCTACCAATTTAATCATTACATAATAAATTATTATACCAAAAATGACTAAATTTTTTTCAATATTAACTAGAACCAAACACAAAGTATACTCTCCAAAAAAGAAGTAATTCGTTTCATAATTAACGAAGATCTCTGGTAGCATAAAAAAATACAACTGAATAACCACCTTCAACCAACTTCTCTCTTTTAAGTCGGCTATAACGATTAAAGAAATACGAAACAAGTTAGATGCTTTATTGAAATATTAGATCGTCCTAATCCTAACTTTCTATAAATTTGGATACATTGTGTAAGTATACGAATAATATTCCTTCTAATTAATCAACAACCTATGAATGTTGGTCACTTGTATTCTTAACCGGTATAAGTATATGTATTTATATGGCAACGAACATATCAAATGCACTGGTGGTTTTAAACCAATGTATTTATTATGTTGACAATCATTTATTTATTAATATATAGTTCGATATTTTTTCTTGAAATGCCGTGGAATGTTAATATCAATTTTGTAAGTTGAACTAGCAACGCATAAATTTAGGTAATAATATGATTATTACTTTCGTTTATATTTTGTTCTTATTATATAAAACGATTAAGCAATATTTAAAAATAATAATACAAATAATATTGTTTTCATTGTTTTTATACAAAACCATTTAGAGAAAGCATAACGTTTCTGCTTGAAGCCATTAAAACTGTCATTGTTTCGAACTTGATTTGATATCAAATAACTTTTTTATTAAATAGAAAAACTCTAGTACAATTTTATAAACGAATGCGAAAAAGCAACATTACATATAGTTTTTTTTTATATTTATAAATAGACTAGCTTGTAAAATAAACAAGTTGATGAACTCAGAAGTAAATAAAAATATAGAGTTGCAAACTAAGGAGTTAAACTAGTTAATAGTTATGTGATAATTTAACTATTACTATAAAATAATTGAAAAATATTTATGTTGAGAGAAATATAATTCTGTAAAACAATGTCCTTGGTCCTTATAATTTATTATATACAGACTCAAAATCATAAAATAAATAAGTTCCGTATTATTAATTTAATAATTATCACAGTCACTTTATATAATATATATTATACAATACAGAGATCACGCCCGTCTTCGATAAAAGCCGCCCATTGTTGATTTACGATATATCGAAATTCTGTCGAAAGTTATCACTCTTTGTATATCGGAACGTTGTGCGTCAGCGTGACAGATGACATCGGATCATAGGTGAGTTAACGAGCTTAATGGGACCCTATGATGACATCGTCCACATTATATAACACTATTATTGCCAACAGTCGAAATACCATCTGCTAACCGAAAAGGGAACGAATGTTGGCTGAACTTTACGTTGGTAAATGGGTGTTACGTAAATAATTATCATTTGCTAGCTTAAATATATTTATTTACTCATTTATGACACTGATTATTAATCGGTGTTCTTTATTTAAAATATTTATTTAGTGTTTATTACACATAGCAGGCACACCCCAACAAACATTTTAGTCGTATAAGAAGAAATTACGCAACTAATAATTGTATAAGCGTTGTATAGAAGTCGTTTTATTCTTTTATTCGACTTAGTGCCGCCTATAGTTTATTCGACTTATAGTCGTGTAAAAACGTCGTAGAAACGTCTATACGACTGTTTTATACGACTATTACACGGTATTTAGTCGTGTAACTAGCGTTGTGGCAGTGGAAACGTCTTTGCGACTTTTATACCGCCTATAGTCGTATTAGAGTGACTTATAAAACTCCTATACGAATTTAAGACAATATGACTTTTTCACGACATTTATACGACTGAATGTCTTATAAGAGTTTTAAAATACACTAAATATTACATACACCACCATTCATTTGCATCTTTGTAAAAATAATATTACATAGTTGAAATGGATAGAAAAAGCTGGGCAAATATGTAAAAAGTGGCCACTTTAAGAGGAAAGTTAAAAAAAAATTATGCATCATTTCTTAACTCCAATTGTATTAATATCGAATATAAGTACGCGACAAGTTACCTGTCGATCAATTGGAGATGGTTCCGTACAAAATTTAGAGAGTTCTGAGCAACGTAATATTAATCGAAGCGCAGGAAGTGCATCTAGTGGTTCGAAATAATAATAATTAGTACGGCTTTGATTTTTAAATACGTTTTTTTTATTTCAAATAACATTTATTAGTATGATTATTGATTCGGTTATCGACACCGTATTGTGGGACTCCCGTCACTGCCTCTCGTGGCGTGGTGTGCCAAGCTGGTACTGCTGGTAACTGCCTGGCATGAGAAAAACAAAAGGCGGTTGATTTTGAACGGGGAGTGGGGAAGAAAGCTAGATTGTGTATTAGTGATAGTTCCGATTATGATAGCACAAATGAAGCCCATGAAAATGATATAAATAAAATATTTTTTCTAAAAAATATTTTATTTTTAGTGTTATTTTCTCAAAATAGAAATTAAAAGTCCTTATGTCACAAATGGTTATTTGTTGATTTGTTCAAAAAGCTCTGAACCTATTTCAATAAAACTTATGGGACCACTTCTGGAGCATGATATACCAAAAAATAACATAGCAAAAGAAATGTTTAGTGAACCTGTACTTCTCTTCATAAAAGCTACGAAGAGGAGTATAAATCCATATAGAACTATTTCCTAACTCCTAGTAATTGAGGACTTATACCTTCCATCATCAGCTCAGCAGTATAATATTATGATTGCCAGAAGCAAACGCTATAACTTCAGAAAATATGTACATGTGCCTAAAAAATTGGAGGGTTCCCCTCGATTTCTCCAGGATCACATCATCATGGTACCATTCCAGGAGTATCTTCTTTCTAACAAAAAAAAATCATCAAAATCGGTTCATAAATGGCGAAGTAATCGGCGAAAAAGCATAAATATATATATATATATATATATATATATATATATATACCGGTCGAATTGAAAACACTCCTTTTTTTTTAAGTCGTTTCATAAAATCTGATCTATTATTATCACGTATCATTTTTTTTATCAAAGCTGAACCAATAAATACTCAATAGTTATATAAAATAACAAGGTTTTAAATACTTGACAAATACTAAACTGAACTCTAATTTCGTTTTCTATGGCGGAATATTTACAAATCTAATAATGACATAAATTGAAACGTCATTTAGAAGTTGTATAAAAGTCTTTTCCTGCACTTTAAGTCGTGTAAAGGTAATTTTTATAACTTACTTAAAAAAATCTCAATAAAATATTATTTATTTAATGAATTACACTAGCCCGTTCATTACATAGTTAAAACTAGCGCATTATACTCGATCAAATTAATTTCCCATCAGATCAATATTCCTTGAACTTGAGTTTCGAAGTAAACACATTATTTTTTATTTATTATAAAAAATAATGTTCAATATCAATGAAGTTTGTTCGTGACAGCTTTCAAATTCAATTTACAATTAATATTTTATCCAGTCAATTTGACAACAAATATAGTCAGATAAGAAGCGTGTTGGATACTGCTATTCGATCAAATGTCGTAAAGCAGCGGTAATAAACACTATAAGTCTGCCTCACGACCTCAATACGACCACTATGCGACCACTATGCGACCAAAAAGTAACTTACGCGACCACTACATGACTCTTATAGGACAGTAAGTCGTATAAAATGGGCCTTTTCTTGGTGATGTCGACGTTATAGCGGCGTAACGGCGACCAGCTTATAGAACCAAAAGTTACTGGTGGCACGTTGTGGCGACCTTTCAAATGTTTGTTGGGACATAAGTAATGCTCATTATAAATGTCAAATCTATAAATCTATATCATAAATGGGAAAGTGTGTGTTACTGGTTTGTGCGTCTTCACGCAGCATCGGAGCGACGGAATATCGTGACATTTGTTATAATTGATTAGCAGAAAAGACATAGGTTACCCAGATATTCAATAATAAGTACTCATCAAATGAAAACTTCCTGATAACTTTGAAATACATAAGAGATGGTAAACATCGATAATAGAGGGCAATGAAACAATACAAATAACATACAATTAATAGTTGATAGTTAATAAATAATTAATTCTGGCAAAATACCTATAAATATTATTGTTGATTAAAAAACATATTGTGTATAGCAAAGGAAAATATGCCATAACAAACTCGATTCTCTTTTTCCTTTTGAAATATAGTTTGAAATATTTTCTTAAATAAGAATAAATAAAATATTTATTATTTAATGTATGCCGAATGGAATAATATAAAAAATATAAATCGAGGATACTGACATCTACCGTATGAGTAGCGAATTTTCTGAGTTGTTGAATAAAGCTTGAGATATCATAGCCAAATAACCAGTCTTATGGTTAAGCTGAGATTTCTTTTCTTTATTCAAGATGGCGCTGTAGACTATAAATGTATGCGTATTTTTACAATACTAAAATTGATAAAATATATTACGGATGTCGAAGATTATTTAGGACATGTAGCCTAGGTACATTTCAGATTTATATTAATAAAGTAATTAAATATTTTTATGGCCCTGAGATTTAAATTATTGTAAGAAATGAGGTTTTGTTTTCCCGCATATACATAAAAATAATTAAATTTTCATATTATACTTTCAGGATGGACATTGTACATATTGAATGTAATGTCAATATAAAGAAAGATGATCAGAAGCCCTGACTCTTGACCACGGTAATTAAGTTCCGTAAGAATGTGCCCGTTATATCTATCTGTGAAAATTGATGGCACGAGTTTTGCTACCTAGGGTAGTTGTTACCTACCAAATGAATATTCATATTTTGGGATGCTTGTATAGTTGTCGAAACCGGTACAGCTATGTTATGCGATCCGGCTTATCTGTGATGATTATATCGTCATCTTCTACTAGAGTAGTCTACCTCAATGGAGACCAGCCAATCATGCAGGACTTACCGTAGGGAATAATTGCGCGCCCAAACAAAAGTGTACTTTCAATTCCCTCTCTATTATATGGTCTTGTAGTTGCCGTCCTATCTAGTGGGACCTTTGGATGAGAGGACGGCTTAACGTATTTTCTGAGGCATGGAATTGTACGATTAGGTAGATCTTTCAGAATGTCAAACTCAAAAGCTTTTTGTTCGACTTGGGATTGGATTCGAACCAAGAAACTCGAGCCTGTCGGATACACAATACTTTGTACAGCTGCTTTAGAACATACAAATAAATCTAGATCACTAATAGAGATATATATCCATATTGAAGAGTTTGTTTGCCTTTTGTTTATAAAATACACCTAAGCAGAGTAGGATTTCATTGAGCAAACCCTTAAGAATTGTTTCTTACAGATACGCATTAGTAGCATTTTGTAAAAGTAAAATAAAATTATAATCAGACAGATCTAACTAATTATATGTCGCAGTATATCAGTTGTATATAATCAAAGTTCAGTAAAATCAATTGTGAATACTGACTAACTTACCAATATGTCACATATTTTTGTTGAATACAAATGATAATTATGTTTTTGTATACAACAACAACAACAACTTCATTAATATTATTAAAGTATTAATTTCATAATTATTTTTAGAACAGTCATTATACATGTTAGGAACCGTAAACGAATCGATAAGACTGTTTTTTGAATGTATTGTAGTAGGGCTTAGAGAAGCTTAAATTTAAATTGTCGATATCGATTTTCGATGTCCGTTCGCCGCCATCTAGAAGAAAGGGTTACATTTGGTTTTTTTTGCAATAGCTTGGCTCTGCGTTATGATACGAGAATAATGAATATATACTTTTCGGTTACTTCATTTACGCTCTACAATTTAAGTCCTATACATTTTTTATCTACCGTGGATTGAGATATCGAGCGCGAAAGTGACGATGAAATTTACTAGCTCGCACTCTTCTAAGCCCATCTTACATCATATCCAAAAAACAGCCTTTTCTGTTTATTTTTGTTTTTCCTAATGAACACAGAGAGGGTTGTTTTTGTATATAATGACTAAGCTATATAGCCAATATCGTATATCTCATTAAGACCTGTGTCCTACACTACGTGTTTAGTTTCTTCTTACACAATGCCTATAGAGGTTCAAGGTCTATGTGGCATTTTTAATTATACGACTATTGGCATTTCTCTCTTCCTGTGGCAACATAAACATTGAAATTATATATTGAAGTTATTATTATTGCTACCGAATCAGTCAAAACTTTATTTATTTCGCTTATTTAATAAATGGTATGCCAATTAAGCATTTCGGACTACTCTCTTTTATTAACCGACTTAAAAAAAAAGAGTGTTCTCAATTCGACCGTAAATATATATATATTTTTTATGTTTGTTCACCGATTACTTCGCCTTGTATGATTTTGATAATTTTTTTTAGTTATAAAGAATATACTCCTCGAATGGTACCATTATGAGGATATCAGGGTCTGATAATGGGATCCTGGAGAAATCGAGGGGAACTCTCAAATTTTATAGGCACCTGTACCGCGTTTTACATATTTTCTGAAGTTATATTGGCATTTGCTTGTGGCAATCATAATGTTATGCTGCTGAGCTGATGATGGAAGGTGTAAGTCCTCAATTACTAGGAGTTAGGAAATAGTTATTTCAACAGCAATTTATGGATTTGTACTCCTCTTCGTAGCTTTTATGAAGAGAAGTACATGTTCACTAAACATTTATTTTGTATACTATGTAGTGATGGAACTCCTAAACGGAGTTCGAAAGGTAGTAAGAAATTTCTTACTACCTTTAATCAAATTTTGTATGTGTGATGTGATGTCATATGATGTACGACATATATTAGCTCTATTGCAAAGCTTTTTTAGTGAGGTCGATTACAGCTCTTAGTTAGTACCTTGTAGTTTATCCCGAATGTATTAAAAAAATGTCCTCGAAGTAGTTTCTGACTCATATAAACTGCACTATACATATTAAGGAAAATTAGTTAGTCTACATCAGCTTCACTTAAAATAAAAAAAATAATAAAAAATTTAACAAAAGAAAAACCAACTTCAAACAAAATACTATTTAAAAAAAATACATAACATGACGACCTCCGTGGTCGAGTGGTATGTACACCGGTTTTCATGGGTACGCCACTTCGAGGTCCCGGGTTCGATTCCTAGCCAAGTCAATGTAGATTATCATTAGTTTTCTATATTGTCTTAGGTCTGGGTGTTTGTGGTACCGTCGTTACTTCTGATTTATCATAACACAAGTGCTTTAGCTATTTAAATTGGGATCAGGGTAATGTATGTGATGTTGTCTCATATTTATTTATTAAATATGCACTAAAAAGTAATAAAATAATTGCGTATTCAACATATTTTTTAGAGTCCTCCTAAGTAAAATTAAATGAAAATTATTAGACTACTTAAAAGTCAATTTACGATTACATAATGTAGTTATAATTTTTGCTTTAAATCTCGTAGTTCTTCAGACCCCAACAACTATAGGCCAATTTCAATTCTAACTGCCCTCAGCAAAATATTTGAGAAAATAATTCGTAAATCAATTATTAGTACACTTTAACAAACATAATCTGCTTCATGGTAAACGATTTGGATAGACGCTGGTATTGAGCTTATTAAGAATATCTATGAAGCCTGGGAAGAGTAACGGGATGCCTTAGGGATTTTCTGTGACTTATCTAAAGCCTTTGATTGTGTTCAACATGAGACTCTGGCCAGGAAACTTTATCACTATGGAATTAGAGAATATGCGCTCGACCTTCTGACTTCTTATCTTAACAATAGAATTCAGAGGGTTGATGTTAAAGGAAAAAGGTCTCCTGGGGTTTCAGTTGGTATGGGGGTCCCTCAGGTATTAATTCTTGGCCCTCTTCTGTTTCACACATTTATAAATAACATGGGCAAGTATTCTTGTTGGGAAAAAATCATGATGTAGGATTGTTTGATACCGCCTTAATTTTTAAAATAAATAGAAAACAGGTACAGTACGAAGACGTAAACAATACTTTAGCTGAATTAGTACATAGGTTTAGCGTAAATAATCTTAGGCTTATTAATACATGAGATAATATATGAGACAAAAAACCCCGCTGAGTTTCTTTCATCGGTTCTTCTCAGGTCAGGGTATTTTATTTTCCCAACCGGTGGTACTGTTTCAATTGACCATCAATAAGAAAGTGTAATACTTCTATATTGAATAAAGTTATTTGAGTTTGAGTTTGCTATATTTGGAATCGATGTCAGCCGAGTATGTAACATTTTAAATATTTATTATGCAGGCCTGATAATCACTTATAGTGTTTCATATTTTTAAATAATCTTAAAAAAATTTAACAATGTTGTTGAAATTAAATTTAAATAAAATGTTCAGTTAGATAAGAAAATTTAAAATTTTTTAAACTATTTTTCCATATTTTAAGTGTTAATCGGACAGCAGTTTTATAACATGCCTGTTCACAAACAAATGTATTGAATCTCCCGATAAACTTAAAAAACTCTAATGTTGTCTTAAATTTTCGCGATTATTACACATTTAAATAAAACTAATTATAACGGATGAATCATACCCGTGACCACGAACACTGCAAAGTGCTCGAAACGTCGGAATGTTTTAATTAATATACGCGATTCATCCGTTATAATTAGTTTTATTTAAATGTGTAATAATCGCGAAAATTTAAGACAACATTATGTGAACCAGTACGGACTGGAAACATCAAATCAAATTCGCCAGTCTACCCGTGACCACGAACACTGCAAAGTGCTCGAAACGTCGGGATGTTTTAAAAATAATTAATATACGCGATTCATCCGTTATAATTAGTTTTATTTAAAAAACTCTTATGTGACAATAAATATTTTATTGTCAGATATGAGTTTTTACATGTGTGATTTTACAGTTATCCAATATGTCCAAATTTTAGAGCACCAAAAACATTATATTTAACACTAGAAAGACCAGAGTGGTCAAATGACCCCAATGAAGTTTTTGATCAATCATATTATCAAAACCATAGCACTGAAGTCATTGTCGTTTTATGACTTTTAATATTTCGTCATTGTTTACATTATTCTGATATGTGTTTACCGATAGCAAGATAAATACTGATTAAAAATTATCACCTACCTAGAAAGACCGCAGTGGTCATTTGACACTACGTGCGTGCATTGTAAATATTTACATTTCGTTGAATATACTCGGTGTTGTGGGTAGTTGAAATAAAAGATTTCGTTTCTTTCTTGTTTTGTTCTTGTCGAAGCAAAGACGTATCACAGCTCGCCATAATAATATAATGCCTCATTATCGTTCCCTTCGCCCTTCTAAAATATTGGAAGTGTTACAAAATTAACCGGACGACCAATCAGATTGTGAACCGACTGAAGAAGAGAGGCACATTTTGCATTTAGACTCAGAAAGTGAAGAAAGTGATTACAATATTACACAAAATAGTGATTCTTCTAGGGATGATGATCACACTCATAGAGATTCTGATGGTAGGTGTATATTATTTTATATAATGATGTAAATAAAATAAGATTTTTCATATTGAGAGAAAAGGAAACCTTTTATTATATTAGCGTTTACTCCAATGTTTCAGATTCAGTACCTCTCTCGACTTTACGTAGCGCAAACCTAAGAAGAGGAAGAGGTCGAGGTCGAGGTCGGGGTCGAGGGCATCGTGGCCGAGGTTCCAGAGTGCAAACTGAAATTATTCACCACAACACTATTGTCGAGGTATCTTCTAGCGGTGTAAGTTGGACTCCTGGAAACTGGAACTGGAACAACCTGGTCGTCGTCCACGACAGAATATTCTAACAGAGGAAGCTGGACCAACTGCTTTTGCAAAAAGGTGTTACAAAGGAAGTATTTTATCTGCATGGAAACTTATCATTGATGACTCCATGCTGCGGCATATTCAGAAATGCACTGAAACCGAAGCTCGCCGCCAACTTGAAGATAATACTTGGACACTCCCATTGAATTAATTAGATACTTTTATTGCAATTATCTATGCTCGAGGAGCCTGTGGAGCTAAAAATATTGCTGTGAATGACCTTTGGGACAAGAATTGGGGTATTCAGTTTTGTTCACAAAACATGGCTCGGAATCGTTTCAAAGAAATAATGCGTTTCCTGCGTTTTGATGTGCGAACAGAAAGGGCTGAACGTTTGCAAACAGATAAATTTGCAATGATTTCGGAAGTATGGAATAAGTTCATCCATAACAGTATTTCATGTTACAAGCCTGGTGAAAACCTTACTGCTGACGAACAGCTTTTTTCCACAAAAGTTCGGTGTAGATTTTTGCAGTTTATGGGTAAAAAACCAGACAAAATTGGAATAAAGTTTTGGCTTTGCGTTGATGTTGATTCAAAGTACTTGTGTAATGGTTTCCCATATTTAGGAAGAGATGAAAGCCGTCCACAAAATCAAAGTTTAGGCGAGCACGTTGTATTGCGACTCATGGACCCATACTTGAATACTGGTCGAAATATAACAACTGATAATTTTTTCACCAGTGTAAGTTTAGCTAAAAAGCTAATTGAAAAACGTACATCAATAGTTGGTACGGTAAACAAAACACGAAGAGATATTCCAGCTACTATAAAAAATGCATCCCTTAGTTTATATGAAACACATATTTACAACTCTGAAACCTGCACACTTAGAGTTTATCAAGGCAAACCTTCAAAATTAGTTATGATTCTAAGTTCACTTCACTCTAATGTATTTGTTGATCCAGAAGAAGCAAAAAAGAAACCGAATACGGTGAAGTTTTACAATGCTACGAAATTTGGAGTAGATGTTATTGATCAAATGGCCAAGAAATATAGCGTCAAAGCACCTTCTCGTCGCTGGCCCGTGCAAGTGTTTTATAATATTTTGGATTTGGCAGCAATTAATTCTTGGATTTTGTACAAAAAACTATCCGAGAAAAAAATCAGTAGAAAAAAGTTCATTCTTGACTTGGCAAGGGAGTTAGTCGGCCAAGATACCAGCTCCCTGATGACACCATCTTCTTCACAGCCCGATAATAGCATAGCCCCAGAGCCTGAAGGAGAACGTAGTGGAAAAAGAAAACGGTGTTACGTGCAAAAATGCAGGAACAAAACTAATAAATCTTGTATTAGTTGTAAAAAGCCTTTGTGTGGCTCTTGTAATGTAAACAAGGAGCTAAAATGTCAAAAATGTGCCTAATTTTTTAATTTTTTTATTACGTGTTAGATGTTTAATTACTTTTAGGTTCTTTTATTTAGTATTAGATGTTAATCAATAAAACTTAAAACCATAATACACGAATAAAACATTACAACCCATGAATGAGTCATTTGACCCCACTTGGTCTTTATAGGTAGTTCAAAATTTCGGTCTTGCTAGTGGAAACGAAATCATACACTACTACTCTTTGTTACACACGTATTGTACCACAATCAATTTAAATTGGACATATATATTATTTTATAAAATTTGCCTTATTAATGATTCCTCTTTAAGTGGGAAGTTATATATTACGGAACCAATCAATTGAGTTTAGTGCGATTTCAAACTCCCTGATTTTTGATATAAAAAGCAAATACGTACATATGTATATATGTATCATGTTATCGTTTCAGTTTTGACATTGATTAAAGTTAAAATGCATTCATTTAAATTTTTAATTTATTCACGTTCTTATAAAATTAAAATACATCACAGTAGCATTTATTCTTATAACTAGAAGATCGTTGAGTTGTTAGGCATTTTCCAAGAGCCATTAGATCAGTGAGTCTTGAGTTCGCTTTCGTAGTTTATTGGGGAGGATCGGGAAAGTTAACCGCGGAAACCTTGTTGGTATTGGTTTTGGGGTTGCTGGGGAATAGATTGGATGTATTGAAGGGAGCGGGCGATCGCTTCGGGAATGGGAGGAGGAGTAGGCAAATGAGCGCCTTCAGCACGGAAACCTGTAAGAAATATAAAATTAAATATTATTGTCTTGGAATACTCTTATATGAATATAAATAAATTTGTTGCTTGACTGACGAGGAAATCTAAACTGTAATAGTTACATACATAGTTCAGTCTTAAAGAAGAAGGGAAATATAAATTAATAATAATATAATAATTCACTTTTTGATTTTTTTACGGTACTAAGCAATGATGAGTCGAGGGATTATTAATGCGGGTTATTTATTCATAGAGTATATTCATTCAAAATTTTAGGTATACTTGGTGCTTAATTTTTCTGGTGGTATCAGTTGTAAAGTAATCTTATTATATAATCGAAATAGAATAGAAATGTTTGTTTACCGTTCTCGTCAGCGATGTAGGTCAATGTAATTGGGAGACCTTCAGGTGAAGTGTAGCTGTATGAACCTTGGGCAACCTGCGCTTCGGCATCTTTGATTCCAGGATTCTTCAGGTACCCTTGTTCTTGGGCAGCAATACCGTTACCAGTTTCATAGCTGTAAATTTATTGCATAAACAATTTATATTATGTTTAATAATATGATGTTAATTTGAATTATAAGTGGTACTGTATTCTTTTATCTCATCATTTGATAAATAATAAAGATCTTAGGGAAAACTCAAAAAGTCGGTTATATATTGTTTATGTGAAACATTTATGGTCAAAACAATATATTATCGCTGCATCCAAGTGTATGCTGTTTATATTTCTGGAATTGATAAAGATCATCTCTTAACCTTATAAAGGCTCAAAGTGAGTACCGACTCATAAAACAATGTCATATATAACATAGATATATAGTAACCGAAATATTAAATGTAATATTAGTATATATGTATATTCAAATTAAGTTCAAGAATATCTCTGTAAATCATAGTAAGCGATTTCTCTGTTTCGGCAATCGTTTGTAAATCACACATGTATTTGGAACGTGACTTGGATGAACAAATATAATTTACGACTGGATTTAGTAAATGCACAGTAGGTTAAAATAATAATTATGTATGTCATTTTGCTAGTCTTTTTTTAGCTATGTCTTACAGTTTTGTCACCCATTAATAGGTATCATTATTTATGGGTATCTCATGCGTGATTGTTCTAGTTTTCACATTCAAGATATCCCAATAAATTATGCAAGAATATTAAACATACATTTACATATGAAATGACACTAAATAGCAAAGACGCATCTGAGTCAATTACGTAATGAGGGCTTGGCTCTTAGGCTGAGACAGTCTCACAGGTAACTCCCACAAATTTAGCGTTTAATATACTTGACACTAGAGGAATGCCCATTTATGATGTGCCTTTTAGTGTGGAATATTTCACAACGATGACGACTTTTTGCATAAAATAGAGAGTTTTGGTTTAAGGTCAAATTTACACTTTGTGATGACTAACCAGACATATTATGATAACTAGAAATGTTAGTGAACGATTGTTTTGTCTTGTGCGTAAGAATACGACACAGTAACCATCGAACGGTAAAAGTTTCATTCATAATAAAATATTTTTTTCTAAAAAATGTGCAATAATTATCTAAGCTGTCCTATAAATATATAAATAACGCGATGTACATAATAACTATATACTATGTACTTGGTTGAAGAAAATATTTTTTCCGAAAAATAGGTTTTCAAAATAAGCTTCACCTGTATTGGTAGGATCCATCAGGGTTGATCTCCTGAGTCTGTCTGATGATCGGGATCACTTGATTCTGGTACTGAGGCTGTGTTTGATATTGGAACTGCGGGGCCGCGTAGGCCATTGCCACAAGGGCGGATAGGACGACGAACTGAAAGAATAAAACAGTTATATTATATAATTTATTATTATTTGTCGGAATATACCATATGCTATTTTAAATAGAAGTATTATGACGTAATGCTTTAAAGGATTATAATTTCTGCAAGAAATTATATATCAAGTAAAAAAAAAATTAATAAAAGTATGGAAAAAAGTACATTAAATATAATATAGTGTGATGTAACAAGTACACAATGTTCAAATTTACACAAAAGTTTGCTATACTTTAAATATAAATAAATGCGTTACATGTTATATTATCATGTAATTATGAACACATGCAAACGGGTTTGATCGTTATTATATACAAAATCATATAAGTGATAGTAGTTGTTCAATTTTCCTAGTAACGAAATATTTCCTAATTATGTAGTTATTATTAGTTATTTTATTTATAAAATTAAAATAAACATCGAGATGATATATAACACGGTTTATGATAAAATAACCTTTTAATAGATTACGAAATAGCTAAATATAACATATTTTAAAAGCACATAAAAGTTTACTGTGTAAAATTAAAATACTTGCTATAAAATGGTATTATAATAAATAGGATTCGCGATATAATTTAGAGATTATTGCTAATTTTCATAACTTTATTAGTGCTTTATTTTTTTAATAAATACTAGAAATATGTTTTATAAGACTCTAGTTGAAATTTTCACTAAGGATTACCTAGCAAATATTCATATACCTATGTGAATATTAACTAATCTTTAACTCACCGATTTCATTTTTGTTTTTAAGATTAATTAAATAAGGAAGTGATGTGGTGATCCTCGGTAGATGTGTAAGGCTGGAATGATTTTTCAGATCGTCGCAGCTGCTTTTATACGAGACAGCGTCAGTGCAGTGCGTGAAATTGGAGTATAGCGATTCGAAGGAGTAAGCGCGAAACGTAAACACATCAAAGATCTACCCGACAGCATCTCTTCGATCTCTTCATATTTCATTGTCTGAAATACTAAAATTAATTATTCTTGATATTTTTTTTAAATAAAGAACGTAGGTTCAAAGATAGATATTTTTAAATAAATTACTATTAAAGAAAACGTGAGCTACAATGACGACAACGAAGTGTACTTACTAACTGTAAAATTAGAAGCGAAAAATATAGCACGAAATTATTGTTTTTATTAAAAATATTGAAAACATCGACATCTTCATTTTTTAAAATAAAATATACAGTAACATAATATGTATAAGGCAATTGAAACAAAAATGGAGTTGAACAGAAATGGATCTAATTAAAATTTTAATTTTAATTATATTAAATCTATTCTAATTAACATATAACTTTATATTTTTTAAATACTTTGGAATTCAACAAATTTCTATCATGTCTTTCTGTTGCTAGAACCAAAAGAAGATACATCTTCCATAACGTCATTTAAATGCAAAAACTATTCCAATACGTTATTTAATTACTTCCTCGTCACTGAAGACGTTTTACAACAAAGCCTTATATTTATAAATTACCTTCCATAGCCATTTCAATGTACCGCATGTCCAATCAAAAGGGACTGCATAAATTATTTATTATTTTTTAATGATAAAATATTAGTAACTTGATAAAGATTTATCGATATCTGGAATGATAAGTTCTGCATATAAATCGATATTTTTTCATTTTTATTTTTATTAATTCGAATTTAATAATTGATTGATACGAATATATTTTTTTAATATCTCATTTATAATTATAACAGGTAAGTGCCATTTTTTTAAGGTCTTTATTTATAGGTTTATTACATAATGTATGTATGTACAAGCAGACTTGACCATTTGACAAAAAAAAAAAGAACGAATGTGTTATCCTTTTTAAATTTCATATTTTAACTCGGTGGTAGCTTTCCATTCGACTTAATTCTAAGACATTACTTAGACATGGTTTAAGAGTGAATGAACTATAGGTTGATTTTAGTTTTAACAGTAGTACCTATACCTATATATAAGTATTTCTTTTTAGTAATGATTTTGACTAAATTTTTTTCGATTTCTCTTTATCCGGGACGAGACTCTAAATGACCTTAATAATAGCGTACATTGCAAAACGAATATATCGTCTACATGTTTAACTTTACTGACCTGAGTGTTGAAAGATCTGTTAAGGAGATTTTAATATAATAAATACTCCTTGGTTAATTTTATTTTTTGTTTGCAAGAAATAAAAAGTTTTAAGGATGTGACAAAGAACAAATAGATTTATTTATTCATTGTCCACGTGGAAATTGCGCTCGTAGTTATGAAGTGGCTTTTATTTGTACGTACCAATTATTTTAAGATTGTTTAAAACTATTGTTTTATTTATATTATAATTCTTTACATATATAATTATTATACTAAATATTTTACAAACATATATACAATTGTGCCTATATATGTAATCACTTTAACATTAATTAATTACATTAGAAATATAACTCAAAAGGTCGAATGCAGTACGTAACAGTTGAAGCTTTCTTCATTGAAATCATTGTTTTTATAATGACTAAATGCACCTCGCGGGTTAATGGCACTAATAGCGTAAACAATCAAATAACCCATCACATACAAGGCAAGTCTGGCAGCGGTTAATTTAATGATTCGCTTCAAGCCTTCACAACGAGCCGATTACAATAAATTCACATTACACTGCAACATGATATCTTCCATCGTTTATTCGTAAAGGCCAAAATGTATGATAATAGAATATTCAATTAACTCAATTATAATGTAATTCATTACAATGTAAAATAAAAATTAATGTTAATTCATCTTCTTTTTATCTCGCATTTGTAGTTTGATGAATGGGCCACCCGACGGTCATCGCCCATGGAGATTGGCCAATGTACCACCATCATTGGAACTAAGATGTTAAGTCCTCTATTTTAGTTCGGTGTACTTCAGTTAAACCAGCTTACTGTTCCTTTAAATCAGAACACAACAATGTTACAATATTGTATTGCTGCTTGATGATAGAATATTTGAAGAGTCCCTGGTTAGTATTCAGATGGGCTTACAGACTTTAGGGGGCTAGGGCTTAAAGACAAATTAAAATAGCTCGAGTACTAAGTATATTAAAAAAATGGAACAAAAAGTATTTACTTAATCCTTCATTTATTAATGATAGCTTTAAAATATTTTGCAGATGCTCTGTAGTGGACAGTACTATAACAATATTCTCATTATATGTAATATTCAATTTATCACCGTTATGTACCGGTATGAAAGGTGTACGAGTGTAATTATAGACAAATCGAGTCTCACGCATGCGTATTAGCCATTATACAGCCAATTTCCACGATCAGCGCAGATAGTTTACCCATTTGCTAAATTAAAACAAATTAAAAGTTACTTAGATCGCATTATAACACTTCTTTTTCGTATTGGTTTAAAGCATAGATATTTTGTTTTAAGAACGATGAATACTTAACTATTTATGTTATAACATAACAATGATAGATCGTGATGATAGATATTGCTAGCCTAGCATTTAGCTATCAAAATACTCTTGACGGATCTCTGACGTTGAAATGTAGGTAAATTAGTTTTTATCTTTGTTTAATTCGCAGATATTTCTGCAGGAGTAATAGTTTCACTTCAATGAAAAAATAATAATCATTTTGTAAATAAATCTAGAAAGTCGATCGTAGTTTTTTATAGAAAATTATGTTCTTAAATTTTATAAAACAACACTATTATATTAATAAACAAAAGTCTACTAATACTTATAACCAATGTTTGCTCTACATATAACATCGTATATCAATCTATTTTTATATAAATTTATAGTAAATAAAAAGCATTTGTCCAGTGTTTAGTATGTTTCCTTTTTAACAGATAATTTTGAATTTGAGCCCAAACTTTAATGGGTTTAATTTTCGTTTTTAATTCATGTGTCTGACGATGAAAAAACCCTAGTAGACTTGTAAGTGTCCAATTTCAATGAAATTCTATCACATGTGTAGGTTGTAGCACAAGGAACCTAGAGTAAGCTCTAAACCTCAAACGAGAGGCGGTCTAATATATTATTTCCATATAGATATTACCTCTTGTGTAGGTACTAATAAATCCTGACGTATTTTTAAATCTGAATATTGAATCAAAATGATGAACAAATATTACGTATCAAAAGTATTGTTAAATATCAAATTGATCGATCAAGCGAACAGTAATATTTCAAGATATAATCATTTGAAATAAATTTAAAAAACATTTATATTTAGGCTAGTTAGCTTTACCATGACCTTTATAATTTACACTTCATTTTTTACCAATATAAATCATTTTTTTGACTATATTCAATGTGTTGGAGCAAAAAATTAGGTCCGGAAAAATCAGTCATTATTCTTTTTTGAATATGACACATCTGTGAAACTCTTATTAAAACTTATTCAAAAAAGTTGAAACGGAAGATTATAATCGAGTAGTAGAGGCTTGTGCATGTCCGTCTGGGCAGCTATCTACCATTCACCATTGTGTTGGGTGAGTAACACATTGTAACTAGGGGCATATTGTATATAATATAACGTCTTAGTTCCCAAGGTTTGTTGCACATTTCCGATGAAAATAGTGATGAATAGTTCTTACAGTGCCAATGTATGGCATGTATCAATAAGCATCAGGTATCCAATTGTACAAATTTGTATGCCTTAATTTTTTGTGCACGAAATTTAATTTGTAATTACTTGTATACGATACTATGACTAACATGGATTTGCCTACCAGAGGAATATCGATATAGCTAGATAAAAACAAAGTGTACATTACCATATATTTGACCTCTAAGAGTGTACAAATCAAATCAATATATAGAAATCGCGAGATGTAAACTTATGACACTCTTTAATAAAAGGTAACCTTAATTAACATTTACGAGATTTAGTAGTAAATCATTTCTGATGTAACTAATTAGAAGTTATGTATCTATGCTTGAAACATAGCATGTAAGTACATGGATTCAATAACATACTTCCTAGACTTTAGAAAATTTTATGTATTTAAAACTTAAGCTTAATACATACTTAACTTGTGTGGCTTACGTTAGCTGGTAACAGGGCATAGTGTAAACTCATCCAGGTTCGACTCAATGTTCTACCGGCTATCAGCAATACTATGTATTGTTGTGTTGCTTTTGAAGACAGTTAGTATTCGGTATAACTACAGGATCAAGGGACATAATAATTTTCCATGGTTAGTGGTATTTCCACAGTAGTGCAGTATTAATGACTTGCTATCAGAAGGCTAAAAAATGTTACAAAATGTTCTTCATTAATCAAAATTATAAATTAATTATTGGTAATTCTTCGGCCCTTTATCCGACCGCCAATTTCGGAGTGGACAATTTATTGCAAATAATTGGTGATATCTTCTAAAGAGATTCTGTTTAAAGAGATATTTCATTCCGAGTTGTTAGACAGAATAGAAATAGGTCAGTCAATGTGCAGGATGATGTTTAATCACCACCTTTCCTGAAACATGCTGCAATAATAGTACGAATTTTATGTCGAATATTGATAAGCGTAAAAGTATTAAATTATAAATTATAATAAGAAACTAATTATTATATTTAAAAATAAGTAAATGGATTCTTACAATAGAAAATTAATAGCATTACAATCTGTCATTAAGCTGTTCCGAGACCGTACACAAGAATATAAAAATTTAATACCCTTTTGAATTTTCGGAAAAAAGTTATGTGTATTAAGTACCAAAGAGCTGGTATATTATAATTTACCACAGGATTGTTCGCGTTCAGTCTAAATTCTTAGATAAATAGATACAACGGGGAAAAGCTAGTTTCGCCATCAATCCACCCAATGTCAATTTGTAACACCAACTTCTATGTATTAAATATTTATAATTTCTGATTTATAGTTCTCTAACCAATTTTACAACTTATGGCGATTTGATCCTTGATCTTTCAACATGACTTTGTTTCTATAATAAAAGCAGATATTATGTGTATGTCATTTCTTGCTGACCGAGGTGTGTAACGTAGTAAGTGAAACTTATATAAATTAAAGCTCATCTGTTACCTTATGCTATAATAAATAAACGACTTTTTTATAAAAAAAAGTTTAAAAAAAATATACATCTTGTAGCATGAAGTATAGGAAACTTTTTTGGTAGCAAGAACTTTTTAAAACATATATAATATTATAGTGTTTTGAATGGGTACCTACGAAGACAGACAAATTAAAATAGTAATTGTTACCAAAATTCTAGTTATTTTATCATTTAAAATAAAACATACAGAATTTTAAAACAATTATTTTAATATGTAAAACATAGATATAAATTATACTTATTCAAATCACAAGGACTTTAACTTGTGCAATTTACTTTAACTTATAAAATTTAAAATTATAATATATAAAAATATATTTGTTTACTGTGTTTATTATACCAACAAACTAATTAGATTAATTTGTAATAATTACTTATATTTCAAAAAGCAGAGATATATGTATTTAACGTGACTTCAACATATTTTAAGACTCATCTGCGATTTAATATTTATTACATTTACTGATTAAATAATCTTTAACATTCATACTGTAAATCGCCTTATTTTTAACAAATATTTAGGTAATTTAAAATTTAATTCCAAAAGAATTCTCAATTTACTGAAATTGCCTTATAATACCAAATATGACTATCAGATTCGATACTACAATTACAAAATAACGGGAGTTATACAATAAAATTATATTCTTTATAGCCGGTCTCTGATAAGTCGATAAATTTTCAAAACCGAGTATACACCGAAAGTGTATAGTCACATATGACATTTACCAGCTATATCGAATGTCAAAATATTTGCGTGCAAGAATCAGTTTAAGATTGATGAGTTTCTGTATATTATGCGGGCCGATCGACATCTTCCTATAATTGACTTATAATAATAATTGACCCCATTAGTGTTCGCTGTTGCAAGCAATAGAGATAATTAGGAACTTGGATGAATACAAAATTTTAATCAAAATAATGATTTAACTATTATGCATTTTGTAATATTAATTTTTTAAATGTCTCTGGAGAGAGTCGAGTCCGACTGCAGACTGCACCTTACAGCATGTGAATGTCTGTATGCGTGGGAAAATTCTAAAGGACGGGCTCTATACTTAATTAATTATTTAATCAGTAAAATCAAATTTGAATTCTAGAAAGGCATCACACCTCTTAGAAATATAAGATAGTTTAAATGTAAAATGTATGGTAAAAATTGTCTTTTTAATATGTTTAATAACATCGAAGCGAGTAAGATAGTCAAAGTACGCTATGGAGTGAAAACAATTCATGTTTTAGAATTGAGTAAATTGCTTACAAATAGTTAATTAATATCATTTCCGCGTTTATCTTCTTGTGGGTGGATACACCCTCATACCAGAAGTAGATAGATAGGTGAATGATATTAGTAAGGGCTTAGCACTGCCGTTAAGAAAGCTGAGGATGATGATTATATAAGGAAGATTAAATTTGTGAATAGGTCGGGAAATAATTAGATAGAAATATTAACATGTGCAGTGACTTTTAGCAGTTTACTTTAGTGAATTACTTAAAATAAGTAATGACTATAAATATGATCATATTATTAATATGATAAATATGATAAGTAATGTTTATAAATATGATTTTGTTTAAAGGCCGCTTAGGCAGGCTGGAGAGTTTGTTATGGAAGTTTGTTAATGTTTGTGTATTTGGTAATTCACATTTTATGAGCTTTGAATTTTATTCTTTAGTTTCAGTTTCTGTAATAACGTAGGCATAAAAGTAATCTAAATACAAGCATCAAAACTCTTTCAATATTTCTCCATTATTTATTAATATTATTTTATTAACATTTCATGGTGACATAATGAGTTGAAAATTATATCTTTAATAACATAATATATTATATTTAATGTTAAGAAAACTAATATAAAGAATAATGTGTATATTGCAAAGTAAAATACATGTGGATGATGTAAAGGCGTCTCCAACGGACTTCTCAAATGTATATAAGGTGTATTGTATCGTGTATTCTTAGAGGGCAAAGTACGAGCGGAAAGAATGTTCGATTAATTATATTGGCGGTTGTGATTAATTATCATCATCACCATAATTCAGCCAATATATGGGTCTCCCTAGATGTAGAAAATCTTATGTTATTTAACATTCAGTCTTATCACGGTACCTTTTCCACAATCAATCGGATGATATCACTTTAGGAACAGTTTTCTTCAATGGTCATCCGTCCCTTACATACGTGGTGCATTTTAAAGGTTGGTATGTACACTGCTAGCGACAATGCAATACTGATACTAAAGAATAATAATATACTAAAAATGTCAGACAATGTTCACAGCTTTTTTGTTATTAGACAATACAAACTGCTATGTCCCTGCAATTACACGATGTAATTTAAATGAATATTTTTAGACATACTGAAGGTACGTAACTGGATGAGGATTAATGCTGTATACCGCAAAAAAAAAAGAGTTTATTTTCGACATTTTTTAAAATCCTCTCAAAATAAAAAAATAAAACCAAATTCAAAATAAACTTTATTCAAGTGGGCTTTTACAAGCACTTTTGAATCATCAATTAACAATTAAGAAGAACCGGAAAGAAACTCAGTAGTTACTCTTTTTCAACATTTAAAAAATACAAAGTCATGTTAGTTGGGATGTAAGGGGGCGCAAACTACACCTTAGTGCCCCAAGCCAACCTCACGTGCCCGTGACGTATCCTGCCGACCAGCAAACGAGGCTCTGGCGACTGACTGACGGCGTTATAACCACCGTCAGGCAGCAGCGTCACCGTTGCGAGAAGCTACGTCCTGCGAACGCCAACCCGCCTGCCCAGCGCGGCGATTATGGGCAATTCATTCACATTCAGCACATACAGAAGCCACGGCCACCAGTTCCCGGCAGCCCCGCTATTCCTCGTCATGGTGGCGACGATGGTAACGAAGGGACGGGGGTGCTAAGAATCACCGGGCTACGGGAGGCCACCACAACCGACTGATCACAACTTGAATCGACGAGTCCTCGAAGTTGTTCAAAAATATGTCTACGTCGGGCAGACTTTGCGATTAGGTAGAAACAACCTTGAGGACGAGGTAAATAGAAGAATTCAGCTGGGTTGGGCAGCGCTGGGGAAGTATCGTCGATCCCACAGTGCCTTATGACAAAAGTCTTCAATCAGTGCGTCCTACCCGTCATGACATACGGAGCCGAAACGTGGACGTCACGTCAAGGCTGATCCACCAGCTAAAAGTCGCTCAGCGTGCTATAGAAAGGGCTATGCTCGGCGTTTCTCTGAGGGATCGCATCAGAAATGAGGTGATCCGTCAAATAACCAAAGTCATCGACATAGCCCACCGGATTAGTAAGTAACAAATATGACCAGCCCACTGCCACTTCGGCAGTGGGCTGGTCATATTTGTCGCAGAACCGACAAACGTTGGGGAAAACGCGTTCGAGAGTGGAGACCGCGTCTCGGCAAACGTAGTGTAGGACGTCCTCAGGCACGGTGGAGTGACGATTTACGCAAGGCGGCAGGCAGGAGCTGGATGCGAGTAGCCGGAGAAAGACCACAGTGGCGTGCACTTGGAGAGGCCTATGTCCAGCCGTGGACGGGTACGAGCTGATGATGTTAGTTAATACAATTATTTAATATTAATTTAAATAATTGTATTAACTAACATCATCATCTATCCTGCGTGGAAGTCAACAGGTCTTAATTCCACTATTTTATCATCTACAATGTATGTTTTACCAATGTATTTTTTATAAACCATTTGAATTTACGAAACGGCAAAGTTAAAAATGTCTGCGGAATTTTATCATAGAAACGGATACCTTGCCCCAAGAAAGATTTATTGACTGTGCGGAGTCGGAAACTTGGCGTTATAAGCTTATCCTTACTCCTATTGCATATACAATGATTATCACTGATTTTATCAAAGTGATCAATTTTACTGTGAATATCCATAATATTTTTGTAAATATATTGCGAGTGAGTATTCCTACTTTGTTAAAAAGAGCGTCTCAAGCTCCAAGATTATAAATAGACCGGATTGCTCTCTTTTGTAAAATAAAGACATACCTATTCAACTTCTGCAGCGTTACCCCAAAGTAATATGCCATTAGTTGTCTAACTTTTCTAACCGCGTATGCTGCGGAGCTGAGTCTTCCTGCTAGGGATGATAAATGGGGACTCCACTGAAGTCTCTAATATAACAAGTGTTTCTCTACTATATTGTGCATGTATTATACACATAAACCTACCTCCTGAATCAGAGTATCTATTGAAAAACTGATTCAAAATCCGTCGTGTAATTTTGAAGATCTATCTACTGGGACAAACAGCGGTAAGCGACTTTGTTTAATACTAAGTAAATATTTAGTTCTTCCGCTTTCATATCACAAATTTAATTCGCAAAGCTGCTTTGCATATAGCTTACTACATGTATGCTGAGCTACCTTGAATTTGATGGATCATAATTCTATTAATTGCTGATAAATGAACGAGTAGGATGGATATCTAGATATATTAATGAATATTTTATGCATATTAGTATGCTAATAAAAATAAATAAATTATTTTGTATGGTCTTAATTAGGGGTCAAATCCTTAGAACATGGTAGCTATTGAAATACACGTATAACAACAATACTTAATCACATATGTGAGTAAGAATAATGTCATTAAAACGTCCTCCGTGGTCGAGTGGCGTGTACACCGGTTATCATGGGTACACCACTCCAAGGTCCCGGGTTTGATTCCTGGCCGAGTCTATATAGATTATCATTAATATTCTATGTTCTCTTGGGTCTGGGTGTTTGTGGTACCGTCGTTACTTCAGATTTTCCATAACACAAGTACTTAAGCAAATGTAAGTACATTGGGATCAGGATAATGTATGTAATGTTGTCTCATGGTTATTTATTTTTTGTGTGTTTGATTTGTGATATATAAAAACGGTCCAAAAAATATAACATATGGCAAGAGTTTTAAAAACTGCTTTATAGTAAAAATTCTTGTATTTTCTCATAATACGTAGAGAAATATTTTTATTATACTTATCGTGATATCATTTATTGTACTGCGAAATACTCAAGCAATTCAAGATAAATTCTAACAGTTTTACATTACCTAAAATATATTATAAGTCTCCTTATAATGTATACAATAAGAATTCGTGCAGATGATATAATAAATATTTTTCATTAAATTTACAAAACTTTGTATGTCCATAGCTTTATGACGCATCATTATAAGATATTATTGTTTATTGAATAATGAATCAAGGCAATAATAGTTTCCAGCAAACTACAGAATTTCAAAGGTTACGCATTCTTTACTGATCCGTGCAATATATAATTTGTGGTGATCGATTCGATGCGACTTTTGAAAATCTTAAGTAAGTCACAAACAATAACACATCACTGTCACTATAGCTTTGACTGTTACTGTTTTGTTGACAATTATTTAAATGTGGAATCTTTCGCCACTGACACGAGTTAAATTAAATTTATTTATTTATTATCATGGATAAGCAGCTTCAGGAATAATGGTTTGTCTTACTGTTGAGTGGTTGTATTAAGCAAGGCAATGTTTTTATTAATAAACGTTTTATAAAACGTTTTAAGCATATTATATTATTATTTTATTATATACTATTTTATGGCAAACTCAAATTTATTTTGAGATTGGGTTAAGATAAGTTTTTGTTTGCTATTGAAAATATTTTGTTCCATTTTGATTGTTATCAACAGTAGGGTTGCTTAGTATTTAACGATTCAACGTAATTACGACTAATAATTATTAGTTAATATGGTTCAAACTTCTGTGTAGACAGTAAGTTGTATATATTCGTTACAAATCATATCAATAATCAAAGTAAAATATCGAGAATAAAATACTGCTGAATTTAAATGGTATTGTGGATTATGTAAGCCGATGTTATCGTTTAAAATTGGTTACCGACAAAATGACATATATGGACAAAATTACATAGTCACCTTATCTAAATAAATTGGTGGGTTTTATTTACATCTCCGCGACTGTATCCTGTAACGGCAACCATTTTTAAAATCGCGTCACAGTAACCAGTTCAAACGTGTTTTGCGCCTTTAAAAGTTTATTTTACAGAAGGTTTTGCTTCAATTTTCTAGTAAGTTATTTATTGTTATTTATAATTATTTCTATTAAAATCTATGAACTATACCAGTAGTCTGTGATTTCGAACATCTTAATTGCAATCCTAAGTTGTTTAATGGAAGTATGATGTTTTATTCGTTTTTGTTTACGTTTGGGCAAAATGACATACATACACAATGGACAAAATGACATACCATGTCATATAGTCAACAACTTAATTTTCATTCTGAAATTGAGCATGAGCTAGTATGTAGAATACATACAGTTATTAGAAACACGACTTTTTGACGCGTACATCACCACTACAAGAGCTTGCCTTTGACCTAGCCGAAAAAAAATGCTTTCGATCACCCTTTCAACAAGCAAGAAAAGTGCTGGACAAAAATGAATTAAAGACTCTCTAAGAAGAAATATAAAGTTGGTTAAGATGTATTTCTTGTTTCCTTTGAACACGTGCGTCATGTGCTGATGTCCCAAAGAAGTCCATATATATATATATAGATATATATACATATATATATATATATATATATATATATATATATATATATATATATATATATATATATATATATATATTTGTTAAATGTGTTCTTAAGCATTAGTATGTCATTGTGTCCGTACTATATGGATAGCATGGTTTTTGTGATTAGTTACATTTTTCTTAATATACATTTTATAATAGTTTCTACTTAATTTAAAGATTGAGTTACTGATAGTCAATAAAATAAACATGTCAAAAAACGATTTTTTTTATTAAATAAATAAATATGATTAAAAAACAAAACACCATGTCATTTTGTCCGTTCTTTCCCTAATTTTAAATATACTTAGAATCGAATCTTAAGGTGAATCTATATGTGTAAACTACATCATCATGTGTCTACTCGGCCTATTTACCATTTTACAATTGTTAATAATCGATTTAAATATTCGCATGTAAATCAAGGATATTGTGTTGCACGTAAATATCCATAAATGTGTTAAAGTTACTTATTTATAAACTTAAGATCAAAGTAACATAATAAATCTATATCGCTTGATATATATTTCATAATTTGATTATGGCATGAATCATTAATTATTTTAAAATATTTTTGGATGAGGCAGTTTTACTTAATTCGAATGTCTTTTAAAGTATAGCCAAGGTCAGTTGCACTAGGTGTGCCATAAACATAACACAATAACATTTCGATTTTATATTTTATAACTTTAATTTTATAGGCTGCTCCGGGTTCCGTACTTCGAAATAAGTTAAAAATAATGTATTTTATATAATAAAGAAACATATAAGGATATTGAGCTCATTTTAGCTCAATTCTTTTGTTAGTGCTTCGAAGTATATTTTTATTTTCGGTGAAAATGTGTACGTAAGCCCTTTCCTCCTTTAACGCGTGATCGATTTTGATGATATGATTTTTTTTTACTTGTGTGTAATATTTGTTTATATATGTACATATTGAATTTTTCGACTAATTTTTTTTTTTCGTTATTAAAATCATGTCTACTGCAGCTTTTAATATTTTTTAATTCCATACAATTAACCAAATGTATGAGCAAAGTGTGAAAGGTCCGTGAAAGATCGCTTTTATTTATAACTAATTAATTAAAAATATTAAAAAAAAAATGATATACACCTGTCGGGGATGGGCAATGGATAAATATAAAATAAGAAAAAAAGTTCTAATAAAATGTATTTATTTTACATTTTTATTTAATAAAAATAAGTATTAAAAGATACAAACAATAATAGCTATGAAACTATAATTCTGCGAATCGCTTTTGTAAGGTTATTGATGATCACAGTAAATGGGCGTGTTAAATGATATTTTATTATATGTAGAATCTTAATGGAATTACGACATACAATATAATATGAGAATAATTTGTTCGTCCTGTAAAGACTAGATAGTGCATCTATTCAAATCCATTGAAAATTTTAAAATGATAGATGGATATGCGTGAGATAAATGAGCGCAATTGTTAGATTTTCCTATATTTATATGAAAAAATCGCTTATTTTAGTAATTACTGACACTTTGTCGTGAACATTCGGCAGGTGTAATATCCCCATTACAACCAAGGCGATGTTATAGGTTACATGAAATAACTCATGCTCTTAAAGGCGGGTACAGATCAAAAGATTCGTAGGTATATTATTGTGTTAATAACATTTTGAACTTTCTGCTTGACTAGCAGTGACTGTAAATGGTGATTCATAGCGGTGATCGTGGATGCAAAGACCTTCATAAATTTTTGATGTACACCCGAATTTAGAGAGAAGACAGTGTTTATATTATCAGGAAATAACAGAGTTATGAATTGGCAGTTTTAAGTTGTACATTATATCTCTCTGACGCTTAACGTTTTCCTCTATTCTTGTATGCTGGAGGTTGACCTTGACCTGGCTGCTGAGGATTGGCTGCGATGTATTCCAGAGCTCTTTGTATTGCGGGAGGTATCGGTGGTGGAGTTGGAAGATGACTTCCCTGAAAAATAATTTTCCGTTATACCCTCATCGTCACATATTTTAAAACAGGACATAACTAACATAAAATTGTACATTTAGAGTTATATCTTGAAGTATTTAGCATAAATGCAACAGCGCTACAGTATTATTAAGATCGTATGTAGATCTGTGGTACGCATTGCGCGATAATAATGCAGTTAGTAGACAATATCTGTCCTACAAACAGGTATGTGTTTTGGTAAAGAATATGTTAATATTATGCAAAGAATTGTTCTTGCTTCTAAACTTGTTGCGAGACTATAAATGGAGATGTCCATCGAGTTCATGATAACGAGCTCATTTTTATATGCATATGGAAGATGTACGTGAGATGAAGGATGCAACACAAGCTTTATAAGGTAATTATAGTATAATTAGCTCGTTTTAAATTTTTTGAATCGAATTAAGTAACGTCTGTATATATTCCTTTGCTCTGTTAGGCTTTCTCTGATCCAAGCCATTATACCAATTATACCAATAATTATTATACCAAGTTGCCCCTTTTGTTAGATAAATATATTGCATACAGGATGTTTTTTTCACCAACCGGACTCACGAACTCACGGACTTCACAAGTATTCTATACACCGGGTCCATTAACAACTCATAGTTTACTAGTTAAGCCAATCCCAATTCAAAACTACCATGCAAGTGTTTTACCTGTATTATGTAACGAGTATAAGGCCTTCGCTTCTAGGGAATGACATAAAACTGTCGGTGATGTTTGATGTTTCGTATTAATTATCCAAAAGTAATTTGGATGTATTACGTAAACATTTTATATTTTATGCTAAATTAATTATATCCAATAAAAGAAACTGACAATTCATATGAAACACATGAGATTTATTACTAAAATATTGAAATCAGTTCAAATTCAAATTTGGTAGCTGTTGCTATATTACCCGATAAAGTTGCGTAGGCGTCGTAAACTATAAGTAAGCTTGATTGGTAATGGCCTAGTTTGTTTCGACGTATTAAAGATATTCATATCAGTGTCACATCAACATTAAGACCATTTCCCATTTCCCAAGAACGGGTCACGGGTCGACATTTGATATTTTGAAGTGACATTTACACATATAAATTGGCCAACTCACACCCGCGCCTGTTCTGCACTGACATCTTCTATAGGTCCTTACGTAATAACTATGATTCAGGCTTTCAAGGCATAATTTGTGCTAGAACCACTCCCATCTAGGTATTTCAGTTTGAATTTATAATTCCTAACAAAACTTTTTTTTTAGTCTTACAACATTTGTTCGTTGATATATAAAGAGGTGTTTTTACAAGTATTACGCAATTGTTTAAAGAATTAGTAACAAAAGATTTTCGTAACAAGGAAAGTAGTCAAACAGCCAAATTATATAATAGCTAGTTAAAGAAAAATCGTAACGATCAATCAAAACATTTAAAACAAATGCTGATTATTGTCAATTATATGCGTTTATTGTTCATAGTCGTACTTGTTGAGATCACACTGATTATGACGAACCTTTCCAAATGAATATTGTGTGGTCTTACATTTGTAAATGTCATATAAATAAAAACTATAGTTTCTTATTCTTCAGTAGGTCAATGCTGATTACATATATATGCATTGTGAATTTGGAGTAAAGTACAATTGGCAAACTTTAATACTTAAAACAAAGATGAAAAGTTCATAACCTGATCCATTAAAAAAAGAAAAATAGAACAAACTTATATTCTTATGAAAACATTTTTTTTTTTCATTATTGCGTAAAATCTTTCTTTTTTCTTATCAATCATATAAATTTAGATAATATGCCATCAGTTATTTTAGTACGCCGGATTCCGCGACACATCTGTCAGTTACATAGCTATTACCGAACGAAAGATGTCAAGGTTTTTGTGTGCCGGTGTAGGGTCAGGTGAATAGCATTATAAAAGACGATAAATAAATACTTTATCACTGCGCAACGATTCGTTTTATTTTCTCGTTTTCTGTATAAAGTTTAATGTACTTTTATTGAGTTCAGATTATATTGAATTAAATTAAGTCGTATTAGTATTTGAATAAGGAAGAATTTGTAAAATGTGATGTACATTTAAGGGTAATACCATAAACAAATATGTAAAAAGTATGAATAATTATAATGACTTCTACAGAATGTTCAGACGGAAGCGGTATAATCGCAAACAAAAATGGTAAAGCGCTTGAAGATCTACAACAGTCATCTTTAGATAACATCAAGTATACTCGTTGTGACTACGAAATGGGTTTTTAAAATCATCGCGAAAAGTTTATGTGTCTGAGTTATTTTAATAGTAAATAATACAAAATATTTACGTGGATTAACTCTGCTTAAGACAAAATAGATATAGGTATTATTCCTTTTGCTTCCGATTGAATGAATTTTTAATGAGTGATACAAAGAATGTTAGGAAAATGTTTATGTTAGGAAAAGTCTTACACGACAAACATCTTGAGAATCAAATAACAGTTTAGGAATATAACGTACAGTACGTATACAAAACAGAAGTTTTGTCATACAAACATCTATTTTCTCGAAGCACCTTATAAAAGTATTTTTTAAAGGTGCCTCGATATTTACGTTATCCCCATGTTATTCCTTTTATCTGTTGCATACATTTTTAATTACATTACAAAATGCATTGGGGTTATTCTATGCGTCATAAATGTAATTGTATTGGTTTGGTAAGCTATTCATTGCTTTTTTCACCGAGCAACAGTTATGACATATTTCGGGTAAGGCGATCATCAGCAAGGGAGATCAGCTAACTGCGCAGTACAACAGTACACGTATAAGTGTGTGGGTAAAAAAAGTGCACCCCAATTCCTGTCAGACTCGGTATCAATGACTTCACGTGCTTACTTTGTGTCATTAACTAAAATGAGACTGCTATTGAGAATTTCTCGCAATAATACTTTCATTTTATTGGACTGACCAAAAGGCTTGTTACCAACATACCTTGGAATTCACAGTCTTATAAGCTAAACACTCAATGAAACAGGCAACTAATATTTAAATGATCTTACCTGAGGCTGGAACCCATTTTCATCTGCGACGTATGTGAGAGCGATGGGTGACCCATCTGGTGCCTTGTAGCTGACACTACCCTCGGCGACTTGTATCTCCTTACCTTCACCTTGTCCGAAATTCTTAACATATCCTTTCTCTTGCGCTGCTATTTCGTTACCAGTTTCGAATCTAAATAAAAACAAATTAAAGATTACAACAACTGTCATGTGAAACTATTCTTCTTATTACATATTAAGCAAAGTGCTTACAATAATACAAAAATAAGTTTCACACGGTGATTACTTGTATTACGAAGATGAAAATAAGCTTATCTATAGCTTGGAATATTTTATTCATTAATGTCTTATGTTATCGAAGATTGTAATTAACAGCCAATTCAATTAAATCAAAATGTACTTTATGGGCCGCGATGGTCATACATGCAAACAAAATCTATTTAGAAGAGCTTAATAAAAAGTGTAATACGTAACTTAGACGCCTACATAGACAAAACCTAGTTGGTTTGAAGCTTGCACAATTTTATTGAATCAACAAGTTGGCGGTATCGCCTAGTGATATCTAACGTAACTTTAAATGTGAAGAAATTTAGAAACTCTAGAACATATCATACTACATAATCTCATTATACCATATATCACATATTATGCTACATAATCTCAGTATACAATATAAATATTATCATTTATAATTACTGTTTGTTGAAATTTCAAATTTCATTTATTACTATTAATGACATTTATTTTTATATAATGTAACAATTATTTTTTGTACGATCTTTGTTAATGTTATTTTGTTCAGTTTGATGGAAATTTTCGCAGTAATTTGAATTTAGACAGAACGAAATATGGTAGCAGTGACGTGATGGAATTTCGTCTACAGTGAATCAAAAAGACTATCATATGAAAACATATGTAAATTGTCTTTGATTTCTATCCCGTCACACACACGCATTTAGTACGATGAAACGGATATCCAACACAACATGCGATTTCTAGCAGTGGCTTTTAAAACATCAGACTGCAACACTTTTCACAATTTTTTGTGTCCTGTTAGGAATTTTACCGTAAGAGTTTTGGAGCTACTTAATCACTATAGTAGCGGAGCGGTTGTAGAATAATACAGAGCTTCATCACCTTTCGTATTTCAAAAAGGACGGATAAGAGGAAGAGTCGAGGATCAGTAAGGTTTTGTGTCTTAACAGAAAATAATTGTAGACCTCAGTCCGAAAAAGTACTTACGCCCATTTATAGGATCCATCTACATTTGGTCCGTCTGATTCAAAGCGAAGTATAGGTATGGGATCATTTCCTCTCTGCGGTTGCGCATTTAAGCTGACAACTAGCAAACTAATGAAAATTATCGAGATCTGTAACAAAAATGAATATTTGTTTATCATTGTAAAAAATAGTTCATCATATATCATATTAGCGATTGAACCGTGGTTCAGAATTTCAACTCATGAAATGACTAGTCGCGACTTCAAATGATAACAATTCGTTATGATATATTTTCTATACTAGTTCAATTCTAAGGACAGTGCATTTTTAATACTTAATTACTATTACTTGATTCTACATACCGAATTAGGTCCAGAAGAACGAACTCCTCGCATTCAACAGTATAGATTCGGAATTTTATGTACTACAAAAGGCTCATTTTTGAGTCTGCTATTTAAATTTATACTATTAAATTAGTATTGGTGATTTCATTACAAATATTAAAAACGCCTGACATTATTTTATAGCAATAAATTGTAGGGTAATAATTGATATTATAATATGAGCAGGCTATTTAAATTATAATTGAATGGCTACCATTCAATCATAAGTAATGGTGTATATTACGTTTTTGTTACTTTATACTTAACGCAATACAATCCAAACTAATTGATGGTCATTTACTATGTTTATTAATAAAAAAATACATTATAGCATCTGATAATATAGACATTTAAAAATAGTTAAAACTATTTGTATTTGTTTACCTATATTAAAATTAAAAAAAATAAGAATATTATGACAAATAATCAAAAAATCAACAAAAAAATATATATTTTATAAGTAAGATTTTGGTACGCATTTTACTTATTTATTTTTAAGTATACGAAGCAACTACCGCAGTAGGTATTTGATAACAATATAATACTAAGCAAATCTCCATGAACTTAAAAGAAAATGAAGGGAAGCATGTGATACGTCATACTTTAATATCCTGTAAGCCATCGTTGTTTCTTTGTCCTTTTATTTTATTATTTTTTTGTATTATATTATATGTATGTATATATTTATTTATAGTTATATGTATGTGTATTGTTATATTTTATATGCTTTATAACATTTATCAAAATTATTGTACCCCTTCACAACTGGTTGTTTTACAACCAGTTCTCTGCCCAAAGGTTGCCTGGAAGAGATCCCTGTTTTAAGCGATAAGGCCGCCTGGTGCATTCATGTAGTTTACAATGTTAATCCTTAGGTATAATGTAACATTAAGTGTTGGTGCAATAAAGCATATATGAATAAAATCATTGCCATCGTACTCATCTAAAGCGTACCGTGAACGGTTCAAATGTTACAACCGGAATGAGGAAAGAAAGGGTTTCGTGACCTGACGCCTATCTTGCATAAATTAATGCGATTCTCGGACGAAAAGTGCACTATAAACTTCAGCAACTTATAATATCTTTAAACTTTATTATTATTATAGACAAAATTTAATATTTGTTATATATTTTTTACGTTGATATATTTAAATTACTTATTAAATCATAATTCACAAATTCATCACAACTGTATAAAAATCAGTAATATTCATGTATATACAAAATAACATTTAAAAAAAAACATTGACTTTTAACTACAAACTGGCATTTCATGGGAAGATAAAGCTTTTGCTCCTCTAAATCAGCAGCCGTTATCTCGTCATGTTTTAATTTCATTTCATGAAAGTGGTTTCTTTTCAATTATTCTTAAACCGTATACGAAATTTTTGTTAATGTTTTATAAATAATAATAAAATAGATTACTCTATTTCTAATCTGCCCAACTGAACGCACAAGCGACTGAAATTATTCCACTTAGAACCTTTAATTAGCAAAGTGTCCAAAATGAAGGGATGGTAACGCCTCCGAAATTATGATTACATAACGATAGTAATGGCACACGCAACAGGCAGCTAATTTCCTCATACATACATATATTCAACTACCACGTAAATATCTTCTTTGAGAATTATAATATAAAAACGATAATAATTATGATATTAAATGCAATAGGTCTCACCATGTTGTACGTGGCTGGACAATGATATCAGGTCTGGATTCTCTAAGCCTCACCACAAGTATGTGAACAGTGACACTGCCTTAGGTTTATATACCAGCTTCTTTACCTCTGAACTTCGTGCGACCTGAGCGCATCCCGACGATTCATCTAACGAAACGCACATTAGCTAACTTATGAATATATTTATTGAACGCACACATAACAAATGCATTTTAAACAATAAGTTACTAATGGATACCCATTATAAGTAATTACAGTTTTATTGAATCCTTGATAGGAATTGTATTTTACATTTATTGTTAGCATCGCCAATTTCGGATGATCTTTGTTATTGTATAAATTGAACCCACGATTCATTAATGACTATAAACTTTTGATATTTATTTATCGCTAAACAATTATTATTATCATGAGGAAGCTCGCGTTAATTTAACAATTGATATCAAATTAGTGGTTCTATTGCGGCTTATAATAAAATAAGCTTATTATATCTCATTAATACTTTTGTAACAAGCAATATACTAAGTAAATATAGAATAAAACTTATCGAATCAGTTCATTGGGAGGCAGAATCTTTAGTAAACTACTTCGTTATAACACGCAAAGGTAAGAGAAAATACACCAAAACAAACTTCAATATTCTTGGTTGTAAGGCTTTGTGCAAACCCATCTAGTTAAACACGTATGACCAAACAACAGTCTAGCCTGTAGAACTACAGGCACACGGGACATAACATTTCAGTTCCATAACTTGATGGCGCAATGACGATGTAAGGGATGTGTTGATATTTTTATATATGCAGTGCGAGCTAATGTTACTCGTTAGTTATTTTAGTAACATTCAGCCTTTATTTCATAAGCTAGTCATAATTAAGAATCACACAAAAACTTCTTATAATGTGTTATTTCTTAAGCAACATCATTATTATCATATCAAATTAAGTTATTATCATTACGGACTACGTTGCGACTATATACGGCCACGGCAAAATCGAATAAAAAAACAATTAATACTCTCAGCTCACTGAATGTGATGATTTACCGAAATATCTTGGGACGCCCTGATCCTGGTGGAAGTAACACGTGACCATAAAACAGACGAACATCAAAATGATCATCAAAGGAACCGTCGCATCGACGCAAATACTAAATTGAATTTTGATAAGTATTAGACAAATTGGTTTACAGTCTGTGATGACTTATTATTTCATTTACGTATCAGTAGAACGTATCTTATATTGACTACTGATTATATTATTCTTATTTTATTTTATTGTTAAAAATATAATAATTCTTCTTATCGCTTATGTCTTATGAATTGTACATTGTAAATTTTCGATACCGTATGTTGCAAGTTATCTATATACTCTAAGTATTAATATTAATTAAATTCATAATAATACTAGTAGCTGACGACAGTTGTTTATTTCTTATAGTTTCATCAAAGCAAGTATTAAATAGAATGAAAGTACATATACACTTATATATGAATACAGGCACTTGTTCTAGCTATTGTTTTTTTTTAATAATATGAATACTAATAATACTAAAAAAATAATGCTAAGGTCAAATAAATAAGATTCAGTGATCATTGACATTATTACCCAAACATATTACGCTATTCAATTTTATCGCTTGAAAGAATGACGTAGAAAAATATTTTATGGCACAGAGAATGATTAGACGTAGGTGCGAATACAAAAACAACATAACAAACATAAAAATATAAAAATACGATGAAAACATAACAATTCTCGGAGTACTATAATAAAAAATAGATTTTTTTTTGAATGGAACCATGATCATGCTTATGCAAAATACAGTCGTCACAAATTTGACAATCTCTTGACTATCGAAATATAAACATAACCCTAAACATTTGTAAATAAATCAATGCGTTGTTTTATAGTCAAAACCACTTTATTTACCTACACAACATTTATTACTGAGGTCGTTACTGTATAAATTGAGTTATACTAAATTCAACATCAACATTACATAGTACTATTAACAAAATATATAAAAACCTTATATTTGCGATATTAACAACATCTTTCAATACATTAACTTGTTCAAGGAATTATTAAATATAACATAGGAAAATGTAGTATGGGAACACGCTGTATAATGTCAAGGCTTAGATGTTATACGATTTACGGATCTAAGATAAATATTTTTATCTTTGTTGGAAAATTAGCAGTAGCATTATCAAGCTCTGTATACACAGGTATTATACAATTTCTATAATTATTAACTTGAACAATTCACCAGTTACCTATAATTTTTCAAATTAGGGTAAGATTTAACGTTTAACAGTAATTCGAAAGACAACATTTAATTTTAATATTTTTAAGACAATTTGTTTGTATTATCTGTTTTGACAATATGATAAATATACACACAAAAAATATTGATAAATGCACAAGAAAAAAGTTATAAATGAAACAAAAATATACGTCATATAATAAACATTGAACTTTGTTAATTAACATTGCAAATAGCAGTTTCAGCTACGTCTTTTTAGTTTTCAGTTTTCATTGGCTCAGATTTTCTGAGCCAATTTCTGTTATTTTCTTTAAGAATGCTATAAGTAAAAGAAAACGTAACAGCTGTCAATTTCCTCCTTTTATAGTAGGGGCTGTAGTTAGTAGACTGATATGGGGTATATCAGCCCCTGTACAAAAGAATGCTATCTGACTCATACAGATGAGCTGTTTTTCTTCACCGTCGAATACTAGAAGAGTTGTAATCGTAAGAGATACAAATACATATGTGTTCCAACTACGGAATCATCTCGGATCATTTTTAAGGAATATTTTTAGTAGTATGAAATAAATCTGACCTAGATATTGAACAAAACAAGTCTAAACTCTCTAAGCTTTTGCTGAACAATATGCAATAATTTGCATGCACATGAAAGTGATGTTATTCAGTACATCATTGTACCTTATTATCCAATGATTGCCAAATAATATTGCAAAGCAGCCAAAGTGTTAACAAGTGAATCTGACATATAGTGGCAGGCTAATCAAATGTTTTATTAAATAGAAACCGTTCATTATGGTTTATTTCACCATCGTGCAAGACTTGACTTGTCCATAAAGGCCAAGTATATATTTAGTAATACATATACAAATCGCCCATAAATGATCTGCAAATCCTGTTTTGCGGGTGGTATTTGATGACACTTATAAAATACATACGATCAATGTAACGAGAATAAATTTACATTATCTGAATTATTGCGTTTAATAACTTATGAATCAATAATTATAGTGTACTTCTGGTATTTGCTTATCATGCGACTTTTTATATAAAATCTTAAATTGTATTAATTAATATTATTGTTAAGAATCGTGTTGTGTGACTGGCTAGTCCGTTTTCTTTTTTAAATATATCTTTATTAATTTAGTTGTACTACCAAGATTATATATATTTGCACTACTGTAAAAACATATGTCAGTCATATCATATATAAAAAAAAAAACACTATTACTGATAGAGGCCTTACTTTTTATTAAATTAATCTGTATAACTTTTTTTATCTATCTATTCATAATGATTAGGTTCATGATGGTGATGATTAGAATGTTAGCAGTATCGTATAAAGCCACATGCGGTGAAACAAAAATATATAAAATAAAAAATATAACATAAAAATGATTAAATTACCGAAATAAACAAATGTTACCAAAATCAAAGTCAAAATATTCATTTTTCAAGTTAATATGCTCATAAGAGCACATCTGAGTCATAGTCGGTACAGTTTTGAATTAAATGTAAAACATCGGTTCGTAAATTTTACATAGTGTCTGCCGCGAAGAGCCAGTAAGATACAGTACCTAAGCATAGTAGTTACTGTTTTCCACAATTTACAGAGCATTTCGGTAAAAGAAAACATCCACGGTATTTTATTTGTACCATAATCTTGTGTGTGATTGTCATATTTAACCTTGTTTTTTGATATGTGCTTAATTTTTAAATATGACAAGCTATGAATACTTTTATGTAAACGAATACCGTGCCCCAGAAAGGAAGTACTATTTTTGCCAAGTGGGAAACGAGGTGTTATTAGTTTATCTTTGCTCCTCGTGTCTATACAATGATTGTTATCGTTTCTTTGGAAAATATCTATAGTATTATGAATATACATAATACAAAGTATTATGATAAACTGATCCTATGATATTACGCCATTATGCAAACTGTTGTCATGATGAAAGTAAATGTCCTTTCGTAATATGGTAAGATACCTAGCACATTCCACCCCAAGAAACAAGTAAACAAAAGTATTTAAAACATGTATTCACGTTAATTTTCTTGATTTAGTTTTGTTCAACATACTAATATTATATTTTTCGAAATATAATGTAACTACACAGACTGCGTTTATGTGAAATATTATTTATGTTTTTATACAGAGCGGTGAACATTAGTATTGGCCTTCTCAACACTTTATCGTTTTACTAGTAAGAAATAACTTGTCTGTATAAATAATTAATACAATAATACAAACTGAAACCTCGGCATTGTCCGCGTCTCTCGATTTACGCCTCTTGAAGGGAAAAAAGATAGGCTATGTCTGTCCTTTTTATTCATTACATCGTTCCGAATTTCATTTGTTAAATAGTGCAAATACGATTAACATTTTTATATGTACCTAAATTTGTATGAATATTAAATTCGAGACAGCATTTTAGTTTAATTTTCATACGTAGCGGAAATCTAACCAACTTCTTGATGTTTGCTGTCAAATAACTCTGCATTATACGCGTCGTACCTAAGTATTTAACGTCAATCTGAAAGTTAATAATAATTATAGCCTCATGTCTTCTTATTGCAATAATTATATTCTTATAAAATAAAAATCTTGACAAAACGCCTGCTTTTTATTTAATAGCTATAGTAGCAATTTTATAAAAATAAAACAGGTCAATTTTCGTTTGCTTTAATTCGATACGTTTAAATTCACCCCATTATTATAGTGAGATTTTATCAAGACAAAGGTAAATAAAAAGCAATGAAATTATCTATGCTTTAATATAATATTTTTTATGACTTTCCAAAATACACTCAGTGTTTCTTTAAAAGATAAATGTTTTTTTTTTTTTTTTTTTTTTTTTTTTTTTTTTTTTTTTTATGGTATAGGTTGGCGGACGAGCATATGGGCCACCTGATGGTAAGTGGTGACCATCGCCCATAGACATTAACGCTGTAAGAATTATTAACTATTCCTTACATCGTCAATGTGCCACCAACCTTGGGAACTAAGATGTTATGTCCCTTGTGCCTGTAGTTACACTGGCTCATTCACCCTTCAGACCGGAACACAACAATACTGAGTACTGTTGTTTGGCGGTAGAATAACTGATGAGTGGGTGGTACCTACCCAGACGGGCTTGCACAAAGCCCTACCACCAAGCATGCTTATTTACATAAGAAATTATAGTCTGTTACGTTGGTAAAACAGCTGATTTGGATTTGACTCTAATGCTGGAAAGATGTTGGAAAAATCTTTCACTTACAGATTTCCTTAACCTAGACCATTTCAACCCCAAAAAGAGGAAGAAGTATGCGCGTTACTAGAAAAATAACCATTTATCGTATCGCCACAATTTGAAAAAAATTCGATAGCCACTACAGCCACTACACTAGTATCGAAATATTCGGCGTTAATATTTCGAGCCTCGTTTCGTTTCGTGGTCAATTGGAAGGCAAAGCCAAATTGGCAGTGACAGTATTTTACGTCGGCCCATCGACAAAACTTGGCGGAAAACATGTGGGGCCACCCACATGGAGTACTGCTCCCACTACTGGTGGGTGCTCCCCAGTACCAGCTCCTTCCACTCGACTGTATCCAACTCTCGAATTATCGACAATCAAGCCCTTTCCGATCTGCTCGATCCTTTGGCTTTGTGTAGAGATGTTGGATTACTCTGCAATTGCATCGAGGAATTATTGGTATTAATCCCGGCTGCTGAATTTCACCTTTGGACATCTCATAAAATTCAAAGTATCACCCGTACCACCTCGATGTCCGAAATTCCAAAAAATTATACATAGAAAGTTGCCTTTCTCTTATTTTTATTATTTCTTTTTAAATAATTATAATATTCACTCATTATTAAAATTAAAATAAATGACTGTCAAAAACATAACGAAATCGACTTCAAAAATTTATCTGCAAGTACACATAAACTGAAAATTTAAAAGCAATATTTACTCAGGCGCGCCATATTAAATAATATTAGTAGATAAAGACGCAAGTTAAAAGAAGTGTTTTTAAAACATCAAAAAGAGCGGGTATCAATTATTAAAGTCCCATTTTTTCTTAAAAAAAAACTAAAATAGACATGTGTCATGCAAGTTTTACATAACATTAGATGCTATTTCTGAAATTATTACATTTCCATTGAGAATTCTAAGGTCCAATCATGAGGCACTTTATCTCGGATGACCTATAAAAGGACTTTGTCTTTATACACATGTCTCTTTGTCACTAAAAAAATCCTTCCGTCGATCTTTGGACACTAAATTTAACAAGGATATTGTCTTCCGTGGCTGTTAAGTAGGTGTATGGACGAGTTAAGGTGTATGTATATGGTTGCATTTACATATCAATAGAACTACCTACTCTGTGGTAAAAAAACTCTAAGTTAAATCGCACTTCACGTAAAGATGTAAAAATAACTATTAGTTAAAGAGGCCACATTTACATGCAATTTAAATTTTCTTATTCTGTAGTTATTGTTTCTGTAATTAAGTTGATGCAATAACTAATCCCGCTTTTTTGTCATTTCATGTTTATTATACACTCGACATCTTCTTGTAATGAATTTAAATAAATTTGTGGGCTCGGCTAAGTCATGCGTAGGTCTTATGGTCGATTTCACTAAAACGATTTGATGCGACTGATTGAACATAAAATTGAATGTTCAGTAGATGCTTTTAGATTTCCTAACAGATTTCAAATGTAATTACGATTGCAACAAAACTGCGATCGTAACGTCAGTCAGCTCATAAGTTAATTGTATTCAAAATACCTTATAATATATCTAAATATAAATTATAAGATCAAGAAATGTACGTTAGTCTCGTCAATAGTATAATCTTAAAGTGTCTGAAATACTTCTCAGATAAAAATATAATAATAAATAGATATAATAACAATGTTCTCCTAAATCTCTGCATCTTGCATAATTTAAGTATTACGAAAAACCTCCCTCATTTATTGATAAAGGTTATTAATAAATTACTTTTTAGGGTAATGAATATTTATTATTGTCCATGCTTATTCGCTTAAAAGTAATTTCAGTCCTTAACTAGGAATACATTCCGCTAGAAAAGGAGATAGGAAAGTAACTCTACACGTTCTTTTTACCTCCACCCGAATCCTAAAAGACGAAAGGACTAATCGGCGCTATTCTTGGTACTTTCAGTGTATTCAGGGCATCTCAACTTTGGAAGTCTACTTAAGCAGGTCTAACGGAATGTGTAGTGTACTTTAAAATGTCGATTTACAGAAGGAACTATCCTAACTGACAAATCATTATTATCAGGATAACATAAGGTTGTATAAAGACTTGGAATTTGATGGAGGCAATGTAGAAAAGCACTATTAAAGCGGTGAACACTCATTCAATATTTAACTTACCTTATTATCCTGTGTGATAGTTTTGGTTTTAAGGTTAGATAAACGTGATGGCCGTTTTATGCACAAATATACAAAAAGTAAAACATCAAGTGAGTAAGTGAGGCTCTGGGTCATAGTATTCAAATGAAAATTACAATGATACACGTTGGTCATTCATTATGATGAGCCTCGTGAGTTACAAATGCAGAAGAACTTTCATCATTCCAATAATTTTTTTTTTTTACAAAAATGCAATAGGTCCAGACTAGCATTACTTGTGCATTATATCGTAATAAATGCAACAATAGAATATCATACTTTCTTACCTTACTACAGAGTAATCGGTTTTTAACGTATATATAATTATATGTATATCATTCTGCCGATATTTAGTATATTTGGTCGCTTGTACAACTTTCGTGTTATGTACTACCAAAGACGAAGTCTTAATCGTGTACTATAGAACCTTTTGATAATGATAATCCCTTCTACCATCATCGTGCATTTCAGTTAAAAATAATGCTGTTCCTGATCGTAGTATCAAGAAGTAGTAGAGGTAGAAGACCAAAGAATTAAATAAGATACAATTGTTTCAAGAATGATGTTTTAACTTGTCTTGCTTCAGATTTAAATAACATCCGGTATTTGTCAAACGATTTGACTAAGAACTCTTACTGAGTATATTTAATAGCTCTACTCCGGTGTAGGTCGGTACCTGGTTTTGTTACGACGTTTTTCAATACAGTAAAGAACATGAATATTTAGTATTGCTCTCTTGAGGATATAATTATGAAATCTTCAATCAATTTTTACGCAAAACCACTGGATAATTTTGGCTCATCGGCTTCACAATGAGTTGAATACCAGCTATAGAATTATTATATGACTACATATATATGTAAGTTATAGAATAACCGGTGAGTTGTGTGATAAAGGAGTAATACCCGACTTTATTGCCTCAACAAAACACTAATGTTCTATTAGGTATACTGAATCTTCTGTTAAGTAAAAGATAATTGCAGCTAGAATCTTTCTAACTAATTGGTACAAATTTAATCACATACTTTGTCATACTAAATCTGACCAAATGATCGAACTACTTGTAAGTTACAAAATACTTGTAAGTGCGCGTATTATAATGAAAGGAAATCTAAATGAATAAGAATTAGTAATATTTTAACAGTTTATTATATCAAATTAATGATAAGTTGTATAAAAATATGTACAAAAGTATAAAGTGTATACTGGTACAATTAAATTAGTAGCTTATGCTCATTGTATCATATTATAACAAAAACCAACAAGTCTATAATTCTAAAGGGTGAGTATTAATTCAGTATAAAATGTTCAATAATAATGAGCCCAGTATAATTGTACCAGATAACTATACGAGAATTGTTTGAATGTACTTCTTCGTGTTATAATTACGAGAGTTCGGATATATTCTGAATAAATTCTAAATTCCTAAAAATTAAGTTAACATTATAAATGTCAAATGGCATTATACAAGACAGTCTGTTTGATATCAAATTAGAACTAGGTTTGTAAAATTTACACTCTTAATACGAATATTTTGTAATCTGGCATTTTTAGTTGATCTGCACTTTTCAGTTCCATATTTAATATCTATAACGAATGACTTTCGGCATGCTCACAGAGCACTAGTACTAATCACAATTGATAATGTGACACTATTATTATTATTGCTTGATACGAGTAGAATGGGTATAGTCACTCAATTCACAGTAAGCGGTCACTGTCTAAGTTTACTGTTGGTAGTATTGACCTTTGTAGTCAAGAGCGGCTTTCGCTTCGTTTTGTCTTGCTGATTCAGGGTTTTTGGATTCAAGGGCGGTACGTTCCTGAAAATTATATTAAAAATTAAATTATGACTATAAATATATATGTTTGATTTAAATATAGGTATGAAATAATCTACCGATATCATTCGTTTATGTAGTATTCATAGTAATCAATATATTTATATATTTATTATCAAACTGTGCCATAATTTATAAATTTGCTTAATTAAAAAAATTAAATTCACAGAGAAAAGAATGTGTAAAACAAACAAGCAAATAGCTTTTGTGGAACCTTCGTTGTGTACCAACACATCTATAGAAATATTTCTGTTATTTATTTAATTTAATTACCTCGTTAGCCTTAATTCCAGCGTAGATGAGGTCAAGACCTTTTTGGATTTCGGGGGACACGGGGGGAGGGGTTGGGATATGGTCACCCTTGACTCTGAAACCGAACTCGTCAGCGGTGTATTCGACGGTGATGATTTGACCGTCGGGGGCGGTGTAGGTGTAGGAACCCTCTTGCACGAGAGCTGGGATGTTTTCGTTTTCACTGTTCAGCACATTCCTCAGGTAACCATTTTCTTGAGCCTGGATATTGTTACCGGTTTCGTATCTGTAAATTATATCAGTTGCAAATTTTTATAAAAAATTAGAATTACAATTTATAGAAATGGAAGCCATATATATTATTTAGTTTATATTATTAAAAACATATTTGTGAAGTAATACTGCTAACATTAAAATGATAAATAACTACAAATGCTATCGTTTGTTCAAACATGAGTGAGGAAATACAGACACATTCATTTCTGGTACATTGACATTTTATCAATTAGGTACAAAGTGAAAGGAATAATATTAATAGTTAACTAGCTTCGGCGCCTAGATTTTTTCTTTATTTCTGTTTTGATTGAGTAAATGTTGGTAAATAAGAAAATCAAGACATAATATTTTTAACATTTAACACCTATTTATTATTTGATAATTTTAATAAAATCTGGTGACTGAATATTGCATGTCCTTATTGTAAAATTTTAAACAAATTAGTCAATAAATATTGTATGTTTTTAGACGTGTCAGAATTGAAATAGTTTTAAAGATTGCGTGGACAATCATTAAAGTATCATAAAACAACTCGTAAGAGATTGCGTTCATGATATAATCTGTACATAAAAATAATTAATTATTATTTATGTGAACTGTTCTATTAATAATTGAGTATTATAAGAAATGTAAAACTTCTCGAAACGGTTAATTTGTTTTATCATCTTTTCTAACTTTTCACTCATCATTTAATACAATATTGTTCGAAAGAGTATACCATATACTAACAAAAGTAACAAGACATATTTAAGGTATTGATCAAATACACGAATTATTATTCGTGTAGCTTGGTATTTCATAAAAAAATTAAAATACTATTGTAGATACAAAAGAAGATTAAATATATTGTCACTATAATTACTTAATTTATTCCTCAGATACTATGACTCCGTATCTATTAAAACGATTCTTGAATCACATTGGTAAATAAAATGTATTAAAAAAATATATAGGTAGGTATTACTTACGAAGTTTTGTAGCTGCCATCAGTACCCTGTTCCTTGTCGAAACGGATGATAGGAATGAAAGTAGTTGTGTCGATCTGTACTTTAGGCCTGAAGTCCGGAGGAGACTGTCTGTAGTCTTGTTGTGGTTGGTAGTTATTGTAATTTTGCTCAGCGGTGGCTTGGTCATCTTCAGGCTTGAGGGATAATTTTCTCTGAGGAAGGGCAGCCGCAAGCGCCAGCGCAGCAGACAACACGATCTGTAAATTACAAAACTTACAATTACATAAAGAAATGTTGAAAACGATGTAATGATTATTGTATTGTTGTAAGGAATAATGAGTCGAGATGATGTCAGACAGAGAAGAGCTTAATCATATTCGCGATGTCGTAAGATACCTTATCTCGTGAGCGGATACAATAGGTAACGAATTGCGACAGAGGCTTATTCGCCACGCCGCTTGGGCGAAAGCAGGTCCCGGTAAAACATGTATTGACACTACACATCTACACTTGCTGCATTGTTTTCATTCAGACGTGTTAAACTTTTGTTACGTTTTAACATTGAACACCGTATCGACGTGTTTGCGCTTACGTAACTTGCAGAAAAATCGTGAGCAATATGACCTAACTTATATCGATTATTTTAAGGATATTTAATCTAATTTGCTACAGTAAATTATTCAATCCTATTTATTGAAACACTAATTGAATAACTAAAATAAAAAATATTAAAAAATGATATTTAAATTATAATTTAAAATTTAGGTATGACAAAATTTTATATCTATTTTAAATTCTTATAAGTATGTATGACATCTAATAAAAACATCATGCATTATTTATTGAGATATATTTAAATTAAATTAAGAGTATCATCAATAGTTATATATGGCAATCATTAAAATTCACAGACGGCTTAAAATACCAAGAAAGGGTCGAAGAGTAATATGTCAAGGTCGTGAATCCTATTAAAATAATTTACATATTAAATATTAGAGTAGGCATAAATGAATAATAATGTGACATCGATTTGGTAAGAGCATGTTACCGCACGCTTTCAATGGTGGTAATCAAATAACCACAAAATATATTAGGGTCATACGGTATTATTAAGAACATGTATTATCAGAACATCCAATTTCTAAAGAGTGTAATTTACTTTTAATTTTTTTTCTCTAAATAGACAGAACAAAAAGAATTTATATACTAACATTCGACGGTAGTCGAAAGTCTGGACAATGAAAAAAAAGAAAACCGAAAACAGATCACTTGTTTGTCTATAGTAGTAAAATAGAAAAAATAAAATGAAATTATGTAAAAAAACTAATATTACAATTTCGATTTGTAAAAAGTACGCTGTCAATAGTTCGAAAATAGTAATAAAGCACTAAGCACACTTAACGCCAAATAATGACCTAGAAAGTGATATTATGCAATTACAGACGTTTGTATAACAGATATTCTCATAAACGAGGTTATGTGCAGCGGTATGAAAAAGAAATGCCAACGCTTAGAATCGCTTATATACAAATGCTCGGACTTGCTTCCCATTCATTACTTTTTTGCTAGTTAAATGCGTAATGTATCGTAATGATGATATATTCAATAATAGCCGCGTTCAATTACGGAACTTTTATATAAAAATGATTGATTACGAGAATACTTATGAAATACACTTGTTTAAAATTAGCAGTGGATTATTCAGGATTTTTTTTACTTTTAAGAATACATAGATAAGTATATTTATAATTTATATATTACGAAACCCATAATTGATAGAATTTTTTAGTTTTATTTGCATAAAATTGACTTTTAATGATAAATAACGAATAAAATTATAAGATTATCAAACATTTTGAAATAATATAATTATGCCATTTTTTAATTATTTTTGGAAATTTAATTGGTTATCATTATTCATTTTTAAACGAATTTACGATCCTGACGCGGTGCAACAAATTAACAAATGAATATACATGATCAAAGCTCATAATTAAAAGTGAAACTAAATTTAAGAGAGAATTGAGAACAAAATTCGTGACCTAGTGCACCGAATGCCACAATTAGGTGCAGGCATTCCAACATTATGTCAAAGTTCAACAACCGACTCGTCTACCGTCCCTATTAGATGCCGCATCTCGCAACAAACGATTGCGGAAATCCTCAAATAGCGATATTTCATTAAAAAGCCACTCACACACTGACCCATATCTTAAGGTTAGTCACAAGGCGAAAACTTAAAACCTGTCGAGCCTCGTTTCGTCCTTATCGAGGCGAGAAGATTTTAATGAACTTTATGAACTTACCAGTACTTTCATTGTTGTTTTTGTGTGTGTTTTTGGTGTAGCAGCGAGGCACGTGGTGTCTCTGAACTATGTCAGAGTGGTAGTAGTGCGCTTACTTATATACTTCACCCCTGCCACTTACTCGCGCTCTGCCCTGAGCCATCACACTTTCATACCTGATTTGTCGCTCCAATGTGCTGAATCTGCTACATCTACTTGTAATTTTTTTATATAGATTTTTTGGTATTGGTTTTTTTTAAAGTAAATAATTTAAAAAGTTTATTTATTCCTATCAAAAACTTTTTAATTTGATATTTAACGCGAAATTTCTTTTAAATTGAACAATGATACATATTTGTAATAAATTATATAACAGTTCAGAATTTACTAATTTAATTTTTTGTTATTTCTAATCATGCCATTTGACTATAAAATAATAATTTAAAAAAAAATAGAATTATTACAGTTTCGGCAGAAACAATTCATTAATCTTAATTTGTTACAAATTCTGATTCTAATAATAATTCTAAAGCTTAACAATGGTATAAAATATGTCCGTGTATTGGGACAAGTTGTTATAGAAGCTTACATTACATAAGAAGGCGTTGTTTTCGTTCGTCAGTGTAGCAACATCTTAGTATCACTTATCTTAACTTGTGCAACAAGTTCAAAAGGGTGTTCATGTGGAATCCTGCAATTGCTACTAAAATAATTTATGTACAATATAAAGTAACTCAATATTTAAAAAAAGGTATTATTAAAGCAAATACAGAATAAAACGAAATGCTTCAATTTACTTACACCTTATATGAGCTTCGTATTAAAAACCATAGCTAATTTAACTAAAGACAGATGAGATGGCCCAGTGGCTAGATCATGTCAAACTTTGTCGAAGATCCGGGTTCGAATCATGTGCTTCATTTGTCTTTTATGCCCACTTCGGTGTTGAAATAAAGTATTCTGGGGAAACCGACACCTACGTTAGAATCTCATTTATTTGAGCTACCTAGAGTTACTTTTGACATTTAACGGATTTTATAATAGAACCTACATATGTATCTGCATATGAAACTATATATGTATACCAATATAAAAGGAGTACATAACTTTCTTATTACGAATCAATCGAAAAGTAAAGATTTAATGTTGTGCATCAAATTTCAATTAATTATTTTTAACTGTATCGGTTTCACAGTCAAACGAACCACGCAATACGATTATGATAACAAATATCGTATTATTCAGCGATATTTCATAATGGCTAAAATATTTTTGTGACTTAATTTACTATATTAGAAAAAAATTAAAACTATTTTTTTTTTAAGTAATAATCTATCGAAAATATTCCAGTCGAATATGTAGATCTTTATGGAAATTCTAGTACTATTAATTCAAATTCGGACCAGCTCCACTGAGTAACTATGAGCTAGTTCTAGTTCTAAAATACATATCTATGAATTTTAATCAAATATTCAGTTAAACTTATATCACCAAACACGTACTTAACCAGTGATGATATTTTCACATCTTTTCCGAAAAACTAACAATTAATAAGAATCGTGAAGGTATTTTTATTGCGTTTTTAATCAATATCATTAAGATAAAATATCACTGTTTAAAAATAACTTATACAAATTTCCTGATTTTTTAATTGTTTTGGGGTGTTTTTCGTCGACAAAAACAGGATTTTAAGAAATAACTTAAAAATCTAGTTATTGCTCGCTGATATTGGAACACGCGACATACATTTAAGATTCACGTGTTATGTCGAAAGACCATATGGACGATTAAAATTCTTTAAAAAATACTCGGAAAATTAATTAAAAATATAGAATTACATTAACGGCTTTTCATTATTGATTATTGACAAATTGATTTGATTTTGATTTTGATTTATTATACCTACATATTATTTCGAAAAGTATTCCTAATGAGTAAACCAAACACATTAAAGTGACATTACACGCAATATAAGTGCCTTAGCATGAAATTTCGACGCTAAACGAAATATCCAAAACGTACAAACATAAAAACTGTTTTGAGGTATCCTCATTGTTGAAATGATAATCGACCATTTCAACAAAAAGAACACGTCAAACACACTCACATTTCTGGCCTAATTGATCACCTATAAATTTATTGAAAATCACCATATCATCTCTACGCTATTGACTGTTGATATCACAAACATCATAATCATCATCATATTATCACAAACCAATGCTGGGTTAAAAATCAGCTCAAGATTTCCATAATAATGCATTGACATCGTAATGGAGCCAACAAATCAAGATTCAACATCACCTTGCAAGATTTGTCTGGAACAAACACACACATATTGCAAGTTAAATAAAAGCTTGAAAAACAAAGGTATGCCTTTGTTCCTATCTACACATGACGGATAATGTTTTTAAGCTCATTAATATATCAAGTACATGACAAACAAAAATTATTAACGATATACATAAATTTATAAATATATACATAACCAATATTTTATGACCAAGTTTTTGTTCTAGCTGCTTATTTATAAACGGTTATAAATATCAAATTAAAAATCGAATGTTTAAAACTAAGGTCAATCTCACGAGTATTTTAAACGTAGTCTTTTTTATCTAATGAAATATTTAAAATGCGAAAGAACTTTGTCTATTAACTCTCCACGCTTAAAACGCTGAATCGGAGAGTAAAATGGGGATTGACGGTTTTTGTGCTATAGGTAAAGTTTCTAAAGTTTAGTTAGAATTTCAGAAAAAATACAATGTTCTTTATATTTTTCAACTAAACCACCTATATACAATGATATTTAAATAAAATGTTTTAGATAAAGTTCATTTTGTAATAAGCCTAAGTTTTAGTTTATTTTCAAGCAGTTTCGGGTTGTCGTATTAACTATTTTGCAAAAAAGAATAAATTTCCAATTTATTACGCAAGTGACTGTTTGATGAAGAATAGATTAATATTTGGAGTAGATTAACACATTATAACTGTGATCACTCATTGCGCAAGTCCGAAATGCCATAACCGGTTTTTAAGCAATTTGTCATAATTTTCTTGCAAGATGTTCTAATAACAAAAATAAGATCATGATAGGTTGAAAGATGAATCATGCATATTTATTTCCATAAAGAATAATTGTAATTTTAATTGTGATTATCTAAATTAATCTTTCATTTATTAATAACAAAACATAAAAGTCTCAATGAGTATTTAAGATGAAAATATAGCACATCCTAACGGATGAGTCATATGGCAGTGACATCGTTTCATCACCTTATACGTAAGGGTAATAGGCGTAAGTAATCCTAATAAAACTCATGCTCTTCAGCTATATATTCATTAAAATATATTAACTATTAATTAGTGATTCTCACTATTATTACAATACGTAATATGTTTTGAGTAACTGCAAGTAAATTTATAATTGTTTCATTTACATATATATTACATTTCCGTTATTTTACTTTCGACGTTTGGATATATCGTAAAAAAAGTTGATTTAATTTTTTATTATTATTACTAGAGTTCGATTCCGTGTGTGTTTAATAAGTATGCGTGTGCTTTTAAGCGAGTGTACGCGTGATGGTTTTATAAAATTTATTATTATATCAACTAAATTCTGAGAACAAATGATAATATCGAGAGAAACTGCATTTGACTCGTAACAGAACAATGAACGTCTATTTAGGTTTTCTTTATATTTATTTCAAGATTTTAATAACAAAAAAATGCATGTAATTAAATTAAAAAATGCGGTAATCGTCTTAAATAGAAAGCGTGGGTACACAAAAATACAAGTTAGATAGTTTGTTAATATATTTCTGCATTAAGTTAGCAGAAGCTACGTTTTAAATAATAGGAAAAGAATACAGTTAAAAAGACAAATACAAATAAAATTACTTTTCAATTGTCAATTTCCAAGAACAAAATAACTAAAAAAATAAATTTACATATTTATAATTTATATATCTTAGAGACAGTCGAAACAAATAGCATAAATTTCATGAAAGATACATCAATTATCCGTATTGCATCAATATTCAATCGTATAAGAATATAGTTCAATAGGTGCGTTCACCGTAGTAAGAGATGAACCGGTTATGTAACCTAACATAAGGTTACCGACATTGCGCGTGGCGATCTAATGGCCTGCGTACAACGTTGTTTTGCTCCATTAATCGCACCTAGGAAATGGCTCTAGAACCGTCTTTGTCTAGTACCGTGTGAATAATGTTCTTCCTAATAGCGCAGCTTTTTTCTTATTGATTTTTTTTACTATTTTTCTTATTACAAACAGCTTAAAACTATATATGTATTTATTTAGATTAGGTTTGAGAAGTGATATATTTTCCTTCCTTAATGTAGAGATCTATTTGTTAAATATTTTAAAAGTGTCGGCTACTATGCACCGATTTTTTTTCCTTTGATTAATTTTAGATTTTCAGTCACAGATTCTATTTTCATTGTCATATCCTTTAGAATATAGAATCTAGTTCCTTAGCAACGTATTAATTACAACGTACAAAAGATTAAGAGCCTCCTTACGGGGTAATTTAACAAGAACAGAAAATTACATAAATTTACAAGAAAATATTACGGAAGAAGAAATAGATTCACGACTTTACACTTTACAAGAAAGCCTTCAAAGATTCCACGATGCACAAAGAGAAATTGAACTTGAAACGGAAGAAGATCAATTAGAAGAAGAAATACAATACAGGTACGAATTTGAAGAACTTTACACAAAATTGAAAGTGAAACTGTTACTTTTTCGTAGATATAATAATAATGAAATAGAAAATAGATTGGAAAATATTGAAAATTTAGGATCAGTTAAAAGTTATACCCGCAAAGAATGTGCACCGAAAATACCATTCCAACCATACCAAGACACAGAATCCTTTAAAAATTTTGCTAGGAGATTATCCGTATATTTGTTAATGAATAATATTAACGATACGAGAATGAAGGTTTATACATTACTGTCCACACTTTCTCCAGAGTTACACGAAAAAGTATGTGACTTATGTTCACCTGAAGATCCTCTCGATAAATGCTATGAAGACCTTATTAAAATATTACAAGATTACATTGATCCAAAACCGAGCGTGTGGGCGATGCAACACAATTTTATTTCACGTCTTCAATCACACAACGAGACGGTAACTATCTACGCATCAGAATTAAAAAGACTCTCATCTTACTGTGAATTTAACTGTCAAAACTGCAAAAAGAATATTTCAGAAAATTTTCTATCACTACAATTTATAAGAGGATTAAAAGATGGAGATATACGTATTAAGATATTACAAGAAAAAGAAAAATTACAATTTTCAGAACTAATACAAATCGCGGCATCAACAGAAATGGGTAAGGTAGATAATGCCGCCATGACTAATATTCCAGGTCAAGAAAACAACAGAATTGTAAACAAAATAACACCTTCCAGAAATAACGTAACGTTAAACAAAACGAGTAAGAGAGATACATTAACAATTGAAGATTTAAAAGGAACCTGTTTCCGTTGCGGAAGAATAGGACATAGAGCTAACACGTGTCGTTCATTACATGATACTTGTTATAAATGTGGTAGAAAAGGTCACTTAGCTAAAGTATGTCTAAAAAGAAGAAATGAGGCCAATCAAATAGAGGAACAGGTAAATAACAAAATGGATGAAGACTTAGGCGAAATCAATATTATCAATGGTGAAATTGTGGATAAATATATGATAACAGTAAATATAGAAAATAGAAACATAAAAATGGAATTTGATACGGGTGCTGCATTGTCTTCGATATCCTTAAACGACTATAAAAAGTTACAAATAAATAGGAAAATTTTTAAAACAGATATAAAATTTAAAACTTATACAGGAGAAATTATTAAACCTATTGGAGTAGCATACGTTCGTTGTTACTATGATAATCAAAGATTTTATGGAAAATTATACATTATTAACAAGAATGTTGATCCAATTTTCGGAAGAAGTTGGATGAAAGAGTTACAAGTAGACATCGCTAACTTACATTCAATAGATTGTACTGATCAGAGCCTTAAGTTAGACCAGTTATTAGAAGAATATTCTACATCTGTATTTAGATCGGATATTGGAAAAATACCAAATTTCCAAGCCCATCTCAATATAAAAACAAATGTACAACCAATTTTCATCAAACCTAGAAGAGTTCCATACGCCTTGAAATCAAAGATCGATAATGAAATAGAAAGACTTTGTGAACAAGGGATAATAACAAAAATAGATCATAGCGAATGGGGTACTCCTATTGTTCCCATAGTAAAACCAAACGGTAGTATTCGATTATGCGCGGACTACAAAATTACATTAAATAAGGTCATAGAAGATGAAAAATACCCAATTCCAGTAATAGAAGACATATTTTCAGAGATGAACGGAGGTAAAATTTTTTGTACTCTAGATATTAGTCAAGCTTATTTAAATATGGAAATGGATGAAGAGAGTGCATTGTTACAAACGTTGAGTACACACAAAGGCATATACAAAGTAAACAGATTAATGTTTGGGGTAAAAGTTGCTCCAAATTTATGGCAAAAATCTATGGATAAAATTTTACAAGGATTGGAAGGAGTTAAATGTTTTTTCGACGACATTATAATTCAAGGTTCTTCAGAAGGAGAATTATTACAACGATTACATCAAGTACTACAAAGACTGAAGGATAATAATCTCAGAGTGAATAAAGAGAAATGCAATTTTTTTAAGCAAAGTGTTTCATATTTAGGACACATAATTGATAAGGACGGGTTACATAAAAGTAAAGAAAAAGTAAAAGCAATTACAAGTACAGAACGTCCTTCTAATGTAAATGAGTTGAGAACTTTCATTGGCATGACAAATTATTACAATAAATTTATACCAAATTTAGCTACTATTTAGAAATAGTAGCTAAATTTGAATCCATTAAATGAACTACTTAAGAAGGGAGTTCCATTTTGTTGGTCACGCTCTTGCGAAGAATCCTTTAAGAAAATAAAAGAAGAAATAATAAACGAAAGATGTTTGATTCATTTTGATAAGAATAAACCGTTAGTGCTAGCTACCGATGCATCACCTAAGGGCTTGGGTGCAGTTTTGTCACATAGACTACCAGATGGAACAGAGAGACCTATTTTTGCATCAAGGACCTTATCATCAAGTGAAAGAAATTATAGTCAGATTGACAAGGAAGCTACAGCTATATTCTGGGGTTTAAAAAAATTTTTTCATTACTGCTACGGTCGAAAATTTATTTTAGTTACAGATCACAAACCTCTCACAACAATTTTCCATCCACATAAAACCTTACCTACAATGAGTACTATGAGATTATTTCAATATGCTCACTTCTTGTCTGGGTTTGATTACGAAATCGAATACAGAAGTTCAGAAAGACATTCAAATGCTGATTATTTATCTAGATTTCCCATCGAACAGAGCAATGACAGTAAAAGAGACCAACACAGTATATATCAATTACAACAGATAAGTACATTACAAATTAGCATAGAGAAAATTAAATCTGAAACAATTAATGACGAAGAATTACAACCGATATTACAAGCACTACAAACAGGTAAAAACCTAAGAAGTTTTGGCTACAATAATAATGAGCTAACAATGCAAGATGGCTGCATACTTAAAGGTACACGAGTATTTATTCCAAAAGGTTTGAGAGATATTGTGTTAAACGAGTTACATACTGGACATATTGGTGTAGTTAAAATGAAATTGTTGGCTCGAAGTTTTGTTTATTGGAGAAATATCGATAAAGATATAGAAAATAAAGTTAAATCGTGTAGATCATGCAGACTACAATTGAACGAACCTAAAAAAGTTGAAATACACCATTGGGAAGAATCTACAGAACCATGGCAGCGAATACATATTGATTGTGCTGGACCAATTTATGGACATTACCTATTTGTTATCGTAGACTTATATTCTAAATGGGTTGAAATAATTCCTACGAAAACTATTACAAGTTCATGGCGCATACAAAAATTAAAAGATCTTTTCTCAACTTTTGGAGCTCCTAACATTTTAGTATCTGATAATGGCCGGCAATTTACATCAAATGAATTCAAAAACTTTCTTACTGAGCAAAGAGTGTTACATAGGACTTCAGCTCCTTATCATTCAGCAACTAATGGACAAGCGGAACGATTCGCTCAAACAATAAAGAGAAGATTAAAAACTATGGAACAAGAACGAGGAACCTTAATAGATAAAATAATTACAGTCAAGTGTTGCTTGCGACGAACCCCGGGGGTATGCGGGCGGAGTCCATACGAACTCATGTTTGGCAGAAATATAAGGACATATTTACATACAATATTTGAAAGAGATACGAATACTAGAGTACAATTAAAAGAAAACATAATTTTAAATAAACAATTTAAAGAGGGGGACAGAGTACAAGTTCGAGTATACGGTAAAAATAAAAAGTGGATTTTTGGAACATTTCAAAAGCGACTAGGAACATTACATTATCAAATAGTCACAGATGAAAACGAGATAATACGTCGACATGTCGACCAAATGCTTTCGGCACCTTTAATAGAACGTCAAATTGCGGCGGAAGGCTGTCATATCCTTTAGAATATAGAATCTAGTTCCTTAGCAACGTTTTAATTGTTATGTCATTACAAATATATATATGGAATAAAAATGCGTTATAAAATTACGAATAATTATTTTATTTACTAAAAACATATTATTCATATTAACTCTAACGTACAACTTTACTAGCTCTCGTTAGTGGCAGTATGTCATTTTTGTACCTCAAAAGGCTATTAAATATTTTAGTAGTACATAAGTCAAAAGGTAATATCTAACACTTCACTACTAATTTGCATTGAGCATTTACATGCTTAAAGTTTAAGAACAAAAGTGTCAATCATCTGGCCTTGTTTCTAATAAGGATTAGGTATGTGAAAGTTAACCTTCGACTGAGCCATTAAAAGATGAATTGAAATGCATCCACTGAATGTCATTTAGTCATACGGTTACGAATCAAAAAGGAATCGGACGCACTTTGACATTTGTCTGTCATTCAAATAAACTATATATTTATAGATGGTCACTCAACACGTTTCTAATATGAGTCTTACTAGCTTTCATGTCAAATGTCAATAAGAACTATTAGATTAATCATAATACAAACCCTATGAATGCTAACATCAGAGGCGGAGATTATAAGTTGTATTATAATTATTCTCCGCGTATTGTATTGTTTTATTTTTATATTTCGAAACTACTATTAAAATAAAACAATATAAAAAATAGACAAGATTCATTTCGACCTCGAAAAAGTGTTTATTACAACTTAATATCTGCGGAATAATATAGTGAAATAAGATCAAATTTGAAACTCACCCAGTCGTAAAATGTACAAATATGATTTGACGTTGACTATTATAATATCTAAATGATACACTCATCCCATAGAGTTGCATCGTGACTTTACGACATTTCATAAATAAGATACGAAGTGTGTTATAGAATAGCATTGTCCGACATTTTGCTGACTGATAGTAGTTCCAAATGCAATGGATCATTAACAAAAAAATTAAACCTAACTTTGAGTTAACATTTGTTATTTGTATAGTATATCGTATCATAATAGGTTTTTTCAGTGCATCAGCTTAAGTTCGTTAGTGCTTGCACAATAAAGTGAGCGGAGGAACGAGAGCTATTTTACTGCTATGCGTTTAAAGATGCGAACTGATCTTGATATTTGATCTAGATATTACAAGATACGTAGCACGAAACAGTCGTCTGCTTTCTTTTTGATATCGGCCTCAGATAAATGACTTGCATTTATTCTGTGCTATTCAAACATTGTTAAGGAGGAGCTAAAGTTAACATAACAATTAGTATTGTAAACCATTGTACCATTCAATGTGGTTATGGGCTAGTTACATCCACTTTCAGGTGCTACAGTTTCCATCAATTATGATAATCACCCTGCATAAGATAGAATATAATGTTAATGTTTGTATGATGTGACAATATAGCATTTACAACTCCTGAAGGCTATTTTTTATGTCTTTCTAATTTTTTCAAGAAAGATTGACGAGGATCAAAAATCTAATCACGGGTTAAGAGTTTTATTTTTAGAACCTGGCTGCACGTTTCACCTTTTTCTGTTTCCCCAACATGCAGTAGATAGACGTGCATATACAGGTGTTTTTTGTCTTTTCGACAATCTACACAGGATCGCTTTCGCATGCTATCAATATACGTGATACCCTGAAGATTGGCCCGCCTATGTGGACCTCTATTTCTTACGGGCATTTTTGTTTTTATTGAGGTGGGACGAGAAGGTCTGCATAACGTGGTTTCCTCCTCCCCGGTCTTAATCAGCAGATCGGGTTATCCGTTAACCTCCCGTTCTCGTTTAGTTGCGACATGATATTTTCGCAGAAATATTACAACGTTAAATCTAAATAGTAGCCGCTAGGGAATGCCTCTGAGAGCCACTCAGTCAGAGTGTCGTGCGTTGTGTCCACTCCACCTGTTGCAGATTTATCGAAATGTTAAATTTATTTTTAAAGAATGTTGTCTATACTATGCATATATATGTATACAGACTATTGTTTTTTGTTGAATTTTATGAATTCATAAATATTAATCAATAAAATATTTATATAAAACAATATTTGCAAACTACTTACAGTTACGTAACCTTTCCAATAATTCATTACACGCAATATTTAAACATGTTTTAATAGAACTCACTTAGTGATGTTAGTCAATTTCAATCATCTGCTTTTAAAAATGTAGGTCAATTAAATATGTTATAAAGATGGTTTATTTACGAACGCTTATTTTACGTATGAAAAGTAAAAACTAACAACAACAGCCTGTAAATTCCCACTGCTGGGCTAAAGGCCTCCCCTCCCTTTGAGGAGAAGGTTTGGAACATATTCCACCACGCTGTTCTAATGCGGGTTGGTGGAATACACATGTGGCTGAATTTCTATGAAATTTGCACATGCATGTTTTCCTTCACCGCTGAGCACGAGATGAATTATATAGACAAATTAAGCACATGAAACAGCTGTGCTTGCCTGGGTTTGAACCCGCAATCATCGGTTAAGATGCACGCGTTCTAACCACTGGGCCATCTTGACTCTAAAAACTAACATCGGTTCGGAAAAGACTTAAGGAGGTATTTCATGCTAATATGTTTTTTTTAATTGATTGTAATTTTAGAAGACGATTCTTGCATTCCAAAGATGTGCTAATATCTATGAATTCAATAATTGCATAACCTTTTACTCGGCAACTTCCTTTATTTATTTTTTAATTATGCATAATTATTATCCCGCAAGAGAATTGCTGATTTCAGCAGACAAAAAGGGTATAATACATTTTTTTTTAATTAAATAAAAATCTGTTTATTGACTATTTCGGTCACCAAACTGAAACGACGCTTACGATAATACGAAAGTTTGTTTGTTAAAAACTAACAACACTTCTTGATGTTAATTATTATTTGTTATTATTCGATGTTAACAGATAGCTCGGTAATAGAGAACATAATTGAATTGCATATACGGTTTTTATATAATATTTCTGCTGTTTTATGTTATGGTTACACGCAATAATTAACTTGCGCGGTTTGATTTGTACTGCTTTCTTGTAACAATAAAACGTTGTTTACCTCAGAATAGTACAGTAAAAAAATAAACACAAACTTAAAATATTACAGCAAGGTTTGGATTTAACTATAAGTATATTAAGATTTTTTTTTAACCTTAACTTAACGTTTGAGTTTTAATGTGTTTAAAATTGAATTTATGTACCGGGTATATTCAATTATAGTCGTTGTGAATAATATTCATTGAAATAAAATTCTGTCATAAATTATTTTATTTATATGAAACATTAAACATATTTTAACTTATCTAAGACTTAGTTATTTCACAAGGGAACCATTATAATATTTAATCACATTTATTTAATCTTTTGTCACATTTTCAGTATTCATATTTTTTTTAATCACAAACTTATTTATTATTAACCCGTAAAAGTTATCATAATATGCGTATATATTTTTGTAAGCCTTATGATTTAAATGATTATTACATTGTCCAATATGGTCATATTTTCGAGCGATTGTTTAAGCCGAGACGGTTGTAGTGTCTGATCCTTCAACCGGAGCAGGTGAAGCGGCGTTTGTGGTTGAGTTTTGAACTTCTTCTGCAGGAGACTGACTAGCAGCTTCTGTAGTAGTTGATTGTCCGACGGCTTCAGATGAACTTGATTGCTCAGGAGCTGAAGTAGAAGACGATGTTTCAGTAACTTCAGCGGATTGTTCTGGTGCAGAAGTAGAGGTCTGTTCTACCGAAGCGGGAGCTTCAGTTGATGACTGAGCAGATGCTTCTGTTGAAGCTACTTCAGTACTCACATTTATGTTAGCGGGTTCTGGGTTACTGCCTTCGGATTTCGTTTCAGATTTTTCAGCATCACTTGAAGATGTTTTAGAGTCTTTAGTAATTGGTACTGTTTTAAGCAAATCATCTGCCACCATGACAGTTTCAGTGGGTTTTTTAACAGCAGGTTTTGCTATTTTAGCTTCTACTGCAGTAGATGCGGAGTCCGCGCTATCAGCAGATTTTAAGGCGCGACCTGATTTTTCAGCCGAATTCGATAAAGCTGGTGATGGTACTGGTGATCTGGGCAGATGATCGCCTATTGGCTGGAATCCATTTTCATCCGCAATATACCTGTTTTGAATAAATGTTATATATTATTTATGGTATTAATGAAAAGATAATGTACTTTTACATGATAAATGATAAAAATAAAAGTAAAACAAATCATAATACTTTTAAATATGTTTCATAGTGTACATTTATTTCTACTAACCTTACGGTAATTACAGTTCCATCTGGAGCGGTGTATGAATATGAGCCTTGTTGTACATGAATTTCATCACTTTCATCGTCATCTTCACCTTTCTCCTTACTGCTGGCATCCCGACCTTTGGGTAGTATTTTTTCATATGCAATCTCTTCACGTTTGATTCCATTACCAGTCTCATAACTAAAAATATTCAGTATGTGTATATAAAAAAAACATAATAATAATATCAAAATAAATGCACCCCATAGTAAATAAACTATAGGCTTATATTTTTTAATGCTTATTAGGTTATTTTAAAAGTAATGTCTAGTCGTAAATTAGATACAACGCGTTCCTTAAGGTTTAGTCAAAGGGCTTTGTGCACTTATCACTTAATATATCACCAAACAGCAACTTTGTGTTCCGTTCGGAATTTTATTAAGTCAATGTAACTAAATGAGCTGAGATGGCCCAATGGTTTTAAAGCCTGCATCTTACCCGATGATTGAGGGTTCAAACCCAGGGAAGCACCACGATATATATGTGCTTAATTGTGTTTATAATTCATTTCATGCTAGGCGGTGAAGGAAAACATCGTGAGGAAATAACCTACACGTGTCTAATTTCATTGGAATCCTGCCGCATGTGCATTCGACTAACCCGCATTGGAACAGCGTAGAGGAATATGTTCCAATCCCTCTCCTTAGTGGGAGAGGAGGCCTTAGCTTAGTGGTAAATTTACAGGCTGTTACTGTACTGTACTACAATGTAACTAAAGGCACAAACGATGTAGACACACTAGTGCCCATAGTTCGTCTAGTTTTACAACTTAACCTATTTATATTTGAGCTCTTCAATATTGGTACAAGTCTTTTTATTTTAACAGAGACTATTTTAATAACGCAAAATAATTAATGAAAACTAGCTGTAAATGCTAATGCTACAGCTTCTTCTCCATCAAAGAAATAGTTTTAGAGTTAATTTCATCATGCTACGTAGATACATAGAGGTTGGTGGATACGAATGCAAAGGAACATGTAAATTTCTCCACTATAGTTTTATTTAGGAAAGAGCAAGAGATAAATTAAATTCATGGAAATTCAATGGTGTTTCTGGGCTCGAAAATGTAATTATCCTTTAAGTAGCTTTCGTTCTACCGAATCGGCTATCCCGACCCAAAAAATAATTCCAATTAACGCAAATCACAATTAATTAATAAAACTAACAAAATGTACCTGAATTTATAAGTTCCGTTGGACTCTAATTCGTCAGATTGGGAGAGTATGGGTATCACCGTTGGTTGCTCTTTTTCAGGAGGACTGTCGCTCGGTCTAGCAAATACGCAAGCGAAAACAAAGCTTGCAACAAGAATATATTTAGAACACATGATTATTTCTTATCACTCCCAAAAATCACTAATGAATGATACTCCAGACTTCATAACCACTTATATGTAAGATTCATCTATTTACACTATCCTCCCCCCGCCTTCCGGTGGAGCCTTAGCGTACGCTAAATACTTCAACCTTAGCCGTTGTCTGAGTTGTTCTTCGAAAAATTGCACAATTGTCGAGGTGTCAATAATGTGACATGAAGGGTGACGATCGGACAGAATTAAACTACTCGTAAGGTTTAGTAGGTATCTCATTTCATGGTACATCTGTTTTCAAATGCCTATTATTTTATAATGTATTAGAATCTGTACGTTTAAACTGCTTTTAAAACTGTTATAAATATTTTTAATATGAATATACATATAATTAATATTTTTATTTAATTAGTACTTAAAAATCATGACGATACAATTGAGTTTTTCAATTTAATAATGTTAATAAATATTGTGTTACATATTTTGTAACGTGTATGTATATTGTATAATTCATTTTTATCATTGAATGAAAATAAAGCAACACGTTATTTGATTTTCGTTTCGTTTAAAATATAACATGGATGTATTTAATATGAATTGAAATGAATCATATGTTTTTATAAAGTTTTCTCTGAGAGGTCACGATTTGACACACCATATCATAAAATAGTCGGCAGAATAGTTAAATTATTCAATATAATATATCCATTTCATACATTATATCCAAATTTTAAAACTTCCGCACTTTAACTGTATATTAAAGTTGATGTCATGATTATAACATACTTTATAATGCATAAGTATCTGTATAGCGTTATTATTCTTGTTTGACTAGTGGTTGGAGTATCCACAAAATATTATTGAGTAGAATTAGTTTTGATTACAGACTGACTCATCTTCATTGCGATTCCAAACGTGTTACTGATACGTTGTAGTGTAATAAATAAACAAATAATTATTCAAAATGCTAATTACAAAGACGTTTTTCATTTTAGTACTTACATACTCTGTGACAAGCAGTGAATTTGACGATGACGTAAGCCAGCAACGTTTTTTTATAAAGAGTTACAATTACAATCACCCACCCTTATTAGAATCGTATAAAGATGTACCGGATGCAAACAAATTTGAAGGCCGAAAAGTTCGACAAGTGAAATCACTAGAATATGAGAAGAATGAAGATCCCAGCGCTTTAAAAACCTTGAATTCAAATTCCGAAATACCTGTTACCGTTGTTTACGGTCCAGAAACTGAGAGCTTGAACTCTAATAATAATCAACAACCTAATAAAATCAAGAGAAGGAAGCAAACAAGAAGGCCTAATCCGATTTACAAAGAAAGAAAAGAAGAAGTAAAAGTAACAGAATACGTTTATTTGACAACAGTTGGAAATAAAGAAAGTTCGACTGAAAAGGTTCTAGTTACTTCACCAAGCCCTAAGACAGTTGTACCAAAAATGTTCACTAAAAGGCCACCGGAAGACAATCCAGTTGTTAAAAAAATTAGACAAAAAGAACCTTGGGTAAAAATCGTGGAAGAGTCAAACTATGTGTATGCACATAACGGTAACTTTCATTATAGGTAAGATCTTAAGAATTTTTTTTAAATTCAAGTAGGTTTTAATCCAGATATAATAAATGCTTAGTTTTTAATCTGATTTATGTCCGTTTTAAGACACTGGTGATGATGATGGCTATATCAGATGATGGCTATATCAGTCATATTATGATAGAATATAGTTTCAGGGCGGACACAAATTTTTAAATATTATAAAGTTTTTTTTTTTTTTTTTAATATAGTTGATCCTTTAAGGATTTTAATGAAAAATACCATTTACAACAAAAAGTATTGCAACTTGCCGACTGAATATCAAGCGAGTATACCCTTGAAATTAGTGGGACCGTACCCTACCAATAGTTGCTTTAAGGCTATCATCCTGTGTCCCGGAATTTTGACCTCAGGTCCATTAAAAGAAGCGATTTTTCATTAAAGTGAAAGAGTGCGTTTGTTTGCAAACGCGCATATATTGCATCACGGTATATTCTGTGTAATTGGCCAAATTTCTTTGAGATTCGAGAGAGAGAGATCTCCTGTGGACAAAATTCCGTTTGGGTTACCATAATTTTTATTGCTTTGCAATATAGTCAGCAAAAAAGTGTGATATATTTTTCACAGATGTCATTTTTCTATTCATGATTTTTATCATTATAGTTTTGAAGGTGCTGATGGTACGAAAGTTTCGAGCGAAGGTGAATTGAAGTCTTACAACGATGACAAAACTGGTGAAGCTGTAGTAGGAAGCGTTTTTTACACAGTAAGATGTTTAAATTAAATTATATGAATTATTATAGATTAATTTCTTAAACTAAATACGTAATACTGATACTGGCATATAAAGCCGAAGGATTTATTTGTTTAAACGAGGTAATCTCAGGATCTATCGAAAAGACCTTTTTGAGTTTGATAACCCATTTATTGAGACACCACGCTATGACCCACATGGTCTAGACAATAACATTCGATGCGGATGAAACTGTTTGGAACAGCAACGATACCTAAATAAAATAATGTTTTTGTATTTTTGTATACGAATTTAAATACTCAAAACTTAGTGTTTTGTATATTTATATAACAATGAGTAATCTAGTTGAAGAGTATTTCAATTGCAAGGCATAACATATGAATCTCGGTGAGATATTTGAAATTAAAGGTTAGAAGTAGTCACGTGTGGCCTTGAACTATAAAATTGAGTTAATCTTTGCGTTTCTTGATTTGAATTTTAATATGTTAAGTACATGTTTTGTTTTACAATTAAATTCAAAATAAAGTTAATACTATTCATGTGTATGATAAACATGTCTGATATTATTTTTTATTTTTATATTCATGTGATGTCGTCTTGTTCTTCCTTATGCATAAAGTAGGTATCCTCACTCGCCTCAACTCGTTACATGAACAAAAATATAGATCTAATCGATATTTCGTCCTTGTTTCGTCTTTGAAACCTGATTAAATAGTAGATGATTCATATATAGTATACCAATAAATATAATATACTACTCACCAGTCTGATGGTTATGATTTAAATATTACAGGACAATGAAGGAAATGACTTCAGTTTATCATACACGGCAGATGAGAATGGATATCGCCCCCACGGTGCCCATTTACCAACACCACCTCCAATCCCACCAGCAATCGCTAGAGCTCTCAAGCACCTTGCCACGAAGACAACCCCAGAGCCCGTCACTGAAGCAACAAAAAAATCCAATTAAGTGTTATATATATAGTGGATGTTTAAATAAAGACAAATTTCTCTATTTCTTTAAAGAAGAAGATACAGCACTTTTTAATCCCCCTTTAACAACAATCATAGTTAATGACGTAATTGTTACTTAACTGTCAATTTTGTTTTTTTATTTGGCTTCAAAATGTACCATAATATTATGCTTGTTTAATATGAAAATATTTTGCCAATAGTTTAAGTTTAAAAAGTATTAAAACTTTTTTGTACATTTTTGTAAAAGTTAATTATTATATTAATAAAAATATTTGTTATATATTAAAACATTTCCTTATTACCAAATTGTATTCACGGAATTTTAGTGATACTTTGTGGTAAAAGTCATTTACCTATGTTTCTATAATAAGGAACATATTGTATTTATAAATTAAGTATATACATAAATATCGCATGAATAATTTAATCAAGTTTTATTAGAATTGTAAATACATATATTTGCTATGTAATTTACAAAGTTATATAAATCTTTGTTTTGAATAGAGACCATTATTTAAATTGATAGTTATTTGCTGTCTGGAAGCAAAAAGATCTTTTATCAATATGATTATGTAAATTCAACAGATACTGCGTTTTTTCACAGTTAAGGTGTCAAAAGTTCGTCTTTGCTAGTTCAAGTTGTTTGCTTACAAGTATTAAATAAACACTATTCATGTTTTAATGCAAATCAATATTAAATTAAAGAAGTGATAATCAATTCATTCTTCTCTACCCCGTTTCTATTGTTGGTGACAATTTGTTTAGTTAAGTGTTTGATTTATTTTATACAAATAATAACCTCCTTGAGCTGTTTCGGTATAGTCTTAACTGACGATCGTAAGTTCGAGCCCGGGTACGCATCATTGGTTCTCAAAGAGAAGTTTTTACTTATATTTTTTTTAAGCAAAACTTATTATTATTATAAGTTTCATTGAATCACGTATGAATTTATCTAACCCTTAATAATAATATATTATATTTTTATTTAACCAACACTAATTCACAGGGGCAATGCAGGTGGTTCTACTTCTTTTAAAACAAGAGACTTAAGTGTCCCTAATAATTTTTATGTATGTTGCATTTTACAATTATAAAAATATACAGGAAAATGTAACTGTATTACAGGTTTTACATTCTGATTTTAAAAGTCGATCTGAAATTGGGAAGAACCCGCAACTCATAAACGAACATAGCTTACTCGCATAATTTGTGTTAATAATTCGTATCGATGATATTCAGTTCAGTTCCTGCCTTCAGTACCTTATATTATGTAGATAAGTAGAATCATTTCTCCTTAACATTAAAGGTGACCTTTGCCCAGTAGCCAAGCCCAGTGGGTTAATTTCCTCCTACTTCTCCTCCTTATTAATCTATATTAAATAATAATTATTAGGCGAATAAATTAAGATAACACGCAAACATTTTGTTCATCTTAAAGTCAATATCCGTTTAGCGTGCTCATCAGTGACCTTGTATAAGCGCTCACTTTAACGAACAGGTTATACACGGAATGCCTATAATAATGAACCTCATTCACACTGAAGGTTTAGTCGTCGATTAAATCGCCTCATCCAAAACACTTCAAAGGAGGTTACATACAAAATGCAATATTTGCGTCGTACAGCAACTTAAATCGCGTAACCTTACCAACAATGTGAAAGAAATTTTATACGAAGTTTGCATGTTCAGTGCCGCTTTTGCTTTCCACCACTTGCACTTGCGTTTGAGTTCTTGGAAAAATGATGAATACTTTCATCTTTTTGTTAAGCAATGACCTAAATACATTTTAGTTTAATAGTTATGTAAAATATTCGTATAAATATGAAAATATGAAACCGATTTAATGACTGAAAATCTATCCGGAAAAACAGAAGGAGTATTATCAAGACTACTACATAAATTTACAGTTATTTATCAAAACAATTGTCATGACTGTTTATTTCATTATTTTTTAAATCGAAAATAATTTTATAAGTACAAAATCTGCACAAGGCATTGGTTTACAATTATTATTAAGTATGGTTGTGTTTACATACATATACTCGATTCTCGTATTTTCTCGTATTTAATGTAGAGATAGAAATCAATTTCTAATATCGTAACGTATAGGGCGATGTAAAACGTTTATTTGACCCCCTTAGCTTGGTTAACTATTATTATATATCAAGTTTTTGATTTAAAGTTAAGACTACCACGTAAATCCTCAGAAAAGGGTCTTAAATTTTTCAGCATTCAATGTGTTAAATAAGATAAAATATACTATTGGAGGAAAGAGACGAAAATAACACTGTCTTACTCTTACTTGAAGGATCAGATGTCGTTGGGCTAGTCACTATGTATGGAGCAATGTATAAATATGCATTATCTGTTTTGTAAACTTATAATCATGTTTATGGGTAAAGCGTAAGATGTTATTTAGTGTGTCGAGGTCAATCTAAAGAAGCGATCGTCATTGTATGTGTTAAATCCTGGAAATTTTTTATTGATTCGTTTATGTTTTAAAATGAACAGCTCTTTTAGGTGTTTTTTTCGTTCTATTATAAACTTTATTGGAATTGACCTCCGCAATTAGCATCTCTGTGACATCCAATTTGACACCACCAATGTTAAACTGTTTACATCATCTCTCTGTATAATATATATTCACCGTCACGTATTAAATAATGATAAAACAGAACACATTTATCCGCAATGCATCTTTGGCACTGATTTTGCGTTTATTTAATAAATAAATAGCGTACATATGATCTTTCCTTGCAAATCTTAACTATCACAGTTCAATTATTGAGCATTCATTTTTATATGTTTTTAATTGCTTTGAGTATAAGAAATATCGAGTACCATTCTGTAAACAGGCTATTATGAACAATATTTTGAAACATTGAGTTATGTACAATAAATTCCTAATATACAAGCGTGTTTTCAAATTGGTACAAGCGTAGGTCGTCGTTGATCATCTTATGGAGCGCATGAGGTCATCGGAGGATCGTTGCAAATGTCGCATCTTAGTTTCTGGATGGTGGTGGAGGTGGCAGAGATGCTATGTAGTCCAGAGCCTTCTGAATTGCTGGTGGTATTGGCGGGGGAGTAGGCAAATGTGCGCCCTGAAAATAAAATTAAATCATGATTCTGTGGCTTTATGCAGGAACATGTGTAAACAAAGAAGTTTAAATACACCTGATGCTTTACAAATATTTAAGAAGTATAATTTGATGTTCTTGTTAAATATAACCAATCTATAATTATTATTTTTTGTGCTTTACAAAGTGTCACTAATTCCTCCGCCTCGGTTGTTACTGAATTTCAATTACGTCAATTACTGTTTGAATGTCATAATATCTACCACTTATACTCATTATTGCTATTTATAATATAAGTAATACATAATATGTATTACTCATATATACGAGATTTTAATTCGAAATAGTTTAAGTTTATAATTCAAAAAGTACTTTTTTAAAATATGAAAAAATATTATTCTTAATAATGATTTATTTTTAAATATGACAGAAAATGTTACTTACTCGTCATCTTTGCAAGAATAAAAAACAAATTGTCTAGTCTCCTAGGTTGAGGTAATAAGTATTCTACTTACTTCAGGTCTGAAGCCATTCTCATCGTCAGCTACATAGCTGAGGTTGATAACGGTGCCGTCAGGTGCGGTGTAGCTGAATGAACCTTGAGCAATTATCACATCACTGCTGTCAGGCCCAGTTGCCTTTTTCAAGCTTCCAGTTTCATCCGCCTTAATACCATTTTCTGTTTCATAGCTAGAAATAAGATGCATTTTCTTTTGTTACAATTATACAATGAATTATCAATCATCTGTAATTTATGCGAAATATTTTTGCTTCTCTTTTACTTGAGTTAGTTATTATAAGAGTTTTTAATATAATCTTTAGCTAACAAGCAAACATTCAAAAATATGAAATATTAGACCTAATTATAATACTGTTTTATATTCGTAATATTAAATATACCTGTAAACATATGATCCGTCTGCCTGTTGGTCGAATTCTTGCTTCAGTATAGCAATCACCTGATCCGCAGGCTTCTGCGGCGCTGAGGCTGCTATAGCTACGAAGGCGAGAATTAACAGAATCTTCTGAAAATAAACAAATAAAATATTTTTAGTAACATTCAATAAGTATTATTATTACATAATAAAATCATCACGTATAAATTACACACATAGATAAATAAATGAAAAAATATTCAAGTAATTTGTAGTTGTGAAAATAGTTTTAGTAACTCTAAAATTATACGATAGATTAATTTAATATTATTTTAAGTGTTCTTAAAAATATATTCAAGTACAATAGTTATGTGGAAAGTCTGATATCTTTTTAAATTAGCCTGCATTATTTATATTGCTAATTTTATTGATCAAACAAATTGCTAAAATTTACTTACAGGCGTCAATGTCTTGTTAAGGTTTTTAATACAAATGTCTGAATTATACATAATCGTATTTCAAAATCACAAATAAAATGATTACTTATCAAAACTTATATTAAAATAGCTAATTATTTTTTCTTGTTCTATATCGAAATTGTGAAACTATGCCTATGCTGCTCGCCCGTTTGCAAAATACAGAACTGTATTTTTAGATCCGAAAAAGACAGCCAGCATTTTTTTAAGTAAACTTTTTTCTGCTACCTTAACTTGATAATTGAAGTAAATAGTCTAAGCCTAAGTTGTAAGTTATATAATTATATTTCGCGAACCCCTATGATTTCAATAAACAAATGAGCAAAACTAGAAACGTTGAAACCTTTTCTTATTTAGCTTTATTTTTATTTAAGTTAAAATATTCTTTATCTGTATATAAACACAATAGTTTTTGCAAGGAATGATACATGCGTTTCCTTTGACTTAATATTTTCTTAATATTTCACATTACGCTGAACCTTTATTAAAATGCCTAGTAGACTAATCGCCGCCACAATTCAACGGGTACAGTGATTCAGACAATGATGAAATGATTTGACAAAATAGTATATTTTTAAATAGCTTAATTTCAGATACACTTTGCTTCTTCACATCCTTTAGTAAGCTATTAGCTGAAAACAACAAAAAAATAAAAGCATTTTTTACATACTATCTTTACTAATAAATTAGTTACGATTCAAGCCTAAATGAAAAAACTACGTATCGAAGACAATTTTAGGATATAATAATTGAGCTTCGAATTTTCCGCCGCTTTAAATTAATATTCCTGTAATAACACAGTTTTTTTTCATAATCCGATTTTTGTAATGAAAAACAGTTTAGTGACTTAAATATAAACATAATATAATGATACCAATTATATGTTTATACATGATGAAGAAAATTACAGTTATTAATAATTATACACAAATTTATGCGTATTTAAAGCTGAAAGTGAATTATTTTTTGATAAAAGTATATATGAATAGATATTTAAGTAATTATCAGAACTAAGGTATTTCGATTAGCCGTAATGTAAAGCATATATTTCTATGGTTAAAATATAAACATGTACATCGTTGTATAATCCAGTAATTGTGTAGCTTATAAATCAATAACTATGTTCCTTCTTATTCATATTGGAATTCTACTAGTTCATCGATTTATTATTGAAAAAGAATTTTATTTATTCATCCATACATTTAAATAATTGCATCTTGTTTTATTGCAATAATGTATTCCATTTGTTATTTATATTAAGTTTTGTAAGAATTTATTACAAAGTATCCTAAAATGAATCCCTTGCTTGCTTTACAATAGAGCATTACTGTAAAATACTCTTTTGGATTCAGAAATAATTGATATTTTAGACAATACGTATTCGTTAAAAAAGAGTAACTAGTAAGTTTCTTGCCGGTTCTTCTCGGTAGAATCGACTTTCTGACCTGGTGGTAGCTTCACTTAATTGTAAAATGACGATTCAAAAGTGCTTGTAAAAGCCTACTTGAATAAAGTAGATTTTGATTGATTGATTTAATATGACGGATTAAATTGAGATGTTAATAATTTATTATGATCTTGATATTTTTCAAATGTATCTTGGATTGTCAATTGTTATAAAGTTAGCAACTTAAATATGTTTACTAAATTAGCACAATGTTGTAATTATGTAATTTATTACTCAATTACATATTTTAACGATATAAGAAAAAATAATTTTACAAAAGCTTGAAAGGCTTAATTATAGTTTTACATTTTATTCTGAATTTCATGGTTTTATCTTCATTTTCAGGGAAAAGTTCATAAGGATACGTTTTTGTGACATCTTTTATGTAATACAATTAAATAAATGCATGTGTTATTGATATTTAAAATAAAATAATAAAAATATTTTAACTTAAATAAGAATTTTATTTAAATTCCTGTATCTCAAACATCCAGGGAAATATACCCAAGTTAGGTTACCATTAGAAGTAAAGATGGTTTTTATAAATATGAAAAAAAATAAAGAACATTATTGACTCTACATTATTATTTTGACTTTAATAAGAGCAGAAACAACCATGCTTCTTCAATGCAGTTGGAGGGATACTTGAGAATATTTTCCGACACATACAGCGTTTCTCACAAGGCTATTCATTGCGCTCTGTTAAGAATTAACTTTTTAAAACTTTAACAGTTATTTAAAATACAGTATATGAATATTTAATGCTGTCGGGATTTGAAGGCTAAATATTTTTTTAAACTTTGCGTTTTCTAACCACTTTGCCATCTTGGATACCCGTTCTCTGTAAACGTATTTAAGTATGTATTTATTTGTTTCTATATTTAAATCCTGTATTCAAAGAAAATTTATTGTTTTAATAAATGTTAAAAATATAGTTTAATAATTTTACAATGGTAACACCATTGTAAAATTATTAAACTAGTTAAATGATACAATTTACACAAAATTTTATTTTATACAATTTACCAATTGCTTTGATTTACCGATCAAATCGACACTTTTTTAATAATATTTATAAAATATATTGCATTATCAGTAATATAAAATATTGTAGGTAAACCTCTAGAACAGCACATATACTAAGATTCTTATCCGGAATTAATGTTCTTTTTTATTTTAATAGAGTTAAGATCTTATATTTTTAATTGCGTTTTTATTTACATTTATGACAAATCTTTTATCTATGATCTTATTACCTCATTAACTTAAACACCTTATCGGCTTAATGTTATAAGATAACAAGCGTTAAATTTTATAATTTTTATATTCTCATTTTGATTATGTATCAGTAAACATCTCAAATGTTTATTTTGAATACATCCGCTTTTAATGTATGTTGAAATCTGTTAAAATCTTTTGACGTTAAGAATTAATGACAAAATTTGATTTTAATGAAAATGTCACGAAGAACCAGAATGCTAATAGAAATGTGTTATTGATACTTGAATTTTTATATAAATCACTAAATTCAACTACCAAATAACAGTTACAAACAATAAGTATAATTCTAACGATTCGTCTTGACTTTATATAAAATATGTCAGAATTATGTATTACATAATCGTACTATGTTCATATTTAGGTGCTATTTTCACCGAGACCTGCACTAAAATAAACAAATATTATAAATAGTTTTATGTGTGGTCGTAAGCAGAAGTCGTATGCATGCAGCGACATAATAACAAACATTTTGCAAGTGTTGGGTTGTGGGAACATGACACAGAATTTGAGTGTTACCTCGAAAACACAATGTCCTACGTGGTAAAACAAAAGGTGTGCGTCTAATTAAGCGCTCGCACGCCACTTGAAAAGCAGAGACGAATTTAAACTGATTTCAATAATAAAACCTAATTTGATAATTTTACAATAATTTATATTCAGAGTAAAGTGTAAATCAGTAACAAAATAGGATCTTATTTGTCTAGCCCTAATCAGAAAAGGACTCTACCTCTGTCTATCGTACTTTACTAAGAGACGATCGCTCTTAAACGATAAGTCTATCTGTTATACCGAACATCTTCGTACTCCCTTGGCATTATGAATGTTTACACTTTCATTTATTCTAATGCAATAACAAAAAAAATAAACACGTAATAATACGTTTTATTATGTTTTTATTAAAATGAGAAATTACCTAACCTTATAACTTTTCAATGATTATGCAATAATTTTGTATTTTACGTAGATACGATAATAATATATTTATATTAAAATATGGTCCTACCACTTTGGTTGAAATAGGTAAACAATGCTATTAGCAAAGGTCGGATGCAATAAATGCAGCGGGGATTGCGAAAGCCGTGCGACAAACCGCTTGCCCTGCTCATCTTAAGAAAATATGCATATGATAAAAATATGCAAATTTTATGAAAATATTTAAATAAGTATGCATAATAAATTACATCACTATACAATATACAAAATATTATATTTAAATATGACTCTATTGTTATTTAATTTAAATGAAACAATGACATGTTAAAGTCATTTGAAAATATTTATGTGTTATGAGAATATTTTGAGAAAACATTTATAAAGATTTTAAATATTAAATATAATTAATTTAAACGGTAAATCGATATTTACTTATTGGAAAAATTAACGCTATTTTAGAAATCAATAAGTATTGAACTAACATAACATATACCTTTTTGTCTTAAAGTATGAAATGTAAATAACGCATGTAAATCTACCAGACCTATTTATGAAACGAAATCCTTAAAAGCTTTGTTTTTTATTGATTTATAAATATAAACAGTGGCTATTAATTAAGCAAATAGAATGTCACGGCTACGATGGCAATTAAAACCGATAATTAACACCCTTTGATTAATTCAAAATCCTTATAAAATTTGCATATGGATGCGAATACATACATAGCTATACCATAATCGAAGCTCAATTAGTGCATTCTTATATCTACTTTTTAAGCGTTTTGAACAAATATTTAAAACTACTACTAACTACCGTCATCTCATAATATAAAAAAGATATCAATATAATTATTAGGATACTTTTATATACACTATTAGGATTCTTTTATATAACAAAAGTATCCTAATAATGTATACTGAGTATACTGAGATAGACCCTTATAGCCCATATAACAATTGAACTTGTATTGTTACATATAACTTTGTGTATTGGAGGATATTTAAATATTCTCGATTTAATAGACTACTGTAAAAAAATATCCAAATTCACTTACCATTTTCATCGTGTGTGATGTTTCCAGTTAAAATGTTAAGGATGCGCAAGATTATATCCTATGCGGTGATGTCGGCGTGTGCGCCGGATTGTACTTAGCCTCTAATCACCTGTCCCTTTTATAGAGACGCAGGTTTGTCTAGCCATTGCATACAAGCAGGGGGAGCCTGCAACGACTGCAAAACACAGGGCCGTATTTGAAACTTACTTATTTCTATTTATTTTTTAACTTTATTATCCATGCACTTTTATTTTCAGGAAAGAATCGCGTTTCCATTTAATTGAACTTGTAGTAGATATTGGTGAAACAGCGACTTAATTAAGATAGTTTATTATTCTTTTGAAATGCAATAACATTAACATAACTTTTAAAACTACACCATTAAATTACCACACGGTATATATGACTCGTATTTCTCATATTCGAGTAGGTATACCTATTGATACTAATTAACTAAATAAAAAATATAAAAGTTAGAACTTACAGAAACAAATATCGTGACAAAGGAACATAATTTGATAAAATCAAAATATTGTAAATCTATGTTATTATGGTATTTCTTTTGATTAGATCTGTCTGTCTAGTTCATTTAAAGTTTGCTGTATTGCCTGTGTATTCATAAACAAAACACAACCTGCATAAATAAACTTTGACTTTGGAACTATAAGGAAGAAAAAACCAATCGTATTGTATTAATTTTATTACACATATCTTCTACAAATAGTTAAAAGATATAGATAAATGAAAGAATAACGTTCTGAAACTTAAATACATGATAATTTATATGCATTTATAGAAAAGACACATCGTCCTAAGATTTTCCTGTGACATTCTACCCAGGATGCTTGCCCCATTACCTCTCTGAATCGTAAGCGCCAGCTCTTGGGTCACCAGAAGTGTGAACCAGTTAGTTAGAAAGGTTTATTAAAACATTTGGTCATCAAACTCATATTCGTACTCAAAGTCATGGTAGCTTCACTTAATTGTTAATTGACGATTCAAAAGTGCTTGTAAAAGCCCACTTGAATAAAGATTATTTTGATTTTGATTCAAATCTTATCATTGGTCAAAATCCAAGAGTTTTATCAAGAATCTCGTAAAACAATTTCAACGTGGGCTTTCGTATGGACCCCTACGAACCACAATTAGGACGTCTCTACAATTGGCTCCAATTTTGCTATTTTAAAATTGTATTGTTTTTTCTAGAGCTAATGCTGTAAATGTGTATCGTATGCAAATGCAGCCGAGACAGGAGTCTCGGCTTCTCGTGAGTAGAATTAGGTATTTGTGATAGGAATCTACCCAGGCATAGAATATACAAAATAAATTAAAAAAAAATCAAATCAATCGGATGGCTTGGAAAAAGGAAACAACAAACACCTTTTTTATTTATAATATATGTATAATAATCATACTTTTTTTTTGAATAGCATAGTTCCTAACTTCCTACTTTTAAATTTTTCTACCATCGGCTAGTAATACTTTGTTTTACTGGGTTTCAATTTTAGCAGCGATGGGGCTTTTGGATACAGGCACAAATGATATAACAATGATGATGAAAGGAGTCATTTATCGATTTTAAAATGCCGATGCTTATGAGCGAAGGTGACCTCTTACCATCACCCAGGCTATTAGCTAGCCTGCTTACCAAAAATTAAATACCGAATTGTTAAGCGATGGACTTTAAAACTGTTTTAATATTCCAGAGAATCGTAATGTTTAGAAGATAAAAAATATATAAATGTCACTTATAATGTGCTCAAAGATGTTGTATTTATAATATGAAAAAGTAAATAATAATAAGCAAGCAAGTAATTTATTATCTCTGTTAATACATAAATTTGTAACACGATATTCATAATATGAAGATACTTGTGATGCATATTAACAATAGTAATCAATAGTAAAAAACATACATAGTCTTGTTTAAATATATCAGAGTTATTTTATTTAAACGTTTAAAATAAATACATATTTATTTTTATATATAAATTATATGGACAAAACTCCTTTCCTATTATTAATAAAAATACATTATATTCGAAACTTACTGTGACGATATTAATGATTAAGATGTATGAAATATCAATCGGCTGACAAAAATAAGTAAACAAAAATAACCAAAAAAAAAATAGAAAAATATATAATTAAATATATATATATAACGCAACTGGGCCATGGATATCTTAACGTCGTCGAAACCCATATTGCTCTATGCAAATCTAATTTGTATACATACATTATTATAATTCAATGCCTGAATGTATTAGCGTTCATTTACTTAATTCCATCGAAAGTCTTCTTTATTTTTAGTAACTTTAAATATATATTCTATTGGATATTACTACACTGTTAAAATAATATATACATATATCAACATAAAATCAGATACTAAGACTTGTTTTTTTATTTATTTTAAAAATGTATTGTAGCGATGAATAAAAAACATCCGTCTTGCATTAAAATATAAATCTTTTCATTTTTAATCTTTTGTTGTCCATAGAAATAAAAGCTTACTTCACATGTATCTAAATAAAAATAAAGTCTACATAATTTAATATGAGATTTGCTAAACTTATACAAAGCAATTTCATCATATTTAATGGTTACGCATTAAGACATATTTGTTCGACTGCTTTTTATAGGCTATTCAGCAATTATTTTATCACCACATATGAATGCTTTGTATTGCTGTGATTCAGTCAAAGGATTGAAACTGTTATAACTACAATGATTTAATGTGGAGACATTGACAATATTGGGAATAATTGGTACAAGAACTTCTTGGAATTTTGGTGTCTTGCTAGTCTGTAAAATATATATAATACCAAATAATAATAACCATTTTATCTTGACCCGCGGAAGTAATATATTTACCATGGAGCTTAATTAATACTTCACTATAGATCGACAACCAGACTGTACCTGGATAATAAAATGGTTCAACAAAAATTTTAACAAACATCAACGTCTTTAAATAACGTGAATTTAAATTAGCTCATTGATTCCATGTATACTCATGTATCACGCTAATTAACAGAAAAAATGTTCATATTTATCAAAAAATATCTCATAAACAAAACAAATAAAAAACACTCTTACTGTTGTGCCTATACACATCATTAGAGTTCAGGAGTATTATATAAGTATCTGGGAACTTTTAATTTGATAACTTGAATTAAAAAAAAAACTAAAACAGACAAACCATTGAATTAATTGTAAAAATAAAACTACCTATATTAGGATATTGATCATTCAAGATCCATAGAACCTTATAAGAAGAGAGGCCATACAGTGTTCCTGCTAGATATAGCTGTTCAAGGCTTTAAACACTTTCCGAATAATAAACGACCTAATTAGAATAAGTGTTTTCTATTCCTCTATTAATATAACTAGTTCATTTATGATAATAACACCGTATTGTTAAATAGGTCTAATTAAAAAAATGTATAATCTATCTATCTATCAGATAAGCATTTTAAAAAACCTTTTTTGCACAACCTGTTAAATCTATATACATAAAACTTATACCAAAAGATAGAGCAGGTTTCGGAGAAGGTTTAAATATATAATATTATTTCATGAATGGTTTCATTTCGCAATGTAGTCTGCTTGAAATTTAAATTAATTAGAGATTATTAATAATCTAAAGAGTAAAAACAAAAAAATTAGCAACCCTGAAATATTTCAGCCTTTATACTGTCCGTGCCAAGAGTTTATCTGATTAGTTTAACAGGCCAAAATTCAAACAATAAACCTATTAAAGTATTGTTTTCGCGCACAAAAGGTAATTGTCCTAAACATTTATGCGAATTCCTCCGCTGAGGCTAAACTCATTCGTACTTTTGAGATTGGAACCGTGCGTAAGTCATTATTTCACACGTACACGTACAACTGAATTTGTTTGTCTCATGAAAATAGCCTGATTTCAATCTAAATAAATTTAATGTATGTAGGTACTTAATACCTGAATATAAAACATGGTACATTTTTAGTAACAGCTTGTTCTGTGTAATAAATTTTGAAGCTCTGCTTTGACTTCAGTAGACCCTTACCTTACAGTGAACATGTGTCGGATTTACATTTGCACCTGTGATTTTAAAACGTAAACGTGCGATTTAAATTAATATTCGTATAAAATTAACGTGTGAAGTGACTGGGAAACATAATTAGATAATTATGATATTTCACTCAAAATTAATTCGTTTAAATGTCACTGTGATATACCATACGCTGTGGTAAAAAAATGTGTGATCTTTAAAAGAGATTATTATCAATCAGTCTCCGGTTGTTTTTATAGCTTATAACGTTTGTCATCTTAAAAGTTATCATTCCATAAATCAAACGTAAATAATAAAAATGTTTTAATTGCTGCAGAGCCTACGTAAGAAAAGTCAAGTTCATTTTTATACGTTATAAAAGTATGGCATTGTATAAAATAATTACAATGAAAATGAAAATGTACAACACTATTCCACTAAAGAATCTTGAAATAAATCAAACTATCTTTCAGCAATGTGGGTCCGTTTCCTTTTTTGGACATTTCTTTTTTATGCGAGCGCTACACTTACTTCATGTATGTATACAAAATAAATAGATGTTTGTTCTCTGAATGGATTAAGAAATATTTTTGTTGGATAATTTATTTGCCAAAAGAGCAACCAAAAATGATAAACTCAGACCAGAACGCCTAGAGACACTTTTAAAAATTAAAATTTATACAATTATACATACATAGTATTTTTTAAATATATTGTATTAATCACAAAAAATATCCCTTTATTAAATTACTATATAGTAAAAAAAAGTTGAAATATATAGCAATTATTTAATACTTTGCAACAATTTCTAAAACGTAATATGTTGCTGGCTAATATCGAATTTGAATCAATCAACAACATAGTTTAAGAATATGAAAATACCTATTCATAATGTATTAAGTGCTTGCCTTGACGTCAAAATGATTCGATGGAGTATTTTAAATGACATGTCAGTCAAAATTAAGACGAACAAAAACAGTGTTGTGGTCAATAAGTACAGCGAATTGATGAAGAAACTTTTCAATTACGTGTGTAACACATCGCGTTAGGTCCATATGATGTCCATTTATAAAGGACTATTAATGATAAGTGAATTCTAGCATCTTACTATGACTTCTAATACCAGCGTTTCTTTTATCAATATAATTGTACCGAAGTCATATTTATAAACCAAAACGTACGTTCATAAATATATACAGGTTATTATTTTATTATACATTCATATACACGTATCATTTTATTATTATGATATGATAATTAGCCCAAAATAAATAGTCCATCGAGTTATGTTTAAGTATTTATTTAATAAAAATATTTTTTGATAGTAAGTTGGCTTTTCATTTGAGGTAAACGTTTGTAAATTAGTAATGTTAATTATATTATGACTCCTTTTACATGACAAGGACACCGTGCAATTATCATATATCGCTTCTGTCATCTTCAACTACGCTTCGACGCATAAAGGCTGTTCTTGCAGCCTATGAAGTCCTATGATACAATATCGTCTCCCGGCACGTTGCGACGTCGCCTCACTATACGAATAAATCTTCGAATTGCATGACCAAACGTCATATCTTAGTGAATAGTGCAGGCAATGCGTTTCGCGTATTACTACTTCACTAACTTGTCATGGTTTTGGACGTAACCCAACAATGTCCGATGAACAAGCCATTGATAGAACTTAATGTTAATTTCACTCGTAGATGTGTGATCTATTTTATAGAAACAAATATTATCGTAATGAAACACAAATAGAAATGATAATATTTTCTCTTACACACAAGTCAACTACGTTTATAACGCCTTCGATACATTATGAGCGAGCCCTATTTTACCTTATACACCCTAAGGTTCTACTGCTTCTGCCTAAGAAGTTTAAAAATATAAAACTGTCATAAAAAGGCTTGCGTTAGCACCCAGGCGCTATCCAAAAAAGGGTGCATCAACAATCTGAATAGTTTGAGATTCAGGAAATATTTATACTATCACATATATTGTTATCAGGTGGATGTTAAAGTCCTTAAAAAAAAGTTCTCGCTTTAATTACATATCAATATTAAAGAACATATTAACTATTGTTACATATTTATAAAGCGTCTGCACTGATAAATTTTTTTTTCTATGAGATAAGTAGGCGAAAGAGCATGTTTTGATCAATTGCTAACAAGATCTAACCACCGTCTCGGATTAATTGTTTCTATATTTTGTAAGGACTACTCCCCCTACAAAGAAAATGGAAGAACATTTTTTTGTTTGAGAAGATAAATAAAAATTTTAACAAAAAGAAAAACCGACTTCAAACAAAACACTATTTTAAAACAAATGAATATGCACGAAAAAGTAATAAAAATAATTGCGTATTCAACATATTTTTTTAGAGTCTTCCTAAGTTAAATGAAATGAAAAATATTAAACTACTTAAAAGTCGATTAACGATTATATCATGTAGTTATAATTATTGTTATATTTGGAGCCGGTGTCAGCCACGGTGCCCTTGCCCCAACAATCAAAAGAAAGAAGCGATACGAGCCCCTTGATTGATCCAGTATATTATTGTGTAAAAGGTAATTTGTAAAAAACATATTTGTTAAAGTACTCTCGTATTGTTTTTTTGATAGATATACGTAGGGTTATGTAGGGTTTTATTGGCTGACACCGACTCCAAATATAACAATAATTATAACTACATGATATAATCGTTAATCGACTTTTAAGTAGTTTAATATTTTTCATTTCATTTAACTTAGGAAGACTCTAAAAAAATATGTTGAATACGCAATTATTTTTATTACTTTTTCGTGCATATTCATTTGTTTTAAAATAGTGTTTTGTTTGAAGTCGGTTTTTCTTTTTGTTAAAATTTTTATTTATTTTTTGATTTTAAGTGAAGCTGATGTTGACTAACTATTTTTTTTTAATATGGATAGATTAAGCGTTCCGTTTATATGAGTCAGAAACTACTTCGAGGACAATTTCAAAGGAAACTTGCGAATAAAGCAAAAATAGACTTTCGAAAATGCGGATTTAATACGTCACGCGGCGTAAACTACGAGGATCCCTCGAAAGAGCTGTAATCGAACTCAGCAAAAAAACTTTGAAAAAGACCAATTATATTTCGTACATCATATGACATCACATCACATACACAAAATTTGATTAAAGATAGTAAGAAATTCTGCCCCATATCGCACCCTAACTGCGAGCCGTATAGGAGTTCCATCACTACATAGTAAAAAACAAAGTCGCTTTCTCTGTCCCTATATCTTTAAATCTACGCAACGGATTTTGATGCGGTTTTTTTTAAAAGATAGTGTGATTCAAGGGGAAGCTTTGTGTATATAATACATGAACAATATAGTAAAGAAACACTGATAATTTTAGAAGTTTGCGATGTGATGTCGTAAATAAACAAATTCTGTAGTATATTTAGTATCTGTATTGCACCCGTGCAAAGCCGGGCTGGGTAGCTAGTTGATTATAATATTCAACTATGATAATTACATAAACATAACCACATTACGGAAGGTGACTCAAATATCCAAATAACCTATAAATAAAAGATTCGACTGAGTATCGCTAACGTGCTCCTCAGAATTGTTCCGTTCCCTTCCGTTCCGTTACTTTGTCATGGATCCTGTGCTCAAAACCTTACCAAACTTTCACCAAATTACCCTTGAAGTATATATTTTATAATAAAAAAAGAATTATCAAAATTGGTTAACGTGATTTTCAGTTATTCACCTATTTGTCGCGCATATACATAATGCAAATTTAAGACTTATGTCGTTTTCACATGGATACCATCATCGGAAAAAAAAATAAAAAAATGGGACCCCACGGGAAGCACTACCTTTCAAACAAAAAAAAATTATCAAAATCGGTCCACCCAGTGAAAAGTTATGAGGTAACAAACATAAAAAAAAAAAAATACAGACGAATTGATAACCTCCTCCTTTTGGAAGTCGGTTGAAAAGAATAGCACTTTTATTGTATCCTTTCTATGCCAACTCCACTATCGTCCCGGTGAATCTTTTCTTACTAAAGCTTCTACAAAATATGTATTTGTCAGCAAATGCGTTTTTAAGAAAATATTTAATAAATCATGTTACAAAATGTTTTGCATTACGATAAAATTTTCACTAACATACGTCGCTTACATTTTTAACTGCAGTGTGGAAGCACCATTATTATAGTTTACCTAATTGACTAAATTTAACAAATAGTTAATACTTTTTCAGAGACTTCAAATTATTGCATGAGTATTTATCATTGTATCGTGAATATGCATAGAAGATGAAATATAATTACGAATAATTTAATAATTCGCTTGGCTAACTACACATTAACGTCTAAGTGTATAAACGACGACTGTCGATAATGCTAAAATAATTGTGTAAATGTTTCTTTATATATAAAAAGTTATATAGTCATAGATAAGTTTCTCGTGATTAAAGTTTTCCAATAAATAGTTCAATTAGATCATCGGTATACAGCTGTATACATTAGCCATCGTCAGTATAGTATCCAAGATAATAGCATCGGTAGTCTAGCTTTATTTAGGGCCTGAATTAATTTGCGGTCCCACATTCAATTCCATGTCTGGTAAATATAACAAAAAGTTTCTAGATTTTGGACTTACGATCAATAATCGATAATATCTTACCATCACATAGACACTCACACAAGGTAAGTATAATATGATATAATATGAAATATGATAAGTGTTACAATTTCAATTTCAAAAAAAACTTGTCTAGCAATCATCATTATTATAAAATCAGTCGTTAGAAGATTAAGATATTTATATCACGAATAAGGCTATAAATAAAATAAAAGTTGGTAGTTACTTTATAACGAATCATAATTCGAATTAAACTACGTCATAAATTGTTAAACGTAATGAATTACCGACTTTTTATGACACTAGTGCATTATATGTTTAATAATAATGCTATACAAAAGAAGTCAGCAATTAACTAAAAATAATATATAGTGAAGAAAAATATGCATTTAAGCATTAGTATGTACTTTATTTATCAGCGGTAATGTTATTCAGCCTACGCATCATTAACCACGACATCAAAGCAAAGGGCATCAAGTATTCGCAACAAAAAACAAGATGATAATTGTCGCCTCACGTTAATGAGAAGGATGCGCGTAACACAGAATCCATTCACTACGTCACCAATCAATATAAAATAAAAACAATTAACATTACTTATATTTCACATGTAAAATATACTAAACATATAAATAAACGAGGGAAAGATATTTTGGGTATTTTAAGTACTACACGATTATACAAAAAATTACGAGAGATTATTACGAGAGTTTTGGAGAAGAATATAATAAATGGTAGGCCGCGTCAACCACGTGTAATCATTTTATAAGAGACAAAAAAAAAACAAAATGTCATTGTAGGCTTAGAGACCAGATTTTAGCAGAAAAATTATGAACACCGCATATTAATTTTATATACTAATTAACACATACAACACAAATACCTTTTACTTAAACTTAAATATTAAACTATCATAATTCTTTGTAAATTGAATGCCCCGTTAATTTTTTTTGGCCCCATTATAATCTGTCTTTTAATAGTCTTTACAATTTTACGGTACTATTTTATAAGGAATAAAAGTTATTATAAGTATTTAACATACACAAAATAAATGGTTATTTAATTCAGAGAAAAAAAATACTTTTGTGTTAAGGTTATATAGTAATACAATATTACATTAGTAAGATTAGAATTGTAGACAATAAATCCTTCTGCCTGAAAATTGTAAAACTAATTAGTTTTTATTCGTTCAAAGTTCAATTAATCTAGGACAATAATTGAAAACGCCTTATTTCATTATGCTTTTAACTAGGCAAGGTTAAATTATGTGAAGGCTGTTAAATTATTCGTTAATACTATTTTAAGACTTTTCTATAAACAATTTCATCATTTGTGAACCAGTTGAAATCCATGTTTTGTTAAAGGGTGAAGTAGTACTACTAGTAATAATAGTTACTTTTTACTGTATAAATAAAAACCTACACATTCACTACACCTACACCTACATAATATACAAATCTATGTGTATATTGTGTACGTTTTCTTACAGCAATTCATTTAGTATTTACGAAAATAATAATATAATTATGTTGTTTGCAATGGAAAACGTGCGTCCAAATCTGGGCAAGTATCGTAACTTGGTCGTGTGTACTGTATTTCTGTAAATTGATTTAACCTAAAAAATTAAATAAGCAAAGTTTTTTTATTAAGTATTAATTAATGTATTAAATAAATTTTGAATTCAAAACACTGTCCTTTTAGTAAAATTAGATATTCAAGGATTTTCGTTTATTTTTAATTTATATTTATTACACCAGAATGATAACACCATTCTTTTCGTTATTAAGAACTAATAGTAACTAAATATGAAACAGGGTAATAAACGATAAGGTAAATTAAATATATTATATTTTTTATTTAAAAACTATTAAAGAAACCTGATCCTTAGAGATTCTACGTCAATAGCATCGTGATGAATCTTCTTAAAGGTACGTACGATATTTAACAAAACGCTGACATTTCAACCGCATCTGACGATTACTAAGAGCCACATGACCGTGTGGCATTAACATTACCTACATTTAACATCAGAATACATACACACAACTCTTACGCATCTATAAGTCCTTTAACTTTATAAAATAATTAAGTGTTAAGTTTGTTATCATGACGAAAAACCGGTAAATGAATAATAAATAGCTATAAAGTTGGAAAGAATTATGAACTCTGAACTTTGCTATGCCTTAATACTGAATATTGCGACGGTGTCCTAAGATGCCTTTATGATAATTTGGTTATTTTCAAATTAGAATTTAAAGCTGAATTCCAGCATACTATAATGTACATAAAATATCAAAGTAATTATGTAATTTTGTTTTGTTGGGTTCTATACAAATCTAATTTGAAATAGAATCGTTTCGACTTCACTGAGTCTCACGGGATTGTGATAATCAAATCAATTACTTTCTTCATTCATGTTTAATTACCAAATCACTTTTTTTAATATTTTAAATGCTTAATTTAATTGTGAAAGTAATTGTAATAATAATAAAAGGATTACTAAAAATTGCATGAAAGTATGGCTTATTTTTATTAAAGGGTCAAGGTGGTATGACTATGTTAAGGATGTACCCTTACGACCTATAGACAATCGTTGCGCAATATGATTTAGTATTGTATACATAGAATTTGTTTAATATTTTAATCATATTAACCACTAAGCATTCGATGTAACACTTATGTATCGAGTATATTAAACTATAAATCAAAATAGAATATTATTGACCTCTGACATGAACGCTACCCAAACCTTTTCCGTAAATGGAGAGGAAACGTTTGCCCAGCAATGGCTACCTGTATTTAATTATTGGCAGGTTTGAAACTAATATACGTATATAAATAACAAAAGACAATATTGTTAAATGCATTTTTCCTAGCTGGACGAGCTGCATAGATACATATGTAATTGTAATAAAGTTCGAAATATGCGAATTTCCATAAATGGTTATAGTCGAGTTTTGCCAACTTTCGCAAACAATAGTTACTACTATATCACCAGTTAGCTTTTTTTAAGATAATGTAAGAGTATTCGATAAACATAGTATATAGAAAAATAAAGAGACTTGATGATTACGATTGATGTAATGTCGGTCATTTTAAACGGACAACACCACCACAAATGCATTCTTCCGTGGCTCTCATAATTAGACCACTACTTTACTAATTATAATGTTGTGGGCATTTGACAAAAGAGTCGAGATGGCCCAGTGGTTAGAACGCGTGCATCTTAACCGATGATTGTGGATTCAAACCCAGGCAAACACCGCTGATTCATGAGCTTAATTTGTCTTTATAATTCATCTCGTGCTCAGCGGTGAAGGAAAACATCGTGAGGAAACCTACATGTGACAAATTTCATAGAAATTCTGCCACATGTATATTCCACCAACCCGCATTGGAACAGCGTGGTGGAATATATTCCAAAAACCTTCTCGTCAAAGGGAGAGAAGGCCTTTAGCCCAACAATGGGAATTTACAGGCAGTTGTTGTTGTTGTGTGTTGTGGGCATTTGCCGTTCTTGCTGATTGATCTTCGTGAGATTTTGGATTTCTTAGCCCGTTCTTTGTATTTGGCCAATTTATCCATAATCAGGTCATGTCTATTTCACAACTTCTAGATCTGCACCCTTTTGGGCTAGCCACTAAACTAATAAGATATCGTTATAAAGGTTGAAATACAAGACTTAAAATTTAAATAAAGTTGATTTAATATATCTTAAAATAGCCGACCCTTGTTTAATATGAATAATGATTTATCTATATGAGATCAGAATGGTTAGGATTAGAAACAAAACACTGTAATTATTTTTTATTCATTTTTTGTTAAAATCGAAAGATAAATCAATATTAATTGTTGACGTTGACATCCCGCTGTGCCTTTAGTTGCATTCAAATGCGAACTTTTTGTGTATTATCATAAAAGTCTGCCAATTTTCTGGGCCGATTTAAATATGATATTTATAAAAAAAGTAAGTGTAACATTAACACAATTTTGTTTAACTGTATGATAAGTAATATAACGATAATTTAATTAATAATATGTATAATTTAATTATTACTTATGTATGTTATTACTCTTATAGTCCAGGAATTTTAGCACCAAAAATCAGCCCGCTCAGCATAAAATCCTTCTACGTGATTTCTCGATTGGATTATGTCGGAGGGTGCCCCCCAAGCATAAAACTAATACTCCGACATAATCCAATCAAAAAATCACGTAGAAGGATTTTATGCAGAGCAGATATCTAAAAATCTTGGACTATTATATTTAGTTTCAAATTATTTTCTACTTTATCTATATAATTATAAGCAGGATATATAAATTAATCTGTATTATATCGTATTTCATTGGTGGAAAAGAGCAACGTAGAGTTTCTTGCCAGTTTTCCTCGTTGGAATCTACATTATGAATCAGTCATGGTAGTTTTATGTTTAATATAATCTCGTGCATTTAAAAGCCTACTTGGAAAACGTTTAGAGTTTTTCTATACATACTTTTAGTTCAAATATAAGAAAATTATATACAAGTTGTATGTGTTTGATTTTCGTTTTGTATCAAAGTTTGAATTATTGACTAAAGAAAATTTCTTAATATCTCACATTAATGTGTTTAAATAAAACCGCTTTCGAATGTAACATGTATATTAATAATTCCTAACATTTTATTTGAAATTAAATTAAACCGTTTCAAATAAATATCTTTATCAGAGACAACTGAATAGCTTGCAAGAGCCAGATAATTAGCCGTATGACTGCTCCTTTCGTATAAACAAATTTACTAATAAATATCATAAACACTATTGATTATATCATAGCTTTGTGAGTACACCACTAATAAATAGTATTAATAATTAATCTTTTTATGGGTCAATTATTTAATAAATCTTCAATTTACTTCAAAATAAATAAACAAAATATAAAGTAGGTACTAAGTAAGTAAGCATATGTATAATTATCATTCAACTTTTTGACACTGACATCATAATTATGTATTAAAAACCAGGTATATACTTATTTTAGCCGTTGGGAGAATCTTATGTAAATAAATCAACCACTTTGACATCCTATCCTGTGAAACTCATTATTATTTATATAAACGATGACTAACATTGAAAATATGGACCATTTATAGCTCTCGTGAACCCATTAAGCGTTGATGTAACCCGGATACCTGTAGAATGTCATTCACAAGATATAATATATTAGTTAACATATATAAACGCTAAAGAAACATTTTTAAGTTTTTTTATTCAATACATTAAGTCACATAATCGCTTGAGATTGTCTGCTATATCAGTTATGTAAATTTAGTATCGTTTGAGCTATTGAAAGCGTGTGAGATAACGAGTCTAATAGATTAACGAAAAAAAAGTTTTTATTTATAAATATAAAACCTTTTTGGTTTGTTGAGTAAACAAATACAACGGGAATTGCGGTTCACACTTTAACATACTGATTTCGCTTATTAGTACATTAAATACAAAAGAATAGAAAAAAAAACAAGTTACAGCAAAACAATAAAACAAGTTACCTTCGGCCCTAATATTTATTGAGTTAGATGAATTTTTTATTGCTTAATGTTTTTTCTTCGATTGTAAAAACAATTATTTAACGTTCTACTTCAACTGTTTAAATTGGCAAATTATTGTTATATCATCCAAATCAACTATTGGGCAATCAAAAAATAAGGTAGAATTAGTGCAAGAGTTTGTTCTCAAACACAGGTGCACATGTTTTCTCTTAGTATCATAAGCTCTTGGGACGACAATAGAGTCAGGGGCAGGATTTCCGATTATAGGTATTTCCCGAGCTACTTACAGAGTGAGTACTGCCAGCTCCTAAACTCTGGGCTACTACTTAGAATAATTTGACGGTATAAAATAACAGTTTTATCCAGTTTGCATAACACTAGCTATAAGTACTAAACCAACGTGTAATACAAACGCCACTTAATATATGTAGGGTAAGCCCTACCTACATAGTATAGCCAGTTTTTAAAAAACATAGGGACAGATGTGTTTTTTAAAAACATTTGCGAAAATATGTATCATAGTAAGATTATAATTAAAAATAATTAATTAATTCGTTTAATAATTAAAAATTATAATAGTTTGCTGTCCCCGTTTAGACATATAAACGAAATAAAAGCCAGCCATTTTTCAAAACAATGATTTATGGCATAAATCTCATAAGAATAAATTTAACATTTTATTTGACGGCTTTTATTTCCCACTCACATATATTAGCACAATTAACCACCAAACACTTCTTGATTATTTCATTGAAACTTAATATTTTATAAAAATAATCTCAAAATAGTTTCACAATATGCGTATTTTTGTCTTTTGTGTACGAACATAATTATTATTCATTTTCATTCCGTATTAAATCATATCCAATATCATAAAATTTATACATTACTGGGTTATCAAAATTTACGTACGATACAAATTGATTTTTACGAGGATATTCTAATTAAAAAAAAAACATTTGGTACAAGTTAATTAATCATATCAGATATGAAAAGCTTATGTCTGACCCATATGTATTATGCAGATCAAACTCATGAAACACATTTATTTAAAAAAAGAGTTATTTTTTAAAATCAAAACCCCCTTAAAGCTGCAAGGCTAATCTGATACTACTAATGTCTTAAGTACCAGGCAATCATAAGTCATATGTGGTGACAATGAGATGTGCAATGTATTTTAGTGTGCAGGGCTTGCAAATGCTAAGGTCGAGACGACCGCATAGTATCACGATAGATTCTAGTCGAGATGAAGAGCGCATCAACTGCATCAATTATACCTTTGTGCTGTCTGGAATGATGTAAAGAATGTAATTTGTTATGTACATTAGTACAACAACAGTACAATATTACCTATAAGTATTTTTTCAAAGGTATTGTAACGCAGCTAGCCTCAAGGCTCCAATGATTTTCTACTCTTATTGAACCTGGCATTTAGTCTTGATTATGTCAACAGAGCTGATGGACTAACACAGATTCCCTGGGAATAGGAACGGGCCTTATTTTAAGACCCTTAATGGGTTGACATTTTGATCTCGTCTAACATCAGGTACAGGTTTAAAGGACTGAGCCCATACCCAAGCCAGAACAAATCATTTTTAAAATATATAAAACGCCTCCTAGCCCCTACTGGTGACTACTGTTTATTTTGCGCTTATCGAAACGGAAATGATGTAACAGGGAAACACTAACTTGAGCATTTCTCAAGAGCAAAATTTGTACAATAACTATTATTAATTTTAATTTTTATAATATGTTGATAGATCTCTGTAGGGACTTGTTCCTCTCTATAAAAATATTCTTTGGTGTTACTTTACAATTAGGTACAGTCAAGAACAGTATCTTTATTTTTTAAAATTCAACTTCTAGATCTAGAACAAAGAAATAAAACAAACGTTTAAGCTTAATGACAGTAATTTATATAAAAAATATATCTATATGTATTTTTAAGATTAAATTATAAATAGATTTCTAGAACGGCTTACAATGCTGTAATGTATTATCCCATTACAAAGCTGTCGGGCAGACGATCAAGGTTAAATAATGTATGAATCTTCGAACAAACATCTTATTACAAAAAAAATACCGTTTTATTTTGCTTTGCGTGTGGGACACAATTTTATTCGACACTAAATTAATAAGGAGTAAATGGTTTGGACTTTTTAATAGGACTACGTGAAACTAATATGAACTACGATCACGTAGTTAGTATCAACTAATAGGTCAATAATGCTCATGGATTCTGGTAGATAGTTATAAAAATATAAAGCGCTGCTGCTTATATCGTCATGCGCCCCTGTTCCGAGAATTTAAGCCACACCCTTGTCCATGTAATAAAACTGTACGACCGTTACAGTAACGGTTACGAAACTATTATAGGTTATGTACAGATATGACATCAAATAATTTAAACTAGTATCCAAAATATTTAATTAAGTATCACTCTTGCTTACACTACTGAGAACAAAAATTACAAGTAATAATATTATTAATCATAACTGTTTCTAAAACTGTTTTAAATATTTATTTCCAAAACTCAAGAAAATTTTTACAAAAGTTAGGAAAAAATAAACTGACCGGACAAACGATTTCTTATTACAAGTAGAATTATCTAAAATGAACACAATTAAGTTATTATCAACGTGTTCGATATAGGAGTGTTAATGGATTTGACTCGTCACAAACCAGTGTATCTTGTGCGAGTAAGTTGATTTTAATAGACGTGCAAGAACACGGAAGCTGCTATTTATTCAAATATGATGACAAGTGCTTGTATATTAAAATATCCACTCTGCGCATTGTTATAAATATTTGTTACTAATTTCTAGTCGCGACCGCACCTCTGCTTGGAGAATGGGGTAGCGGTGAAGATATGTAGCAACATTTTACGATGTTCCAATAGCTAAGGCATAAAAGCAACCAGTACAAAAAGACTTTTTCGTTTATAATAATAATTAGTAGTACATTATGACTAATAAATACTTTTTTTCTCTTGGTGGTAGGGCTTTGTGCAAGCCCGTCTGGGTAGGTACCACCCACTCATCAGTTATTCTACCGCCAAATAACAGTACTTAGTATTGTTGTGTTCCGGTTTGAAGGGTGAGTGAGCCAGTGCAACTACAGGCACAAGGGACATAACATCTTAGTTCCCAAGGTTGGTGGCACATTGACGATGTAAGGAATAGTTAATATTTCTTACAGCGTCATTGTCTATGGGTTATGGTGACCACTTACCATCACGTGGCCCATATGCTCGTCTGCCAACCTATACCATAAAATAGATAAAAAATAAAAATTTTATTATATATAAAAAAAACTTTGTCATTTTTATGTACCGCTGTATTTGAAATGTTGTACATTTAAACCATACCATCCAGGGGACAATTGTTGGGATAATGTGTCAGAAAACATCACAAAAGACCGACTATAATAATTACGGTCGATTTTAAAACCGCTTCTTGTACATCTTTATACTTTATTTTCAAATATAATTGTTAATAATTGATAATAAAGAGTGGTTGTATTGTTCTGTATTTAAAATAACAGTCAGTTAAGTCACATTGCTAAGTATAAGTCTATAATCTGCCCTTTAAAAGAGAGTTAGGATTTTAACAACACGAGATTCCAATGCGAGTTGGTGGTCTGACATGTGACAGACTGTATACCGCCGATCATGAAAGGCATTATAAACATTAACAAACGAAAAAAAATGGATATATAACTGAAATAAAATTTCACGAGCACATACATATAAACTAAGAAAAAATACTTTGCGAATATTTGGTTGGTTGATTCGCGATGAAATTTCTAAGATTATTTACAATTTTAGTGTTTTAAAGTAACAGATAGGGTAAGTGTGAAGTTAAAAATTTAATTTAATTTTGATCCTTTGCAAACATTTCAATAGAGTTTTGACCATTTTATTTACCGCCACGAAATGTATTTTAAGTGACAATATATAAATAATTTTATATTACTAAAATACTAGACATTGACTTTATTAAAATTAAAATATAAAATAATAAATAATATTAGTAACGTCACGTTAACAACATATATGTATAACGTATATATATATATATATACATTATTACGTTATACATTTCTTTAAAAATATATCAGCTTAGAATTTTTTTAAATATTAAAAAAAATTATCATACCCGCATGGATTATGCAAAATATATTAGAATTTTTAATAATTTAGTTTTAGAATTCAATTTTAATAATACTTTAAACAAAATAAATTATACAATTTTTTTTTTTAATATTCTTTACTAGTTCTTTACTATAATGTATTTAAAATAATGCTTTAATTTTTAATGCATATATCTTTATTTTATTATCGTGTGCAATTTATCAAGTTATATTAAGTAATAAAAAGTCAAATAACAATATAAAGAATAATTTATGTTGAAACGCCTGATACGAAAAATAGTCATATCTTCGTAGCGAAGCATTACGTAAAGCTACCAGTCTTTATCAAGGCGTAAGTAGTGGCATGCAATTTTCATCTCAAAAATATCTTCAAATTCTTTATAAAATTTATTCGGACTTATATATGTGTGCAGTAGACAAAAATGTTGTTCAGGCTCCTGCAGTTGACGGCTGGCACGTTACCCACAATTCAGAAGCATATCTTCTAATTAATTCTAGATTATCATTTAATTTTAACACCATTGATTCAATGTTACATCCGTTTCGATTATGCGAACGATTGCGAAGAAGTTCATCTATTAATTTCGGTTTTGAACAATTTATAAGGTCGTTGTAGAGATAAATCTTTTTAAAACCAGTTGTAATAAATTTGTGAATGATTGCGTAATCACTGAATTCTGATGAGCACTGTCCAGCCGCGTGGGTACAACCGCCTCATGCCTTGGATATATGTGACACCAATAAAAACCAAGGACATCCAAGAAACGCGACCTGATCCATCTCTTATCAACACAAATTACCATAACTAATAGATCGGTTATCGTGGACGACATATATAGTTTAAACTATACACACATACATATAAATTATATTTCTCGATTAAAATTGAAGTATCATACTGCAACTGAGTAAAAAATATAAATTTAAATATGATTTCGTACAGATTATGCATATGTTATGTGGTAATGGTTTTATGACTTATTTTATGCATAACAAAATGCAACTTAATTTATAACACTCAAAACAATTCATATCAATGAAAACAAAATAAAATAGCGTGCAGTAAATAATACTTTAAAGAAAAATAGACCATATTAAAATTAATTTATCCGTCTTATAAATGACACTTGGTCATTAAAAACATTCCCGATATGGCCAATGAACTAATACATTTTTATATAATATGATAACGCCAAAATGATTTGAATATTTGATTTTTTTTTTCGATCAATTTTTTTATTTAATATCAATTGAACTTTTATTAAGATGATTGCCTCAGTTCAAATTAAAAATCACATTAGAATTTTAATCATAATGTTTTATTTAATTTATACAGTGCGTATGTTATAAAAAATTATCTCGTTAAATAATTAATAATAATAATATAAAAAAATGAAATACTAGTTGTCACCCGTGACTTCAATTGTGTTTAAGAGTTTGCTTATCAGGTCATTAGGCACAGAATAATAGCTTTGGAATAAAGGAGGTCCTTATAGTTGAAGCTTGCTTCAAAGAAAATTTCATTAAATTCGTGTAATGATTTAACTGTGAACTATCAACAGACAGACATAATTAATCTCGCATTTGTAATATTAGTATAGAAGTATAGGTGAGTCAAATATACTTCTTGATATTTACAAACAATAAAAATATTTATGATGGTGGATTAACGCGCCAAAGCCTTACAAATAAGGCTACGCAAAAATTCATAGAACAAGACCGTCTGCATTATTACTAGAGTGTCGTTTACCACACTCGGCAGCCAGAGGTCTTGGTCTAAAATCAGGGTGTAGAGTGCCATTGCCGAATGGTGCCGCACTTCCGACAGGTGGGTATCTCCCGCCTTATCACTTACCGCCTTGCAATGCTTTGCAAATACCAATCGAAGCAACCATGCCCGGTAAGTGACTGTGTAACCCTGAATGAGAGTGAATCGTGTTTTCGTTCCACCCCACTGAGTCCCCACTTGACTTGGTTAAGAAGGCGGAAAATTGATAAGCTTCAGGCTAAATTGGATAAAATGATGAACGAAGCTCCATTTTCCGTCCATGATCAGACCCAAATACCTCATTTAGGCCTCCACCTTAATCACCATCCCCTGAACAGTGAAATACGATCCTCGAGGGAAAACTCGACGTGGTCCGTGGAAAAGAAGAGCTCTAGGTTTTGATACACAGACCCCTCAAGCAAGGAAATCTCGATCCAATTTACCACCTAGTAAGCGACGCTTACTACGACGCTTCGACATCGGGTAAGCAGCTGAAAGATCTGCCCCCTCACCACGATTAAGGTATCGTCTTAGTTATACAACACCCTCAGTGTCAGCGTTTACTAGACAGGATAGGTGCCCTCAGAAACTACTCGAAGCCAACGTTCCAAAATATTGGACAGAGAATCAAACCTTTTGGAACGCCGCAGCCTACTCGACGGAGAACAAGTCACTCATTGCCCCTCTCAATCGATCCTGCAGGTATGCTACTAACAATCTTCCGAGAAAGTCACATTTGGGTACATAAGAGATGCATCCCTTATAACCTTGAAAGGAAGACTATGAAGAAGGCGTTCGCTACATCCAAGGATATCGCCAAGACCACGTTCCCTTGGATCACCGACTTTAGGGTTCGGGTCTTCGATGCGTTATTCGGTGGTTGAACGACCTGCATTGAACCCGTATAATTATAATATAAATAGGATAACGGCTATAAAATAGATTTAAAAGAGATAGAAGGAAAGATAAAAATATATAAATGAGTAAAATAATTACAGGTCGTGACTTCTATTAATCTTTTTAGCATTAAAGCTACGAAAAAAAAAATCATCAATAAATAAATCCTATGTAATAAATCAATAAAATAAAATAAAATAAAAAAGTATACACAAAATATTAAAAATTATGCTAATGAATTTGCTATTAGTCTTCAAATTATAATAATTATTTAACCAAAAGTCCTAGTGCGTCTTTTTAAGAGGGAATACCTATTCGATTTTTTTCGGAAAGACTAGAGTTCAAATCCTCGTAGAGCATAAATATCGTCGTGTCAATAATAATAAAAAAACATATGATTAATTTAAATGATTAAAACCTACATTTATTTGTCGTAACAAATGTTTACACTTCGACCCCCAATGGAGTTCAAATTTCTCACTTTTTATAAGTCCATTGCCCTCGCGATCATCACTAGGGTTCCACAGCTCATTTAAATCATATTATATACATTCAATTTTAAGGAAATTGGGTATAATTATATTATGATTAACAAATATTAACAGCATTTTATTTTTGTATAGTGTAATTGCACAATAATTATAAAAATAAGGATTTGCACTGCATTTAAATAAATTAAGTAACATAATATAGATTTAATCTAACAAAAAAAAATTACAATTGCCGTTTATTAATATATTACTTTTAATAGCTTCGAATACAAATTTAAAAATATACATTTTTTAATTTACACAAAGAAAATACGATTTTTATTTTGTTGATCCTGTTTCATAAATAGCATCAATAATATAAAATTTAAGTGCCGCGAAATCATGTTGTCGATTAAAGATAAAAATATTATCTCATACTTTGACTTCACAGAACGTTTAATCTCTGTCACTTTTTGCTACGGTTCATAACGAAGCTTAAAAAGTAAATGCTTGTTCGATTATTAAACTTTATTGTTAAAGAAGATCTGTTATCTATTTATATTTGATCGTAAATATTATAACAACGTATAATGTTTATTGTATTATTGTATTATACTATTACTTTGTTGTTTTTAAAACTGTAGCGTATAAATTAAAATATCGATCATTTTTGAACGCCACCCATATTATTTTGCTATTTATTACATACCAATACCAAGGGAAGAAAAGCTGATACTTAATATGTACATAGTCGAATTGGTACAAAGAATATTCATGAATAATAAAGTGTAGGTCCTAATATTATGTAACGCTTATATTCATAAATCATTATCTCGTTAAAATTATATCGGTTGAAGAGCAAAATCAATTTAGGATATTACACATGGCAACAAATCCAGTTAACAATTTTTTTTATTCAAGTAGACTCTTACGAACACTTTTATATCCTCATTTTCAAGGTTAATTTTAATTAATTTTTAATACTATCGCCGGTTCGATAATTATATAATATCGATAAATTTTGTTTCTGCCGAAATAAAAACAAGCAAAAAGTAGCTTTGTAGGTTACAAAGCTACTTTTTCCAATAAAAAAAATGGTTCATTTAATAATCGTATACAATATTATACAACATCATTTTTTATTCTCGCTGGAAAAATGCTCTAACGTATTTCAACCTAGCATGCCAAAGTACCTTTAAAAACAAGTGGTATCCAATCATCCGTTTGGGTAGGCATCACAGGACCATTTGCGTATGCTACCATGATTATATGTTGGCTGAGCAGTAACAAATATGTCTCCTCCTATTTTAATTTTTTTTTTAAATACTTCTTAAGTTTAATGTGAATTGTTATGAATATAAAAAGTATGATGTTGTTGAAAACCAACATTGTGACTCTAATTTATTTTTAGCACAGGACCTAATTAGTTATATTAGTACATTTATATATTCATAAGAATGCATTTATATGATAACCACGTATTAAAATCTGGAATTCTTATGTCACTAATTGTGGTTACAGTTTCTCATGTTTATTCCAACAGTAGTGCAAAAAATATCGTGAATAAAATTGCATAATTACTATAGTAACTGAAAACATAATATGCATAAAAGTTATTTTCGATATTGAGAAAAAGATTTAAGTATGTAATATAAATATGCAGATAATTTTGTGTTAAGTTTTAGTAGCAAAAGTATATATAAACGATTATGGAAACTCAGTACGGTCTATTTTGTCACAAATTCTAGAATTGAATTATAAAAAAATAAAGTTTGTTTTCTTTCAAATAGCAAACACTTAATTGTAACTTCATTTATTAAATGGAACCTATTCAGAAAGTAATGGTTTTTGTCCGTAAAATCTCTATTCTGAATTGTATTCTGTTTTTTCGTTCAATTTATATTTTTGCGTATAAAATAATTGATAGAAACTTAATTTAGTAATGCTTTAAAATAGATATGCCTGCGCGGTCTCCTATATAATTAGTCTATACCTAAAACAAGCCGTTTAACTTTACAGTAGTATAATATACTGGGTTATTGGTAACTCGGCGTATATCCGCTAGGAGGTGATAGGGGTGACTATTTGCAAAAATTTAAACCCACATATGCATGATCCAAAAGTGAACCATTTTTGAGTTATCACGTTTTTTAGCTTTTTCAAAATTTGTCAAAAATGCAACTTCAAAAATGTATTTAGAAAAATTGTCCATAAAAATCTATTTTTTCTTCTGATTAATAAACACTGGATATTTGTGAATATTTAAACAATCATTATCAGCCTAAATTTAAAAATGGGAGACGGAATATGATAATTTGGATATATTTAATTTGGACATTATTTTTAATTAATTTTGTGGGAATTTTAAAGAGCAACCTTTATTATAAATTCGTTCAAGTTCGAATACGAATTCCCACCAGCGTTCTTTCTTGTCATTTTATTTCGGCTGTTTTTAAATAAATTCCTAGTTTTTATTTATTTTAGAAAGCTATAGAAACGGTTACGTTTTTAAAATAATCTGCAGAACAAATTTCATAGTGATTTTTTTAGTTTTTAAGGTACTTTTGAGGAAAAAAATTAAATGATATCATTTGCCTTCTCCCATTTTTAAATTTAGGCCTGTGTAAATACATATAATAAAAAGAAGCTTCACAATATTGGCAGTCAAACATCATGAATTTTTATTTTGTTCGTAAGCAATATATTATATAGGTATAACAATAATATACTCACGTGAAACTGAAAATATAGTAATCATACTGACAAATGAGGAGTTAATTTGTTTGTAATACTAAAATTGAAAACCGTTCAACAACAATACATAAAAGTTATAACAAATAATGCAGCGCTTTTAAAACATTGAAGTTATTAATATCCTAATAAAAGTAGCTGCGCTTATCAATTTTATCCGCTTTGAGTTCTGATTATTAACGAGACAGGCGTAAATTTCATGTTTTGTTAAAAGTAATAGAATGTAAATATAATTTTTATTTATATTGGTAATGATGACACGCTACAGAACCTCTCTCAATATAAAATTAAATTGATGTTATATTATATTATGACCAATTAGGTACGATTGTGATTCTTATTTATACTCGTATAACATATAAATATCAATGAATAAATAAAATAATAGAACATATTGTTAAAAAGAATAACACAAAATTGAATGCAACTACAAATTCTTCTTTAAGAATTAATCGAATTATTCAAATATTATAGTTTCCTGATTTTCCAAACAAGAACATCTTCATGTTTATTCATTCTCATTATTTTATAATTCACAAAATTTTAAACGAGTTCTATAAATATACTGTTTGTTCTTAGTTAAATCATATTATAGCTAAATGGTCTATTCTATTATTTATTTTTAATAAATTTAATTGAACTAATAATGACTTCTGTACTTAGATGATAATTTTGCTGTTTTCAATACTACTGATATTAAAAAATAAAATAATAAATACTTACATGTTTTTTAGTTGTGTACTCTTCCAAATAACACCCATTCCATTGCCATGTTCATCACGATTGTCACTTGGTCTTCGTTTTGTGACAAGGAGTTATTTTTATATCCTGAATTGTTGGAGGTAAATTAGTCACTATAACCACTATAGTCATTGTCACCGTAAGAAATTTTAACGCACCCTTGCATATAATGTACCACCGACCTTAGAAACAAAAACTTTATGTTCCTTGTACCTTTAGTAACACTGTCGAGTAGATTTAAACCTTCTCATAGGATGATCAATCTTACTTCATTAGTTTTTTATAATCTTTCTATTGTAGTATCTATCCCAAATTTTATTAATATGGTAAATATTTATACAACCAGTTTTAAACACTTAAATTTCTCTCTTTTATCGTTTGAAGGGTAATTTGATTTCACCGAATTGGATATCTGCAATTTTTCGTCTGACAAGCAATATTCACATTTTTTCTAAAATCACATAAATTGATAAATCGAATTCATGCAGAGAAAATGTGGCTTATATTGAAAACCACATGAGATCATTATGAATTTTCTTTGAGATAAAAATATTATGTACTTCTAACAATTATAAATTTAAATATGATCTTTCAACGAATATGTATGTAATTAGTATTACAAAATATAATGCTCTTAATTTCAATTGCACATTATTTTGTTTTTAACATGCGATTATATTTAATTAATAATAAGGAATGTGAAATAAGAGAATATATAATGGTTTAAAATTCTATGTTTTTATTAAAATTGCATATTTATCACTCAAAAATAGAACAGCACATTATAACTTATCACATTACATTTATATTTTTGTACACATTGATTAAACTAACGCTACTATTTTATAAGATGTTACTGACATGGTGGTAGAATTCGTATTGTTTAAAGTTAAAACGATTTAGTTCTTGGCAACGGGGGCGTTTCTTGCGATGTACTCAAGAGCACGGGCGATTTGTGGGGGTACTGGAGGAGGCTGGGGAATGGCGTTACCCTGGAAAAGAACAATTTGAATTAAACAAAGTATACTTTAACACATACAAACTATTTAACCAGTTAACCAATTTGTATGTTATAATAAAATAAAATATATAATTTGATAGAAATAGAATATTTAATATTAGTTGTACATATAATTGTTTAAGACAATAGGTAGTTCATAAATGTTAACTTACAGATGGCTGGTATCCGTTCTCGTCAGCGACGTAGGTGATGGCGATAACCTCACCCTCGGGGGAAGTCCATGAGAAGGATCCTTGAGCAACGTCAGGAACTACAGGGGGGTTTCCACCGAAGTTACGTGGGGTACCTTGGGCCTGAGCGGCGATACCGTTGTTGGTTTCGAAGCTGTAGTAAAAATATACCAATTTAGCGTTTTATGTTCAGTTAAATTTATAACAATGCATTTCAAGCAGAATGAAACTTACAAGTAGCTGTAGGTACCGTCAGCGTTGATTTCATTGCCGTATTTGAGAGTCTCAGCAGAGCGAGCGTCAGCAACAACCCTGGCAACAGACACTGGGGCAACTGGGGCGGGGGTGACGACGGGAACGATGACGGGTTCCACGGGTTTGACTACGGGGGCGACTGAGGGGGAAACGGTAGCCTTGGCTTCAGCGAAGGCGACAGCGGGACGAGGGTAGGGGGTTGATGTTACGTATGGCTTGTAGGGGTTGTAGTTTTGGTAACGGTTGTAGTTGTTGTTGTTGTTGTAGGGGTTGTATCTGTTGTATTGGTTGTATTTGTTGTACTGGTAGTTTTCCCTCTGGGGGAAGTATTGGCCCTGGTTGGCTTGGCCAAATTGGGCGTTGGCGGCGGCCAACACGCAGGCAAATACGACCACCTGTATCAAAAAATTTCAAAATTAGTAACAAAATTATACGTCACATCGCGTATTATAAATGACTTTCAAAATATAAATATTAGTTGATCCGAATATTTATATTTTAAATATATAAATAAGTTACTTACGGCGAATTTCATTATTAGTTTTTAATGATTGTCTAGCTTCGGTGAACTAGTTCGAATGCGGATAAAAAATCCGTGCGAGCTTATATATCTCCGATAGAACCACCCACTTTGGACGGCGAATTGCAATAACATTTAAATAATTTGCTATAAGAGCGAGGAATATTTTTTATTAAAATAACACTTGGTCTATACATACATATTAGTCATTTAATTTCTTAAGGTCGATGTGGGGTCATAAGTGTGCAAAGCTTTTGTTATAGTGCTATAGATATTTATTAAATTATATTAACACAAATATTTGTTTACTTAAATAATGAAAAGATATTGATGTGACAATTCAATGATTTATATTTAACAATAATTAAAGCAAATATTAATTAATTTAAAAAACACGTTTGATGATGATACATTTTTTTTCTGTTTTTCGAATTAGTAACCTAGAATGAATGAGATTTATTTTATTAATTATTTATAAAAATCAATCTTTATAAGTATAGTGAATAACTGAAAAAAATAAGCTCAAAGTGTCAAACAATAATTTAAATATTAACGTTTTTAATTTATAATAAAAATAGTTAAGTATTAAATATAGATCATATAATATACAGCCGATATTATAAATTGTCTAAATTTAGGACCATCCTGACCTAAAGCTGTCGGTATACTCTCGTGTATCCCTTAATTTGCATATTAATAAGACATGTATTTTAATTTTTCAAATTTATTGCGCTTATTGATTGATATTAAAATAAACTAAACGACTCGTCAAGGACGCGTTATTTAACCAAGTCAGTTTAATAGATCTATAACGATCCAAATATTCATGTCTTATGTTAAATTACTTTTTTGTCCTATTTGCTGCCCTTGGAAACACTCGGCCCTTGGAGTAGTGGTGCAAAAAGCTTTACTTAAAATATAACATCTCGCCTTTTTGCCCCCACTGGTCACAGGAAGGGTGGTTCGTTTTTAACCCGGAGGACCGGATAAATACTGCTAGAATAAAATTCTTGCCACGGTCGAGATTTACAAAGTGACTATTTCAAATTAAACTTTTATCAAAATTATTTGCATCAAAAAAATAATTTCTTGTTTAATATAGTTGTGATAAATAATACTACACATTTGTTGAGATTCTATGATAATGACTTCAACGGACATTTCTGTAAATTATTATCACTCAACAATTATCACAAAAAATCTTTACAGGATTTTATTAAATATATAAAAGTCAAAATTAACAATACCTACCAGGTATAAAAATTATAAACTGGAATTTCGGCTAAAATGGAATCCGCTCTAGAATTGAAAAAAAAAAGTCAAAAATAAAAAGAAATGAAAAATAGAATAAAAAAAAATTACTCAAGATGTTTGGCACCATTATAAGCATTTCATATAAGATTCATTATTATCGAAAATGAATGGGAGATTTGGTTATTGATGCGAAAACTTTACCCACGAGAGGAAGGATTTTCCTAGGTTTAGGTGAAGTAAAAAAAAAAATAATCGCTAGTGTAACTATAGGCACACATTGACATAAGATCTCAGTTCCCAAATTTGGTGGCACAATGAAGGTGGAAGGAGGGCTAGAAACTCATAGGGTCAATGTCTATGGGTAGTGGTGACGACTTACCATCGGGTGGCCTGTTCGCCGGTCCGCCTATGTAATGGAAAATAAATTTATTACGTTTAAACTTTATTACATTTTGTTTGTAAAAGTGCTTGTAAAAGCCCACTTGAATAAAGTTTATTTTTATTTTGATTATTTATTTATCAAGTCTTACACTGTTTGTCTCTGTGGGTGTCTAATTATTATACAATACAAAATATTGCTATACTGCGAAACTGCGAATTTTAGTTTACATAAAAACGTCTAAAATGCATTTTCGAGTGTAGACTATAAATAGCCGGGCCAACTCATTATTGAAGAAGGTGAATTAATAAAGTTTGTAATAAAATTCCAAAAATAAACTTGTAAGCAATATAAACCAGTTCCCATAAAGGTACCTATTTATGAAAAAAAAGAAATGTAACTGAAATATTATTAAAGGGTTTGAATTATTTACCATTTTTAAATCAAGTTTGTTTATATACATAATATGTTTGTTTATATATTGGCATTTAAAAGTAAATTAAGTAATTGCAAATTATCATTTACATGAATTGAATAGATTCGGAAGACGATAAGATGAGTTCGTTATATGAGTTTGTATCAGAAAAAATAATAATGTGACATCTGTCTAGTAGGTATACCACAAATGTATAAAATTGAAACGTGATGCCCTATGTTTTTATTGTTGTTGTTGTTGTTTTATTTTAATACAAGTAGAACTTGTTGTATAAAACGAAGACATATTTTTAATCTTAGAGTATTTTTTTATTTACCAGACTATACAAATAAAACAATCTATAGGCTATGTTGTCGAACTAATACTAAAATCCTTATTAAAAATATGTAGTATGCTATTCTGCGAATATGTTTTTTAATAAATATGAGGAGAACCTCATTATATTTTCAGTTAAGAGAGATAAGTTAACCAAGTTGTATATAATTCTATTTTTATTTTTTTATGGTATAGGGTGGCGAGCGAGCATAAGGGCCACCTGACGGAAAGTGGTCACCATCACCCATAGACAATAACGCTTCAAGAAATATTAACTATTCCTTACATGTTCAATGTGCCACCAACCTGGGGAACTAAGATGTTATGTCCCTTGTGCCTGTAGTTACACTGGCTCACTCACCCTTCCAACCGGAACACAACAATACTGAGTACTGTTATTTGGCGGTAGAATAACTGATGAGTGGGTGGTACTTATCCCGACGCGCTTGCACAAAGCCCCACTAAATTTTGTACTCCAGAGCTCAATTAGATTCAATTAATGCATATGTTTAGATTCATAAAAAATGAAAATATTTTGTATGCTCCGATAATTCCTATTACTTTTATTTGAATCTGTATAAAAAAGAAGATCACATAATGTAGTAAAATAATTATTTATAAAATTTAGTATTTTAATTTTACAATTACAAGATATTCAGTTAAGACTTTAAGGAACAAAATAATTTGCTTTTACATAAATCGCACAGCTTAGATCAAAAACTATATTTTTATAATCTGTGTATTATGAATCATATTCATTTGAGTGGCGTTTCCCCCATATAGTGCTAGCAGTAACCGTAGTATAGAGAAAAAATAGTTATTGTTCCACAGAAGAGAGCTGATGCCATGCAACATCCTATTATTTATTAAGTGGATCTATGTTTTCTAATAATTCTATAAAAAATAGGAGTATCGTAGAAATGGTGAATTAAATTAAGGAGTCAATTTACTAAACGTACGAATATTTCATCAATAACTTGACCTTAGAAATTATTTAAATTTTTCAAGTGGTTTAAGTAAAATCTTAATTTTGTAAAACATAGTAGTTTAAGTTGCAAGAACAAGGACATTAATGTTAGACAAACGCATCGCATCGAATTTATCACATTTTTAGATCACATTAAGCAAACCATTTAAATAGAATCGATAAGTATAAGAAATCTAAATGATCCACATTTAAAATTTTATACAGAATATATTTTCTATATTATTAACATCCTCATATTTTTAGACTAATTCCTAATTATTATTCAAAAATCTGCACAATTTAAATTTTTAATGGATATGGATGGCTTATTAAACTTATTCAATTATCGAAATAATTATTTAATAAGTAAAGGCGGATCTGTAGTTCCATTGGCAATCCTGTTTTCGAATTTATAGACATAATAAAACCAAATCTGTATTAATGAGCTAAAAGAGATTCCATATATGGAAGAAACCTTATCTTTATCACCCATACATTTTGGTGTCACTGAGTCTTTTGAATACTTCAAGTTTAAGTATCGAGGTCGAATTACAATACAAAACAAAATTATTATCGTATATAAATATTAACTTTTCAAAACAATTTTCAAACAATGGTAATAACATAGAAATCCTTTATAAACATAATTTAAAAAAAAATCGTTAATTTCCTAAAATTCAATCCTTGATTATCAAACCACAATTTAATTGTTCAGCTCTTTCTGAAAAAGAATCTTAGTGAATTAGGCATGAAGCTTTATGCATTTCTTTAAGTTTCTGCGTATAGATTGACAGCTGTTAGCAATTGAGAAGATGCTAACAGCTGTCAAAGTGCGTGTGTCGTTGTCGATTCTTTGATCGTTTTTATATTTGTACTCTATTGGAAATACTTTTTTGTGCTGTTGACTTCACCACGTTGAGAAAACACCGCCGTGACAGAAATTGCTAAGGACAAAATTATCTTAATAAAGATATTTGATAATTATGTTCAATATGGGTGAATATACGCTATTTGATTTTTTTGTGTCCCACAAGAAAAAGTAATATAATCTATTTCATATTTATTATTTCTCTATTTGACACTATTTTTATATTTGTAATGATGGGGGCCAGAAGAATTTCTCATTTTTTTGTGTTTTATAAGTACCAGAGGAAAATGCGTTACCAGAGGAGTGACACTACTGGCAGAGTAGTGACAATTGAACCAGGAGAGTGACACACAGTAGCTTATATTAAATAAAAGTAATATAAAATGATATTGAATATTCTTTTTATTAGAAAGATACATTCAGTCTTGATGATTTCTTAATGCAACCTTAATATTATATGAATAGTATTTCAATGCTTAAGTTTTTTTAAAACCAGTTTAAAATAACAGAATGAAGTATCTTCTGTTTATCAGTCTCACCTGAGATGAAAATTACAGTAAAATAATACTATTACTAATAATTTATACTTTTTTAAATTATAAAACAATAAAAAAACTAAATGTTTGTAACATTTGTGGCACTGTAATCTTAATCAACTAACTAAATAAAACAAAAATATAAACTCCTTTTCTAAAACAAAACAATAGTACTATTTAATCATACACCTATCAGTCTCGAGACTATTTAATCAACTTAAAAATTATTAGTCCACAGTATACATGAACTGTTTCATTATTTGTAAAAAACAGAATTAACAATTTTCGCGAAATTAAATGAACTTTTTTTAATACTGAACAATTTACTTTTCAAACACATCAACTGGCTTTTCAAACTTGTAGAGTATTCTGTGAGCCTTTCATAAATACATTTGGCACTAGAAATATGGTCAAGATCTGTTCCTATTTAACATCAAACATGTCATTGTCGTTTAATTTAAAAAGAGTACCATTTTAATTGGAGACCTTTAAAAATGTAACCCTGATGTCTCCTTCCTCTTCATCAAAATCTGACGAAGATACACCAGCATATTTATATTTTTTATTATTAATTTGGTATTCCACAAGAACAAAATCTCCGTTCTTGACAGACAAAGGAGTGTCTGTATTGTCTTTTTCAGATGAATTAATCAGATGACTAGACGTTTGCGCAACCATTTCATTTAGTACATCTTCCTCAGAATCAGTATATACTGCAGCAACATCCAATTTGCTTTTTTCGAAGGGGTATTTAATGTCTCCTAAATGGAAATGGGGACAAAAAATGCTACAAAAGCAACTGAGGCTCTTCATGTAAAGCATATTGCTCAAATGGTTTCCTCGTACTTGATGCACTCTTAGTGTACTTATTGTCTTCCATGATCTTCTTTTGAAAATCAATTTCTTTTTCGTTTATCACAAATATTTGAATGCCAAAAAACAATTTCTATCTAATTCGGTAGCAAGGTCGTTGATGGTGGCAATGTCAGATCCTAAAGCAACAATTTTGTCAGCGATTCGTTTACACGTTGCTCCGATACCATCTGGAGCTCCTTTGCCATGGCCAGCTTCATGGTAATTCCATTCCATTCCATTGTCTTTACTATTGCTTTGTAAAAGATCGCACACTTTTGAGTTTGGATTTCCTGTTTTTTGATGCGCAGTTTTTTCTTTTTATAGTAACTCATCTTTTGACGTAAATCTTTGCTTTCATTTTTTGTTTTTTATTAGTTTATTTCGTAGTTTCCACTGAGTTTCTGATCGCTTTTTAGCAGCCAAAGAGATATTGTTTCGTGGAAGGGGAAGTTGGTCTTCATTATCAGACTTTGGTGGTGTTACTGGAAAGTAGTAGTAGTAGTTTCTAGTTGATTGTAGCTTCACGCGATCTCTATGCTTTCTAGTCTTCTCTCTCCATATTTTTCTGATTGCACTTTGTTCCCTTTCAGTCATATCATGTATGGTCTTAATTTGTCCCTTTTCTTTTTTTCTTCTGATATTGCTGCCTTTCCTTTTCTTCTTTAATTCTGCTATTTTAATTCTTTGATAGCGTAATCTTTCAGCTTGTCGCTTTTTTTCTAACCTCTTTTCTCTTTTTTGCTTTCTTTTAACATTCACCATGATGTCTGATTATGCTACAGTACCTTGAGCAAATAAAATAAAGCCTTAACACATTAGATATATAACAAAACATAATTTCGTCATTTCTCTGGCGTTCATGTATTTCCTCTGGCACGAAATATGCCACAGAAGTGACGCCAGAGAAGTGACAAAATCGTAAATAATGTTCAAAAACAATATCACCCCATTTTCGCACCACTGTTTGTCGTAACACATAACATCTACACACATTAAACCTTGTATTGAGAAAATAAACATACTTGTAACAATAAAATACAAAAAAATATGCTTACCATAGGAAATACTCCAACGTCTGGCACAAGCACGCTTTTCGAGAGTGAATCGCAAATTGACGTAATATTATTTAAGTTTTGCAAAAGACCGTTAGCATGCTTCTAACTTCACACTGTTGTACGCGAGTAATTAAAGAACAAAACATAAATCGGCGATTTTAAATAAAAGTTTTCTTCTTTAAAACTTTGCCAGATGAAGTGACGTATTTGTAACATGACATGAAAATAAGTATTTGTTTTTTATAATAATAAATGTTTTTACAGTGTATTTTAATTAAATATGTTTCGATGTTTATAAAAGTTTGTGACTATTTGAAAATAAATCTTATTTGCATACGTATTTAAAATATATTGCCATTAAATAATTATAACTCATTAATGGGCAGGCCAGAGGAGTATACATTTTTACTGTTTTTAATCTAACAATGCTTTAAGTTAAACAATTATCGTGAATAGACTATGTGGGCCAGATTAAAGACCATGCTATTTATCGTTTAAGCAAAGAAAAACAATAATATAATAAGTTTAACATAAAAATTGTCTATAGGCCTTTGAAATGCAAATAGCGTATATTCACCCATATAACAAATACTAAACAAAACATTGATTTAAAAGAAAATCCGGCTCCTGACTAATATTTATTTTTTTTATTTTTTTTATGGTATAGGTTGGCGGACGAGCATATGGGCCACCTGATGGTAAGTGGTCACCATCACCCATAGACAATGACGCTGTGAGAAATATTAACTATTCCTTACATCGTCACTACGCCACTAACCTTGGGAGCTAAGATGTTATGTCCCTTGTGCCTGTAGTTACACTGGCTCACTCAACCTTCAAACCGGAACACAACAATACTGACTACTGTTATTTGGCGGTAGAATAACTGATGAGTGGGTGGTACCTACCCAGACGGGCTCGCACAAAGCCCTACCACCAAGTAATACATTACAGTTATACACTTAATATGGCAGTTGTTATCTTAAGATACTTATCCTTACTGAACAATACTAGACGAATCATAAAACAAATTAGGCAGTTGAAAATGAAATGGTTCTTAACCAGCTTTAAACCCGTAATCTTCAGCTAGCATTATACTAGCTAATTGGCTCTATCGTCTCCTAATATAAAAAAGCAAAAAAAAAATAAAGAGGTGTGGAATGTAAAGTAATGCTTAAAGATATACCTAATTATATTTCTTACATATTATTATTTTGTCAAATTGATTGTGAAGTAGTTTACAATCTCATTTTTGAATTTTTAATCATTATATTGTATGCAAGAGTGAGTTTGTAAACTACTATAAACCTAATTATAAATCGTGATAGATTTATTGTTACGATTATAACTATAAGTAAGTAGTATTGGTTATTCACGTTATAATTGGTTCCGGTTCACCAAACCATTATCTTTTCTACTTCCTTTTCAAGGGGCACAAATAACTAACAACGTGATCTGTTAGGAAAAATAAAAGGATACATATTGATAAAATCCAGACTAAAAAGCAATTTTTACATGTGTATTATAATAAATTAAAATACTAACACATATTAGGAAGAAAGCATAACATTAAAGATCCCATGGCTGGCGGCGTTATCAGTGCGCCATTTAAGAAGTGTTAATATTATCAGACCTTAGAAAGCTTAGTTTCCGTGACAGGGCAGTGTAAATACTTCCAAATTTTGGAACAAGGGCCGCTACTGATATATATATTTTTAGTGAAATCTTTAACTCATTATTGGCATGACTCGATGCTTGAAGACAAAATTGTGGATCGCAGCCTTATATGTTAGCCATGGACAAACAAGGGTCGAGGCAATCAAAATTCTAAGCCTAATGCAATCCAGTGATTCAAAGTGATAAAATTATTAAATAACCTAAGTAAATAACTATACAACACTACAATAAAATATATCAGTGACGCTAAATACCGAACACTCAATTTTTTAAAATAATTTCATTAAATAAACATTTATCTGTAATGATGTTGTATTTTAATTTATGCCTAATTAATAAAATCTGAGACTTGTAAATTTATTTTTTCCAAACTTTTTAAGAGTTCATCAGTCTTTCGTAAAAACAGACGCAGCAAATACGCACCTATAAATAACTTTTAAATTAAATTTAAACGAAACTCGATGAATTGATTTAGACTTGTAGATGAGTTGTCGATGCTGATTCTTGATTAAAATAATTTAAATAATATTATATTAATCGTAATTAAAACAGTTTGTCTGTTTTAATCGGAATATTTAGTTTAAGAAACAACTCACAACACATGAGCCGTGTGACCATGATGTTTTTACCATATTCCATAGAATTTTTTTCTTTATAATCCCAAAATTTTTAAAACAAATTTAAAACTGTATGTCAAAATTATTACATGATTTATTTGTTCTTCAGTATAACATATTGAAACATAATGTCAGTTTGTTCTTATTTAATTATAAATTATTTAATAATTAAGGTGAGTATGCGAAATTGGAAATATATTATTTAAAAAAATATTTCGTTATTACGAATTAATAGTTTTATGATCCGGCTTCTTAATCAGTTGTGTTGCTGCGAATTTAATTGAGGAAATGTGTATGATTTATGAGTTTTTAATAAATCTGTAGTCAGTATTATCACATATTCAATAGTGATACTCATTATTGAAAAATATTTCACCCATTTTTTTCAGAAATTCCATAAACAGATGTGAGGCTCTTCGATTGAACAAGTCAATTCAAAATAGTGTACGCATTTGTGATGCTGGTTACCCTATACATTAATATAATGCCTATTAATAAATAAAAATTTTAACAAAAAAAAACGCACTTCGAACAAAACACTATTTTAGTAAAAGTAAATATGCAATAAAAAGTAATAAAAATAATTGCGTATTCAACATATTTTTTAGAGTCCTCCAAAGTAAAATGAAATGAAAAATATTAGACTACTTAAAAGTCGATTTACGATTATATAATATAGTCAGTTATTGCTATATTTGGAGCCGGTGTCAGCCAAGGAAACAGTATATCTATCAAAAATTGGCATTGGAATTTTAACTGTTTCTATAATGTAAAAAGTCAAAGACACTTTAGAGAAACATTCAAACAAATTCTTCACGTTGACTAAACCTGGAGAGGGTTATCAGCAAGTCGTTGTAAAGAATTCAAGCTTTTTCAATTCAACTAGAACTAAAATGATCGCGTTACAGTATTTAAAGTTGAATATTATATTTGTTTGTATAAATGTGCTAATAAATATTTTAGTTGATAGCCAACTGACCATAAAACCAACGAAAAATTTGAAAAATATTGCAAAAACAGAGGGAAGTTAGTCATTTTGAGAGTTTCTTTACTGTACGTGAACGGTTATAAAAATGTATTACAAAATATATATCTATATAGCGCAACGAAGTCGAGACAAGTACTTAGTTTTTAAAATACTAGCAAATAGACTATGTTCGGAGCACATGGTAAGCATTGAAATTGATACCAACATTAATTGTTGGCTGATCGGATCCAACAATGGTTTCTATGTTATTATATGAACAATTTTGAGATTAAATAAAATGATTATATATTGTTTGTGACTTTTACTAAAACTTAGTAAGATTTTTAATAAAAATATTTGCTTTTTTAAATATTTATTTTAAATATTCGCTATTTTTGAATTAATTAAATATGTTACAGAACACAAAGGCAATAACACATTCCTAAGATGTATATTATTAATTATGTGACAATTCAAAATTTATAGACTTAATTCTAAATAACGTGTTATATATTATGAATATTGTAATTTTTTAGTTCATCTTTTATACTCAGCTCCAGTTATATATATTAATTCAGAACTTAGCATTGGAATTTTAAATAATATAAAATTGATGCTCTAATTTCGAATAAAACATACGTTTTTAAACATTATCATTTAAATAATATCCTTGTTCGGTACATGTGTGAATGAAAAACATCTATAAATTTTGATGCTCATATTTTTAACACGGAAACACTTTTGATCTTATTTTTTTTTTTTCTTAATGATGTTTTACAATATACTGATCATTTGTATTATTATATGCAGAATATCCTGTTCAACAGACATCACCAGACGTTCAGTATATTAATCGATACTTATATGTAAAGCCTGTTTTAAGATGTTTTAAACCGACTTCAAAAAGGAAAACATTTTTGAATTCATGCCTATATAGGCACACGTATATATATTTATATTGTGTACTATGTATAACTGTTTTAAATTATAAACCGATTATGAATTATATTTTCATTTAGCGTAGCTATAAGGTATTTTCGTATGTATTTATTTCGAATTTTAAATTGTTCTTTTTGCCCTTTCTTGTTGGGAACAAACATGATATAGTATTGTTTGCTGATGACACTTCCTTAGTTTTTAAAATTAATAAGAAAACAGGTACAGTACGACGACGTAAACAATGCTATGGCTCATATAGTACATTGGTTTAGCGTAAATAATCTTAGACTAAATAATAATAAAACTAAAATTGTGAAATTTAGTACACCAAATGTACAAAATGTAAAAGCCGATGTACTGATCAACGGGGAATCGATGGATCCAATTGATTCTGCTGAGTTTCTTGGCCTTATTGTTGATGCCAAGTTGCAATGAGGCCCCCATATTAACGGATTGGCGAGTAGACTGAGTTCTGCGGCATTCGCGGTCAAAAAAATTAGATTATGTATCGATGTTGATACAGCTCGCTTAGTATATTTCAGTTACTTTCACTCTAATGTTATGTATGTACGAAAAAATATTAATGATTTTATGAGAAAATGTGATACTCATAACATTGGTACAAGGACCAAACACAAACTTGTTACTCCTGTTACTCGACTGCATAGAGTCAGTAACTCCTTTGTGGGGCAATGTATACGGTTTTACAACAGGATCCCAGAAAGCGTTCAAAATGCCTCTGTTGCCAAATTAAAAAAAAAATATTAAGGAACGCTTGTGTGTAAAAGGTTATTATACAATTAATGAGTTTATGATCGATAGCACACCTTGGGAATGAAACGATCGCCTCCAGGCTATTTCATCTCATATTAAATTGTTTATTTATATAATACATAAGACAAACAAAAAAAAAAAAAAACCCGCTGAGTTTCTTTCGTCGGTTCTTCTCAGGTCAGGGTATTTTCTTTCCGAACCGGTGGTAGTGTTTCAATTGACCATCAATAAGAAAGTGTAATGCTTCTATATTGAATAAAGTTATTTGAGTTTGAGTTTGCCTTCATAAAACATATAATTCAACACGAGATTATATAAATGATAAAAAATTTCGATACTTGTTGACTTTCACGCAGGATAAATTGTATATATTTAATTAACACTTGGTTGGTATTTCAAATCTATGAAAAGAATAACAACTGAGTTTCTTTCCGATTCTTCTCGTTCGAATCTACTACACTACTTTTACTTAACACAGTTTTATAAAATGACAATTCAAAAGTACTTTAATAAAGTAAATTTTGATAATTTTGCGTTTCATTTTACGTTTTTTTATTATTTCGAAATGATTTTACAAGCTAACATTTTAGTTTGTTTTAAATACTATAAAATAACCGTTCTAATCTTATGAACATAGTTAAAAAATCTCTACTAAGTTTTAGTTATATAATTTTCAAAGAGAAGCGTATTCATAAATCTGTCATGTCACAGCGTTAAGCGCTTAAGAGAAATATATTTCTGTAGATTCACTTAATTACAGTGCTAATGTTTCGTTAAATTATTCACAAATGTCTTATGCCAGGTCAGACTCACTGAATTTTGTTATGGGATAAATTCGCTATATAGGAAATTTGATTTATGTTAAATTTGATGACAGTTTTAAAATTCATTTCTACATACTTAAAGGATGTAAATTATCTATAGGTTTTTACTAATATGTATAGAAACTTATTTTCGTATCAAATCGTATTAAAAGCAGATCATAATACAAACTCCTTAGTAGGAAGTAACAGTAAATAAGGAACATGGAATATGATAGGAGAATTATTAAAATAGTAGCATATTATTAGATATTAAATTAACATGGTTATTTTTATTATTACAATTATCTTGTTCAGTCTCGTGAACAAGACTGTCTTACATCTGTAGTCTTGCCTCTGTATATATCCCATATTAACATTATTAATCCGTTTCTTACAATTATGATGCTATTATTACTATAAAGTTTACGCTTCATTCTTATTATCCGCTAATCCTTTTATTTCCATATATCCTCCTTATCCTCGATATCCTTCCTTTCTTTAATATAATCAGTACATAGTTATGTCAAAAGATACTGGTTACAAGTAAATTTGTTTTTTCGAGGTTATTCGATACAAGAATTCGTGAAAAATGTATAGGTATATAGAGACACCCTATACGCGAGTATAATATAGAATACAGCTTTGAGATAACAGAATACACCGACCTTAAAATACGACGCGAGATGTTAAATATCGGATAAATTACATTAACTTTTTAACAATATCATCACTTAAACTTAACTCCGTATAATACTAAATAATATAATATACTATATGATATAATAATTAATAATAATACATTTGAAACAGCGTTTACGTGCTTCTCCTCTAATCCCTTTTTTTCTTTAGCTGTGCTTAAAATTGATATAAAACTATTTCAAACTATATAATTTATCTCATAAATGCACACAAGTTAAACACAAGCTAAAGAATCTTTAATGACTTGAAAATATAGTTAAGTGAAATTTTATACACATATTTGGCTTTAGAAGTGTCTGTATTTTGGAATAAAAATTATTATTTTTTTATTCTAAAATATCTTTCATAATCAATTTGTAACAAACTCGATGAAAAACTTCTGTGTATGTATTCACAGTTTATATGTCAAGGATTTGTTCGTTGTGGCCGCTACAACAATTGAGCTAATTTGAGGTTGTATACGAAATTATTATAAAGGCATTAGGAAGCTATACAAGTCCTGCAATGACTAGGTACTAAATCGTTTAATGAGGACTACATATATAATAGCTAAACATTATATTTATATATTTAATTTGCTTTAAAGAACTTTTTCATTTAAGATATGATATGCAAAACAAAATTAAAATCTAAAATTCTACATTCGCATACAATACACAAGTATGACATCAATAATAATAATTATATATATATATATATATATATATATATATATATATATATATATGAATAAGGTTTTTTGCGGCTCTCATAAAACTCTAACATTAACATAAAAACGCAAAAACACTGCGGCGATTCATAAAGTCTATTGAGTAATAAATATAAATCACAATAAAAAAGTCACACATAAGTTTAACAATACATTCTAAATGACAAGGGCTAAAAATAAAATTTCATCTGTTATTCAAACGTGGTATTTATTTCTCTAGTCGTTTAATTCGAAAGTTCACAGTTTGGGCAAATGAGCCCCAGTCGGATGGAAACCATTTTCATCAGCAGTATAGTCTACCCTGTATGTAAGGCCATCAGCTCCAATGTATTCGTAAAATCCAGACACACGAGTTCCACCCACTGCACCAGAAGGATCAACAATTCCAGTCTCACCAGCACTTATTCCATTTTCGGTCTTATATTTGTATTGGTAGCTGTTATCATTTACATCATTGTCTTGTTCAATAATTCTAGCAAAGCCTTCGTTACCGTAATGTTTGGCATATACGTAATTGGGTGGTTGAACGGTGGTTACCCGGACGACTGGTGGAAGTGCTGTTGAACTAGATATGGTGCTAGAATAAACAGACAATAATTATTAATTTGTGTTCTCTCAATCACACAAGCAAAAGGCCTAAGAATAAACATACATTTTATGAAATAGTTATCGGACAGCCAAAGAGGTAACCTAATAATTAGCGCCGTATGAAATTCTCTTAGATAACCGACACACCAACAACTTTGGTTACTAATATGTTATGTCTCTTTTACCCGAAGTTACACTGACAAACTCACCATTAACTAAACCGAAACAAAATAATGCTAAATCATCTTGGTGGGAGGAAAGGTAATGAATGGTTGGTATTTTCCAAGACAGACTTAGATGAAGCTCAAACATCAAGTAAATTGAAGCGCCTTCACAAAAATTGAAGCAAATATTTAAATATACAACATTGATATTTTGCTTTCGGTCTTAAAAATAATAATGTAGATAAACTTAAATTATATTTCATTTTAAAATAAAACGAAATATTATTAAATGATTGAAAATATATGCCTTAATTACCTGGCAACTTTGTTGTATGTTTCAAATGGAGCAGAGAGCTGTTGATATGGTTTCAGCGAGTACAATGGCTGGTAGGCATGATTGGGGTAGTACAAGCCACTTCTGCCAAAGTTGTTCCTTTGTCTGTAGTCGTACCTTCCATTGTTTATCGGATTGTAAGTGACCGATTTATCGCCATATAGTTCTGGATGATATCTGCCATCATCATCAGCCCTTACACAATTTAGAAGGCCAATGGTTACAAGAATACACTGTAATAGTAAATGGAAATAAATATATTACATGTAACTCAATAAGCGTATGAAATTTCATATTGAATATATTTTTTTTTTTATTTTAAAACTTTGCACTTATTCAGCCAAGTATATAACTTTTTTTTATTTTAATAAAATATATATACTTATTAACTTGTGAATAACATTTTTAATTGGCTGTCATTTATATTCTTACAACACTAATGCGACCGAACTTATTTCGGCGCTTATAATAATTAGTTATAAAAATATGTATTTTCGGTGTTAATTTTGAAATATCGCTATTTAATGTTCTTTACTTAATGGATTAGTTATACTGAATTTTGTTCGTCGTTTGAATTTCATAGAATAAAAACATATAAAATTTTATATTTAATTATTAAGATAATGCATTCTAAAGACAGAATTGATACAAACTCCAAGAACAAAACTCATTATTATCAAATATCATTGTTGTTTTTACCCAAACTATTGGAAAGCATCGTGTTATCAAAAGGGTTTATATTAATAGGAACTTATGACTTAGCTAATTAAATTTTAAAACAACGTGTATGGTCGCTATTAAAAGAAATAATATATATATATATATATAGTAAAATATTCGATATTAAACAATTTTAGGAAACAATGATTGGAAATGAAGAACATTTTCCTACTTGGCACTAGTAATTATCGTTAATAGCATTTGCACGTGGTGTAAGTTATTTTACACTATATTTTTAATATTAGGGACATTTTTAAGGACAGTTATAAGTATTTTATTAAAATAATATCCAAATTAAAAAATATATCAAAACGGTCGTAAAAATATGTAATAAACTGTTGTATTAAACTAATAACTTACTGATATTAAGAACAACAGTTTCAAAAAAAGATTTAGTTAGAGATTTTTTTATTCCATGATATCCATTTTATTTTATAATAAATATAAATATTTAACTACGTACCAAGACAGCCTTCATTTTGACACCTTACAATACTGAAACTACGAATACAATGGTAGCCTAGTCAAATCATCAGTTGATTTTATACATTGATCGAAAACGAAAATAGACTACTTAATGCAATAATCGGAGCTCCAAATATGTAGAAAAAGCAATTTAGTATTTTCTAAGGTGACATTGAAAGGCACTTATTTGGAACAGTGTGTGGTGGGTTACGCCACTAGCCGCGCCCATATCAAGAAATTCGATCATTCCGCAAAAACAATCAATACAACATGTCTTCCGGCAACTGTGTCCCTTTACGATTAAAATTGAAAGAATGAGAGTGCTGATTTATATTTTCTACTGCTACAAAGAAGTACACTTACAAAAATAACAGGATATTAATAAAACAAAATAAATATATCGATTAGTTTATTATAATTTAGGGCCGCGGGCATCACGTGTAATCAGAGTTAGACAAGATAATTAATATAAATATACATCACTGGCTCACATCCTCAACAATCCTAACGAAAACTTCATACTCTAATTTTAAATTATTTTTTAAAGAATTTTTCACAGTACTTATAACTTTGCTTCCTTTAAAGTTATAGAACGTTCCTAATTTTTCTCCCTTCTTTAGGTTTAGGTACGGCGGATACCTGAAACAAATTAAAAAATACATTAGGACAGTTTACAATTCCGCTTGCAGTTAGTCCTAGAAGTGAAAATTCGTTAATATTTCTAAATTAAAATAAGGAGCTAAATACAAGAGGTCTCAACTGGTAATAGGACTTGTCGTATAATAAATATACCTAATACATAAAGGGGAAAAGCTGTTTAAACCAATTATTATTTAAGAAAAAAAAAGAAATTGTATGAAAGAAAAATTAGAAACAATTTTCAGCCAGAAACTCAAAGGACATGACGTTTGTTCCCAAAGTTGGTGGCATATTGTTGACATAATGAACATAATGAACAGATTAATATTTCCGATAGAAACAAGTCTATGGGCAGTGGTGACAGATTATCTTTAAGTGGACAATCTACCAACGTACAAAATGTAAAACAACGTATTAAAACTCCGTGAACTAGGTATGATGAAAGGCAAATAAGCTATTAATTTTAACAATTTTTATAATTAAATCTGAGAATGGACAGCAACTTATAATTTTTTTTACATAATCTCATATAAATCGGGGATAATGTATCATTTGAATATTTTTTTTCTATTTCGCGTAATTTAGAATTCGGCCATGCCAAGTTTATAAATTCTCCCCGTATTTCTATGAATTTTTCAATTAAATAATTATTTCGTCTTAAACTGATTTATAATAGTTTATAAGAATTACTGTTCAGTTGCAACCATCAAAAATACAATTTGATAAATAAATTCGACAATAAGATATATAAGAAAAACTTCCACTTTTAACAGAATGTTGTAGCCAAATATTAAAATCTTAACAAATTAAGCAACAATTTTCCACATTTGAGTAATGTGCTATTCACAAATCGTTTGTAAACAATGCTACACAAATGACACAGTATTAATTAAAAGCTTCTCTTATCAAAAATATTTTTAATTTGATTCGATGAAATTACTTACAATGTTACGCTAATATTATACTTAAAAACATAATAAACTACTAGAAATTTATTGATAACATATATGTTAACAATTAATTTCTAAGCTATAGTTTGAAAATTATACCCGCAAGGGCAACTTAGATCCCAAAGACTGGTTAGCCGTACAAATTTATTGTTAACAATATATGTCCTAAATTCTGAGTAATTTTTTACATACACGAGATTAATAAAATAGCATAATTTATTTTATAAACCACGACAATACATTACTACACACAAAAGGCAATAATCATTTAAAGTCATCGCTTCAGCGCTAAATAGTTTGAGTATGAGTCAAAGATCGAAGTAGCTTCAAGCGCTAAATGCTACCCTTTCATTCTATTCATGTTTAGCATTCAATTTTAAACAAAGTCTATTTTTCAATCATTGTGTATAAAAATATAAAAAATGCTAAACTGCTAAATATCCTAAATAAATAATAACATCCATAACATTTTAAAATGTACAATTAAATTTTAAAATTCCATTTGGGTTTTTTTATAACACTATTGAATCCGTAAATCGGTAAATCCGCACCTTTGTCATTCTATATTGAACAGATTTTTTTTTATCATTGTTTTCTAAACAAGAGCAAGAGATGTGCCTGATTTAAAAAAATAGTAACTAATACGCCTATTATTATCTAAAGTTCAGCGTAAGGCTATAGTCACGGTGCAATCATGCAAGATTGTCGCTGACCTTTCAATGTCGGACACATTGAATTTGTAACTATCAATCCCTAGACTAATTCTATTTATTAATAATATATAACAATAAATCTTTAAACTATATAGAAAACTTTAATTTAATCTTGTCACACATAATTAATATATATTGTTTCATGAACTCGTAACTTATTTTTAATGATTATTTTTTAAAAAAAAGATAAAGATAAGTAGTAAAAGGAAAAATGATGTAATAGTTCATAAAAATAGAATAGACAATTCGAAACTGTTGGACACCAGCCCATATCATAATTTGATGGATTCAAGGTCTTTAAAGCAAACTTTTTAATTTGTGAAGTTATAGGATACGAATAGATCATTATGTCATGTATTTTAATAAACATTTATAAAGGAATGTAAATCAACTGTAAAGAGGAAAAGAAATACAGTAGTTGAGATTATTTGATTGATTGCAAAATGTTTTATTTAATATGTATTAAATAAAACTGCATCAGTGATTAACTAACAGCTTAAAAACACATAAAAAATTGCACACTGCATTCTATTCATATCGTATGTAAGCATTATGAAACGTTTTTTTATAAGCATCATGAAACCTAAGCCGCTTAACAGTAAAGGAACGGTTTTTATATAAATAGTTAGCTTACGTTTTTTTTAAAGGCAACGAAATATGAGACACCATAAGGCTTGTAAGGGTTACTTTTAAAATAACAATAAAATTACTAGAAATAGTTTTAAAATACTTTTTTACTAATTTTTCACTACTACCAAAAATTAAAAGAAATAAAAAAATACTGGTCTTTAAAACTAACTAAATAAATCGTATGAACTGGAATTAATTTAATAAATGTTTAATACTTTATATAAAAAAATCTTCATGGTCAAAACATTTTATATACAGACATATTGAATTAGGCTATTTTTATAAGTGAATATAAAAACATCCTGCAATTACAATTATTGACTATTAAATGTAACCCATTATATAAAAGAATCATTAATATATAATAATATTACGATTCGTGAAGAGCTCATCATAATATTCAACAACTTCGTAAAATTGTATGTTTATCTGTCGAAGAAAATTTTATAGCCGAATAACCTTGTGAACTAAGTGATATTTAAAATAATTAATTCGAGCAAGTTCGTGTCATACGCCTTTACTTGTTAATTATTTTAATCAAATATCTAAAATTAATCGATCAAAATTAATTCATTTTCGTTGCGCTTTTAAGCACCATCTTAATGATTTATATACATTTTAGATTCACCGAAATATACACCTAATAAGAAAAGGAGTTTGCTAATCTAACGTTTAAAGCTTAAGTTGTCTTAAACTCTTTAAGCGGGTTTTATAATAAAAGGCCAAAAGTAATGGTTTCTTTAAAAAGCTTATTCTATTTTGCTCAATATTAATAAATTAACTTTTTGGATTTTTTATTAAAATAACAATTTGGGTTATCAACTAAATCGATAAAATTCATAGAAAGTAAGTTTTTCTTTTATGGAATAGGTATGCGGGCCACCTGATGGTAAGTGGTCAACATCACCCATAGACAATGGCGCTGTAAAAAATATTAACTATTCCTTACATCGTCAATGCGCCACCAACCTTGGGAACTAAGATGCTATATCCCTTGTGCCTGTAGTTACACTAGCTCACTCACCCTTCAAACCGGAACACAACAATAGTGCGTACTGTTGTTTAGCGGTAGAATATCTGATGAGTGGGTGGTATCTACCCAGGCGGGCTTGGACAAAGCCCTACCACTAAGTAAATAAAATAAGAAAACTTTCGAGGTTCGAAAAGGTTAGGTTATGATAAACGTGCCAGAATTATATCGGACCATATGGGTTTCTAGGCAACATTTTCTTTTAGAGCGTAATGTGAGTTGGATAATATACAACTTAAGTGAATGAAAACTCAGTGATATTGCACTTTTCACGTATAAATGTCTCATACAAATATAAAAGTAAAAGAAAAACTTTTTCGATACTAAAAATATTGTGCTTCTGACAGACAGATCTATAAACTTAAATAATTCATATCGATTCGTTTTTGAAATTTGAGCGTGAAATACATTAATTCTACTTAGTAGTGGCTTTTTATACATATAAATGACCACATAATTTATGATCAATTAAAAACCATTGAATATTAATTGGTAACAACTTCCGTCGACAACAATTATGAGCTACTAGTCGATCACCTCCTCTTATCTTACCTCTCATTGAACATTGTATTTACAGGTATTTTCAAATATTCCTAAACGTATCTTTAATAATTTTATTAAAAGAAAAAAAATCCAAGAACTCTTTTTCATACGTATATACATACATCTATGATTGTTAGACCATTAGCAATGTAATGTTTGAAAGCTTTTCGATTTTACCACTCGTACTTATTTATACAGTATACAAACATATATTTCTATAGTAATCTACGCTTACTTTTATAATAACAGCAAATATATTTTAAGGCATAAACATGAAAAAGATGATTGTGAAATTATGATGCAATATGTTTTATTTTCTTACAAACTTTTACAAAGTAACAATATGTTTGTTTAAATATCCAAGCGAGAATTATCTGATCGTATGGTATCACAGTAGTGGTAGATTGAATTTTTAAAGTACAATTAACTACATGTTGTTATTCTAGTTTTCAGTAGAGAAGAAGAGAATATAAAAATAATTAAAATTCGATTCTAATCTGCGATTATATGCTACATTTATATCATATAATAAAGATGGTACATTGGGCAGAAAACATCCACATGAAAATTGAATAATTTAAGCGCGAAAGAAAAAGAGATTTCCCAATACTTGAATATTTAATAATAGATTGTCTCGTCTCGATTTGAAATTGCCTATAGATAAGTTGTAATTTGAAATGATTTGCAATAAGACAATGTATTTAACAATATTTTCCATTATTTATTGTTGTCTTTGTTGCACCAAATTTATTAAATTTAATGGATTAATTTTGACAAAAACGTTATAACAAAAATAAAAATGAACATTGTAAAATTTTCATTTCTGCCACGTACGCTGTGCGTAAACATCATAATAAGCTGTGAGTAAACAACATATTATGTATTTTAATTAGAATAATACAGGGACTCCTAAATATGATTTATACGCATTTCTACTGACCTGCTAATACACGACTTATAATTAAAATAAATGAGTGAATTACGATCGAAGTGTAAGAGTTAACATCGCTTGCGTTTTTTGGCGCTAGTAGTTCTAGATAGAGCAACGCAAGAGCAAGTACGCTCTACTATGTATTGTGTTATTTGTTTGTAAAAATATTTTTAAAATAGGTTGTTTTATGTATGTTTTGTATTTATATGACCTGAATAAATGGTGAATTTATTACGGCAGATTTTGGCAAGGTTTTCAAACGAATAAAAACGTTTTTTTTATTTTAACTTTCAAAATTCAGATAGTCGTTGAGAGCTTTTAAAAATATTTATACAAAAACTTTATACTTCTTTATAACAAAACATCAATGGTAGTGAAATAATATTAGTAGTAAAACTTCGTTTGAAAATCAATTAACATATATGTATTTATACCGAATCCTATATACAGAAAGGTATGAATTGCTGTTCTGTACGAACACACAATCTTTCTTATTGAATGAATAAAAATAACTTACGGTGACATATTATTTTAATCCGATATCCTTGTGAATATATTTGTCAAACATAGTTAAGTTAAATATTAATTATGGATCATGATTACCGAAGCAATCAATAAAATTAATTTTTTTTAAACATTAAGATGCAACGATATAAAATCACCGATCATTGGTATTATCATAGATATTGGTACAGACCAAACTTAAATCGATAATCGTAATATCATTTATTTATTTACCTAAAATAGAAATAGATCTAAAATTGATTCGCTTACACGCGTTTTTAGAAAAGATCCAGAATTCTTAACTCCACTGGTAATAATTAATAAATTGTTTAATTATTTACCACAATTACTATGATATAAGATCAAAAACTTAACCTTCACGCAGTTCATACTCTAACCAAGAAGAAGCTTTGTATTATTATATTAGTAAAATTTGTATTTGTAATCTTTTCATTGATGAATTATATATCAAATATATACATACCTAAAACTTTTTCTCTCAATACAATATAAAGCATTAGTATATAAAGAAAAAGATGTATAATTACTGTGATTGTTCTGATTAAAAAAAGTAGCAAAAGTGAATAAACTTCAAAATACAAAAAATGAGATTTATTGAGTGTTCAAGCATTTGTTAATTATAAAACTAGGTACGGAACGATAAAAAATCTTGATGTTATAAATAAAAACAAAAGCTAATATAATTGACAACATTTCCACACTCCATCTAACTTTTGGCATATCATAAAATCAAATCAAATTCCTTAATTCAATATAAAATCATATCACTTAATCATCAAAAGTATAACACCTCGCCTCATTGCCTCCACTGGTGACAAGAGGGCTGGTTCGTTTTTTGCCCAGAGGATCGGAATTGCGATTCAACGGGGAAATGCTGCTAGCATTCTTGCCACCATTCCACGCGGTCAAGATTTATACAGTAACTAGTTTTAGTTCATATTTGTATATATATATTTAAGCATTTAATGTTGTTAATTCTTATGTTAATAAATTGTCTATTTTGATCCTTAATTATTGATTTTCAAATTTATCCCCACAACCGGTTCGGAAAAGAAAACCCTGAGTCGGGTAATACCCGGGTCTGAGAAGAACATTCATATATAGATAATTATAAAGAAATTGGATTGATTTGATATGAAGGAATATTTTTATAAAAATAAAAGATGAAGTCATTTTAGGAATTATAGACTTAAAAAAAAATAGTTTCTTATTTTTACGTAATTTGAAAAAGTACCTATTTACTGGAAACGTTACGATACATTAATAGAGGATCGACGAGTTTGGTAAAAATAATTTCATAAAACATTTCAGTCTCTTTAAGGCCTACTTTATACAATTCCGCAGAGTGTATATAAGCTACATTATATTCGTTTCCCTAATTCACTACGAATATAAATGTAGTTCAATTTTTCAAAGCGAAAATCTCAGCAGTGATTTTCTGATTTTGAACCAGAAATAGGAGAAGGTAATAACTATCTACTATGCTTCACGGATGCCATACCGCATTTACACAAACTAATATTAAATACAACTTTATTTCCCGCTCACATTATTATTTACATCCAAGGAAATGTAATTACTTACAAACAACATCATCCTTATTAGAATTCTAAATTAATGTGAATAGAACATTTCTAATAATTTATTATAAATTCCGCGAAGATATCACGTCATTCGTTTTTAATTTAGTCAGTTAGTTATAATAATCTCAACAGGATCCTTCTACAAACTTTATGATGGAATTTGCTTGAAATGCATTCAAAATAGAAAACCGGTACTTGACACTTAAAGAATATTAAATTAATTAATGAAAATAGCTTTTATTGGCATGTAAATGATCTGTCATCTTCAGGCGAGCGACAATTAGATACATATTTTATTCTCACCTCGTAATAAAAACTTTATTAATTATAAATATACCTTTGACACGGACCTAAGATTATATATTTTAACCGGTCATAATTAAACATGTTCACGTCTAATATACATACATCAATATATCCGAAAAATAGGAAAAATGCTGCTCTATTTTATTATTTATTTTCGAATAAACCTCGAACGGTGACCTCGAACCGGAACATGTAAAGGTCAACCAACTAATAACGGATGATAGCAACAACGTAGAGGGGCAGTTCGCATACCATGTCAAAACTTCGATAATCAGTTATTGATTTAAAAAACTAACATTTTTGTATCTTTTTTAAGGCAAATAAATGGGAAATCTGATAGTAAATTTCTCTGTAACTCATAGATTATTGTCAGTATGTATAGCTTAATGAAATTTAAACCAAATGTCATAACATCAATGCGCTATCAACCGTGAGACTTAAGATTTGTTAGCCTTCAGCAGTCTTAAAATATAAATAAATTAATAGGCTTTAGTTGAGAATACTCACTGCGTCACAAATTCCGTAGTATTTTTGGCTTCTGAGTCAATTGCTTGACACTTCACAGCGACCTCGTTCTCAGTCTTTATCTTATCAAAGTCATTATAACTGGAGCTCCCAAGTATACCATCCGTAATACCGAGGCTGTCCGGTGATACATACTTACTAATTAGTGCTTTTATTACGCTATGTAAGAAGGGGTAGCGCGGAGCGTATATTTGATAACCAATATAATCATTGGAGTCTCCACGTTCTAAATGTCTGTATGTACCATCGTAAGGGTACACTCCCTCTTGGTAAATGTAAGTGTATTTTCCTTCGTCTCCTGGAACGTATTTCCCTTCGGTTGGAGGTCTATAATATTTTCCGTCGTCATAATAGTCGTATGTTTGATGTCTGTATTTCCCATCGTCGAATGGTGAACATTGAACAACTGCCCATATTGATAGCACGATCGCCTGAAATGTCATACAAAAAAATGTTTTTATAATGATATTTAACAAGGTCGTATAATTATATTAAGATCATTTATAAAACATAATTCCTATTTGACATATAGCGTATTTGTTCTTTTTTATTTTAATATGTAGTCTTCGTAACATATTTATAATAGTTGTGCATATTTTACTATTCATGCAGCCAAATTCCTTTTATGGCGACTAAACGATCGCTTTATTTAAATAAATAAAGAGAGAAAAGGTCATATCAATTAAATGAATAAGATTTTAGCATTCTTTGAATTATATCTTTTCAATCAATCTTTTCCGAACAATTAATTTTACTATAACAATAGCAAAATACCACTTTACTTAACTCATAAAGGAGTGGCTTAATAATAAAAAACAAAACATAACATAAAAACTAACTACAATCAATCAAATCAATCAATCATATTAAACTTTATTCAAGTAGCCTTTTACAAGCACTTTTGAATCGTCATTTTACAATTAAGTGAAGCTACCACCGGTTCGGAAAGTAGATTCTACCTAGAAGAACTGGCAAGAAACTCAGTAGTTACTCTTTTTTAACATTAAAAAAACACAAAGTCATGTTAGTTAAATACAATTATTTAAATTAATATATCCTGCTTGAAAGTCAACAGGTACAAAAATTAATGTAACATAAAATATTATGTAATAGCCAATTTATATACAAGACTATTATATATAACATTAGATTTAACAACGCTCGTATTATCAAAACGACAAGTATCTGAAGTAAACTGCATCACTGCACTGAGTATTGACTCAGTTACATATTAAATCGTCCTTTTTTAATTTACATTTATTTCATTTCAGACTCTATAAAGGATATTATAACGAATAGATAATCCGAGTTACTTTAAAACAAAATATATATATAAACTAACAGTTACAATTAAAACCTTCTATTGAACCTTATTAATTCAAGCTCATAGTTAAAACAAGTAATTTCAAAAAATTAACGACTCTGTATGACTTTTCGAATAAAAAATGAACTATAAGATTGTTTCTTTTATATAAAATGATTAAGAGTATCTAATGTTGCACTATTTATACCTGCCATATAACACTATCTCTTACAGCTGTGGGTTGGCTGGAAGAAATTTCTTTTAAAATAATTTCATTTGTAAAATTACCATGTAAAACTTCACAGTGCAATAAAGAGTATTATATATAAGTCACATATTTTAAAGTATTTGAACATGCACAATATGTGGCATATCAAAATATAACATTTGAACTTCAGTGATATATAGATATAAAAAAATTACATCATAATTTTTTATACAATGAAAAAAATATCAAAAATAAAGAAAAAATATTTAGAAATATCAATCTTGAAATATTATTTTAGTAACGTTTTGTAATTCTCGGCAAAGAAATTAAAACCACTTCTTCGTAACCCTTTTTAAAGTGCAGTAAATGCAAATAAGAGAAATGGTGCATTAAGCGCTTTCACCAGTACCATAATCACTAAGCGTCACGACAGCTTAAAGTTCGAAGCAGACCCAGAGACAACATTTCCAATGAAGATTGACGTAAAGAACACAGCTTTCCAGAAAATTTCAAACCCTTTTTCTTGCAATGTCAACACCCTGTGGCGACCTCGAGGAAATGGAAGAAGAGCATGCCAATAACTAAATTTAAGCTATTAGATATTTCAAAATTTAAAAATTAATAATCCAAATACCTACGTAAAATAAAATACAACCAGGATTTTTTCACTGTTTGACAAAGAATCCATAGAATTCGATATATACAAATGTAATCAAAGCATAAAGTTTATGTCAGAATCAATTAAACATCTTAATTAAAAAAAAATGTCTTAATTTAATTTATTAATCCAAAAGTAAAATTAATCATCTTAATAAAATCATATTTTATGATGAAACTTTTAATAAACAACAGATACAATTGAAAATAATATTACTAATATAAAGCACACATTGAAATTATTTAAATGGGGGTTTAAAAGTACTTACGAATTTTCCAACAAGTTGCATTTTGTCAAAATGGTATTGTTCTGTAAGATCCAATAAATATTTCTTCTAATAACAGTTTTTTCGCGCCTCGACCGGTACAAGTTGTTTACTCGACAGGTTATGTTTTGGATCTGAAACTAGATCAGATAATGTGTCATAAGTAAGCAGTATTTTTCTGAGATAACAGCTAATATTCGTCAAAAATATTTCATTCCTCATTGCCTTCATTAACATTTAGATGTATAATAAATTTTGTTCGAGACATACCAAAAGTGGATCAGAATCCTAAAATCAGGTGTGACGAGGTCAAGCAGAAGAATTAGCATAGCTCATGACATTATAACAACTATCAGCGACTGTGCGATATTGTATTGATCACTAACTTTGCACTGTATTAATTGAACTCGACACAAATTTTAAATTTAACCGTAACCGATGAACACAAGTAGCTTCGAGACGACCGACTTACAAGAGAGTCGTAATTCTCATAATTTGAATGTATGAGAAGCTACCTCACATATCGATTTGCATAAAATAAAAATCATAGAACGCAACAAATGCAGCATCTCATAGGCAATAAGATGCTGCATTCTGATGACCTTACATTACGCATTAATATATAAATTATTCGTCTAATTACACTAATATGACATGCAGGTATATATTCCTCAATTTAATATAATAAAGGTGGCAATCTTTATGGCTATGCATCTACAGTACTCAATTAAAAGTTAGATAAATTTACAATTTACCTACTTCAGCAGCCTTCACATCCGGTACATATGTGACATTTTGGTGACAATGAAAATAGTAAAAAGCTAAATATTTCGAAATGTCAAAACATCATTCACTCAAACAAATGGGAAGACACACTTCACGGATTTTAGATTGAAATAGACAGAGATGTGTATCAAATTAATTTCTTATTTATAATATCGAGGTGTGCTGATGTTGTATTTTTAAGTAGTTTGACGAGAGCGTCGTAGTCGGTAAGAAGATGTATCAAATATTGTACCGAAGAAAGAGTTCCGTTAAATGTGAGGCCACTGCCTTATCCTCCAAAATTCCAATATCGGTTTTGGAAGACCTATTTGACCTCATACATATATCACGTTACTTTATAATAAATTAGTATGCAATTTGAACACTTACCTTGCTATGCTTTCTTGTAAAAAATGTATCCGATATTTTTAAATATATCAAATACTGTTTTAATACATTTGAAATAGGAATAAAACTAAAATGTATGTTTAGAAATACTACACAATTAAATTAAAATCTATAAAATATATTACAATAAATTACTGTACAAGAACACACGCAATGATAGACTAGTATATTTTGACTACCCCGTACACGTCTGCATACGAGTGGACTGGTTTTATATTCGTTATTAAAGTAAATACAGTCAAGATAACCATGCCTTCAATATTTTAGCACTTATTTCCATTTTAAACTAGCCCTCTAGCTATTTTTTAATTGAGGTCAAAATGTTAATCAAAAAAATAAGCATTTTTTATCATAAACGCTCTGTAAAATTTAAAAATAGAAGGTTATCTTCGCGAAAGCTTTGAAGTCTAGATTGATTTGATATTTACGTTCTATTTGTAATATTTTGAATTTATTTAAGAATTGTATAAATATGTATTTATATATTATTCATAAATTTATTTCTAAGCCTATACGTAGCTCAATTTTATATAATTTAATATCTATTAGTTTTTTGTTTAATTTTAGATGGATTTTAATTTGTTTTCGTTTTTACGATGAGGATATCCTCATCATGGCGGCCATTCTCAAGGAAGTCTAGCCAATTGTAGACTCTCTGTTTCTTCATGCTCATACTGTGATTTCCGGAGCATCGGCAAATGGGCAAATGCAATACGACCGGAAATTATTTAGGAACAAGACCAAAACACTTTACATGCAATCTGAGACACGGCAATGTTAACATCTTCAATATCTCTACTAATGAGAGGCTTAAATTTCATAATGTGGTTTAATAATTTAGCCATTGTTACTTTTATTTTACTCCATATAAATGTTGCTAATTAATTTGAATGACATTTATAACCTTTGTTCGAATTCATTAAATTGTTATATATATCTTAATTTGTCTCCATGCTTTATTTAAAGCGTTCGGTATGTTAAAAGATTTTAAATTCTTAATAAAATCAATTATTGATATTATTATGTATTTAGATTAAAGTATTTGCATTAACTAGTTTTACATTATTTATTTTTTTTGCTTTTGTCATTTGTTTTAATAAATTAATGTCCCAGAACTGAATTGAAAATTAGTGGTTTTAGAACTAATTATGAAATGATTTACGGGCACCTAGAGATATTGTCGTCCCCACTTCTAACATATACTAAACATTAGTGTTTCCTTTTATCCTTTTTAAATTATAGGATCTATATATTTATGAAATTTAAAAATTATATTATACTATTAGTCGCACGCGGCTTCGCCCGCGTTTTAAGGTGTTGGTTAGCATTTTCAGGCAAAATAGTAGCCTATGAAAAGGCTATGAAAAAAAAGAGTCGAGATGGCCCAGTGGTTAGAACGCGTGCATCTTAATCGATGATTGCGGTTTACTTCCACAATTGCATAATTAAAGAGCAAATTGATTGTAGGCAAGAAAACTATGCCTTCATATTGTTTTTAAGTTGTGACTAAAAAGGTATTCAGTAACAAATCTCAAGTAGATAAATTAAATGTATGTGTATATAATTCTTAGGTGCGTTTTGCACTGAATTAGCTGGACCACTTTAATTACTTTTAGGTTCGCGTTTGGTAGTTCAGGTTCCAGGTTACTTAACATTAAAATCGTATGGAAATCATAAAATGAAAACTCAGCACAACAAATAATTAAATGATAAACCTTTTTTTGGTAAAAGCACACCTATGCCCATAGACAACGGCGTGGTAAAAAATAACAACTGTTCCTTACTTCAACAATGTGCCAAATACTATACCTGGCTCCAGTTAAGGTACCAGCTTCTTCCATTTGATCGTATTCAACGTAGAGCTGATCCGATCGATCCGAATCCGATCTGCTTTATCCATGGCTTTGAGTATTTGATCACTGTGCATCTTGTACTGCATTTTTCATGGAATCTCGGAAACTCTCGGGGATTTTTTCGAGAAATTGTTTGAAAATCCACAATAACGCGATTTGAAAGACGATTTCTGCCTATCACAACCACTCCATAGTACAAGTTTCGCTGGCGGTTTTTAGCCGCTGAAACTGATATGACTTGGCAAACTTCAAAAAAAGAGCCTACATATTTCTTAAAGGCCGGCAACGTAAATTTCTTCCTGCTAGTTTGTTAGTTTAGCATAAAAAAATAACATTAACTTAGATAAGCTCCGAACATATTTTAAAATAATTAATGACCGAATCTTAAATGACGGAGCATATTTTGGTACTTAAACTATTATTTATTTCCAGTAAAATTAAAAATGTAATATCTACACGCTCTTCATTATCTCCTCTTAAATAAGTAACACATAGTATCGCGGGCCGGGCCGGAGGGGGAGGGAATACAGACGTGGGGTGTTTGTTCAGATACTTGCAAACTTGCATGCACTCTCAATGCTTTTCGTAGCTGAGAAATGATAAAACCTACGAAATATTTTTTAACCACAAATTGGCTTCATGAAAACTCTCTAGTCTCGTTAGTTTTGATTACATTCACGGATTTGAATTTTGTAATTATAAACAAATCCAACAAAATATTGTAAAAGTCTATTAGATTGTATTACTTACTATTAAATATTATATGAATCATTATTATCTATATACTACAGACGAGTATCTGCCACTTAAAAGACAATACTATAATAATTATAGTATTGTCTTTTAAACCTGGAAAAAAAAACATTGACTGATATTCGTCAAGATACATCATTTCATCTGGCGTCGTGTAAAACATGAACTATAATTATTATAAAATTCTATAAAAAAAACATAAGAAACATCGTTTTATTTCGTAGTTAGCAAGTTCTTTCAATATACTTCATACATTTAATTATCTTAGTTGTTAAAGAAATGAATAATATTAAAACACTTCTTGCGAGTAGTTTTGAATCGTTATTTAAAATGATTAAATTAAATAGTTACCCTTTTCCGACAATCAGTAAAATAATCTAAATTGAATTGTTATTTATCCCGCAAGGAATAAAATTTTCTTTATGGTCGGGCTTTGTGCAAGCCCGTCTGGGTAGGTACCACCCACTCATCAGTTATTCTACCGCCAAATATCAGTACTCAGTATTGTTGTGTTCCGGTTTGAAGGGTGAGTGAGCCACCTTACCACCTTAGTTCCCAAGGCTGTTGGCGCACTGACGATGTAAGGAATAGTTAATATTTCTTACAGCTTCATTGTCTATGGGTGATGGTGACCACTTACCATCAGGTAGCCCATATGCTCGTCCGCCAAACTATACCATCAAAAAAAAAGGAAATCAACGAATACTATTTCCACGCCTTATTTTTATTCATTGGCAAATCGATCTTGTGACAGCGAAAACAAGAAGTTTTTCTTTACTTCTTGTGTGTATACAATGTTTACTGTTTCTCTGAAAATAATTAATTAATATGAAAATGCATGCTATTGTTGCAAATATATCGTAATGTCGCCGTTAGTACAGCAACATTCTTTTAAAACATCCCGAATAGTGTCTCGACCTCTGATATTGTGAAATTTATTCTTAATGTCATTACCTCAAAGTAATTTACCACACATGCTATGAGAATATGCAAAATATACTAATAGATAATCAATGTCATTTAACCCTTCATCCTTCCTTATCGTGTATTTGCGGAGCGAATCTATCTGCAAGGGTTGTTAAATGAAAACTCTATTGGAGTTTTAAATTAACTGTTACTTTTAAAAAACAACATTATCATCATAATACATTACATTATATTCATTTTAATTAACATTTGATAAGGTAAATAGTAAACATTTTATTTTACTAGCGTTCAAAACCTAATTATTTTTATTACTCCTTTTTTTTAACTTATCCAAATATTTATTTCGATAAATATAAAATATTTATTTATACCTTATCTGTTTATTTGTTGACAATTTTTATTTTATTTTGTTTTCTGTCTTAATCAGCGAATCAAATCTTAATTTACACATAAACCTGCAACCTTTGTGCTAAAAATATACTTATGTACGTTCAATACATTTTCAGAGTAATCGTTTATTTATTCCCACCTAAATATAAAAAATACAACAATTACATACACAGAATCATAGGAAGATATCATACAACTGCTATCGTTAATAAACATTATGAAAAATTCTTAAGCTTAACATACAAATAGCTTACATTTATTTCTTTTACTACGACTATCTGTAATAGAGCCTGTGGCCAAACGTTTATGGTAGCAACAATTTTTTTTTTAAAAAACAATTTAAAAGAAAATGGCATGCCACAGGTTAACGTGTCTTTTATTTTCGAGTATTTAATAATAAGAATATTGAATTTATTTTATTGATAATTATTGTTATAGGGATATAAAAATACTTTGGTTTTAAAAAGACGATTTTTTTTTATTTATATTAATTGCCAATGTAGGCAATTAATATAAATTTAAAAAAAAATTACGCTAGTGTATATATGTATATACACTAGCCAAAATGAGGTCAACGGTGTAAACCCACTTGAGCCTTTTTAGTTAAAAAAAAATACCTTTGACACCTTAATTTATCTTAACTTTCTATAAGACACTTATAAACACAGAATTACTACACTAAGAAATAATTTAAAAAAAGTCTTTTTCCTGATATAACATAACTATTTTAATTTAATTTAAAATACTTCAAAGCTGCTCAGAATCGAAGTCCAACACTTTGTAATACCATGTAACACTTATCATATTGCTAAGTGACAAAATAATATTTTACTTTGTAGGCATTTTTGAGACGAGACAGTTTTCAGTATTATTACTGATATTTTTAAGTTACCTATCGTTTTTATAAGGGAAATTAATTTGTATCGTAAATAGCATACAAGAAAGGTTAAAGAATAATAATTAGAGACATAAATAAACAATTAAAGTACGTTATGGTCAGTTAAGACCTTTAAACGCTAATAATATAAATAGGCTGGCGTATTTTATATGAGTGTATAAAATAGGTAAACATATTATAAACACATACGTAGATTATAAATAAAGGTTTTAGCGATTTTAAACCTTTATTTTAATTGCATAATCGATTAATAATTGAAATAAGTTTAAAGTTAAATTTGTTATTTTTTAACGCATAATGTTTGGACGATACTGAAAGATGGTTATTACTACATTACGATAAAGATTTTGTTAATTCAAATGAAGACCCCATTCAAATTAATGTTGAGGTTCATTATGGAGAAGAGACGTAATGGACCTATCTTTTGTTTCGATACCGTATACCTGCAGGACTCGGCATAATATTCTATTCTATAACTAAATAAGAGTAGAACAAATAGTAGGTGAAAAGGAATACATGGAATGATAAATAAAATAAATAAAATGCGCCTGATAAAGAAATATTGCAACAAAATCAAAATTCCGAAAGCGGTTTTGCCATCTATTTTATGTATCTCATCAATTAAAACTTATTTTTGTACCTTTAAAGTATCTTTTAAAATTTAAATAAAAATCTCTTGAGTACATTATCGATTTTTACGATTGAACCCTTGTAGCTTTGGTTTTTATTTATATTTTAAATTGACCGGTCTTACGATCGCCAAAGTTATTTCAAAATTAACCAACACATTTAACAAAATATAAAGATTAAAATTTTAGTGTACTTACACACAATTCTAACAAGGAAACAAAAAAAACTGAACAGGTTATTTGTACTAATTTTATATTTTCAATCTGAAAATATCAACTACGGAATAGTTGTAACATTTGTAAATACTATAGACTAGAGTTCTTAAGGCAAATGAGCACCACTGGGCAAGAAACCTCTCTCGTCAGCGGTGTAGTCGACTCTGTAAGTGACACCGTCGGGTCCGACGTATTCGTAGAATCCCTTGGCCCTCATGCCTTCGTTTTCATTGTCGATCTTTTCAATTTGGCCGGCTTCCTCGGCGAGGATCTTGTTTTCAGTCTCGTACAAGTAGTGGTAACCGTCGGGAAGGACATCACCTTCTTGGCGGATGATTCCGTATTTGTAGTCGTAGTTTCCAGTGTTGACTGGGACTTGAACGTAAGCTGGAGTGGGCTTGACGTAGTAGGGAGTTGAGCTTGTGAAAACGGGGGTGTTGGAAGCGGTTGCAGCGGATGAGACAACGACAACCTCTGGGGTCTTCTTCGCTTCTTCATTTCTGAAAATATAATACGGAACTTAGTGATTTTTTTTTAATTCAATGACGGGAGTTTGCTGTCTTCAAATTAAATACTAACTTAATTGTTTTTGATACTATATTGTTATATTTAGCAATAGCTTTACAGTTTATATATCGGTCCTAAACCACACTAATTAAATATAAAAAAAAAACACTTACTGTTCAACCTTTGGGGCTACGGGTTTGTTGCTGAAATGAAAAAAAAAAACATTTTAACTTTTTGAAATTCGTAATTTAAAACAATTAAAATTTATTTAAAGGGTTTTTTTTCAAGTTGAATCTCAAGTAATACCGAAATCAACTACTGCTTATAATGTAGTTATAACTTAATAGTGTGCTCTTTAGATTACATACAATTGTATCGTTAATTAGTAGAGGAATTACGAGTGAATTAACATCTAATATTTTTAACTAATATATTTCAAAATAATTAAATGATTTCTGACTATTCCTATTAATTATCACACTCCTACTATTTACTCCTTAATAAATCTGTCGAGTATCGGCAATTGTTTTGGCACTAATTTCACAGTGTACTGTAGTGAATGATATTAATCTCATTCCCATTCTAATAAAGTAAATACTAAAAGAATACAAAAATTTTCGATATTCACGTATGAATATGAGTGTTATTTTTTTAATTCCATGGTATTCTTACCCTCCAGCATTTCCGCCTTTGCCTGCATCGTCCTTGTTTCCGACGTAAGCTCCACCGGGACCTCCCTTGTCAGAGGAACCGCTGTAGAAGCCACCGGGACCACCGGGACCTCCCTTGTCTGATGAACCAGAGTAGAAACCACCAGCACCACCACGGTCACCACGGTCACCGCTGGAAAATAAAAATGATTATGTATTATATGTATCACATACACACATTATATTTAAATAACTGAACATTAAAAGCTACTGTCATTTTACTCCAACCGAATATGATTACTGTCTGTCATTCCAACCAATTAAATTGTCCAGTAGTTAATTTTATTGTTTTATTTAATATATAAATTAACGATAATATTATGGCACTTGAAATTAATATGCAAGGAGTGGTTTAGTTGTAAATAGATGCGTCAATTTATTCATTGCCATTTACATGTTAAGCGTTTGGTGTAGCTAAGTTCATAATTTTTAATTTTTATAATCTACGTACTCAGTTCAGCTTCAAAAGATTAACTTACTTGTAGGCACCAGAGTTGTCAGGGATGTAACGGCCAGAGCTGTCGTATTTGCCTGGGTTGTAACGGCCAGGGTCGTAGCGACCAGGGTCGTAACGACCAGCTTCGTAACGTCCGGGGTTGTATTTCGGTGCGTTTGTGACTCTACCAGTGAAGTATCTGTAGGGGTCGTAGGCGTTCACTGATGCGGTAGCTGAAGCACGAGTCACTGGGAAGGCAGTCGTGCTAGGGCTGCAAAAATATATTTCTCAAATTATTATTGAGTCATATAATAAATTTGTATTTGTAAATTCAATAACTTAGTTCTATATGTTTAAGTATATGTTCCTCCATAGCGAGTATTTCACAATTTCTTCTATCACATTTATCGTATTACAAATTAATATAATAGACACAAGAACATGAATACAAAGTTATAACAATGTCTGTTATTATTTCATACTTGAGTTATTTTATTTCAGACCCAAAAAATATTAAATCAACCCCAATAACACTAAAACCTCTAATTTAACTCACCTGAAAGTATCAGCTGCGTAAGCGGCGGCGAACGCCAAACAAAATACCTGAAAAATAAACAAAACGTATAATTATAATATCTAAACTACATGAACGCAAAAATAATTTATAATAATATATTATTTTCTGATTAAAATTATATTAAGTAATTAAAAATCTAGTAAGTTGTACGCACCAAAAGAACACGCATTGCTGTTATTATCTTCACAGCTTATGAACTTGAATGTTGTCGCTTCTAAGATCTATGCCTTTATATACCTTTTTTTTCATCTAATTTTATAATATGATTCTCCTGGCCAGTTCGTCTCATTTATAATGTTTTCGATATTAGTTATTCATTAGCAATGTTTCTCAAACTTTATTCTATTAACTAATTAATTTTTATTTGTTTAATGTGCAAAATTATATTTATTGATATGTTAAGGTTTTATTTACCTAATTTTACAAATTAAATTATTGCTCCAATAATCAATCCAATATTAATCTAATTATCTATAATTAAATCTTTTTATTTTCTAGAATTCGTATTTAATAAGTAAGCAGCATTATTTATAATACTTTTTAAATTACACTGTAAAATAGTTTTGTTTAATGAAAACTATTATTGGTTTTTCTTTAGGAAGATTGCGAAAATACAGGAGATAAAAAATAATATTAAATAACTAATATATTAAATATCTGTGAGTATGTGATGGTATATAATAGTGTGAGTGTGTGTGTGATAGTACGACAAGTGCAAGACTCAACATTTATAAATTAGCACTCATCTCTACCTCTTTTCTTACTCTTTCATATGCTTTGTAGTTAAAATACCTACACAGATATATCTAACAAGCGGTATCTTATAAACTTTATTTATTAATATAATAAATAAAGTGTTGTTTTAATCCCTAGCACATACTGCTGCTGATCCCGAGGTTCAAACATATGTATTTAAATCTGGCGTTGTACTTATAGATAGGCATTGCTTTTTTCTATACACAAATTCTCAACCATGATCTGAAATTTGTAAGTTTTTAAAAAAAACGTAAATTCGTATTAAACGCGCTTAAACTCTTTGCTGTTGTGTAGTTTTCTGACCTAATGGAATATAAGAGTACGAGAACAGAGAAATGAAACAAATGTTTGTGCATAATTCTGCACTATAATATAGCTCATACACTTGGCTAGTTCCTTTGAGAGTGGTATTTTTCACCTAAATCGGTAAGGAAGACGTTTTTAGAGTTTGTATGCCTCTAACTATCAATCAACAATCCTTAGGATCCATATTGCATTTCCTTTAGTGAAACATAGAATACTTTCTTGTAATAAGTAGAAATATAAATACTACCTACATAAATATTTTACAAGAAAAAAATAAAAATTAAGGGGTTAATTTTTAGTACATTTTGGGATAATGTGCTTATGATGTCCTTGATGATATCTTATATAGATTTGGTCAGTGATTAAATATTAATTATTATACAAAGCCAACGTATGCCAAACGAGATCATTGATGATTATTTTCTTATAGTTCAAGGATCGAGGTTATAATTTATATTTCTTCAACTGGAAATTGATTAAATGATCCAAATTAAAAACTGGTTCAACAAATGATACTAATCAATTAATATTTTGACAGACCGACTATTTCCGAAGATTCGATAAGATAAGGTATTACAATTCTTATCTAGTTTTTGCGAAAAGTTGATGCTAACAATTTAACTTTGATTGCCAAGCTTCGCTTATATTCAGTGTTCTTCAGCTTAAATGTCATTCGGTTTGAAAACATTTTCGGAAGTCTTCAAGAGCCTCTAAATTTTAATTTTATTTGTTTATTTGTATTTTCTAACTAAAAATCTCTTCTTTTCATCAAAACAATAAATTGATATTTAATTTGTTTTATGTAGTGTAAAACCATTCAAATCATTATAAATTATAATTTTTTTGCAATAATACCTAAAATATTACAAAAACAACACTTCACGCTTGCACATATGTTAATTTTTTTTACATTAAACATATATCATTGTGTACATTAAAAATAGGATATAATAATGAACTCTTGACCTTTTTATAGCTACATAATAATTTTAATTTAATGACCTTGTACAAATATATAAATATGAAACAAAAGATAAAAAGATACTTAAAATACTGTCTTAACTCCATAAATTGGAGTTCAACAGTCATCACGCAGGTTAACACTTTGAGAAGCTAGTTATTAGTGTCACAGATCTTATAAGGTTAGCTTTTAACGTTAAAACATATACTTTTGTATATTACACGTTATTTTACGAAGGGAACGTTGAATTATAAGAATATTAAGTAACAAATTGTCAATTAATATATTTATATATTTTTATTCATTCTTTGATCGTTTTTAAAGTAATAAGGAAAAACTGAGTACAAAGACTGACGAACTTTTGAGTCGGGAATTAATATAGTTCAATTTCTAAAATATCTAAAATATGAATATTATATCAGTTTCTCATGTAAATTTATTATGTTTAAATGATCGTTGATCTAATTTGATAATCAATTATTATTAAGACTAAACAAATGAGCAATTATTTTGATAATATATAGCTGAGAATAGCTATTATATTATGTTATAAAATTTAAGAAATAACTTAAGTATTATGTCATTTTATTTGTTCTTTTAAAAATCATCATCTCACCTTGGGTATTTTATGTCACATACAATTAATTATATTAGCTTCCGAGTTACTCATAGTTTAGTTTTTAATTCAAGCGATCTTTTCATATATCTGTCTTGTTCCTTACATTGCTAATGTGCCACCAACCTTGAGAACTATGAAGTTACGTCCCTGGTGCTTGTATACGAACCCTTTACTCTTCAAAACGAATCACCCATACTGAATACTTGTTTAGCGGTTAAAGATGAGATGGTGGTATCAATACTTTATCAACCTTGAGAAATATGAAGGTTTGTTGATTGTGATAACGCTGAAATTAAATAAAATTAATGAAACAAAAGGATAACGGGTAAAAAGTACATACAGATTGACTAGTATGTAGATTCTGTCGAGATAATATGTACATCTGGTCAAGTACACTGATCTCAGATACAGGCCATATGTAGATAACATTAAACTTTAAAGCGTCGTAACTTTATAGAACTTACGATATAATTATTGTTTATAACTCTGATTTTGTTTTGAAATGTCACATAGGACTACTTAGATAATTTTAAGACCCTTTGGTTGAATTTTCGACATAATAGTTCAAGTAACTTGGAATATTATTCTGTTATATAACATTTGAAGCAAACATTTACAAAGTAATTATGTTTCATAATTTATTGAGTTTTCAATTCATTTTATTTATCTAATATAAACTGATGATTGTGTTATTAAAACATTAAATATGATTATTGTAAGAGTTAATTGAAAAAGCCTATAGAAATAAATATAAGTCATATTTGGCTTTATTTACTCATATATATTTTCTCGTTATTCTATTAGAAAACTTGAACGGTTACTGATCTTCTTTAAGATATAGACAAGATTCGAATCCTAGATAGGTAAAGATATTGCGTTTTTGTATCTACAAAATTTCAGTAGAAGCATCTATAGAGCCGAGTATTATTCAGATAGTATCGAATTTCCATCCCATTTAACAATGAATGAGAGGTGATACAGGTGTACATTATAAACACAGATCACGGTCAGAGCGATGAAAGTTATTGGGTTATCCGTCGATGAATTCTTAGTAACAGCACGGTATCCAAGTTTTGGAAATATGGGTACAGGACTAGACAAGCATATAAACAAGATGGTCTCATGCCTCAACTGTTTTCAATTATGTTTTGCTTTTCAACCGGATTATGAGAGTCATTCACAGAGAGTGCAACTGAATTTTCTCACATCCACTTGTGAACTATTGTTAGTGATCAGCAAGATTGTCCATCGTCGCACATATAAAAAGGATGACTATTGTAGCCGACATCCGGTTAACACGCTTGGAAAAATTGAGTTTCAAGATCCGAGACCTAAAAAACAAAACAGGACAATATTTTCTTTTAAATGTAGCCCTAAAATCGTTACATCCATGATAAATGTTTTAACTTTTTTATCCACTTTACAAAATAATTTAAAAATATAAATTAATTTAAGATATAAAATCACTATTTGATGACCAAATCCGGATTGTAAATTTATTTATAGGTTTGAATAAAATGTTAAAAATATGTAACAGAAACTAATTCATTTAAATAAATTAGATCACATTATATTTAAAAGTAAACTTTTATCATAACCAGTTGGTACTCATCGTTCCATCCATAATTAAATATAATCTTGAAGAAGCAACAACTTAACAACGTTATAATAGTAAAATATTCAAATTCAGCAATGTTATCTTGAATTTTACTTGAAATTAAGAGATTAATTGTTATAATATTATAATACGAATTTAATAGCTTGTTGAGTTGAGATTTTCCAGTGATTTTGTATTGAAAGCAATCGTGATTATGCCTCTAAATTGTATTTATAAAGCTGTGTGTGTATAAAGCAATCTTATGTGAAGCCCATGCCCAAACCAAACAAACAGGACATACAAAATGTTCCGATTCGTTGTTTAAATACTGTAATTGACAGAAGTTTTATTTTGTCCGTATTTTGTTGCATATGTATTTATTAAAATCGTATGAATTTTTTTTATTAATGTCAATTTGCTATCATAGGAAATTCGTTTAGTTTAAAGTACCTATCGATTCAAAATGGATTTATTGGAAAATAAAACTTTTTCCTTATAATAATTCCATTTAATACTTAAAATGTTGATTTTTAAATGATTTCATAACTATTAATGTGACGGATGTAGAGCCCGAACATAAATCACATATCTACTATATTTAAATGTAGATTATCTTGTATATTTTAATATAATATCCATAAAAAAATCAAAACATTCTTAGTTACTTACTATTGAGGTTAAAAAATTTATTCTCAAAAAGTCAGATTCACTTATATGAGAACAGTATGATAAATGTAACAATAACAAAATAATATTCGCCTTATAGATACTTAGTTAAGGGAATAGAATAATTAAATAGCTGTGTGTATTTTAATCGCTACAAAACTGGGTATTCTTTAAAATACATTTTGAGAGTTGAGACTTGAACCCACTAACTAAACTTACATTTTTTATATAAGACGGTAATTCGTTATAAAGTTGTACTCCATCGAAAGTGATTTTTTTTTGCAATTTTGATTCTATTGTGTTCTCAGGAATATGTGTGATGTGTATGTGTGTGATAAACATAGGTAGGACAAGTTCGTCTGGTTCATTTTACCTTCGTGGATTGTAAATGTTGCTGAGAAAAGTTACTGTGAATTACGTCTTGATTATTATTATTACAAATGTCAAAAGCTTCAAATATGTCATGTGTTGCCACATGTACAAATATCTACGTTATTTAATGAGTATTAAATTATGTAGTATTGCATACCAGGAAAAATGCATTGATAAAAACACATGTATATAACTTGACCAGCAACCTTTTGATCCAACACATGAAATTTCGCTAATAGATGAGAAAAACAGAGTATCATTGAATTAGTAATGCAAATCACATTAATATATTTCTTGTCAAATTCCATCTTTAACATTTTTAAATTTATTATTATTTCATTTATTCACAAGTGTAGATGCATGTATTTGCTTACTGAAAAACTATGTTTAATTTTCTTGATGTAATTATTATGTGTATGAAAAAGTCTTTTATGGTCGTCATTAATTATCTATCCAGTCAATTATTATCGTCGATAATTAATTTATTATAAAACTAGCAACTCACCTCGGCTACGCACGGGTGGTAGTTTCTCGTGTATTATTCGATTATTCGAATAGGTAAATCATTTTGCACCTCGCGTCGTAAAACTATTTTTTACTTATTATTTCGTAGATACTACTCGATACACTGGCGCGAATATCTGTCTCAAATTCTGTTTCACATATTGATCCAAATTTAAAATTTTGAAAGAAAATCGTTAACATACAAAATAAAACATGTAAACAGCCCAAACTAACACCAAACGCAAGATAATTCAATAAAAATCTCCTTCCAAATGTGTTCAATGATTATATCCATATTTTTAGTATACCTCCGATCAAATCTTTTGGTAGAAATGGGAAATTCAATATGCATGCAAATCAAAAAAAAAAAAAAATACAGACGAATTGATAACCTCCTCCTTTTGGAAGTCGGTTGAAAATACTTATTATTACTGAATATTACTTATGGCTTATTACCTACTGAATATTGTATAGGAGAGGCTTAGAAAAGTTGAACTGTTGTCCAAAATTATATGTTAGACCAAAATTTCTATGAGCCTTTATGATATCTTGAAAGAAGAAGACAATGTTGTTATTTCGATGGTCTCTGTTGTAAATTTGTTAACGATATATGTTATTGTAATACTTTTTGGTCATACAAATTCGCTATCGAGAAATAAAGAAACAAGAAAGTTGAAAATTAAGAAATTATTATCCTTCGTTATCCACATCAACGTAAGTATATTTCATTTATTTATAATAATTGTAAAAGTTTCAGTCGATAATAATTTTAAATAAAATCGTACAAAGATACATACATGCATTGGTTTTATACACATATTTTATGGCATTGTTGATGATGTTATTCTTTGTAAAATTTTGTGTTTCGACAAGTCTATAATAATAAATTTATGCGAATACACACCTTTATCATGTATGAATAAGTTTCATTGTATTTAATAATATCATATTAAGTATCCTTTATAAGCAACAACTATTGCCACTTACATACAAATAAAATATTTTTATAAATATTTTTTTATTTTTGTGTAATATAATTTCAGTAGCTTTCTTACAGCCGTTTGCAAAATACTAATGTCGCGTAATTTAACCATATTAATTTAAATACATGATCCTTTACCTGTCCTTCGGTTATGAGTGCTTTTGAGCTTGGATGTAGGTACATAAGTTAGGTAACTTTTGGTAACCTATAGCCACACAAATATCTTACCAATCATTCATCACAAGTAAATGTAGTTTTAATTAAAAGTTAGGAATTCTGCCTAGAGAGCGTCCGAGGTGCGTGCATGGAGCGCTAGGTTTCAAGCACATACCAAGCAGGTGTTAGACTCGCAGTGACAGCGCGTTTGACGTTGATCATAATAAGCCCGTCACACATGATAAGATAATTATTTTAAGTATATTATTAATACAGAGGAAACGATAAGGAAATATTGTATAAAGGAAACGACTGCGAAGATCTCATGTTTATCTATTTAACAATGACACTTTTATACGGTCAACTTAATACCCAATGATCATGCTAGACAATTTTCAGTAAGCCATGGTTAGTGCAAATTTACTAGAGCTTTTATTTCAGAAACCCACAGAAAACTAGCCCCGAACAGGATTTTCCGACTTTCATCTTCTTCTTTTTCTGACACAGGTATTTTCCAAAACAATCGTAACTGGGCATTGCCTTCACGTCAGAAAATGACTCGCCAGAATTTCTTAAGGCGGAAAACTAGCCCTGTAGTGGCTATTGTTATAAAGAGTGCTGTTGCACCGAGTCCGTCACCCACTCTTAACAGTAAATAGTAGTAACGATCTTACGCGTCTTTCTTGTTCTGGTCATTTGTCTTAGGTAGATAGATAGATAGATAAAAACTTTATTGCACTGTGTCTTATGTGGATTCTACATGAGCATATGTATAACAATTAATTTACATTATATTTATTAATATTTTATATTATATTTATATATTATATACTAGCTGACCCGGCAAACTTCGTACTGCCATAATCGAAATGCTTAAATTGGTCCAAATGTGATGAGCATAGAAACCATTGCACGCAGCGACACTGGTGATATGAACTGTAACAATAAACAATTGATACTTACATTAAAAACGACACTGTCAATATTTTTTTCTATATTTTCAATGACACAGGGATCATGAGGTTGCGTGATAAATTGCCATGTCGCTATGATTAAGTCCTTACAACTTAAAATTTGCAAAACCATTTATTGTAAACTGGCTATACCATAAGTTTTAATTTGAAAGTCATTTACAATACCAGTCGAGATGGCCCAGTTGAGTCGAGATGGCCCAGTGGTTAGAACGCGTGCATCTTAACCGATGATTGCGGGTTAAAAACCCAGGCAGGCACCGCTTATTCATGTGCTTAATTTGTCTTTATAATTCATGTCGTGCTCAGCGGTGAAGGAAAACATAGTGAGGAAACCTGCATGTGACAAATTTCATAGAAATTCTGCCACATGTGTATTCCACCAACCCGCATTGGAACAGCGTGGTGGAATATGTTCTATACCTTCTCCTCAAAGGGAGAGGAAGCCTTTAGCCCAGCAGTGGGAATTTACAGACTGTTGTTGTTACAATACCAATCAATATAATTTCACTAAATACAACACAGATAAAATATAGGTGGTCAAGTTTTATTATGTTGTATATAATCGTAGGGGGTAACCGAGCGCAGTGGGTAAGCGAGCGCACTGCCTGTATCTCCGGAATAAGGTGCGGGGGGCGAGGGGTTTGTTTCGACCAATCAGTGGTGCCTAAATGGTAAATCAGTTGCGACATGCCTGCGCGATGCACTATGTGTTGTTTGTTAGTATTGCTAAAAAGTATTTTCGTTGATTTACTTTTTTAGTGTTTTGGAAAACACTGATACTTCTCAAACTGTTCTGTAATTACGATAAATTACTGTTTCGTTTATCAAATACACATTCTTCTTTCGATCGTAAAGTGTGATTAGAGGTTATGTTAGGTTTGGGAATTGGCCGACATTTGTTTAATATTTGGCTTTCTGGGTAAAATGTGCGCGGGTAAGTGAGCGCATGCGCACACTTATAACATCATCAGCATCAGCCCGTTCAGATATTCAGCTCCTGCCTGCCTCCTTGCGTAAATCGTCCCTCTACCGTCCCTGAGGACGGCCGAGTTATACACTATGTTTGCCGAGACGCGGTATCCACGCAAGAACACGTTCTCCCCAACGGTTATGGGTTCTACGACAAATATGGCCAGCTCACTGCCACTTCAGCTTACTCATCCGGTGGGTTATGTCGATGACATGAGCTGTCGCTGAGCATAAACTGGGGGATCAGCGTGGTCGTGAGTGTCCAAGTTCATTCGTCGTATGACACTGTGGGATCGACAATGTAAAGATTCAACGTAACCTCCCAAAAACTGCCCAACCCAGCTAAATTCTTCTATTCACCTCGTTCTCAAGGTTGTTTCTACCTAATCGGAAAGTCTGCCCGAGGTAGACATATCTTTGAACAACTTCGAGGACGGTTCATTGAACATGATCTTGGTTTTATCTAAGTTTATCCGTAGGCCGATACGCATAGAAGAATCAGCTGGCTTGTTCAGCATTTGTTGTAGGTCCTGTAGCGTTTCTGCCACGATGACGATGTCGTCTGCGAATCTCAAGTGAGAGATGTATTCCCCATTGATGTTGATGTTACGTCCTTTCCAGTTCAGCGTCTTGAAAATATGTTCCATTGCATTAGTGAACAATTTTGGGGAAATAACGTCCCCTTGTCTCACTCCTCGATGCAATAGTATGGGATCTGTTTGCTGATTCTGTACTCGGTGGTAGCTTCGTAGAGACATCTCATCACTTGTACGTGTCACTAATCAACTTGGCAACGTTGACCCATTGGTTGAATTTTCGACATAATAGTTCAAGTAACTTTGAATATTTCTCTGTTATATAACATTTCAAGCAAACATTTATAAAGTAATTATGTTTCATAATTTATTGAGTTTTCAATTCATTTTATTTATCTAATATAAACTGATGATTGTGTTATTAAAACATTAAATATGATTATTGTAAGAGTTCATTGAAAAAGCCTATAGAAATAAATATAAGTCATATTTGGCTTTACTTACTCATATATATTTTCTCGTTATTCTATTAGAAAACTTGAACGGTTACTGATCTTCTTTAAGATATAGACAAGATTCGAATCCTAGATAGGTACAGATATTGCATTTTTGTATCTACACAATTTCAGTAGAAGCATCTGTAAGAGCGAGTATTGTTAAAATAGTATCGAATTTCCATCCCATTTAACAATGAAAGTGAGATGATACAGGTGTACATTATAACACAGATCACGGTCAGGCCGATGAAAGTTATTGGGTTATCCGTCGATGAATTCTTAGTAAAAGCACGGTATCTAAGTTTTGGAAATATGGACACAGGCCTAGCATAAAAGCATGAAAAGAAGCTGGTCTCATGACTCAACTGTTTTCAATTATATTTTGCCTTCCAACCGGATTATAGAATCATTTATAGAGAGTGCAACTGAATTTGCTCACATCCACTTGTGAAGTATCGTTAGTGATCAGCGAGGTTGGCCATCGTCGCCATATAAAAAAGAATGACTATTGTAGCCGACATTCGGTTAACACGCTTGGAAAAATTGAGTTTCAAGATACGAGACCTAAAAAACAAAACAGGACAATATTTTCTTTTAAATGTAGCCCTAAAATCGTTACATCCATGATAAATGTTTTAACTTTTTTATCCACTTTACAGAATAATTTAAAAATATAAATTAATTTAAGATATAAATTCACTATTTGCTGATCAAATCCGGATTGTAAATTTATTAATAGGTTTGAATAAAATGTTAAAAATATGTAACAGAAACTAATTCATTTAAATAAATTAGATCACATTATATTTAAAAGTAAACTTTTATCATAACCAGTTGGTACTCATCGTTCCATCCATAATTAAGTATAATCTTGAAGAAGCAACAACTTAACAACGTTATAATTGTAAAATATTCAAATTCAGCAATGTTATCTTAAATTTTACTTGAAATTAAGAGATTAATTGTAATAATATTATAAAACGAATTTAATAGCTTGTTGAGTTGAGATTTTCCAGTGATTTTGTTTTGAAAGCAATCGTGATTACGCCTCTAAATTGTATTTATAAAGCTGTGTGTGTATAAAGCAATCTTATGTGAAGCCCATACCCAAACCAAACAAACAGGACATACAAAATGTTCCGATTCGTTGTTTAATACTGTAATAGACAGAAGTTTTATTTTGTCGGTATTTTGTTGCATATGTATTTATTAAAATCGTATGAATTTTTTTTATTAATTTCAATTTGCTATCATAAGAAATTCGTTTAGTTTAAAGGACCTATCGATTTGAAATGGATTTAATGGAAAATAAAACTTTTTCCTTATACTAATTCCATTTAATACTTAAAATTTTGATCTTTAAATGATTTCATAACTATTAATGTGACGGATGTAGAACCCGAACATAAATCACATATCTACTATATTTAAATGTAGATTATCTTGTATATTTAAATATAATATCCATAAAAAAATCAAAACATATATACTTATTCTTAGTTACTTACTATTGAGGTTTAATAATTTATTCTCAAAAAGACAGATTCACTTACATGAGAACAGTATGATAAATGTAACAATAACAAAATAATATTCGCCTTATAGATACTTAGTTAAGGGAATAGAATAATTAAATAGCTGTGTGTATTTTAATCGCTACAAAACTGGGTATTCTTTAAAATATATTTTGAGAATTGAGACTTGAACCCACTAACTAAACTTACATTTTTTATATAAGACGGTAATTTGTTATAAAGTTGTACTCCATCGAAAGTAATTTTTTTTTGCAATTTTGATTCTGTTGTGTTCTCAGGAATATGTGTGATGTGTATGTGTGTGATAAACATAGGTAGGACAAGTTCGTCTGGTTCATTTTACCTTCGTGGATTGTAAATGTTGCTGAGAAAAGTTACTGTGAATTACGTCTTGATTATTATTATTACAAATGTCAAAAGCTTCAAATATGTCATGTGTTGCCACATGTACAAATATCTACGTTATTTAATGAGTATTAAATTATGTAGTATTGCATACCAGGAAAAATGCATTGATAAAAACACATGTATGATAGTCAAGTTGGTTCTGAATTGTCAACTTGACCAGCAACCTTTTGATCCAACACATGAAATTTCGCTAATAGATGAGAAAAACAGAGTATCATTGAATTAGTAATGCAAATCACATTAATATATTTCTTGTCGAATTCCAACTTCAACGTTTTTTGTCTCATTTATTCACAAGTGTAGGTGCATGTATTTGCTTACTGAAAAATATGTTTTATTTTCTTGATGTAATTATTATGTGTATGAGAAAGTCTTTTGTCGTCGTCCGTTGGATAAAATTAATTTATTATAAAACTAGTGACCCGCCCCGGCTACGCACTAGTGGTAGTTTCTCGTATAGATATTATTCGATTATTCGAATAAGTAAATCATTTTGCGCCTGGCGTCATAACACTATTTTTTTACCTTTTTGTTCGTAGATACTACTCGATACACGGGCGCGAATGTCTTTCTCAAATTCTGTTTCAAATATTGATCCAAATTTAAAATTTTGAAAGAAAATCTCTAACATACAAAATAAAACATGTAAACAACCCAAAAATAACACCAAACGCAAGATAATTCAATAAAAATCTCCTTCCAAATGTGTTCAATGATTATATCCATATTTTTAGTATACCTCCGATCAAATCTTTTGGTAGAAATGGGAAATTCAATATGCATGCAAATCAAAAAATACTTATTATTACTGAATATTACTTATGGCTTATTACCTACTGAATATTGTGTAGGAGAGGCTTAGAAAAGTTGAACTAGTAATGTTAGACCAAAATTTCTATGAGCCTTTATGATATCTTGAAAGAAGAAGACAATGTTGTTATTTCGATGGTCTCTGTTGAAAATTCGTTAACGATATATGTTATTGTAATACTTTTTGGTCATACAAATTCGCTTTCGAGAAACAAGATAGTTGAAAATTAAGAAATTATTATCCTTCGTTATCCACATCAACGTAAGTATATTTCATTTATTTATAATAATTGTAAAAGTTTCAGTCGATATTAATTTAAAATAAAATCGTACAAAGATACATACATGCAGTGGTTTTGTACACATATTTTATGGCATTGTTGATGATGTTATTCTTTGTAAAATTTTGTGTTTCGATAAGTCTATAATAATAAATTTATGCGAATACACACCTTTATCATGTATGAATAAGTTTCATTGTATTCAATAATATCATATTAAGTATCCTTTATAAGCAACAACTATTGCCACTTACATACAAATAAAATATTTTTAGAAATATTTTTTATTTTTGTGTAATATAATTTGAGTAGCTTTCTTACAGCCGTTTGCAAAATACTAATGTCGCGTAATTTAACCATATTAATTTAAATACATGATCCTTTATCTGTCCTACGGTTATGAGTGCTTTTGAGCTTGGATGTAGGTACATAAGTTAGGTAACTTTTGGTAACCTATAGCCACACAAATATCTTACCAATCATTCATCACAAGTAAATGTAGTTTTAATTAAAAGTTAGGAATTCTGCCTAGAGAGCGTCCGAGGTGCGTGCATGGAGCGCTAGGTTTCAAGCACATACCAAGCAGGTGTTAGACTCGCAGTGACAGCGCGTTTGACGTTGATCATAATAAGCCCGTCACACATGATAAGATAATTATTTTAAGTATATTATTAATACAGAGGAAACGATAAGGAAATATTGTATAAAGGAAACGACTGCGAAGATCTCATGTTTATCTATTTAACAATGACACTTTTATACGGTCAACTTAATACCCAATGATCATGCTAGACAATTTTCAGTAAGCCATGGTTAGTGCAAATTTACTAGAGCTTTTATTTCAGAAACCCACAGAAAACTAGCCCCGAACAGGATTTTCCGACTTTCATCTTCTTCTTTTTCTGACACAGGTATTTTCCAAAACAATCGTAACTGGGCATTGCCTTCACGTCAGAAAATGACTCGCCAGAATTTCTTAAGGCGGAAAACTAGCCCTGTAGTGGCTATTGTTATAAAGAGTGCTGTTGCACCGAGTCCGTCACCCACTCTTAACAGTAAATAGTAGTAACGATCTTACGCGTCTTTCTTGTTCTGGTCATTTGTCTTAGGTAGATAGATAGATAGATAAAAACTTTATTGCACTGTGTCTTATGTGGATTCTTCATGAGCATATGTATAACAATTAATTTACATTATATTTATTAATATTTTATATTATATTTATATATTATATACTAGCTGACCCGGCAAACTTCGTACTGCCATAATCGAAATGCTTAAATTGGTCCAAATGTGATGAGCATAGAAACCATTGCACGCAGCGACACTGGTGATATGAACTGTAACAATAAACAATTGATACTTACATTAAAAACGACACTGTCAATATTTTTTTCTATATTTTCAATGACACAGGGATCATGAGGTTGCGTGATAAATTGCCATGTCGCTATGATTAAGTCCTTACAACTTAAAATTTGCAAAACCATTTATTGTAAACTGGCTATACCATAAGTTTTAATTTGAAAGTCATTTACAATACCAGTCGAGATGGCCCAGTTGAGTCGAGATGGCCCAGTGGTTAGAACGCGTGCATCTTAACCGATGATTGCGGGTTAAAAACCCAGGCAGGCACCGCTTATTCATGTGCTTAATTTGTCTTTATAATTCATGTCGTGCTCAGCGGTGAAGGAAAACATAGTGAGGAAACCTGCATGTGACAAATTTCATAGAAATTCTGCCACATGTGTATTCCACCAACCCGCATTGGAACAGCGTGGTGGAATATGTTCTATACCTTCTCCTCAAAGGGAGAGGAAGCCTTTAGCCCAGCAGTGGGAATTTACAGACTGTTGTTGTTACAATACCAATCAATATAATTTCACTAAATACAACACAGATAAAATATAGGTGGTCAAGTTTTATTATGTTGTATATAATCGTAGGGGGTAACCGAGCGCAGTGGGTAAGCGAGCGCACTGCCTGTATCTCCGGAATAAGGTGCGGGGGGCGAGGGGTTTGTTTCGACCAATCAGTGGTGCCTAAATGGTAAATCAGTTGCGACATGCCTGCGCGATGCACTATGTGTTGTTTGTTAGTATTGCTAAAAAGTATTTTCGTTGATTTACTTTTTTAGTGTTTTGGAAAACACTGATACTTCTCAAACTGTTCTGTAATTACGATAAATTACTGTTTCGTTTATCAAATACACATTCTTCTTTCGATCGTAAAGTGTGATTAGAGGTTATGTTAGGTTTGGGAATTGGCCGACATTTGTTTAATATTTGGCTTTCTGGGTAAAATGTGCGCGGGTAAGTGAGCGCATGCGCACACTTATAACATCATCAGCATCAGCCCGTTCAGATATTCAGCTCCTGCCTGCCTCCTTGCGTAAATCGTCCCTCTACCGTCCCTGAGGACGGCCGAGTTATACACTATGTTTGCCGAGACGCGGTATCCACGCAAGAACACGTTCTCCCCAACGGTTATGGGTTCTACGACAAATATGGCCAGCTCACTGCCACTTCAGCTTACTCATCCGGTGGGTTATGTCGATGACATGAGCTGTCGCTGAGCATAAACTGGGGGATCAGCGTGGTCGTGAGTGTCCAAGTTCATTCGTCGTATGACACTGTGGGATCGACAATGTAAAGATTCAACGTAACCTCCCAAAAACTGCCCAACCCAGCTAAATTCTTCTATTCACCTCGTTCTCAAGGTTGTTTCTACCTAATCGGAAAGTCTGCCCGAGGTAGACATATCTTTGAACAACTTCGAGGACGGTTCATTGAACATGATCTTGGTTTTATCTAAGTTTATCCGTAGGCCGATACGCATAGAAGAATCAGCTGGCTTGTTCAGCATTTGTTGTAGGTCCTGTAGCGTTTCTGCCACGATGACGATGTCGTCTGCGAATCTCAAGTGAGAGATGTATTCCCCATTGATGTTGATGTTACGTCCTTTCCAGTTCAGCGTCTTGAAAATATGTTCCATTGCATTAGTGAACAATTTTGGGGAAATAACGTCCCCTTGTCTCACTCCTCGATGCAATAGTATGGGATCTGTTTGCTGATTCTGTACTCGGTGGTAGCTTCGTAGAGACATCTCATCACTTGTACGTGTCACTAATCAACTTGGCAACGTTGCAGGAACTCCAGAACAGCCCAGATTTCAACCGAGTCAAACGCCTACTCATAGACCATGAATGCATGACACAGGGCCCAATATACTCATGGGACTTCTGTATAATCTACCATACTGTATGGATGTGGTCTATGGTGTCGTATCCGGTCCGAAACCCGGCCTGTTCCGGGGGTAAGAATTCGTGGAAAAGGGATAAGGGACGATATTTCTTCAGTAGGGTTTTGTTCATATATAGTAGATAAAATAGAATTCCTCAGTCTAATGCTTTCAAGTCCCCACTGCTGTCTTTCGTTGTACGCTTGCGCAATACTGCAAATCGTGGTAGAAGGAGTAAAGAAACGACGTTGGAGACCTGAAAGATAATTTTATAGGACAGATTTTAAAGGAAAACTAAAAATTTGTGGCAATGTCTTTATAATTTTTTGGATAATCTGTTTAATTTCAGTTTTCTCTGTTATAAGTTGATTAGTTATAGAATGCGCTTTTAACCTATTGCGTTTACTTACCCCACGGGTGTCCGCACACTTACCCACAATGTGGGTCAACTGTCCGCATTCCGACTAGTGTTGCCCAAATTCAGTCTTGGTCTTGCAGTCTTGGTCTTGTTCTTGCGTTTTTGCAAGACCAAGACCAAGAACAAGACCGCATATTTTTAGCAAGACCAAGACCAAGACTGACCGTGCAAGACTTGAGCAAGAACAAGACATAGCCTGCAAGACTCTTGCGTCTTGCAGCTAGGACTTAGCGCTATTTCACGGAGTAGTTAGGTGTAACAGTTTGGTGTATAGGTACGCTTAGGTATTCTATGAGACGCAAAATACTGTATCAAAGAATATGAAAAACTGGACCTATGCGCATTACGACTAATACCATAAACTAGGTATGTTCATAGCGAATAAAAAAATATCCATTAAAATCAAACTGAGTGCATGCATAGTTATGTTTTAATCATCGGCACTTTGAAAATGCGGCATCAAAGGTTTTGTACTTACTTCTCAAAGAAATTTGCCGTTTTTCGGAAGTACATGATTATGATACACGCGCCGGCGGCTTCTTTTGAAATCATATACAACAATCGTTGCCGCAGCGCCGAAATCAAAACATTTGACACTATTTTATGGCCGCCACAGGGCGTAGGTATAGTCATGCAAAATAATTTCGAATTTTAAGAGTACCTACAGGTGTTCCAAAGAATAAATAAGTTTTAGAGTGTTTAGAATGAAAATGAATACATTAGTAGTAGTAGTAGTAGATGTCATAATAATTTATTCTAGTAAGTATATATTATAATATTGATTATATGGTTTTAAACTAATTACTTAGGTACTATTATTGTACATTCAGTCATTATATTTCTTAAGTTTTTAAACGACATCTAGGGCAGTTGATTTTTGAAATTTCTTATCAAATCTTCAGTAATTTATTAATCTGCTTGATCTTTACTTTGGCTATGTTAATTCAAGCTCACAATGTTCCAATTCTAATACGTTTTTCTTAGATTTAAAATAAACTTTAATAAATAGTAATAGACTAATAGGTAATTGCAAGACTTGCAAGACTCTTGCTGCAAGACCAAGACCAAGACCTAGACTGGTAGTGCAAGACCAAGACCAAGACCAAGACCAGGTGTATTGGCGCAAGACCAAGACCAAGACTGGCTAAGTCTCGTCTTGTTCTTGCATTTGGGCAACACTAATTCCGACTTATTATCGAAATGTTATTTTTTTTGTTACGGGATATTTTTTTGAACGGAATGTTTTATGTTTTTATGTTTTATGTAAGAATACTTATTCGGGTATAAATTGAATAGCCAAATTAATACATGTGCATGCGGAAATCCCCCTTTTTGACATTCAATGGAGTAAATATGGCAACGCACCTCTCCAAATATACACTATTTTTATAAGTGCTTTCAATTTTTGGCGAAAAACACGTGCTGTAATGTCATGACGGTCAGTTGTCGACTGTTCTTCAAATAAATTGTTTTTAATATCATCCCACTGCGGATTACATGTAAATGTAATTAATAGATCCAACCATTTTTCGTACATAACAAATTGCGTCTTGTGCATATTCGCTCATATGCCGTGGGCAGCCAATAAACGAAGATGGCAATATAGTCAATCGCGAGATGACATTTACATTAGCATCATTCACTATCCCATCTTGCAATTGAATATATTCTTCGGATCTTAATTTTACTTGGTTGAAACGAAAAAAATTAAAACGTTCAGTTTCTATTTTATCATACGTATCAACGATGTACTGATGATACAGTTTACCACATCTCGAGAAATAATTTTGTGATACAGTTCACCACATATCGAGACATAATCGATACAAATAAAGATTCATGGCAGTAACCTTTTTCTGTATATTTAGACATGAAAATAAATGCAAACACTGTAATTTTAAATAATAAATTGAAATAAGACGTATTACCCATTGAAACTGGTGGATGAGTGTACTCATTTTGTAATTAATACTTACTTTTAATTTAACAGCACAATTCCTCGTCTGAAAAATCTCCATTAACAAAATGACCCGCCATTTACTGAATTCATTTGTTACAAAAAATGTGATTAATGAAGAACCACTCGACCGATTTTGAGCAAACTTCACATAAACCATCGAATAAATAGTCCAAACAAACCCTGAAAATTTAGTTTGGATAGGTAAGCCCGTTCTTGAGTTATAAAGTAACATCGAAAAATGCCACTTATTTTTATGGAAATAGATTCGAAAAATAGACGTAGCGATGTTTTAAATTACGCAAAATAAATTTTAAAACATAAATTTTTTATTGTCTAACATCGATAATCATAGAAAATCAATGATAATTCTCTAATAAATCTATTTCTAAGGAAAAACAAAGTTGTTTTTTTTATTATATTCCTAGCATTTTTATCATACTTACTCACCTTCTAAACCTTCCCTGGACTTCCACAAATAATTCGAGACCAAAATTAGCCAAATCGGTCCAGCCGTTCTGGAGTTTTGGCGAGACTAACGAACAGCAACTCATTTTTATATATATAGATTTTTTTGAAGTATATGTTTTCTTTACTCGTAAGTAAATCTATCGAATCATGAATAAACAGGCAACCACCACATTTTCTGCGAACATAATTCACAAAACCGCAACATGGCAATTTAAAATAATATAATTATGTAGCATCTTTTGTAAAAATATATTCAATACAACTCTCGTCCTACATATCGTAAGTTGTTGGTACTACAACTATACAACGTTTCAATTATGTGAATTGATAAACAGTAGAGATATGCAGATTATAACTTTGGTGGGCTAGCCGACTTACATATTAGTCGGTTTTTAGACCGACAATTCGAAGGACTAATCTGCCTCTTAATTTTTGCGTAGTAAGGTCATAGCGAAGCTTTTGTAGATAAATAAAGTGTTATAGTATAGTTATAGTATAATAATTATAGAGAGCTAACAGCATTTTAAATTCATTATGTCAAAAATAAAGTCTCGCGTGTGGATGTTCTTTGACTACTGGATAAAATTCATTCTATAATAATAATAAGTGTAATAAAATAATATAGTACCTTATACATACATTGTATCCAGAAATATGTATATATAATAAAAGAAGCCAGTAATCAGCACACTTTGCCAAATAGTCGTCAACTAATAGGAACACCTTTAAAAAACAAACATTAATATATATATATAATTAATGTATGATTATCTATTCATACGCTTACTCTATTACCGATGATACTCATTTGTTTTCTGCCTTCATTCGTTTAATAAAAAATCAATTTAACTATGTTACGTAATTAAATAGACATTAAAAAATTATAATAAAACTATAGGAGGCCGTTTCAATACCAGTTTTTCAATCTTCTAATACATTATTATCAAAATAGAAGCGAATGTGTTTTGGAAATATTGCCTATGTTATGTATGGTGATGCATATTAATATTAATGACTATTTTAAATTCTCAAAAGTCTATGACGTTCATATTAATAAAAAAATTAATGTTTTCCCTACATATATTGTTTCTATAAAAAAACGTACTTATTTCTCACTTTACCATTTATTAATGAATGGCGATAAGAAATGAAGTCTAACCAAATTCTTATTAATTAGTGAGTCTCGCTGAAAAAAGGATTGTTTTCATACTCATATCTCATTTTTCAAGTGAACTTTCATTCTACGTTTTAGCACGTGACATTGGCGAAATAATCTGCATTATCAGCATAAGTAAAAGGTAAACAAATTATTTGTTTCCATTATTCACAAAATTAGATCTAGAATAGCTAATAAAAATTATTAGCATTCTTGTCACCATTCCACGCAGTCAAGATTTATATAGTAACTAGTTTTAGTTCATATTTGTATACATTTAAGCAATTAATGTTATTAATTCTTATGTTAAAAAAATCTTAAAATAAGTAAAAGTATTTTCATGGATTTGAATGTATGTTTCGAAACGCATGTGCTACATATTAAGAAAAAGGTATATTTTTCAACCAATAATTAATTTCAATTTTCATGTTGTGTTACTCTAAAATTACGAATTTAATGAATTTCAAACGTTTTACTAAAATATCAATAATGAATATAATAACTACTCATTGAAATTAATTCAAATAATTATATTATTAATATGAATAATTATATTTAATTGCGTCTACGTCAACTTTGGCGCTCCCAGTTTTCTTGTGGTTACGGCTCTGTCAGTCTCGACAGTCGCAATTAAACTTATCAACTTCAACGTATATTGCAGGAAAGAATCTTGCAGCGGCTAAAAAACCTTAGAGTTCTTCGTGCTCTGATGATGTCTTTTCCTTAGACTCAGCTTGATGAAGATTCAATTCAATTTGTGTTACCAAGAGCAACTTCTATTCCAGATATGGACCGAACTGCTTGCTCTGTTTGAAAGAAAGTCTTTTGCTTGACTTTATTCTTCTAAAACAGGTAAGGTCTGGGACAGTGCCAGATCGGACTACGATACTACTATGACATCCGAGTGGAACATTACTAACTCCTCTGTTGCAAAAGTACTGGATGAGTATATCGTCATTGATCCCTTAAAGACGTATTTCTTCGTGCTTATGTCACGTCGTTGATTTTGTTACAATCAAACTTTTTATACGGAGATGATGAAATGAGACATCACAGAGTAACAATAGTACCATGGTCCATTTTACCACTTGGGATGCAATGGCCTAAACAATATTTGATATTCAGAGCACATTCTCAAATACTATATAACAGAACTCAAATACTCAAGCGCCGTCAAATGCTCACTTTTTTTTCTAGTAAGTATGACTTTGAAGAGCTGGGTTGTGAGACATTAAGTCCATATATGTCGTATACTAAAAATGATAAAAGAAACTTGTCCTCATTTCTAAAGAACCTCGAGCTGGCGCTTACTTAGCTCAAAGACTGAGCTTTGCGATTCAGTCCTGAGTGCAAAGCGGTACAACCTTTTAGATAGTATGCTTTCTTCTATGATTTTTATCATATATGTATAATTTTATTTTATTTAAATATATTATTATTATTGCATATTCTTTAAAATCTTTGTGTAAAATTTTGAATAATACTTTGTAAATTATTTAATAAAAAAATTCAAGAAGTCAGTTGCTTGCTGATTATTTATATACATACATATATTTGAAGCTTGTGTTTGCTTTTAACGTCTGATTTCTTTATTGTGTTATTATTACTATTTGAATTGATTTGTTAATTATGTTGCGGTGCATAAATTGCCACCTGTGAATCAACAGGATGCTAAGAGATATGTTGTCATCGTTACAATCTACAAAACTAACTATTCTCACAAAAAGAAAAGCAATGCCGCAGGTAAGTATGTAATTTTGTTGGGATATTTATTTTTATAGCAGAACCCTCCTAGAATAAATGTGTATCTTACACAATCATATTTACAACAGATAAATAAACTTAGCCAAATTTAGGAAAAATATTAAGGAACGGTTGTGTGCAAAAGGTTATTATACAATTAATGAGAATATGATCGATAGCACACATTGGGAATGAAACGATCGCCTCCTGGCTATTTCTTTTCATATTAAATTGTGTATATAATATATGAGACAAAAAACCGCTGAGTTTCTTTCGCCGGTTCTTCTCAGGCCAGGGTGTTTTCTTCCTCAAACCGGTGGTACTGTTTCAATTGACCATCAATATAAAGTAATTTGGGTGTGTTTTGAGTTTATCTTGTCTAACCTAAATGACAATATTGATCTAAATTAAATAAATATAATTGGTGAACTCCAAAACATTTAGTCTTTATTTAGGTACATAATAAGGTATACCATTAATAAGCTTTAAGTAAATTACTATAAAGGGCTTGCTTATAAAATATACTTAACTGGAAAAGCAAAATTCTTTAGAGTTTCATTGTCGTTGAAAATTATCATAAGCAAAAAAGAAAGTAAGCAATATTACAAGCAATTGAAGCATATGGAGACAAAGAACTCATTGTACAGCATTGTGTAGGTTTAAGTACATTTAGTCATCACTTAATTTATAACAATCATAGACGCATCACTAGTTTCATGCTTATAAAATTTAAATAAACTATTAATTTTATGATCATATTAGCACTGACGTTGTAAAGGACGCATTGGAAACAAATTAGATGGAATTTTTATTATGCGCGGTAGTCATCTCTAGTAACTCTTTGAAATGGAATTCCTGCTCTATGAAAACGATATCCGTGTTTCTTTGATTATCGATGTTAATCCTCACATAAAAGTAATTATTGAAATAACTTATACTATTCTGAACTATTTTACTCTACATAATAATTCACCTATTATTAACTTATTGTTTTATAAATAAAGCATATAATTGCGTGCAACTCAATACACGCGTCAAGACGTAAACATTGCGTCAGAAGCGTTCTACTAACTTTACATATAACATTGCAGATTTATTGATTAAAGTGTAACTATTAGAGTGCTAATCTTTCGCTTAAAAATAAGTATTACAGCAGTCTACAGTAGCATCGATAGTTAAGATGACGTGTGTCAACGTTGATTGAACTATCGATACTAATGATGTCCCATTTTTTTCTCATTTCTTAGATGGTCAGTGTGTCGTTCATCTATCAAGAGTGTATGTTCTTTTGTTACGGTCAGAGTATCTATATACATAGACTAAGTAAAATGGCTGAAAACATTAATACTCACCTTGGAATATGCTCTATTCCATATTCCCCATTTCAAATAATACTTATTTTTATTCAGTAAGTAATATTTATTAATATTATTTTCTAAAAATATTTATTATAAAAAGTATTTTATTACATAATTTAAACTCGAGAGGGGCCTGCATGAAAGTAGTCTTGAATAATGCAACTTTTAATAGCTTATATTCTCAAAAAATACCGACTCACATATCAATGATTTTTTTATACTTTAATGCTAATATGCAAACAAAGATTTTTCAACGTTTACTAATCACACAAAATATATATCATCTGTACGGACAGATAATATATATTTTGACAGCATTAAATTGACAGACATATTAAGAATCTGTTTCGTTTCGATACGGCAATGGTAGTTAAATTTTTTATACCAAATAACTTCTTTATCTATGAAGATGAATGTTTTATTTTAAAAAAATCTGTATTGATATATTCTTGGATGGATAAACATTAAATCAATGTCACATTAAAATGGATATCATTTTAAAAAATGTCATGTTTTAACATATCAAGTCAATCCAATAATTGTATTCTTGCTCCTTATTCAACGTTAGTTTTTCCCAGTGTTAAAAATACTCTTTATGAAGCTGCGTTTATAAAATAATTACATATATTTAATAAAATCAAATTATTTTAGTATCTTATTCGATTTCATAAAAGTTTAATCGATTTTGAAAAAATGTTCGTAAGGCTTTACAAAAATAAAAGATGATTTCGCGCAATATAATTATTACAAAAACAAAATAGACTCGCGCATGAAATGACAATAAGAGATCTTTGTTAATTGAGTTTTGAACTTCAGGACTATGACATTTATAATGTAAAATAAATAATAAATAATTATTCTGTTTACAGATGTGTTTATTGTCAATAAAAGTTATTTTTAATCATTGTGTTCGGGTTCAATGTACTTTGGAAATAAAGGTTTGAATTATAAACAGTTTATAAAACTTAGTAGTGATTGAAAATATTGCACAAGTTTTAAATATAATATTGCAAATAATATACATAGATTATTACATACATATAATAAACATTATAATTTACAGTGACAAATCTATACTAATGTGAAAGTAACTCTATCTGTGTGTCTAACTGTCGCTCTTTCACTGCCAAACCACTGAACTTAAAATATTAGCACACTTAGATACATTGCACCAAAGTAATACTTTTAGTATTAAAGGTATAACTGCATTTTTATATAAAAGCCGCGGGCGACACTGGTTGTCGCTTTCGTTTTAGGGTATTGCTTGTCATTTGTTGGGCAAAAGAGTACTAAATTTCATCGAATTCGGTTTAGCGGTTTGGTCAAGAGCGATAGACAGACAAACGCCCAGAGTTACTTTCACATTTATAATATTAATATAGATTATTGGAATGAAGGTTTATGGTTATGTTTTGTCAAAAGTGTAAAAAAAATATTAGTATACATAACTGTATTTTAAAAATATTGCAAATACAATGTACAAATATACAAATTTTATGTAAATAAATTGTATACGTTATTTAAGTTTCTAAATTAATACATCTTATATATTATTTATTCCAATGTTTGTCTCAGCGATTATGTGACGATAGATACACATAGAAAATCAGTTATGGTCCCATTTGATGAGCTTTAGTCGTAGAGATGAGCAATAAAGAGAACCTTGAATACAGTTTAACGAATATTTAATAATAGAGATTGGAATAAAGTTACTCGTTAGAGATCGATAATACGACTGTATAAAAAAAGAAAATGAAAAAAATAAACAAAATTAAAGCAATTGTTATTGACAAAACTCTAATTCTTTTGAATAAACGCAGTTTCGCGGGAGACCCCATAGCATATATAAAATGCATAATACATGCATAATACATACATACGATTCAAAGTAATTTTTATTTATCTTTTTATTTTAAATTTTTCAATGTTTTCTTTTTAGTTTAAATTATTTACATATATCTATTTATATTTTGTTATATGCTACAAAACATTAATTTGCATACATTTTATGCAAATCTATTTCTATTTTCAGCTACCGAGATATTAAAATTCCTTTCTGATTTGGTTGTCTAAAAAAATTAGTTAATTAGCGTGGATGATATTAATTTTTTTGTATTTTACTGTAGTACTCTTCATGTGATGTATAATTTAAATTTTCAATGTGAAAGTAACTCTCTCTCTCTCTCACCGTTTGTGTATGTGTGTGTCTTTCATGGCCAAACTATTGAGCCAAACTTAATGAATTTTGGTATGTAGCTAGCTCAAATCCTAAGGACGCTCATAAACATAGTCTATTTTTTGCCTTAGTATTGATGACAAACCCTAAAAAACATGAGCGTAGCCCCAGAAAACAATTAGTTGAAAATAAATGCAAAACTAAGTTTTGCCCTTTATCGATGGCATTAAGCAGGCATTACATTATTTATGAGGCGAAATGATCCAGCGGTTAGAACGCGTGCATCTTAACCGATGATTACGGGTTTAAACCCAGGCAAGCACCTCTGAATATCCATATCCTTAATTTGGGTTTATAATTCACCTCGTTCTCAGCGGTGAAGAAAAACATCGTGAGGAAACCTGCAGGTGTCAAATTTCATAGAAATTCTGCCGCATGTGTATTCCACCAGCCCGCATTGGAACAGCGTGGTGTAATATGTTCCAAACCCTCTCCTTACTGGAAGAGGAGGCCTTAGCCCAGCAATGGAAAATTTACAGGCTGTTACTTTGCATTAGTTAGGTAATTGTAACTGTACTAATTGATCTCCAAATGTCTCTGAGTTTAGGCACCCCCCACGCATCAATTATTTAGCAGCTAAATATATGAAAATGAAATGAGCACTTAAACAAAAATAATATAGAACTAATAGTAGTAGTCATAGTTTGAATGTCAGTGAACCAGGGTTATTGCACACGGGCAGGATAAAACCAGTGGTTTATTGACTGTTTCGACATTCCATAACCATCAGGTGGCTAATTTATATGTCTGCTTTCGTGTTTTAGTAGCATTTACATGACAAATAATAGTTTATAATTTATATTAGACTTAAAGAGCACACCGTTTGCGTTAATTTTTCCTTGCCCACTGTATGCACAAATTTATAGTTTTGCAATTTATATTCATCAATAGATAGTGAGTATGGTAATTTACAAATTTCCATATATAACACTCAAAGACATTCAAATTTATTAAGCAAATATTGGAAACGTAATGAATGCATTAAATGCAATAAAACGCTTTTTGTTAAAAGTTCAAATGTAATAAAGCCATTCTGTTAATGGTTTCTGCTGTTAATAAATTGTGTACGTTTAAATCGTATTTAAAATTTTATTTTAAAAAGAATAGACATTAAAATGTTTTAATTAGGATATAACTATTTCATATTGTGATTTAATTTTTTTTGATACCTAATGTTAAATAATTATTTCTGGGTGCTTATATAAAATATAATCTAATTTCATGTTGGTGTGTCTACACCGAAAGGCAGTTCCTGCTGGATGAAGGCCTCACCCAAAGATCTCGACAATGGACGGGTTTTCGTGTTTATCGTTGCCACTCCAGAAATTATTAATTAGCAATTATTTTTTCTGATTCAGTCTTACAAGGAAACTTTAACAATAGCTCTCTCCATTGTAGCATATGAAGCGCTTAAAAGCGATCACGTCTCTCATCCCTGAGTCATCACTGGCAAAATACACTGGTTGAAAACATTCAAATGACGAACTTTCAGAAAGACTAATAGTTCCTCCTGCCTAGTTAGATGACTATCTATACTAGGTAAGTATAGTCGTCGACAACTTCGAGTGCAGTGTTCCCAACATTTACTTCAGTTGGTTTAACTGGAAATTCGACATAATATTTATCTTTTCCATTTTAAAGTTTTTTTTATTGAGAGACTGTACTGAGGTCATCGTTTGTCGTACCGATGTATTTTAAGGTAGGCATGACTACCACACAATCAGCAAATCGAACATGAGTGACGAAGTTGCCATTGTTGTCGATGCCAGTCTCTTTCTAGAAGACTGAAGAGGCAGAATTTGTTTGCCGCTCCTTTGGAGGATTCCAAAGGAGCGGCAAACAAATTCTGCCTCAAGTTCTGATCTTGGAGTCGGGCAGAAAAGGTAGAATTCTCATATTCACACTTTAACAACTTGATATATCAACAGCAAACTTGGCACCATTAAACAGACTTTAGGCCTAGGCCTTAATCGAATTAAAGACAATCTCACAGTCCATGAATTATGAGCATACTAGCTGATTATATACCTCGATATTCTGTATAGTTTGCCGCACAGAGTATTTGGACTATGGAACTACAGTCAAAGCCACTCGATTGTCCGGAGACTGGAAATAAAACTTGCGTTAAATACGATTCGCAATACATCTCGAAAATAACTTATAAACAGAAATCAAGTCAGTAATTCTTCAATAGGCTTCCAACATATTTATTTATTTATTTATTTATTTAACCATTTATTAAACTTGCCAGATACATAGAAGGTGAAAATGTGTACACAGAAAAAATAAGTTTAAAAGGTATACTTATCCCTAGAAGAGATTTCTTCTAGTATACCCAAGAAAGAAAAAACATAGACAGGAAAGTTAAAAGGTAGACAAGCAAAATCATACAACAGGAGAAAAGTTACAAAACCACAAAAAAAATATACTAAATTAAAACTAAAATTACAAAAAAATATATATATTAAAATAATTATAAAATAATAAATATATTAAAATATAAATACATATACAAATATATAAATAAATAAATATGTTTATGCCATTTTACCATGAATCAACATTGGGATAAGAAATACTCTTTCAATTTCTTTTTGAAAATGTAAAAGTACTTACTAGTGCGAATTGTAAACGGCAGCGATCACAATCACAATCTCGCTGCATTAACAGTGAAAGCGTTAGAGTAAAAATTGGAAGTATGGGATGGGATACGGAGTAGAAGCTGGGACATTGGGACGACGTGGGGAACCAGGGGGATGCAAGTAAACAAAACGCTCACGAAGGTAACTGGGGTACAGTGGATTAAAAAGTATGCTGTAAAGAAGACATAAAACGTGAGTATCCCTGCGAAGTCTTATAGGAAGCCACTTGAGTTCAGCTCGATATTTTGAGACATGGTCAAATTTGCGGAGTCCGAAGATGTAGCGAATACAAAGGTTTTGTAGCCTCTCAAGCTTATTAAGTAGTTCTTCAGTAGTGTCAAGGAAGCAAGAATCAGCATAGTCTAGGATATATCATAGGTAGCAGAAGAGACTGGACAAGAAGAATTTTAGTTTTGTTGCGAAGGAAGTACTGCAGATTTTTTAGATAGTGAATAGAAAAGTGAAGCTTTTTACTTACCTCGTTGACATGCTTAGACCAGGACAGGTCATTACTAAAATGAAGATCTAGATTTTTAGCGGAATCGGTATAATTGATTGGTATGCCGTTATACACCAAAAGAGAAATATGGTTTAAAGTTTTGAGCATATTACGACTACCAATAACCAAAGCCTGTGATTTCGTGGGATTTAGCACAAGTCCGAACCGCTCAGCCCAGCTGTGTATACGTCTAAGATCTTTATTAACCCCGGCAATAGCTGTTGTAGCATCCACAACACTAAAGTGGTGATATAATTGTAGATCATCAGCGTAAAGATGAAACTTAGAAGAAATTACCGCAGATATAGTGTTAATGAAGATAGAAAATAATAGAGGAGATAGAACACCGCCTTGAGGAACACCCGATTTCAGATTGCACCAATTTGAGTGAAGCTCACCCAATTGAATGCACTGCGAGCGTCCTCGAAGATAAGACTCGAACCAGCTACACGAAGAGGAAGAAACATTTAATGACCTGAGCACGCTTAACAGAACGTCGAAGTCTACCGAATTAAATGCATTACTGAAGTCAAGTAATACTACCACAGTAAGCTGGCGATTGTCCATAGCGTGTCTAATGTCTTCTGTTACTTTTAGAAGGACTATTACAGTGCTGTGTCCAGGCCGAAACCCAGACTGCCAAGGATTCAGAAGACGATTAGAGACTAGATGTTGTGCTAACTGCTCATGAACGATATGTTCCAGAACTTTAGATAGGAAAGGAAGGATTGAAATAGGGCGATAATGTGATGGGGAAGTAGGGTGGGATATTTTAGGTAAAGGAATAATACTAGCATTTTTCCATACTGACGGAAAGGTAGATGAGTTAATAGAAAAATAAAATATATTTTTCAGTACTGGAAGGAGCTCAGGAAGAATGAGAAGGATCATTCTGGAACAAATCAGGTCACAACCAATTGCTGCTGATTTAATGGACATTATGTGCCTCCTCACATCATTTTCGGTAACTGGCTGTAGAGAGAATGAAGAATATAGCGGTAATATAGATTTGGATAAATCCGAAATGGTTTTTGTTTTTATGAAATCATCCAAAGTTACAGGGGATGTGGAGAAGTGTGAGTTTAATGCATTCAGATCCACTGAATTGTCACCAGAAAAAGGAACTTTACCAATTCCGAAAGATTTTAGGAAATTTCAGACCTGCTTGCTGTCGGAATTGTCGATAGTGTTGTGGATATGTATTATGTACCTTCGCTTAGCTTCGCGACATAATTTATTGCATCGGTTGCGCAACAATCTGTACCGGTCTAAGTTATCAACCGTTGGAAATTTCTTAAGGCGAGCTTTAGCTTTGTCGCGCTTAGCCATCATTTCCCTAATACTGTCAGTATTCCAGGGCGCAGGACGATGTTTTATTCGAATACGTTTAACGGGAGCATGAACGTTATACAGATCGTTTAATTTAGAATTAAAAACTTCAACTTTTAAATCCATCGTATTTTCATTAAAGACTTGCACCCATTCAATACTGACTGCATCACTTTTAAGCTTATTTATGTCAATTTGGTTAAAGCAACGACGAATGGCGTAAGGAGCTTTGGTTTTGGAAGGATGGACTTTATAGGAAATAAATATAAGGTCATGATAGGAAAATTTTTGCAGAGAAGGTGTTGTGTTAGGGAAATGATGTGTTGCAGACAAGGGAAGAGAGTACAAGTTTAAGGAAGACAGAACTGAAAGGAGCTTACGAGAACGGCTGTCGTTTTTCAGCAAACAGGTGTTAAAATCTCCCATCAGCAGGATATTACATAATCATATATGTAGTATTTAACCATCAAGTACGACGGAGTTAAATAACTGCCGAAGGGCTTTAAGGATACCGATCCTTAAGGTGCAGATGGATGGCAAAAGCAACCCCCAACTTCAGAAGCTCCACTTTTGAATTTTCCGAGAGCTATTGTAATGTCATATACGATGACTTCTGTGATAACTTTAGTGTAATGCCGGTTTTGAATTGATCTGAAATTTGACTATTAACGAGTAACTGCGTAGACGTGTACTTATAACGGTCCGTAGAATTTCTTAACCTCTCCCAACAACTTGGGTTTTGATGTAACGATTTTGTCTTTACCTTCGTATATTAGCTTTGTCCAATAATCAAATCTATTACGAAAACTTTGCAGCATTTGTTCTGTTAGATAGTTTCTTTGTTAGTAATGTTTTAACAGTTAACACAAAAACTTGTGTGTGCATCAAAAAAGACTTCCAGAAGTAGTCACTACCTACCACTATTGCATGGAAGGCCGAAAAAAAAAGTTTGAGGTTTTGGACTTGAACAGTTGTTGAACGCACAGTAGTTTTGATCAGTTGGGATCTCTGGAGTTGACTTCAATATTCAACAAGTTTATTCTCCTACTGTTTTGAGCCAAGCTGTCTTCGCGTCGATATATAAATAGTTTATTTTTCCAATAAAGTCCATGCACGCGCACGCATTCATTAATGATGAAATTGATTACCAAACTTCAAAATAAGTATCCAATCTACTGTAACTTGTTCAAGGTTTCCTACAGTTCGATGATCCTCTGGTAAGGACCAGAGAACGTCGGTGTTAGTAACAAGGTCTGTATTGTATTACACTATTACCGAACCTAAGCAGGACTACTGATAACTTTGGGACCGAGGTTTTGTTGTCTGTATATATACGGCAAAAGCCGTTTGGAAAATGGAAAAAAAAAAACATTTTCCTTAAAATGAGAAGTTGTTTGAAGAATTAGTGCTCTATTTCCAAGTTTTAACTTTTAACATAATAATCATCGTTTAAGGTGTACGAGAGCGATAAATCCGTTTCTAACGTACTTACCAATTTTAGTAAAAAAATTATCACTTACAAACAAAAAGTAGATAAATTACTCTTCCAAACCGTATTGCTAAAAACTGATAATATACCACATAGTCTCAAAAACTATAATTATATATTATTCTGCGAAAATCCAACTCCATTCAGACAATAAACTGAATTTTCTTGTGATCGATTTGAATATATTATTCGTCTTGTCGTGATTTAAATAATTTAAAGGGCTTAACTGAAAAATAATTTGTATAGGATCTATTTGTTTTCCATACATATTATATGCCATATGTGTATATATATATATATTTGTGTTTTGTTTTACTTTTGTTTGAATTGATTATTTCATTGTGTATTCCATACTAAAAAGATTTTTTAACTAATCTTCTTATAATTATTTATTTTACTAATTATGTATTTAATGTCGTAAGAAATTTTATTCTTATCGATTAATATTAAAAGAGTTTTAGACGCCTCCAGTAATATTCAATCAATTATTTTTATCTATCAGTTTGCTATTCAAAATTTATCAGGAGTACAGACGTTAAAAAAATGCAACAAAAGAAATAAATCACGAAAACCTAAACTATTGTCATTACATTAAAAATCATAAAACCATTCAATACAAATTGATCTAAATTATAATGGCTTAATTATTCTAATGTTAAAATGTAAATGATTAGGATTTGAATAAATATTTAATTTAAAGCAAATTAAATGTATTTATTACACATTTATCAGATATATATCTTTATGTATCTGAATATAATGACTATACTTGAAATATTTGAGTTTATTACTCATAAAAAATTCCATACAATTATCAATACTTAAGTAATATGTGTATAGCATAGTTAACGGTCACAGTTGAATTTAAGGCAATCTCGATATTCGTAATGTGCATATGTAAATTCAAACAGCTTTATTATATAAGCTCAAATTTCAAGATTAATTTAACAATCTCTATGCAATGACTGCAATGTTGTAATCAAAAATAAACATTAATATTGACGCACCGACATACTCGTACGAGTATATATGTAACTCTGACTAGCAATAAGTATAATTATCAAAACGTACGCCTTTATTAAAAAAATATTATATAAAAAATATGGTGTCTTATTATATTTATAAATATAGTTTTAAAGAACCCATAATTCTTTTTGAATAAATGTTATTGATCTTCATTCGAATGAAGACTTCTATTATTTCTATTACAATATGATTAATTAAGTTCTAAAGAATAATCAGTTGCATACGAGTGTAACTATTTATCACTACGAACAAATGAAAGAAACATGCTGACAAGATAAGAATTACGTGGATACCCAAACCTGTATGTAAAAACTCAAACTTTTAACTACTATGACATAACTTGAAGCATATTAAATAACTACAAGGAAAAAATCTGAACACAGGATTATTTAGAGATTTATTTTCATTACACATTCTACCGCCAAATAGCAGTCCAAAATATTTTTGTATTCTGGTCATCTGGATTTGTCCTTATAATAGGAAACTAATGCAAACATATTTGTTTATACGTTTTTAAGTTTATTATATTGTTAATTATTTTTATCTTATAGGGAAATTCATCAAATGAATGACTTTAACATTTCTTTTTTCTATATTTACTATAAAAACTAGTAATATTAAAAATATTAATTATGAAAGTATAAGGTTAACCTTTTTACAAGTTTTTTTTTAACTTTATAGTCTAAAAGCCAGTTCACTAAAACCATTGGTCACAAATTAAGTAGACGAATTTTATGCTAGTGAGTAATTTGTATAGAATATACTTTTTTTGAGCTATTGAACTATTTAATGTATTTAATATTACTTTTAAAGTACATTTTTATCGTATAACTATAACTTAATTTTTTATAATACACGTATACGTTCATATGTAATGTATGTATACATACATTTATTGAATACATAAATGTTTCATTAATTTTAATATAATAATATCAAAACAAGCAAAAAAGACAAACGTTTTATTAGTATTAAATTGACGAACGCATTTTTAAAAAATGCTCAAATTTGTCATCTGAATAGCTTCCATGTATTTTGTCCAGAAATAAATAATTGTTTTTAATGAATATTTATTAATTTAGATGTTGAAAAATAGCAGAATTCCTTGGCATTATCATAGACGCAAAGGTATAATGAGGAACTAACAATATTAGATTCGGAAAAGTAAACCTTCACTGATGTAGACATAATATCGGTTGTGATTGGTATAACTATTTGATTCTGAAGAAATATAGCCAATATTGATACGACCTTTATAGAAGAGGGATATTTGCGTAATTGAAAACTGATTCATCTGACTGGAGATTCACAACGAAGACAATTCAAATATTGCTAACGCTTTTCGATAAATACATTAGATAATTTGACGTAGGTTTCCTATAAAAGTAATATATAATGAAAGGAATTGTAGGGCATGATTAAGTATTTATGCTAGACTATTACTACTAATAAAAGAATAAACTGCTTTACAAAGGAAAATGTATTACTTTATTATACTTTATTCGTTATAAGACATTTTAGTGCTATGTTACGAAACTGACATATTTTTCGACGAAACATCCCTTAAATAGGAATGATTGCCTTTAGGCTAATTCAACTAAAACTATTATTTTAGCGTAGAGAAACGAAGGATAAAAAGGTTAATTAATAATTAAAGCAATGTATAGTTCATAAAAAGCTGAAGTTTACTTTGGTACATCATTGTAAAGTACATGAAATCCAATTCCTACATAATCTAGGTAAAAATATATATTTCTGTTCTTATAAACAGAGTATACGATGATATGTAAATCCAAACGGATGTTAGTCTATGAAACATCCTTGTTGACCTTCGTTTAAACAGCCAGACATAAATCACCAAATTTTATCAATAAAACCGCTGCCGAAGCTGTATTGAAGATGTTCGCACCCACAGGCCTCTAAAACTAGTTTCGTTTCGTTAAATGTCAACAACTATTATTACCACCTCCCCAGAGGTCGCTCGGGTTACTATAAATATAGGCTACGTTCTCATAACACAGGTCTTTGAAATAAACACTTCTTGTTTAAATATGATACACTCTGATGACATACATACATATGTATGTAACGTTAATTACGACACGTCATTTCTATTTATAATCAATATACTTAATATTAACATTTGATCATGGCAGTTGTATCTTTTAAATTAAATTTAAAAATTAAATAAATATATAGTATTCGATTTAACTAGTTATGTTTGGAATAGATAGCATTAAAAATTGGTCGAAATTGGGTAAATATTAAATGGGAAATTTTCGACCGCAAACGAAACGAGTGTAATACTAATATCTTATCTTAATATCTAATGCTTATCATTAGCATTAAAAATGTGCGTATAAATCAGCGTTTATTTTATAATCAGAATATATAAAAACGGATAGGTATATTGAAAGAAAATAAGTTTTACTTATTATGAGAGTATTAAGCAAATGAGAGCATTGCAGTAAATGATGTTTTAAATATTGCTATGGATTTATTTTAAGATTGTATATAGACCTAGTATATAATGAAAAAAATATGGTACATACTATTCAAAATAAAATACTTTCATTTTTAGTAAGATAAACTCAATGCAGATTAGTAAATAATAACTATCTGAATGTATAACTACATGTTATTAGTAAAGGAAAATATCTAGATTTTTTTGTGTTGATAACTAAAAGTTTTATGTTTGGGACATAAAAATGTGCATGTGTATTATGATGTACATTATTTATAAAATAGTTTTTTAATATAAACATAAATAAAAATTTCTTTTTATTAATTGTAATTATGGAATGTTTCTTGTGGGTGAAAGGAGTTTTTAAAATAAAATGCATTGTTTGGTATAAAACTATTTAAATTAAATAAAAAATTGTCTATACAGAAATTAATACAACATCGTGCCAACCTCACGACACTAACAGCAACATCAGTCTAAACTTCGTCACCGTAGAATTGTTTAAACAACGGCAACGGTATTCATTACAATGTAATTTAAAATTTAAGAGGTTTTTGAGTATTTAAAAGGTTAGAGGTTTAAATTTAAAGTTAAAAGTTTACTTCTTATTGAGTTTGGGGTTTGGCTGTGGCGAGAATTTCTAAAGCACGCTGAATTTCAACTGGGATTGGTGGTGGGGTGGGAAGGATGCTTCCTTGGGGTTGGTATCCGTTCTCATCAGCGACGTAAGTCAGCTGAATTGGGCTACCGTCTTCACTTGGGTATTGGAAGTTTCCTTGAATCTGCAGGGCTGGTTCTTCAGCGCCGATGTTTCTGAGAGCACCGTTAGCTTCAGCAGCTATACCGTTTCCGGTTTCAAAGGCATATCTGAAGCTACCGTCAGGTGAAATGTCGCTGTCTTGACGAAGGATCGGGATCGGCTCGTCCTTACCCTGAGGGGCGGCGAGGGCGACAGCCACAAGAGAAAGGATGATCTGAAACACACACAAAATACATTAAAAAGTGTAAACGAGATATATAACCCAACTTTTACACTCCGAATTCACTCGCACAGTCCTTAAAAAAAGTTTTAATAAAATAATATTTTATTTATTTATTGAAATTTATTGATCCAATATTATTTTCAACAATACTATTTTTAACGTCACTTTTTTTTTAAAACACTATTACACTTACGAAGGCTTTCATGTTGTACTAAATTGATGAATGCAATAGACAATGTTGATCTAAGAGTGTTATCGGTATATATACGGTGGTCACCTTGCCGCCTCCACCGTTGGGTGGTATTGCACCATACGCTGCGTCAGAGTAATTCGACAATATTATGTGAGAGCTTACCTATTCATGCGCTTGCGAGATATTTACACATCTTTTTAATACGATTCTTTCTCATCTTTTTTTTGAATAATGTTCTGTTATTAAGATACCTTTACAAACAACTATGTCAAATTGAAAGACAAATAATTATGCAAAAAATATACTAATATTTAAGTTTCTATTCGTGTATTAAATTCTATATAGTTACAAAAAGATACGTTCTTTTTTTAAATAAGGAATGTTACAATAATTATTGTTCTTAAGACAACTATGATCAGACATCGTTAAAATACTGAAAGGAAGTGATAGTCTTAAAATCGAATTTAAATGCAATCTGTTTAGTTCTTTATTTCCTCCATTAAAGATCCATATGAGCTAATATATTCAAACGCGTCTCTAATCTTAAAAGAATAAGAATGTTTGACGATAAAGCATTGTTTTATGCGTTTAAATAAATACTAACAATAGCATTGTAGTTACATTTAATGACCTTTATTAAACACAAAGATATGTCAACGGCACTAGTCTTCTGCTAAAGTTATAGCAATAGTTATAAACCGCCTTTGTCTTTAAAGCATATTTTAAATAGCGTACGTAATTTTATTTTAGTAATTTTGTAAAGGTTACACAAACCGAATTCGAGAATAGACACTGCTATTGCATAAAGTTTTGAGGCTGGTTGCTTCTGTAAATAAAACTTACGCATGTCATAAAATTATCTATATCTTATTGATTATGTGTATCGAGTTTTGCGTGCGATAGGTATTCAATGAATCAGTGGAATAAACAATAAAAATAGGCTTTTGTACATAAAAATATATAGATATGATTTATAGTCAATTGCAACCTATCACTATAGCAACCAATGTGTACGAGTGTACAAACTCTGACATGAAATTTTGAGCTGAAGTTCAATCGATTAAGTGATTTAAAATTATTTTGCAAGACATTTACGACATACTTGTAATGTTAAAGACTTGTAAAATAGCTACAACTTAATTCTTATATAAGTATTAGTTGTAAAGAAGTTTTTATTTAATTTAAAATTAATTCATGGTTTTTTAATTAGAACGAATAATACAACTAATAATCAAAGTAAGTATTAAGAAATTTTTCACGTAAATTTATGAATGAAATTTGAACTGTCTCGTAATCGCCATAAATTATTTTTTATTTTAGAGTTATGTGTCTTTAAATTCTAACTTTAAAATAGTTTTTCTTCATTCATTAATAAAGTAATAAATTTATTTTCAAGATTAAAATGACAATTGATCATAATTATCCTTTTATTTTGCATTATTCATCGGAATATAATAATATTAGTAAAAACATCATAAAAGTATTACAAAAAAGTCCTTTTTTTATTACTTGTTATGTTTAAATTATTCGCTAATACTATTCAAATATAAATACTTTCGAGAGTCTAAGCAATCAAAATAATAACTCATCAATAAACTTTATAACTTTGCCAAAAATCCTTGAAATTATTGTTACAAAATTTTTATTGCAAAAAAATTGGTAAAAGATGTTTTGAAAATTTGCCTACATATTATATTCAATTTATTAATCCAATCATAAAGGTAGCCGCCGTTTTACTGCATGTTATAACTTAAACATATTTTTATCCGGGCTATATGAATATATCGACTCTACGTATTGTACAATTAATAATTTAAATAAATTATTAATACCTGTTGACTTCCACGCAGGATATATTAATTTTAATAATTGTATTAACTAACATGACTTTGTATTTTTAAATGTTGAAAAAGAGTAACTACTGAGTTTCTTGCTGGTTCTTCTCGGTAGAATCTACTTTCCGAACCGGTGGTAGCTACACTTAATTGTTAATTGACGATTCAAAAGTGCTTGTAAAAGCCTACTTGAATAAAGATTATTTTGATTTTGATTAATTGAATGCTGTATTATTCAATTTCAATAAGTTGCTTTAAAATTGAGTGCACAAAAAATCGCATTTTTAAAAATGAGACTTATTCCGTCTACTACCTCTCTTGTGAATAAGCCATTTGTCTTCTATTAGTACTATACAATTAAAACGATTTGACTTCGTATGGATAAAGTTAATTTACTACACCGAATTATTCATTAAATAAAGGTACATATCTAATAATATAATTCAAATCACACGGCTCCAAGCTCTACTTTGGCTTCATTTACATAGCTCCGCAGCCATACCAGCTATGCCAGAAAGTGACGTGCATGAAATATCGGTTATGAAGATATTGAATCCGATTGGCGAGATACTTCTTAAATAGGTCGATATGTAAATACTTTTCGTATCATAATTAAACAAATTTTAAGTATAATATGTATTATATATATTTCACAAAGACATTTGCAAGAACAAAGTGTTTTTATTGTCTCCTATAAAGTCCCATGTGCTGACAAAAGCTTTTAAAGAAACCGCAACTGAGCATTACAATAGGAATCACCGTGACGCGACTAACGGATTGACGCTGTTAGCGGCCATTGGCGTTTATAGGAGACCGCAGCGATAGGAAGTCTATGTATAAAGTGCCGAGATGATGAGAAAATAGAATGACGAGTATATTGTAATTAAATGTTATTGTAATTTGTACGCCACCGCCAAAGGTATTAGTCTATTGTGATCCAAGGTTCGTATGTAGTGAAAACATTAGCCAAAATATCAAATGCACTTTCGATAACTCAGTTTTGTAATTAAGTGTCTTTTCGTAGTGTAATAAAGATAGTATTTCGTAAAATGTGTGATTGATTTAAAACCACCATCACCAGCAATAAATAGGGGTAAGATTATCTCCGTTCCAGAGCTGATGGAAATAGAAAAGTTTAATGCTGTGTTTATTTGCTTGTTACAAGTAGTAGTCACATCCGATAGTCTAATGTCATTTCTACTTCTAGTAACACAAGCGCCACAAAAAGATTCGCCTGACTGTGTCTTATAATATACACAGTCTTTGAAATTCAAATATCTAATGTTCTATTAGATTAGATTAGATTACTATTTACGCTAAATTAAAGAGTTTTTATTGTTTATAATAATGTACACCTACAACTTTTTATTTAATTTTTTAATAGCTATTTGGCGCTGATTTGTTTGCGATGCCATGTTAACTAAGTTACCTAAATTTCATCAGCTTGATGGCTATTAAAATGAATATTAATAGACAGATATATATATTATCGCCGAATTTTCCAGTCATTTTGCTGATTAATATTAGGCTCTCATACTTCTTTTAATAAAAGCTTTCATTCAAATGTAACGAACTATTAAGATGGCATAATAATTAAAAAACATAAATACAAATTCTAAACATAAAAACTGTTATTTCTATTTAATGTTGATTATTTTCACTTGAAAGTGAAATTATATTTTTTACATAAAATCTGCTGTGTAATATTAAAGATCTGAGCATACATCTGGACCGACAACGGTAAGCTGTGTTTTATAATATATGTATATCTATGTAATGATAATGATAACACTAATACGTTTGCGGCCTTGCAAAATTAGTTTCTTTTATATTATTTTAAAGCTTTTGACGCACATCTTGTTAGACGAGGTCTCACAGTATTCCTAAGTTCATAATTATGTTATTAACAGGTTAAGGGCTCGTGCGACACGAGGTCACAGCATGGCAATCGTACTCTGATTCGTAAAACTTCCATAGTCGTTTTTGTAGTCATCAATTATCGTTTTCGTTTCGTAACTTGATTGAAATGACTTTTAAAATTATCAATTCATTTAGTTTAAATTATATAAATGTGAAATAATAAGTATAAAAAACATTTGAGTTTTGTAATGTCCGGTAAGTTGATGATATAGTTATTTTCCAAGCAGGGTATCAAAAAGTGTGCCACAGACTTGACTAAATGTTTGCATGGGTTCGGTTTAAGCGAAAACCAATAAAGAATGCTTACTAATCACCTCATTAACTTAAATGAAATTTGAACATATTATTTCGACATAAATATTTTAATCGCTTATGTTAATCTATTGTAAAACTAGCAGGTGCCCCGTAGCCTTGCCCGCTTACATTTTAGTTTGGTTTCTTTTACATTCATCAGTTTAAATATCAACATTAAGTTACACATTCGTCATACCTTTTCGTTTGATATTGTTTTATAACATAAATATACTTTAATAAAAAAAACAGTACCTTCTAGATGTCCTATGACTTTAATTTTTGTACTGCTGTCAGCGTATGTGCAATGATTGCTTTTGATCGATTGAGAACAAGGATTATCGCGTTTAAGTGTAACAAACAAACAAATCCAAAAAAATTACGATATTCGTTCGATTTTTAAATTAATTAGTTTCAAAACTAATTTGCTTCGTAAGAATCAGTTTTATAAGACGGTGTGCACCTATATTATATTACATATACCCATTACAATCGAACTTTTGTTGATTTTCCAAAGATTTTCTTATTGTTTTTAAATGAACAATCAGAACGACTCATATTTTTAATTTGTATAAACGAATTCTATTTTTTGTTAATTGCGCGTTTTTTATTTCAATTGAAATCATCATAATTTTTCTCTAAGATCGATAGATTTTGGGTTTAATAGACTTATATTTTTTACAGTGTCAATGTCAGCGGTAATAACGGGCCACTTACCATCAGGTGGCCCATTACCCATCCTACCTTATAGGCTAAAAATAATTTTTTAATACGATGATAATGATATATTATTAAAAATAAGTATAACACAATAACCATTATAGTATTTAATTGCTTGAAAAAATAATGAATTATTACACAAACTCCAAAAAATTGCTTACTAAACACGTACTTCTAGTCCATTACTTATAAATCCAATCCAATCCAAGGGGAATAAAGATTAAAAAAATCATTAGGTCTACTTATTACATGCAAATATAACATTATACCACCTAACTTTAATTGCTTTTGTCCGCTTTTATTCTATTTTCAAATTCTGATAACAGCTTCGACAACATTCTCATGGCTGTCATAGATTATACAAGATGTTGCTATCTAACTAATTAAATCGCGATTATTCGAGGTCAAAAGTGCTGTAATTGCATCTTCTGGATAGTATGTAATACATCTTTCCAAGGTTTTATTTAATTTTATTTTGTATTCTATGTACCCGTTTGAGTACATAGAATATAAAACAAAGTCTTGGTCCTGGTGATTATATAAAATATTGTACCCAGATATTTTTGGTTTTACAAAGATTAAGCAAAATAAATAATTATCATAAAAAGAATACAAATTCCAAATACATTTAGGTTTGTGACCAGATAAGCTTTTAAAATGTCGTTTATTTTCAAGACGTGATATAGTACTGTTGAACTATACATACAACTATTAATAAATCATGCATTTAACTTATAATTGCTCATGAGTAAAACTTAAGAAACAGTAAACACTTAAGTTGCGTTGTATTGAAATGACCAACATATAGGTAACGTGTGATCGAAAAGGTCTCTCTGTTTTGTTTTTCTCATTAGAATTTGAATATAAATTAACAAAAACAATTTGTCATATAAAAGACAAATATTTTAATGGGCTTAGGCTGGTGATCGACATATGCCCCAATTATAATTTATTACTGCATCAGTATTCATCCATAAACATAATAATTGAATCATTATTAAAGAATACGGTTCAATAAATATTATCTAACAAGGAATTCATAATGGGCGCCAGGGCTCTAGTCCAGAAGTGACAAAAATACCGTTTTCGAGCTTAGTTTTGCTGAACTGTCATAGATTTTTTACAGCAATAAATATTTCGTAAAAATTGAAATATGTTATTTAGTACATTTAAAAATTGTATTGACGAATGTAACACGAGCATAATGATGTCATTAATATTGTAATTTTTTTATTTATGTTAAATATATCACGTGCGTGTATATATTAGAGCTACATATAATAAAATTAATAGAAAAATGTATCATTAAGATGTAATGTGTTGAAAACTACTATCTATAAGGCTTGTCATACATGCATATGCAATATATATGCATGTATTTGTTAAGAAACTTTAAGTAATATGGACGTTAACAAAGCCAGTCAGAAAATTGTAAACACTAAAACTTATTGTTTCTATATGTTCTAAAAGTTTAAATTCGAAGAAAACAAATGTATAACTATCAAATATTTTATTTGGTCTACAAAAATACAAAATATATGTCATAAATAACTAAGTTATGGACTCATTAATTGAAGTGTGGTCATTGTATCAAAGTACACGTTCACATATGAAAGGTTAATTTATTATTCTGTTTGGGGCGGGGCCGTGGCGAGGTAAGCCAGGGAACGCTGGATAGCCTCTGGTACTGGAGGAGCTGTAGGCAGATGAGCGCCTTGAGGTTGGAAACCGTTCTCATCAGCAACGTAAGTCAATTGAATGTTTTGTCCATCTTCACTAGGGTATTGGAATTGTCCTGAAACAGCCAAAGTGTCGACGTCACCAACTTTCTTCACTTCTCCTTTTTCGTCAGCACTGATGCCGTTGCCAGTTTCAAAAGAGTACTGGTAAGATCCGTCTCCATTGATCTCGCTGTCCTGACGTACGATAGGAATAGGCTCTGCCGGGGCTTGAGGAGCAGCAAAAGCCACTGCGACGAAAAGAGCGATCAATACCTGAAATGAAAGTATAAAATGTACTTTTTTATGATTCACATATACGTTTGCACACTTGTGGTGGTTTATCACTTCACTGTCACTTGCACAAATTAGCAACATTTAAAGGAACACTTACAATAGATTTCATTTTTGTACGATTGGTTGTCAATGTATCGAGTGAAGATACTGTAAATAACTGATGCCGTTACGATGTGATAATTTGAGTATTTATAGTTAGTTCTCGGTAACCACCTCCTTGCATTCCTAGTTTCGTCTTTACCGATTTCGCAAAATCTATGAAATAAGTAAACAACAGATGCATTACCTCGAGGCTTGTATGTCGTATTGTCGACGTAACGCCTGTCAACAATCCTAACGGATTGTACATTTGTTCAGTATTGACCTTAGCGCATGCATGTGTTTACATCCACGGTATCACACTGCTTTTCACAACTTTATCACACAATTCATTAGTACGTACTTAGTTACACAAAACTATTATCATTAATTCATCATCATGAATTTCATCAGCTTAAAGAAACATATTTCTTATGCTTCTCTAATTTAAAGACAATTTGCTTTGTGCGTGATTATTACCTTCACAGATTTAAAATAACATTTTAGTCAACCTTGATTCAACTTAAGCGAACGAAATGGTAGTTAAAGTTATTGCCTATTTCGGATTCTAATATTAAAAGATAAATTTCAAAGGATATTATAAGATTATTCTCAGATATCGAGAAATATTGAAAAATATGATGAGATTTGGAATTCTATGTCCAATCGTAGTTCCGATTGTTCATTAAACCCTCATGTCACGTAATAAAATGGAATGGTATGTATATATTTTACTTAGATATTTCTCATAGAAAAATTTAAAACATATTATACCATTTACATGTGCATTCCATTTACAAACTCAAGTCCCTTATACAAATAAAAAAAAGATAGCATTTAAAAATTCAACAAACATATATCAATGAATAGATTTCATATATGAAATTGGTATTTAATTGCTACTTATACTTACATTAAATTCCCACGCAAATAACTAACTTACGTATAATAATGCCTACCTCTAGCATTCTCCAGTGACTCGACTATACAAATCTATAGTTCAAAACTGGAATATTATAATATATGAAATAGAAAAGATTTATAAGCTTTTGTTACAAGAAGTGAATAATTATTTTTTTTATTATTAAATTTTTACGCATACAAACTTTCATACAAAATATCATTATTTTAGTCAAGACGAACCAAGGCCCTAAAGTAAGTATGCGTTATACGTTGTATACACAGACAATATGTATTTTATAGCACATAGTTAATTATATCCACACAGTTAAGGCCTTCGTCAGTCTGAGCTGCTATTTACAACAAAGTTAATTATAGTATTTCACTATTTCATATCATAATTAAAGTAATGTATAATATTTTTTGTTAATATCATTTTTTATAAATATTTATTTCACATTTAATATTTTTATACATTTTGTAAGTTAAACTCAGCTAATAGTCACTATATTTAAAAGGGTTACCTAACAGTGCCTCCGAGTTTGCACCCTCACAAAAACCATAAAATTGTAAGGATATAAAGTATAGAAAGGAAAGTGTAAAAAAGAACCGCCTGTTTTTTTTTATATACTAGGTACATAATTTCGTGGATAACATTTATATTAATAGAAAAAGGGGTGTGAAAGTTGCGGTGACATGCATATAGCTTTGGCTTCGTCTCTCTAATTAGGGCGAAGAAAAAAAATATAGGACTTTTTTAAACTACCACAAACTTAAAACCATTGAACATGTCATTGTGACCAATTTCGGTTACGGCTCCCAATAAATAAATCCAACATGACCTGAAAGGGTTCAGGAGCAGGATCAACCAATTGATGTGCTTTCAGAGTGTATCAATTTCCAGAATCCGGGCTGTGACTCTTTGTTAACCTAACGTTCGAACCCGGGACGAATCTTGTATCTAGCCAGTTGACCAACGAGGCTGACTATAGATGTAATGAGGCAGATCACAGTGTGCCATCGGCTCGTAGACACTGTGAGATATATAAATTACTTCTGCAGCTGCCATCACGCCGCTCAGAAGAAGAATAATAGTAATAATATTATTATTATTCTTCTGAGCGCTCGTAGACACTAGAACTGTGAGATATATAAATTACTTCTGCAGCTGCCATTACGCCGCTCAGAAGAAATTAAGTAGCTAGAATCCAAGTTCACTCTAAGTTCAAAAATGGAAAAAGGAATTGGTGACATGGCGTCGAGCCATTACACGAACCGTTTTTTCGGTTGACCCCCTAATAGCTCAAAATCTATTAAACATTTTATTGGTTAATTATGATACAAACCCGAATAAATACACCTCACAAGGTAATTACTGACTGAACGACACAAATATCAAAAACTAAACCATTGCCAGATAGTCTAGAAAGTTGAAACCTTCCGGGTCAGAGAAGGACACATTTTATTTACGACTTTCAGCATTTTCCAAGCAACCTATTTGTATTACCAAGCGCCTTCCGGAATTATAATAGCAACTAAAACTTTTTCATTTCGCTTAAAATAAAATCCGTGATGGAACGTGGTTTTATCATTATGTATAGCATATTATTTATAATTTATAAAACTTAAACAACTAAAATAAAATAAACTACAACTGGGAGTGCATTAAATAGATTTGATTTACAACTGAAATAGCCCACACATACAATTATTATGAAAATTAAAATTTATAACGTATTCAAAAATTCACTGCAATACAAAACTTTTCTTGCTGAATAAATGTAACATAATGTTGTATATTCTGTGCTAGTTGATTTTAGGTCAAGTGGTAATTAGTAACTAAATTATTAAGTAATAAATATTTACAAAATTCATATCGTATAATTATTTACTATCTTCATTATATAAAGATTACTTGGATTTTAAATGTGGGCGGGCAGCATTAAGGTTTATTTATACGACTTAGAGTCATCCTTAAGAGATTACATTGAGATTTAGTGATCGATAGAAACTGTTTTTACACGTGGTTGCAACATCATTTCAGATATCCATAGAAATATTCTAAGTTCTTATAATTTTGCCCTCTTGTTCTTCGAAACCAGTTAATTAAAACAAAATTTATTAGAATTTTATAATTTTTAATTGTTGTTGTTTGTTGTAGAAATCGTTTAGAATGTGATATGTTATTTTATACATTTTACATATATAGTATTAAATCTGTTGGAAAATATTGAATAGAGGTGCTATTCAACTAGAAATTATTTAATTTTCATTCATTTTTATTTTTAGCGAATGCTTTTTGACATAAGAAGTTATTTAAATTTATTCATTCATTCATAATTACATTTATTGTAGAACATAATTAATTTTTCTACAGCTACGGAATACTAGCTACTTTATCCGACACGAACTTGCCGAAATAATTTATTCTAGACATATCAAAAGTGCCCGCATATGTACGTATTGATGCCTACAATGTTATGTAACATCATAATAGTTATGATGAATAGGTATTCAGACAACAAAGGATTTCTCTTATATCGGTTATGTAAATGGCGATGTATTGTACACTCAATAGAATGTCTTCAGGCGAATTTTGGTTGCATTAACATCGATTTGCTGGAAGTGATTGTCACTGAGTGATATGAGTGAAGTATAATGTACATATGATGTCTAAGAGCTGAATAAAATCTAAATAAAATAACAGTTGATATAAATTGACAGATACTTAATTTATATTCATGTTACAGTGAAAGTATCAAATAATCCGGACATTATGTACATTACCCAATAATTATATATAATAACTACTCAACTTAAAAAATATATACATGACTCGCTTAATCACATCTACTAAGTAGCTGTTATAGGTAATATTTGGAAAAACTTAGATAAAATAATATAGACGAAGATTAAAGAACGAAGGCTTTGTTTTATAAATTAATGCGTAACTGAACAAACTGCTAAACCATTACTTATCAAACTTTTAAAGAAGGTTTTATTATAAAGGCAACTACTCAATTTCAATCTCTTTAAAATTAGACTATCGACCTCAAGCGTGAATTTCATATTCTTGTATGGTACATACCAGAAACTAGAATTAGTCTGTTTTGAATCTAAATTATGACTGCAACTCTATAGTAACTTAATTTTGCCTCAACTTTAAAATATACAAAAATCGATGAGTTATAATCTATTAAGTCATTTTAACACGTGTGATGCACGTGTTCTTCTTTCTAGGCCTTGAACAATCAAATACGACATTAGGGTTAGCACAGACTGTATATTAATTGATCAAAATGTCTTGTTAATAAACAAATATAGAAAAGGAATACGAAATTTTTGTAATACAGGCTACATTAAAAATGTGTTATAGTATTATTTTTTTCGTTTTTGTTCTATAGTCAATTTCAATAATCTCTCAATATTTCTTTTACCTAAAATATAACCAATTGTAAATGCAGGTAGGCCTGTTCTTGTGGTGTCATTATTTTCTTATTTGAATTGTGTTTTCAGTAGTTACAGACATATAAGACGTTATGTTTCATTATCCCATAAAGATTTAAAAAGTCTAGAAAATAACTTATATATCTTAGAGTATATGGACTTGTCGTCAGGGAAACTAATGATGTGGGTCTTCAAATTAGATCGAATGACATTAAGAAATGGTTCATAAATTGCATTCGCTTTGAATAAGGTAAGATTTTTTAAATGACTTTGACCACTAAACCTCCGTTTCCTCCTCTTCATTAGAAGATTTACATTTCTTACAATTTCGTGCTTCATTATAGCGGTCGTGAGGTCAGATTTACCGTCCCGAGTGCGCTTTTCTCAATTGCCTGAGTCCTTTAAAATAGCCGTCCTTGCCAATTGGGTCATGAGGACACATTATCATTAATGGTTTGATAATTATTATTAATATCGGTGTCAGAATCGAGTACAACCTACAAGGTAAGAAATATTTCGAGATTAAATACACAATAGTAAAGAACAACAATCAAAGTGATATGATTGATGTGTAGTTTGCAGGCAAATATAATTATTTATTTATGAATGATCAATGACCCTATTTTGTATTTTGCAACCCATTTTTACTCATCAAATAACGATGTACAATTATCACGTAATAATTTTACATGAAAAAATTATATATACGATGGTTTAAATACAGTTGACCTTAACGGTTAACAACGTTTTTATATATTTCTTAACAGCGATATATCGAAAATATTATAAATGTTAGGCATGAAACGTGTGATTAATAATCTAGTACCGATGTTTCATTTCAAGCCCCCTACATGCGTAACACCTCCAAGGTGAGCAACTTTTTATGCAGCCTAATATTGAGTATTTTTCTTTGTGTAATAAAGGTGCGAACACACCTGCAAGCAAAGCAAATGGGAACAAGCACGAAGCTGGAGAATTAAAAATGAACCTGTTCATAACCCGTCCACGCCCAAACGACCGCAATAGATCAATATTTGTCATAAACCGTCTCTTGGTCTTTATTAAAATATGTATACATGTAGGATTATTTTTGGGTCTCCATAACTAATAATAATATAATAGCAATTTATTATACATATTATTATTTAAATTGAGGTTTATTGGTATGTATGAATGGACATGAGTAATCAATGTCAAAGATTATATTGATATTGAAGATGTATGTAGGAACGATTTTTAATATGACTCAAGAAATCTAAGCTTAGGTATATACGAGTCAAAAAATATTGTTCATGACTAATTTATGTACATTATAATATTAAGATTTTTTTTTATTTGTAGGCAAATTACAAAAAGTTGAAGTATAACATTCTATTAAAAAGTAGTAAAAAAGAGAAACATTTTTATAAACGCCACACGTCTATAGTATCTAACACAGACGATTCGATTTATAAATGTTTTATCAATAAAACCCCTGACTACTTGACAACTGCTAACATTGCTGATAACTGAACTTTTGTGACACCTTCATGTGTGGTCCCAAACTATAGCTACACAGCAAACACCGCTAAGAAATCAGTGACAGTTCTGAGAGGCTGGTTTTCTCGAAAGATCATTATTGCTCGTAATTGGCTCCTCGTTAAGTAGGCTGTTGATTCACATTGATTTTTATCTTTAGAACCACTTTTAATTAGCCTGTTGGATAGGTATTTCCAGATATTTTGAATAATCAAGAGTCGGACTGATCAAATAGTCATGATGGTGTTAGCCAGTCAGGTCCTGATCCTAGCCTGTGCTGTGTGTGAATGTAAAATAGTTCATTCATTTATATGGTTAGAGATAAAAAAAATGTTGGCTCGGAGATACGTGTCTCTTAATTTTCCCGCTGTTTCCAAACAAATGCGTTCAAAACTATTTCTAATCATAATTATTATAGAGTGAACCGAGCTATTCCTACCCAGACCGACCGTAGGCTCGTCACATATCTCACATACAGACACCAAAGCATATATAATTTTGTATTGGTTTGGAGAATAAATGAGGCACTGCATTACAGCCACTTATTTGGGTTGCACATTCGGCAATTTTCCGACGTATAAAACTACTTAAAAAAACTTATAGCCATTTTTACACCTATTCGAGTGGAGTTAGCAGCTTTTGAATATGACATGATATGTCGGGTGATAATAGATTTCTCTTGCAATGTATATATATATATATATATATATTTGTCGTAATGGACAACACTTACAAAACGTGATTTTATAACATATTCGTAAAAAATATATATTGTGTAGATTTATTATTATATTTACCTCTTATTTTACCTTATATTTTATATAAGGTAAATATTAAAATAGGTAAATATTTAAGTATTTCTTGGGGTTCAGTTTTAAGACTATTCATAGAAGATATAAAGTCAGTAATTATTCGAAGATAAATAGCTACCATACAATATGACAAAAAACCTAATTCCTATAATTGAGAGACCTACAGCAAATTCGTTTAAACTAAACAAACACCATTATCTTATATGCAATGACAAAAATACAATAACATATAATAATAAACTGTTTATTTAATTAAAATAATCCCCTTTATAGTCTTCAAACACGGGTTATATCGACTGGAAGGATCTCACTGATAGAATTCTGTTGCAATAAAGCATTAACTTAAAATTGTGTTTCAAATAGCACAAATATTTTATTATTATTTAATTAGAGAATTAATATTCGTCCCTAGATATTAAATTACGATATTTATGCTAATCTCTTGGCCATAACTAATTTAATATCATAATAATAGTCTTTCGTAAATCATAAATGATAATATCTCAGCCCAACCAAACAACTCTTTTACGTTTTATACTTCAAACTTTTTTAATTATAGGGATGTCCATGTAACGATTCTAAGACAATATTTAAGTGTTCACTTTTTTGACAAGTAGTTATTACGCCGTTTAGCATGACTAGTAGTATAACATCACACATTTTCATTCTAGATTATAGATAAAACAATGATCAATGCTACTCATCGAAAAAGTTAATATAAATTTTTAATATCTATTCTTGTTCGCGCTATTGGTGTGTTCAAGTTTGAAAGGTGAGTACAGTCAGAACCACTAATGTGACAATGTAATTGCATCAGGTACTACACATCTTAGATATTGTAAGCAATGCCTGACAGCCTTTCTACTTTTTATTAAAAAGCTTGTAAATCATTTTGCAAAACAGACATAATTAAAAAATCAAAAATTTACGACATATGATTAGTGAGATTCGACTATGTGAAGTTTATGGCGATCGCTAGCGACCTTGACACGCTCAGGGAAAGTGAACCAACGGGTCGTTGGGTAACTGAGGTCGTCATGAAAGATTCACGCCTGCGCACACGCAAGTACAGCCTGCTCGTTTGGCACTTTTTTTTATTTCAAATTCCACAAGGATGTCAGGTTAATACAAGTTAACTTGTTTCGATTGTTTAGTCGAGTCAGTGTATTAATTACCTATATAAATTAAGTTTAACAATTTACTTACTTATTTTTTTACTTTTACTTGCTTTCACTATCATGCAATTTCCTTACTTAGATAGATTTTTAATTCAAGTGTTTCTTTTAATCAGTATTTATGTTTAATAATTTAATAAAACAAAAATATAACTTGATAGTATTTTAATTGAGATTATTAATTAGAGTATTTAGACAAAATTGAATAAGTTACATATTACAGTAATCATAAAACTAAATAATTAAATTGTAATTTTTTTACATTTTTATAGCATTTATACTTAGTGTCTATATCTGAGCCTCTTTTGACGATATAAAGATCTTTGTAACGTTTATTTAAACAAGTTTGTATTGATTTTGTTCGGGTGTTTGTGGAGGAAGAGTAGCTAAATGATCCAGGGCTTTTTGGATTTCAACTGGAACCGGTGGAGGTGTTGGCAGATGGGCTCCTTGGGGCTGGAAACCATTCTCGTCAGCTACGTACTGCAGTTGGATTACCTTACGAATTTGAAATAAAAATATGAGATCAAACATAAACATATTAAAAGCGTTCTGATACATTATTATACGTCCACTTATATCTGTCCACTAACTGCTTATAAAATTCAAGCGCCTAGAGTCAAAAGCTTTTTATTTCAACAGAAGTTGTTATTTGTAAGATTAAAACAGGCGTTTATAATACAACAAAATGTTTTTGATGAATGAAGCCAATACATATAAATATAAATTGTATGGGAATGTAATTCTTAAATGTTATAATAAACAATACCTGGCCATCAGGAGCTGTGTATTTAAACTGTCCTTGTGCAATTTGAGCCTCTTGATCGGGAATACCTAAATTTTTCGTATAACCTGCTTCTTCAGCGCTAATCCCGTTACCAGTTTCATAACTAAAAAAAATTACTACGGTAAATACTTTTAAAAGAATAATTGAAATATAGAACATTTAGACAATATACTAGGAAGACCAAAAAGTGTAGTAAACCATAAATCATTTTTTTTTTAATAATAAATGAAATCTTCGTAGAAACGATTCGAAAAGAGTGTCCTTATACTTTTGTCTGAATGTGCAACGTTTCGTTATATAATGTTAGATAACTAGATTTAATAGTGACTTCATCACGGAAGATATAAAATTATTTAAATTTGTCTTCGATGTCAAAGATGAATTCAAGAAAAAACATTCTTTTTTTATGAACGCTGACCAGCATTATAGTCACCAGTTAGAAAATGCGAGACGAATAAATTAATTCCTACATTACATTAACTATCTTAGATTTTAATCCCTTGTGCATATAAGTAAATTAGTCGAATCGTTATTAAAACTTTAAATAAGAAACACACACCCTGAGGGGTTCGAACAAAGCCCCGATAATGTTTTATCATACATTAAGCTCATTTAAAAAACATCGATTAATGAACTTGTCAACAAATAAGCCTACTTTTTGACTACGGCTAAACGGTACGGCTAAAAAAATTGTCTGTTTTGTAATACAAATTAACTTCTTATTTTTTTTGCGTCACTGGGTCGCTCTAAGCCGTATAACTCAGAAAGGGCTTAAGTTAGATATGTGACATCGTGATTTAAATCATTAGCTTAACTCTCTTATATATAACTAGCTATCAGTAGATTTTATACTGACTTCCATTTATAAGACCCATCTGGGTTGACGATGTGTTCTTGTCGGATGATTGGGATGGGCTCAGTTGTGTACAACTGCTGCTGCTGTTGTTGTTGCTGTTGCTGATAAAAAAATGGCTGTATGCTGCTGACATCCGCAGCAACCGAGCTAGCAGCTAGTACCAATATTATCTAAAAAAAATATATAGTTATCAATAAAAAAAATTCAATAGAAAATACCAGAAATTAAAAGCTATAAGTCATTAGGTTTCAATGTCAACTAATTAATGTTTTTCATATTTAAACAATATTATATCCTGAAAAGGAACTGTGTTCTGATAAGTGAAAATAAATTTTCAATGAATAAATCAAATTTCATAATTTGAATAAAAAAAGAACTAAAAGCGAAGTTTTTCGGATATTTAGGAATATTCTACAGGTTTCGTGAACACCACCAAGGAGCGGACACGTCTAAGCGTCATTAGCCACATATTTAAAAGCGTCTCTTATCATTGCTAGATATAAAACATAACACCAACGATATTCAATATTATAAATAATGATAATTTTATATTATGATTTATAAAGGAGAAAAATTGTAGGTTTCTCTTGAAGTAATAAATTTACAATTTTTTTATCATGTCAATTACCAAGAAATACATATTACCTACATATATATTACAATAATATCTCGTAAAATTATATACAAAAAACTTACAAAATGTTTCATGATGAGTCCAGTAAATGTGCAAGTTGAACTTACAAAAAGCAAAGTGAGGAATGATGCCCTGTAGATTAACCCCACGTATTTATACGATTTTTTTGTTGCATTACGCACCGGCACAGATTCAAAGTTCATATTTTACGACAGTTCTTGACAAAGGATAAGTACCGCGAGACGTCCCTTATTGAGCGATTACGGGCGCACTGTCATTAAAAATCATCACCGAAAGTTAGTATATGAATCTATACGCTAATTGAGTGAAATAATTGATACAATTCCGAGTGACATATATCGTTGACATATGACTTGATCTGCTGCTTTTCCAATGAAACTTTGGTTGGTTTGTTTTCTTTGTAATACATTTTATCACGATAAGATGCTATTTATGACATATTGACAGCAATGCTGGCAAATCCTTGGTCCACCGATGCCCGTAGATATTGGTACATAGATATTAATCATTCTTCATATTGCTCATTGGTAAGCCACTAAGCTGGGAAACTAAGATGAATCAATGGTTACACTTACTTAGATACTGTTGAAACCAGAACACGACAATAATGTCTATTGTTGTTTGATGGTAGAATGATGGTAGAAAGATGCTGGTATAGGGACTGGCTTGAACAATACTCACTGACCAGTAAAACCCTTATGAAATGTTCGGATTGGTATAGCCGGTTAATAATAATCTAGTTTATGCTTTAAGAATACAAAAGGTACTCATGCATTCCATATAAATACCATAGGAAGAGACTTTCGTCTGAGACACTGGCCTACTTCAGGAGCTTTGCCCCATTGAATGAATCATAATTGGTACGTACTTAATACACTAAATATATTGTTAATTATTATCTATTTAAATTAACCTTTAAAATAAATTAACCTCAATAAAAAAATGTTTTGACATCATCATGCCTGGAAAAGAAATCTGAATAGGATCTCAGAAAACGCCGCAAAACTACATAGGTAAAATGTTTTTAGACCTATAAATTACGTGCAGAATGTCTCGTGTCTTTTAATAGACGAAACAGATGTTACAGTAGACTTAAGCTTGGAAAAAGTAAATAACTAAAAAAAATCTCAATTTGTTTGACACATAATTTATTCTAATCGAATGAAGATCATATATTGCCATTTATACTTTGCAAGTTGAACTAGTAGTACTAGTAGTAGTAATAGAAACTAATATTAGTATTAAGCGTATGAAAAATTATACGAGTCGAACGCTATGGTTAAACCACATTAATGAAGAATTGATCGTTTGAATCAAAACTCATATAAATAAAATAAAAAGATCCTTTATTGAAGTGACATTGTATAAGCACTTTTAATTCGTCATATTATATAATTGTATCAAATTTAAAACTACCACCGGATCGGAATGCTAATACCGAGAGGTACTGGCATTGTGTTATAATATAGTAGTGGTATCATCCCTTATATTCTCTTAATAAATTATTATTAAGTACCAGTTTCATTAAAAAATATATCGTAGGTTAAAAACTTATTGTTTTCATGTAGGTATAGGAGTATAGGTTATATAGTAAGTTATATTGTATAGTACTAAAAAATAACAATTTTGATGTAATTAAAGAAATCTTGTAATTTATGCAAGTCATAACATACAAAGAAAACAAGGCAGACGTGAGACAAATAAACTCAAGTCTTAGTAATCATAAAAAAATTGTATCAAGTCTTATTATAAGCGAAATTTGCGAAAACAAATTCATATTCAGTAAATTAATAAAAATGCGATACATGTGACACATGGAAATGGATGGTGATAATGAAATAATTTTAAAAATTATAATTATAGGAAACCTATAAATTCTTATAGTTACTATATAAATAATTTACTTTATGAAGAGCATAAGGTAAACTAAATCACAAGGATATAATCGAAGTTACATTAATAGAACTAATATATTATAATTATAAAATGCGATGGTGGAGGCGGTGGGGAGGGGAGTATGACGGCATATTAGAGTGACATGTCGTTTGTCGACACGGCAGACGATTCGCTTTTACTTTTAAAATCGATCATATATGCATATGAAAAAAATATATTCCTCCTTTTTTTAATATTGTAATTTCCTTTTCCTTTATAACAATTGAGTAAAAGTACACTATAAAAATTTACATCACGTTTTGATCATATCAGACTACCTGGAAAAATTTTGTAATAATACACCAAAGTCGGTATTTTAAAATTATTACTTAAAACATGTACGTTATGTTTCAGTGCCTTCATAAACTCGATATGCGTCATAATAAAATTAAAAAAAAAAGCTTGACTATCTGTTATTTATGCAATTTCAATATTTTTATAAATATTAGTAACATATACCAAAAATAGAAGAATATACAGGAAGGTCTTTTAAAAAAAGACAAAACCAACTATAACATTTTAAGTATTATTCAATTTATGTTTAAGTAAAAAACAAACATAACATGGAAATTAAATAGTAAAATATTCTAACGCATCGCATGTTTGCTAAAATGTCAAAAGTCATCTATTTTGTTTAATGAAGAAACAGTACAAAAAAGGTCTTGGATATCGAATAACAAAAAAAAAAACGTTTATCGGCCGATTCGATTTAAATTAAGAATACTCGCGCCACCGCTTGTCCTTATACTGTTTTATTACTCGTCTTTTCTTTTTTTAAAAAGTTTATGTTTGAAGATCTCGAAAATGACAACTAAGCGTGTAGATTATGAAAGAGATTTTTACGAATTTAACCTTAACTCGTAGGTGCATCAGTGCAGGCATCTGTAAAAACCTGTTACAAGAATGTATGACACACTTCAACAAGGTTTTTTAAAACAAAAATTTATTGATCTTGCTTCATCGAGCCGTCATACATAATAATAAAATATTATTCTTAAACGGGTATTGACTTTTTACTTAATACAATATAAAAAATATATATACGAATAATTGGTATCAAAATTAAATAAACAGATTAATGTTAGCAATAATTCGCTATATATAGAGAATTTCAAATTTAAATTACGTCAAATACATTTATCTCTATATAATAGTGTTTTAGATTAACCTCTAAGGAAAACACAATATTCGTAAACAAGAGAAAACTTGTGAAAAACAATGAAGCTTTTAGTATGGTATGTATATTCTATTATAGGTATTATACAGATAAGTTAATCACGAATAGAACACCTTAGCTATCTCTTCTACTTATAAAATTTCTTGCACCCATATGTATTTCAGTAATTATGAACAATTTATTCCTTAAACAAATGAAATAAATACGTCAAAAGTCTTTGACTATACTGGATCACATAAAGTAAACTCAATAACAAGGATATAAACGCACGATATAAACATTAATGGAATAAATATATTTTATATATAACAAAAAAACCCACAACTAATATAAAAAATAATGTCGGAGTTTTTTTAAGACTATCAATGTATCGCATGTAAAAAAATTTTGTTCTTAAGTTTAAATACCAGTTTAAAATATAAACAATTTGAACGCGTAACTGTGTAAATCATGCGGGTACAGTAAGAATATTAAATTATTGATCCTTTAATAATGAAAAAAAATACGTTGTTAAATATATTATAGTTTAATTTATAATTATAGCATACTTATAACCAGAGATCAATCATACTAAGAGGTATTACTTAACAACTTTTATTTTCGTAAAAGTATTCCCCGAATTAAACAACAATTCATTCGGTTTTCCAAACGAACAATATTTTGTCTCCAATCAAAACATGAGTGTTTCAATAATCACGTCCAATCAAATGTATTTAAGGAAAAATTAAAAGCCATTACTAAAAACATATAATTCCACATGTTCGTTATATTCTCAATTCTTAATTATTTACACAAACAGCAAATAAAAATGCACCAAAGAAGGTAAGCAATTTTGTGAGTTGACGATAATTTTGTGCCATGGCGAAATAAAGACGCAATTACTGAGATAAGAAAAACATTCTTTGACACTTTTTACTTATTTATTTTGAAATTAAATTTTCATTATCAATGAATAACAATTTGCCGTTTTCAACTAAAATTAAGTAAACAAAATCTTAAATGATTATCGACTTATGCTTTTTCCTTCTTATCTTCGTCCTGGGCGACGTTTTTAATCGCTTGAGCTCTGTACGGGTTATATACATCATATCGTGGCTGGTAAGGGTATCTGGGATCATATGGTTTGTATGCGTTGTACTGACCATAAACACGATTGCGATTAAAAGGGTCGTATAAATTATAACGCGGGTCTTGAATTTTGGATCCCGTTACTCCGTCAAATAATGGCCCTGGTGCAACACCTCTTCCATCAGATGATATATGGATGCCAGCAGGTCTAAATCCTAAAAATAGAATGGCAAAAAATTATAATTTTTTTCTGAATATAATGATATTGTTTTGTTTGTTAATTACATTTTAAGTATTCTATATCATGTGACTTCACGTCGTGGTTGATCTTAAAAACAGCTTATAAGACAACAGATTCTAAGATCCACTAAGGACTATGATGATTGACAATAAATTTTCCTTGCAGTATGTAGTCGCAGCGCTAAATTTGAGAATTATAATGTAATTTCACGATAAGAGAATTAACTTTCATTGTTAATCTCTTTCTTCAGTGTCAATGTATTTCCCTCCAATTCCCTGATTGAGAATCAGGGGATAGAGGGTGTATAAGAAGTATAGTCTGTATATAGTGTTCGTTGGGTCACATAAAGAGTGCAGTCTTCGTTCCTCAGCTGCCGTGGCCTGAACTGTTCATGAGGTCATTCTCGCTTTACTGATCAGCTTAGTTTAAATAGTTAAACTTAGAAACTTGTTTAGGTTGTCTCATTGTTTGTATGAGTTTTTTTTAATAATTATTATTAAACGAATAATCTTACCATTCTCATCGGCAATATAGGTAACTTGAATGGGCGTGCCTTCAGGAGATATGTAGGCGTAGCTGCCTTCCTTAACCTGAATATGAGATGTATACAATTATAATATTTTACCAAATTATATCGGTTTCTGAATTATGTATAAAATACAATATAAAAGTACTTCCAATATTCGAAGTTTTGGAAATAAAATTAGAAATTTATCAACTTCCAGGCCGTTGATAAAGAAATTAAACTTCTATACTTAATACATAGTGATAAAAGCAAATTAAGTATTGGATTCCTCAATATTACAAAACATTTTAAAAGCCACAAATTACATTCCAATGTTTATTTTTTCGAAAGGTTAGTATTTATTAAGTTATAATATTTATACCTACATCTACAGTTCTAATTTTTTATGGCTTGATTAGACCTTGCTGTCTTCTTCATTTGTATTTGAAATCAATTATGACAGAAAGAAAGAAAATGAATTATTAACACAATATTAGTTATTGCATCAGTATTGTAAATACTAACATGAGTTCCTTGAGGCTCGCCAGTATTGTCTATAAAGGCATCCTTCACATACCCGGTCTCTTGAGCTTGTTTGCCGTCGCCCGTTGAATAACTGAAAACATTATAATAACCCGTTATTTATTATCTTTGTAAATTTCAATTGACTAATTTTACATTTTCCTTTATTTCAGATTGACTGTTGAAGAAAATTGCGTAAAAAATACATTTAATTCGTTTTTGATTTGAACCAAAAAATATTATAAACGAATTAAATGCACGCCTGCACAATTGTTACAGGACTTACAATTTTTTATCGATAAACAGACAAGACAAGACTAAAACAGTGTTAGTTTAGTTGCAAAAGAATTTGTTCGTATTTATTGGAAAACTAGTGGTCGCCCACGGCTTCGCTCGCATTTCTCATGTGTTAGCCAAAAAACATATGTCCTCTCTTGGTCATATTTTTTTGACTAACACATGCTTCATACTAAATTTCATCAAATTTGATTCATTGGTTTGGTCGTGAAAGAGCGACAGACAGTCACACATAGTTACTTTCACATTAATAATATTAATACAGATTGGAATATTTTATTAATTGATTCTAAAAAATTAAAAGAGGTACAAAATAATATACAAATAAAATGAACAATACAAATGAAATGAAGCAAATCAACATCTGCTTTTTACCATAATTGATGAACCTGAGCCCGGTCCAGTCATTTAAAATTGAAATTCAATTCTATAATCAGACTTCAACAATTTTATGTATAATTTTAATGCATTTGATCTTTGTAATTGCCTTATACATATTCAGATGTTAGACACAAAAAACTATTTGTTATAAGATCTTATACAGTAGTTACCGTCTATAACACAACGTTTAAAAAAACAACTTAATTAAAAACAAGAATCGTCTCACTATTATCAAGATTGCTGAATAACCCAGACGATATAACATTTTATATCTAAATATCATTTTGAATTCTTTCGAATAAGTAACATAATACCTACGTATAGTTATTGTTGTTTTATGATTTTATAAATATATATTTTGTTTGTAACAAACTGATTAATTCAATCACTAAACGAGTTTTATTTTACGACGAAAATAAAATAAGTTCTATCCGAAGACTACTTTAATTATTTTTCACAATGACAAAGTCGTGCATATTATCTTTATGTCGCAGCCTACTAGTCAAATTAGTCATTCAATCAAACGCCTGTCGCTTTACTAAACGGGATTGTTCAACCAGCGTGCAGCGAACTAAATTACACCAAAATAAAACTCTAGAGGTAATATCGAAAAGATCACACGAAGTTAGTCAGTAGAGTCAATTATTTTCAAGCAGATAAAAATAACAAGAAAAGTTTAATACAAATGACTCTTATCTATAACTGGAAGATAAATTAGCGGGTTTTATTCAGGATACTGTTTTAGTAAAGTGTCCAGGCGTTTCATTGATTGGCTAATTTAACCAATTGACCGTGACAAATATATTATTATGCGCATATTAGTTTTAACGATACGGTTTTTTTATTCAAAGATTTAATTTACCAAGAATAGCTCTGATTAAAATTAATTGGTGCGTTTTTGTTCTAATTTTGGAATTCTATACACACTTAAAACAGATTAAGATTGAACAATATACGTTTTTGCTTCATTGAATTAAAAATATAAGGAATTACCTAAATGAATAGCTTCCATCGATTCCCTGATTGCTCGAGTAACTCAAAATAGGAACTCGTGCCTTTTCAGAGTTATAGTAAGGATTGTATGCAGCTGCAAGATTGCGATTAGCAAAATACGGATTAAAAGGCGGAGATCCTCCCGGTGCAACGCTTGGTTCCTCTGAATAAACTTCACATATTACCAGAAGTAGTCCCAAAAAACTGACTAAGAGATTCATCTAAAATAAATTAAAGAAAGATTATTGATTATTCGTTCTCAGGACAACACATACAATAATCATCACTTATACAATAATGAGTAGTGTCAATTTAATATTATCCACATCTAGTTTCTGAAACACACATGTATTTGACTGGTGAAAAATAATTATGCAGAGCTAACAAAACCAAGTGTTCTTAAAGCTATAATTAACATTAAAATATAATAACATTAGTTTACCTTACTATATTGTTAGACTAACTGCACTTATTGTACTCACTTTGATACTGTTAGCGTGGGATCTGAATAAACCATTTATAGGCAGGGTTGCTCAGTAAGTAATACTTTTTGTTATACCATCACTCCTCCAATATGAAGTTTACACACGCCCCCCTTAACCACCTATTGTAATTACCCGCATTATAATCAAGTTACACTAAGATTGCATATTACGAAGAGACCATTTACAAGTTTAAACTGAAAACCTTCTACGATCACGTAATCCAACAAAATAAAGTATGTACGACGGAAAATTCGACAATTAACGAGATTGAAACAGATAACCTAATTAGACAATTATACTATTTTTGCAAGTTACAAAAAAATCTTTATCCAAATATATTGTGTTTTGTACGAAAGAGGTGCGTTGCTTGACAGGAAAACTGAAAGAAGATCAATTATGTGGTATGGGTACGTCAAAGGTCATTTTAAAGACTCTCTATTCATGCGGGAAACCATAAACCAAAAGGAAGAATAAGCAGAATGGGTGAGGAAATACATTATATTGTAAGACATATATGCATATATGCTCAAATAAACGTCACGATCACGAAGCCTATGAGCCAGGCGATAAGTGCATTTGAAAGATCGACTGATGTTATTAATAACATTGTGTCATTTAATTCAGATGTTCAAATTAACTAAGTCACAATTTCATTTCAATTTGTGTCTACATAATTACATAGTTCAGACTTTTGTTCCTTCATATCTGAATATAGCAAAATTCATAAACAAGAGATTTATGTTGCTATGAATTTTATTTAACAGCACAGATAATGTTATTAAAATAGAATTTGATTACGAATTAATGAATAGAAATGTGTAATCATTAATTTGTACTATATTATTGTTATTAATATAAACAAATATTGCTAAAACAAAAAATATATCAGAAGATGAGTAAGAATTCATTATTATCTTTAAAGAAGGTCAAAAGATTTCATTAACTGCGCTTCTAACAATAATGATAACAATCTAATTGTCAATTAACATCAAAAATCTAGTTGCTCTTAATTACACGCGTATAATTTACATTTTTAACTAAGTCATATTACTTTTTTGATCATTGTTTTTTAAGACATAGTTTATTTGGGCTGTAAATATGATTCTGTTGACTTTAATATAGCTAAGAATAGAAAAAAAAACTATCACGTAGTTTAAATTTAAAACGAGTTCAACGTATGCGTTTTAAAACCACAATCAGACGAATTGAATACCAAGCAGTGAAGTCATGGAGGAATCATGAATACCAAATGACGACGGAATTAAATCACATTGTCGTCCAGTATTAGGAATGACATGAGGAGAGCAATTGGTATTTCCGTAAACCTAATTCATTAAAAACGCTGCCACACTGTATGAATAATTTAAGTTAGCGATGATAAGTAAATAATAGATTTAATTAGATATTTTAAATTATAACATAATATAAGGAACCATGAATTAGTGCTTATAAAAACATAAGTAGGTATTCCCGCACTGTGTGTAGCTTAAGTGTTATAGCTAGAGACTTTCTTCGGGTTGTTTTTAACATAGTAGGAATACTCACTGTTGCGTCGCAATATATTTACAACAATATAATGTATATTAACAGTAACATTGATCACTTTGATAAAATCAGTGATAATCATTGTATGCGCACTAGGAGTAAGGATAAACTTACTAATGCCAAGTTTCCAACTCCGCAAAGTCAATAAATCCTTCTTGGGGCAAGGTATTCGTTTCTATAATAAAATTCCGCAGACATTTTTAACTTTGCCATTTCGTAAATTCAAATCGTTTGTAAAAAATACAAAATAGATGATAAAAAAGCGTGGAGTTAATACCTGTTGACTTCCAAGCGGTATATCATCAATATGTCCTATATTGATTTAAATAATTGTATTTAACTAACATGACTTTGAATTTTTTAAATGTTTAAAAAGAGTAACTTCTGAGTTTCTTACCGGTTCTTCTCGGTAGAATTGTATAGCCTACTGTAAAAGCCTACTTGAATAAAGTTTATTTTGATTTTGGTTTTGTAACATAGCTCTACGATATCCCAAGGCTCATTTCCTTCAACTTCATCTAATCTTCTTATGAAGTAAGATTTAAAGCGAATCCCAATGTGTTCGCAGTTCGACAGAATATATACTATGAATGGCGAACAATTGAATGTTCAAACAGATGAATTATTTATTGTAAGTATAAACTTAGCACAAAAAAAACCTTATAAAAGCTTATTCAAATCTTCTTTTAAGATTTACTTAATGCTCCTGGCTTAAGCCTATCTGGGTTTGTATCAACCACTTGTCACAGATTCTACCGCTAGACAGTAACACAATATACCCTTTGTGTTCCAGCTTAAATTGTAAGTGAACCAGGACAACTACAATCACATGGGATATAACTTCTTTATTCCCTATATTGGTGCATCGGTGACGTATGGAATGGTTAATATGTCTTACGGCATTAATGTCTATGGGCGATAATAAGCAAATACTATTAGGATTTAGGAAATCCATTTCATTTCACCTAATGGCCAGTCCACCTAACTATAACATAAAAAAAAGATTATCGGGTTCACTGGGTCATACTCACAGTATGACCCAGCGCAAGCGACCTCGTGAAGTCCGGGATTCCACACAATATAAAGCCCCATATAACCCTCCACATCGTGTAGGGGAAACGAGTAAAGGCGTTTATTTATTATTAGGCTTGGCGTATTAATAATAATAATTTACTTAATATACAGTTATAGGAATGTAACCATAGTTAATACATACTTATTGACAGTTTTTTAAAGAAACAATTCTATACAAGTTAACTAAGTCTTTAATAGTTTCCTCATCCCCCAAAAGCTTCTCACATTAATAATAAGTACATTTCAATGATTCTACAACTTTCATAAGACTCGAAATAAAAATATTTTTAAAAACATGACAATAAATGTCAGTTAGTTCACATACCAATTACCTTTGATTTTGTAACGATAATACTAATTAAAAATTAAAATGTTTGCGCGGAAATTTTTAAACAGATACGTCTTAGAGCACATCGAGATTCAGAACAAAACAATAAGATTATTTCTATAATATTATTATAAATCTTAATTTCCTTGAATTAGACAAAACATAAAGTTATGTAATTTGTAGCAACATTACGTTGATTTGTTCTTGTAAAAATCGTCGTGAGATTTGGTTTTCAATAAGCATCACTGTTATGTTTAACATTTATAAGGGAAGTGTTTTACTTTCAATAATCTGCAAAGTAATGTACTCATTGTCATAACTGTTCAGCAGTCGAATCTGATCTAAAAGTTGATTTTATAGATAAAAACCATATATAAATTGTAGTAAACTACAATCTCTTAAAAATGACGCTAAAATAGTAAGCCCTTCAGGTGATTAAAGTAAATTAAAATGAAAAAATAACAATTATTTTACTTACGTTACGTTTACCTTAAAACGAATCGTTTGAATTAATTTTAAGAAGGTTATGAATCGTTTTTTAAGTTCATGTTTATGTAATGAGATAAATACAGAAAAATAAGTTTTTATATTCATTAAAAAAATATTTACAAGTATTGAAATCGGAAAAATTCTAATGCCTTGGTATGTACAAAAGCTTTGACTGTCTCTCTTAGCTACTTAGTGGTAGGGCTTTGTGCAAGCCCGTCTGGGTAGGTACCACCCACTCATCAGTTATTCTACCGCCAAACAACAGTACTCAGTATTGTTCTGTTCCGGTTTGAAGGGTGAGTGAGCCAGTGTAACTACAGGCACAAGGGACATAATATCTTAGTTCCCAACGTTGGTGGCGCATTGACGATTTAAGGAATAGTTAATATTTCTTACAGCGTCATTGTCTATGGGTAATGGTGACCACTTACCATCAGGTGGCCCATATGCTCGGCCGTCAACCGATACTATAAAAAAAATCTAGCTTTTATGCCGGAGATATCAAGGTCCCTGACTAGACAAGAACAACATATTAACATGTTGTTGAATATTTCAGTGGCAAGCCGGAATTAGGGAGTCGATAGATTGTTACGTTACTTCTTTATATAAATCAACTAAACTCTACTGGAAAATATAGCCTTGACTAAAATCGGGGAAGTATCAATTATTTTAATACTCTCACCTCATAAGGAAAAAAATAAAACACGGAGGGTTCATGTAAAACATTATTTATTATGAAATATGTAATTACACAACTAGCCTAACACAATTTACACACACAAAATCATGCCCCTAGTTTCCATGACTTCTATTATGCACTATTATTATTTATTTGTTTTTACTATAGTAAATATATATTTATTTTGTTTATGCTATGTATATGCGTATGTATGTATGTACTTTTCTATAGTTTTATATACAAATATGTAAACTGTTCCGTATTGTCAATTATTAATTACCGCCTGCATGGTTTTCCTTTTGACCTAAAATGTTGGCTAGCATAGAATGCCTCAGGGCATTCAGCAGCATCAGGGATTAAGTCCAACTTTTTGTCCCATTTACATTGTGGTTAATAATAATTACTATTTCGGACTAATAACCAACTAATCTTAGAAAAATGCCATTATGCTCATAATGTATGTCATCTGAAAAAGAATCGCGTGTGCTCTAGTCTGTGACTCAAATTAATTAAGTAACAATATTAAAATTTATTAATAATTTGTCATATTTTTATCATAAATTAACTAATACATATCCGGGCATTGACCTTCCTCACCTGTATCGACGATAAATAATTAAAATTACTACATTTTTTTAGTTCAAAACTTATGCTGACTAAAGTACCTAGACCAGTATTTTTTTTCCAATTGATAAGCCAATTAATAGTAATAAGTAAGCTATTGATTTTAATAAGTATTATAATAATTGTGTGACGAAACAATTTAACTTAAGTACCATCAATTACTTTAAACGTGACGTCCCAATATAAGGTATACCGTTAACCGTCGAAGCTTCTGTAAGCGTATTTTAACAAACAAAGAGCGCCATCTACTGTTTGTATTTGGTACTACAACGTTGTCGTGCCTTAACAAGACTGCCATCGGGTCCAATAATGGACCCTGACCTTTTGGGTCAAAAAATCAATGACACGGTAGCCACAGGCTACCGTAGAGGATACGCCCGGGTAAGGAGGTTCGCCTCGAGGCCCGTACCCAACGTTGTTGGCAGAGTACTGTCCCTCGCATCAGCAAAACTCTTCAAGCTAACGACGTGAAGTGTCTCCTTGTATGAGACTGTCGTGACGAATTTCAATGATATGACGTCGTATGCTTACACGCAATATTAGTTTTTATCAATAGACTTAAATAAACGTGTCATTATAAAGTGTCAAACCCATGTGTTGCAAGATTAAATCCAAGATAACCAACGAACATAGCAAGGTCACAATATATTTTGTTAGAAAAATATATGTCTTGTGTTCAAACTTCGCGGTAGAAGGTGAGAAGATGAATCTCCTCAGCATCTCATTGGAAAGGAGATGTGGGAATTTCAAGCCAGAATCATCAACTTATAAGTAAACATAAATTTTAATGATAGGTTGCAATTTTTAATGACCTTTGGAGATAAACATCGTGAGGAACCTGCATGAAAATGTACAGTGGTCGAGGCAATGGGACAAATTACTAAAATATCTAACATAATAAACTTTATGTGCATAATAATTGTCTTAGAACATAAATAAATATACTTAAAATATATAATATAATAAAATTGATCATTTGAGGAAAATCTCTTCTCCACCTGTCTAAGTCTTATAATTCCTATACAAATTATCTACATATTTTTTTCGTAAGAATCAAAATTAAATTTATCTTAATTCGCAATCTTCGTTTTAAATACTCAGACATTTGACATTTAGTCTAACTATTATGGTCACCGAATACTAACATATCTTCGAACAGCAAACGAATAAATCTGCTTTGAATACAAGATGATTAGACGTTGTGTGAACTTTTTAAGGTCACGAGCAATGGTATATAATGTTAAGTACGTAATATTTTGTTTACATAATATTTCTCAATGGCTCAAAAGCCTATGAACACGGTTTTGTAAAACGAATAAAATATAACATAATGAGCTTAACATTTTAATCAAATTTACATTATAGACAAGGAAATGAAAATATTATTGCAGTTCAGTAATTAAATTTTAAATTAATATTTTAAAATTTAAGCTGGTATGCTATTTGAAACAAAATTGTTTCTTAATATTAAACTTGAAGCTTTAAGTATATCCTTCAGTGGTTTGCATAAGAGAATTTAAAATTAAAATTAATTCGATTATTATGTAACTATTTAACCGAAATTTACGTATTAACCGTGAAATTAGCAGATTAAAAGACTCAGAAATATGAGCTTTGACATTGAAAGAACAACAGGTGGATTTGAAGAAAATGCATCTTTCGAAGTAGATGAAGGCCCAATAAAAATTGAAAAGAAATCGCAGATTGAAAAAGGTAAGTATAAAGTACCATTGGCTAAGATTGCGTGTAACTTTATCCCTTTGGGCTCATTCCCAAAAAAATCGGAAAAGCCAGAAAATGTAATTTTATTTTAGACACTTGAATTATTCCACCATATAATAGGATAATGATTGCTTTTTTTTTCAGATTATTAGGAAAGTTACAATAACCGTCAAGGCGCGCCATTTTTTTAGAATCTCTATTGAAATATAGAGAATACAATCGAATACAAAATAATTGTCAAAATAAAAGTTAAGATCTTTCCTGTATGAGTGTTAAAATATTTTTTATTTGATATGATTGAATCAAGGATATAATAAATGGTGTCTTAATAAATTAAAAAAATGTTTAAAAAATCAGTAACATTTATTCGCTTTAAGAATACCACAGGTTAACGATCATAACAAATAGTACAAATATATGGCACTGAGTACTCATTTTTTACTCATATACAACTAACTGACTAAATAAAATAATTATTTAATCGATTTTCTTATTAAAGCGAAATTCCTTGGTTGTTATTATTTATCTCCTGGCAACGGGAACCTTAGGGATTGATTCTCCTTCAGCGTGGAAACCGGTTTCATCAGCATAGTAGGTGATGGATTCCAATTTGCCTTGGTCGTTAGTGTATGAGTAGGATCCACGGACGACCACGACGTCGTGAGGTTTGTTCTCTTCGTCCAAAGCTTGCTTGATTTCACCGTTTTCTTGGATGTTTATTCCATTTTCGGTTTCGTAGCTGAAATTTAAAAGAACATCATTAAATAGTAATATTTTTTTTAATAAACATGTTATTAAAACATACATTAAATCAAACTCATTTAGTTAAAATATCATCATTTGGCGTCATCAAAAATATTAGCGGACTATAGTGCAGAATTGCCCTCAAAACTATTAGCATAACAAGAAATCAATAAAGCAGTACCAATTATGATTGCAAATGTACATTCTGTGATTTCCGTTTTTGTCACTATGCTATGTGATACGTAAATGAGTCATATTGGCACATTACATATGTAACTTTGCTGAAAGATCACTCAGATCCTAGCATAGCTATAAACTATATTCAATGCAAAATGAATATTACCTTTGTGAATATGAAATTAATATACGTACAAATACATATATAAATTTTACAAAGAATAATTATTAATAATAGTGATTATAATAGACTCAGAGTATATATTAAAATTTAACGATCAATTTACCTGTAAGAGTAACTTCCATCGGGCTTTTGGTCAAATTCACTACGAAGGATCTGGGGTTGGGGGGGATCCTCCTTACCAGCAGGTGCGGCGGCGACAACGGCCACGACAGCGAGGGCAACAATGATCTAGAAATATATATACATTATGATGTAAATATTGTATTAAAAACTGAATTAATCGTTTTTGAAATTAACGACATACCATTTTCATTTTGATGGTTTATGACTTAGGTTTGATTTCGTCGAAAGCGAAGGAGTAACTGATGCTCTAATGTTCGGAATATTACCTTTTATACTTTTGCCCCGGCTGCGCTCAGATATAACGTAATGTCAAATGGCGTTATAAAAATAGTAGTATTTTTTTAGCAGAAAATGTGTCTTAGGTAAAGAACTTTTTTTATCCTTTATGTTAAGTATGGCATAAATTATAAAAATCTTTGAAGCAAAATGTTTGAATAAAATGTGAAAGGTATGTCTGTTTTTCTATTATTGCATGATATAGAAACATAACATGATAATGACATTGCAAAGAGACTAACGAAATTGCAATACGAGTGTGTGCTTTGTATTCCTATGACATTTGTACATAGAGTGAACCAATTTAGATTTATTCACTCAAATGTATCTTGGATTCCATAGGTGACTTGAAGAATATGAGGAAAAGTATGCAATAAAGTGGTAAAAAGAATAATAACCGACTTTCTTCTCGGTTCTTCAATTTATATCTACAACCGGTTTTTATTGCTCTAGCATGACTATTCAAGTGAATTTGTCTGCTTTTATAGAATATGTTAATATTGGTATGACAATTATCATGAGATTGTTTGCACTCAGATGATATACGAAACTTTATATTATTATTATTACATGTATATAAAAAGTAATTTTTCTTGTTTCAGTTTTTTTTTATGATGAGAACTGTTAACAATTTTTAAAATGATAGGTCTAATGGCTATCTTTATATTTGATGTTAAGAGTTTTATTAAAAATAAACCATTTTTTGAATATAAAACTTTTTGATGAATTTTATGCGAATGCTTAACTACCAAGTAATTTAAATTTATAGTAATACATCCAATGTGTGGCTTAATAGGCAGTTACATTTTAATTGAATCTAATTTATTTATTTTTAATATAACTTTTTATAAAGTTAATAAAAAAAATTCTTAGCCGTCTAAATGGGATGATAATCACAAAACAATTTGTCAATGTTTAAATTAAATAATTTGTACTGTCTAGCCGTTAGCTTTAAAATGCATATCTTATTAAATTACCATATATATGAGGAACTAACAAGTTCCCACAATGATTAAATAAAAAAAATATGACAATATTATTCGAAATCAACTATTGGACTGCCTTATTAGTCTAGTGACAGCGTGTAAGGCTACATACCTTGAGGTTCTGGGTTCAAAAACATATTTCGATTTCGATTTTTTTTTTTAGTTTTTGTCGAAACTTTTCGGAGTTCGGAGTCTGAAAGTTGGAAGCAGTTGGTGCTACGCTGGAATTCTTGCCGTTTGAGACGGATTTTGGACCATTCAATCTTTAAAGTTCAAACATGATCGACATTCGACATAATACAAGTCAAATAAAAATTCTTATGTGCATTATTTAGTACATGTTATTGTCATATAAAGTTAACATAAAAAAGTTATAAAAAAATCTATCGGGTTACTACAGCTTTTTTAAATATAGGAACCCAAAATGAACCGCTCGAATAGTTGGAAAATATAAAACCACCTTTAGAGAAACCATAAGACTTTTGGGATGGACGGATTGAAACCAATGAAACCCATAAACAATATACTTAACAAACGATCCATATTTTAACGTTGAAAATAAAAAGTACAAATTTTCGTCCCCAATTTCATCCTCTTGGATGATGAGCTTTCAAAATTAGAGTCTTTTACTCCTAACCGTGTGCATAAATACCATGATTACCTATTTTTTAAAATGAAAAAAGACGAACATCTGTAGACACTTACGTCCCGAATATTAGCTCCTTAGGTGATTTATTTTCAAAAATGTTGTATAATATTGTAATAACAGATTTTAATATTTCTAACTTTCAAAAATGACTGACTTCTATAGAAACATTCATCCTCTTAGGTGGCCTTTCGAAAAAGCTTTAACAACTGGCTAACTGACTGGCATAAACCTCAATACCGATTTCCACATTTGTAATTTCAGGCACAACCAAATTCCATGCCTCTTTTTATCACGTTAAGATTGCCTGTTCACACTCTTTTCAGCGTTTACTACGCACAACAGTGGGCGGTTTCCGTATTTGCGTTATATCAATAAATGTTTAGAAGTTATTTATAATTAGATAAATATTAATGAATATCATAATATGATGTTACTACTTTTAAATTAGTATTAATTAATTTTCCATTGTTTTGCTTCTTACACTGTCACGTCTTAACAAAAAAATTTGGACAAACATTGTCCAGGACGCAAAAAAAACATCACATCTGCCCCCATCATACGCGGATAAAAACCGCGAGTGGAAACTAGTCATGTCATAGTTAAATATCTGCTATTTAAAAACTGTCCTTGCAATCTATTGATTCTATTAGCAAAACAAAGATTTACTCTGAATGAATATTCTAAAAATAATTGCGTAATCCAGTTATTATAGCTGAGCACGTCACTCATAAAGCAACCGTTGGATCGATGTATCACTTTTGACTTGCGGTTGAAAATCCGCAAAAATTATATTGAACGTTATTATTTGCTGTCAAAGAGTCAAGGACATGTTTTAGGTTTGAAGATAGAAGAGCCGTGATGACCATGTAGTTAGAACAAATAAATCTTAACCGAAATTTATGAGTTCAAAACTGGGTAAACACAATTGAATCTTCATGTGTATAGACAAAATTATCTGAAATTATCACAATTAGCTCGGTCGAGAAGAAAAAATCGTGTAGAAAACATGCAGTATTGGATGAAAATTTGCCGCATGTGACAGTCAGGATTTGAGCTGTTCCTGTAGTTGTGAAATAAGCCCGAATCTTCTAATCAAACGGAGATGTGACCTTAGCCCAGTTATTGAGTAATTAGGGGCATTAGCTTATCGTGGCACAATTTCAAATTAAGCTTGTCAAAATTGGTGGCTTGCACTTTTAGGTACGATGTAGGTATTTTATAGCTAAACTTACTAACTTTGAAAATTTATTTTCAATTACCAGAAATGTGATAGGTTTAAGTTGATATCTGGATGTTTGTCGTATAGACTATAGACAATTAATAAGCGTGACGCGCTTAAAATTCATAATGCATATTTTACCACGCTTGTCAAGCCTCAAAAGCTTATATTTATTTAACTTATTGGACTAATCTTGTTTATTTAAAGAATTACATATATAATTAGATGACGGTTTGCGGTAAGATTACCAGGTAAAACAAGCCGACTACACCTACACTAATCTGTACTAATATTTTTAATGCAAATACAGTTCAATATTCTAAACGTCTGTCTGTGTGTTACTCTTTCGCAACTAGCGAACGTCCTGATGGAATATGGTACGAAACAAGCTTCAGCTATCAGGCAGCAAGAAGGATATAGGTTACATGTCTATGCCGACTATACCTTAAAGTCAAATTAAGTCAGCTTAAAACTATACATAGTGACTACCCTATATTATAAATAATCAATGGTAGTCACTATGTATAACGCCCGTAAATAGCGCTTTACATGTCTACAAATTTGTAATCGAAAAAATGTAAGTAAAATTAAATTCTACGCTACTGTTATAAAGAGGAATAAGGTATAATAGGAATAAGTATCTGCTAAAACGCCCACAGCTCAATTAGTACGTAATGTTTTGTTTTGTTTTCTCATTAAGTGAAATGTAATTTCTTTTGAAATAAATGTCTTTAACCACAATAAGGTGTATTTTGTGTGTTGTGTGTGTGTGTGTATGTGTGTGTTTATATGTGTATGTATTTGTAATGAATAAAATCAAAAACTACTGTACCGATTTCAAAAATTCTTTCACCATTGGAAAGTTACATTTACTTTGAGTAACATAGGCTACATTTATTACTAGAAAATATTAGGTATTCCTAATCCTTATTCCTTAACTAAAACTGATATACTATAACTTAAGGTGTAACGTATGCCCATTTGTCGTCGTATGCACTGCGGAAACTCTTGCTAATAGAGCAAAAGTGTGTTCTATAATATAAAAGAACACATCAATATCTACAAAAGTCTTCCGATACCATATGTCCAACTATTATCGTTATTTAACAATGACCACTTTTTACATTTGAAAAGTTAATAGAAGTACCGATTAAAATTAGACCATGTTATTCATACTTCTGTTTTAATTTTTACACAAATAAAACATATTATTTTCAAGACTGTCTCAATTCACATTGATTTACATTTTGAATTGCTCAAATCGGCTATTCCATTCAATATATTACCAATTTAGTAAGTCATAGAAATAGAAATAAAAAATAGCACTCCCTTATTTTTAAATACGTTAATTAAATTAAAAGAAAAATGACGAACAAATTCGGCTTCTATTTCCAAATTGATAAAAATAAAATAACAAAAAATATATAAATAAATGGCAAAAATTAAAAAAAAATCTTATATCCACCCGTGTAAAGCCGGGGCGGGCCGCTAGTTTATTATAAAAAGATACAGATTTATCAAAATTATTTTTTATAGCAAAGCAAGAAGAATCATAAAGCAGAACCTACAATCACATAGAATATTTTAATTTAAGTTTATATCTACGCTTTCTTCAATTGCCATAATATATATATATATATAGGGTTGGCAACTAAGTGATTGCCGATTTCAAACAAGAAGGAAAATTTGAAATTTTTACATAAAACGAGTTTTTGATATATCCAAACATTTTTAATGCATGTGTGCGATACATTGAGTTTCTGTGCAATATCAAGACGTGTTGTGCAATCTGAATCGATAATGGCCCTGATATGGGTACCATCGACTTCGACTGGGCAGCCAGATCTTTGAGCATTTTCCGATGAAAAATCACCAGAACGAATTCTGGCAAACAATTTTCGACACTGCGTTTCTTTCAAGGCTCCATTTCCGTATACGGCATATAACTTCTTTTGTGCTTGCGAGGCGTTCTTGCCTTTTCGGAAGTAATACAATAAAATATGTTTGAAGTGTACGTCCTGTTCTTCTATTTTTTAATTGGGATAAAAACAAAACTAAGGCACTAATCGATATATTTTTTTACTAAATTAAAGTGAGAAGTCTAAACAATTAGAAAAAAATATAGGTTAGGTGCTTTAACCACTTTCACAAAACAAAAAAAAAGCCTAGGCTGTATTTTTATGATTAAAATTAATCAGCAAATTCAAAATAAATATCCCACAAAAGTATTTAACAAAACATTAACATTCAGCAGCAGTAAAATTAGAAGAGTCGCACTAATTATACAGTTATATATGTAAAGCTACTAAATAAACTTTCAAACGGCTGGATAGATTATATTGTCATGTTTGATTGGTTAAAGATGATGATAAAGGTTTGGCCCAGTAGGTAGCGCTGTAAACGATTAAATGATTTTTTTCTGTTACCCGTAGGAAATTGGTTCGAACAGCTAAGGTACAAAGGTTAATGTTCAAACGAATATTAAAAAAGTCATATTATGTCACGTGCTAAAATAAATTCCCGATGACGCTACCTTATGATTACGCCAGACGGTCAACAAACAGACAATCTACAAACAAAGACCGGCTCTACTATATTTATCTAAAATAAACGTTAATTTATTCATATTACATAAGCTGTGTATTTAGCAAACTACCTCTGACCTAACTATTTATTTGATTTGATAATGTACTGATACGTATTTTGTGTTATAAAAAACTGAATAAAAATCAAATTAATTGCAACATTTGCTATAAGGAATTTATTAACGTAAAATTTTGTGTTACTAAAACCAATTTTCCAGGTATGATTAATACGAAACAATAATTGGGAGCCCAAGTAAGAGCCCAGTAGTAATTAATTATATAATCATCATAATGGGATCTTAAAAAAAAATAAAAAAATACTTAATCAATGAACTTTATTTGCTGTACAAATCATCTTAACGTAACAAAAAATAAAAACGTACAAAAATATGGCAGTGAGCATCAAATTATAGAGAGAAGCGCAAGAGCTTTATGGCGGATGCTGCGCCACAACACTTCAAGTGACATTGATTTTTAAGACGAAAATTCCATGAAATGTTCCATGAATAATTGATTAAAAATAATTATAGTTAATCAATTACACATTGAATTCCTTAGTGTTAGCGATGGTATTGATTGTTTATCTCCTGGATGGGGATGGGACCTTGGGGATGGAGGCTCCCTCAGCATGGTAACCGGTCTCGTCAGCGTAGTAGTTTACAGTCTCGGGGTTTCCGTTTAGATCGACGTATGAGTAACTACCACGGACTACTACGACGGGGTGGGGCTTGTTTTCCTCGTCAAGAGCTTCCTTTACTTCTCCCTGCTCAGAGCGTTTGATGCCATTCGCTGTTTCAAAACTGAAATTTAAAAATAGAGTTAATGCAATAATATTCATACAAAAATATAATTTATATAATTTTTTAAATGTATAAAAACAGCCTATTTTTTTAGTAATAATAAAAAATGTATAAATATATAAATAAGATTAATATCTATATACTTAATATAGTAACTAAACAATAACGATCGATGCTTACTCGAAAGCGTAGCCACCTTCAGGCTTGGTATCAAAATTTGAGCGAAGAATTTCGATTGGTTCCTGTTCTCCGACGGGGACGGCAGCAACAACAGCCACAAGGGCGAAGGCGACAATGATCTAAAGAAACACAAAAATAAATTAAAAACATATTAAAAATTAAAAAACAAAAACAAATAAATATTAATATAATTTTTTTCTTGAACGTACCACTTTCATGGTTGATTAGATATGTTTGGATACTTTGATACCAAATGAGCGACTGATGCCTTAACCGTCGGAGCAAAATCTTTTATACATTTCTCCCGGCGTTGTGTTCAAACGTGTTGTCAAACGACAAAAACCTAGTATCGATATGTCAGATCCCCGAATATCATCTATGATCGTCATCACACGTGTGTGATATCGTGTAACAATGTGTGCTACACGCACTCACGCAGAATTAGAAGGATTTATTCACATCAATTTACATAATAATTTGTCACCAGATTGGAAATATCTTAACGTACATTAGTAGGTATTAGGCCAAGGTACATGCTCAACTTCAACTTCTTTGTTTTTTTTTATTATAGATTTTTAGCTTTGTTTGATATTAGCCTTTATAATAAATGCTGTAATACCTACGATATATACAGACTGATATAAGGTTTAACTAAGCAAATTTGCAACATATCTAAAATTTATTATATAAAATATTTTTTTTTTAAAGATTTTAATGTTTATTGGTGTGTATAGAAACAATATATATAGAAACAATAAACACGTCCTATTTTGAGCAAGCAGGTTCTTAAAAATATTTTCTATATTACTTATTTTAATTTCCTTTATTCTTGTTTACCTCTTTATCACATATTAAATCAAATTAATGAAAAGAAATCATTAAGGAGATCGATTAAATTAGTCCTCAAATCTAGCGGTCAGTATTTTGTAAAAAAAAATATTTTTAATAATGTAAAGTAAGGTTACGTAGTAGTCGTAACTCAAAAAGCCGTATACATATATATATTTTCATTGGCATGTAAATAATTTTGTAAATAAGAAATAAATATTTAAGTAATTCAGTAGTAGCATTATCAACTAATATTTTATTGATACCTTTAAAATTACATACCTTTTAATATTTAAAATTAAATAAAAACCATATCTAACCGATTACCCAAAAATACAGTAAATAAATGATTTATTGATGTTTGTTAGTTGATTTGAACGCTTATTAAAAGTGGCATTCAAAAGCCTAGTATGTTAATATTTACAACAGTAGGTACAAAGCAAATTAAGAATTTGTTATGTACACAATCTATTGATTAAACCAGTTTATAAGGAAACATCGGTTTTGATTTTTTTATTGCAATCAACCTATGCCATCTTGAATCTTGCTTGCATTAAACTTAAAAAATACTATGATAGTCTTTTTTCCAATGGTAACCTTTTTTGTATTTTGCCTTCAAAATGTACATACACTATACCATTATCATAAATTATGTAAAATGTTCAATCGCCGTATCTTTGGATGCTAAACTCTTCTTCGGAATGTTTTTTTTTTTTGTTAAAGTAAATATCAATAAAGAATGCAAAGGTCAAACAAGTAATATAAGCTAAAATCACATAAAATATAATTATCATTAACAATATTATATACCGCCATGAATATTTTAAGTTCAAACTGTTAGAAAAACTTGTCCCGTATTCAGCATCGACATCGTCGCTATGCAAGACGCAAATAAAAGTGATGTGCTCTTAACCTTTCCAGAGGTCAGTTTCGATCTTTATTTCGTGAAATTATAATTTCAAGGTCAGCGTGTTTTTTTTTTGCAAACATGTATAAATCGAAGTTTTGAGACAACCATTAAACTTATATGACTACCGATAACAAAGCTGAAAAAAGTTATGACGATATTCTACGATTTAAAAGCTATTGACTTACTAATTCATTGGATTCCATCTAATACCGTTGGGTATTCTTACTAATAGACGTAAAGTCTGAATTTAAATTAAGCTAAAAGTAAATAAAGGTAGACTCTAATTGTGCGTTATACTGTACTTAATATAAAAATCCAAGATCTAAAAGGTAAAACATAAATTCTCAAACATACTAAAGAGTATAATTTGTCTACTATTAAATTTTCAATGAAAAATTAGACGAGGGCATTAAATCGTAACGTTAAACTGTAACGTCTTTTTTATTAAAAGTCAGTGAGGATTTACAGTACCAGTAGGCTTCACCATGGGGCTAATTATAAGACAAAAAGGATACGTTTTACGTTAATAAAACGAATTTCTAAAGTACGTATATATAATACTTTAGAAATTTGTTTTGAAAAATAAATATTTAAGACGTCCTCCGGTTATTTGACGTTTTTTCTCACTGTACTTAAAATATAATTAAGAATATATTTTTTGACACTTCAAGTCATGGCCGCAGGCAGGCGGGGGTTTTGGGGGTTCAAACCCCCCCCGAAATTTTTTCGATAACCGCTATCGTATAATCCAAAAAATATTTCGTGCTAATTAAATAAACAAAACGTAAGTATTTATCGGTTTCTTCAGAAAATTAAGCCGTTTGATCTAGATACGACAATAAATCTAAAAAAAATGAATCATTTTACCCACTAAGAAGACCCTGAAAGGAAAGTTAACTTAAGTAAAGTTGACTTGGACAGGGACTTCTTCGTGTCTACCTTTAATACGAATTCGTTCATGTTGGACTACGAGTTTCAACCAGCGTTCTTTCTGATCATTTTATTTCATTTCCTTCTTTTTATACATATTTTTAAAGCTAAGAAAACGGTTATGTTTTAAAAATAATCTGTAAGCCAAATTTTGAAAAAATCAAAAAAATATTGAAGTAATTTCGTTTTTCGTCTCGCATTTTTAATTTGGACCGATAATGATTGTTTAAATATTGACAAATATCCAGTCTTTAATCGTTTTTATTAAACAAAAGAAAAAAATAGATTTTAATTGATACCTTTTTATTAAATAAATTTTTGAAGTTGCATTTTTGACAAATTTTGAAAAAAGCTAAAAAAACGTGATAACTCAAAAATGGTAAATTTTTGTACCATGCATATGGGGGGGTTAAAATTATTGCAAATAGTCACCCCTATCACCTCGTAACGGATATACGTCGAATTACCAATAACCCTGAATATTTTATTGAGAATATTCATACTATATTATTAAAAAACGGATAGTCAGCGCTCTTTACCGAATACTCGCTGACTACGGAAGCAGCCGAACTCCTGGAAGTCTACTTTGGTGCATCCTGTCCCTAAAAAGAGCAACCGCCCAGACCCGTCAAATTATAGGCCAATAGCCATCACCTCTTTGTTTTGTTTCCGTTGGGATCGTTCAGCCAGTGATCTTCTGGAGTACCTTAGTTATAGATGGGCGGAAGCAGTTGAGAGCAAACGGAAAGCATTGGCGGCCATTCTGGACATAGCGAAGGCATTCGATAGCGTATGGCACAAAGCACTTCTTTCGAAGCTTCCTTCCTAAGGGCTTCCCTGGAAATTATGCAATTGGATCACCAGCTTTTTGGCAGATCGGAACATTAAAGTCGTTATATGGTGCATGCTCTGATTTAAAATTCGTTAATGCCTATGTTGCATAAGGCTGCGTTCTATTACCCACTCTGTTGCTTCTGCATATCGGTGACTTTTTGCAAATCTGTAACATTCACTGCTGACAGACGACAGTACTTTAGACAACTCATACACCGGCCGGGCTAATATTTCTCAGGAAAACGTCGGAGAAAAGCGGAACAAACCTGTGTCTGAAATCGAGTCTTCATTAAAAAAAGTCTCGAACTGGGGCCGACGAAACATAGTTCATATATGATTGCTATTTTGCTTTTAAAATATCTGCTGGCGGGGAAGTACTCTCCCTTAGCAGTCTCTTAGGCTCACTTAGTAGTTTCGGATCCCCCGGCTAAAATTAGTCCACTTCAACCCCAAAAAGAGGCAAGTTTGCTCGTAGGCGCTAAACAAACACCATTTATGGTATCTCCGCGATTTGAGAAAATTTCGATAGCCGCCACAGGTAGTATCGGAATACTGGGCGTTGATATTTCGAACATCGTTCAGTTCCGCGGTCAAAGGAAGGCAAAGCCAAATTGGCTTCCAAAAAGCTCGATGTGGTCAGCAAGGCGAGACAGTATTTCACGTCGGCACATCGCCTAAAACTTTACGAGATGCAAATTCGGCCACACATGGAGTACTGCTCTTACCTCTGGGGTCAAATGGTCTTCCATTTGACCGTACCCAACGCAGAGCGACTCGAATTATCGACAATCAAGCCCTTTTCGACCTGCTTGATCTGCTTTGCGTAGAGATGTTAGAACGCTCTGCATCTTATACCGAATATTTCACGGAAAATGTTCTTACGCATTGTTCGGAATAATTCCGGCTGCTGAATTTCACCTTCGGACATCTTGTCAAAATTCAAAGTTTCACCCGCACCACCTTAATGTTCAAAAACCCACAGCAACACGATTTTTAAGACATTTGCACAACCACTCTGTTGAACCAGCTTTCGCCGAAGCTTATTCCGAACCGATACGACTACGGAACCTTAAAAAAAAGAGCGTACTCCTTCCTTAAAGGCCGGTAACGCACCTGCAGCACCTGCCCCACAGATGTCCATGGGCGATGGTAATCACTTTCCATCAGGTGAGCCTCATGCTCGTTTGCCCCCTATAACATAAAATAAGTCGTCGGTTGTATTTTAAATAAATGTCTATAAATTAGGTATAATTTTAATATATTTATGCTTATTATAGAATAAACCTGTTTTTTTTTCCTAGAGCACAAACGCCCCCCCCCCCCTAAATTAATTTTATTATTCATTAAAAATGCTTTTTAAATGAAGATTGATGGATACTGAGACCATTAAAAATCTGGCTATTTAAAGGAGCGACTATGCGAGTTCTTTAAAATAACAAAAACAATGCAACTTACATTTGAATTTATTGCAAAAATGTATAACAATACTGAAAAAATGAAATACTAGTATACCTTACAGTAATTAAGCGGTGTAAGTGCTAGATTTACTTTATTTGAGTAACTTTTCTTGTAGCAAAAGCTCTAGAGTTTTAACTTCCCTTAATAGATTACGAGTTTTTCTCAGCTTAGTATATCGGTCTCTATATATAAGTAGCTTCAATTTAAACTTATTTTTTCTAGTAATGTATTATTTTAAATGCTAAATGAGGATAGATAGGAAGTCACATGTTTTGCCCAAAGTCTTAAATATGCAGGATTTTTTTCTTAAATTGTCGCCTTTTTACCGGATTTACAAAAGATCGACTACGATGAAAACGTGTTTACTTTTTGTTGATTAGTTGGGACTTTAATAGCCGCTCCTCTTGCATTAAAAAAACCAACCCAAGACTAACCTTATTGACCTCGTCTGTAAACATAACTATCTGTGAATGTTCCTATGTATATTCCTTTTATTTTATGTTCAAAACAGTCATAAACAACTATGGCAGGCAGATATATCCCAAGACAAGTGGGGTTATGAACTATAAGATCAATTCAAATTAGACAAATAAGAAAATTATATGTATGAACTACAAACATCATAAATATTATATGCCTTTGAAATTTTGATTGCAATTTGTAAATATAAAGCTCGCAAACGTGCCACCGCTAGGTAAATACTTTTGGTCTCTTCTCAAGGTCATGCGGCACTGCCTCCAATAGGTTCGTTGCTTTTCTCAAGTTTTCCTTAGTCGATAAATTTCATGCGTATTTAAACACTCATAACTGCTAGCAAAGTTTTGTACGATGACATGTCACTCTATAAATAACTAAATATGAATGCCATTAAAACTATATTTTAAATTAGCTTTGATAAATCCATATGTATTATAATACATAATATACGTTCAAATTTTTAGTTTTATAAAATTATATTAACGTTAAAATATGATATAAAAAAATTAATCATTTAATTACATTGAAAAGATTTTACAAAATTTTCGTAACTCGCATAAAACCGTCACAAACATATTTAATGTTCAATTAATCTTTACACAAAAAAGTATCTGCAATATGAGTCTACTTTCAGTTTCATTTTTATACCTTGTTAACAACGCTTATAGTTTATATTTTTTATAATGGGAATTCAAAATTGACATGATTGCGACCTGTTAAAATTACCTTGAAGTAGTTTTTTGTGAGAAGTTAACCACTGATCTATAACGATCGATAAAATATTTATCTAAAAATTAAAAACTAAATAAACTTTCTGACTTTTAGTGGTATATTCTATATTCAAATGTAAAAAATAAATAAAATAAAATTTAAGATAGGTAAGATTTGGACTGCCTTGACTATTAAGTATCGACCATATTCATCAACTTGATAAAATCAATCGAATTTTGTGAAAAAAATATTCGTAAAATGAAATTATGGACATCAATGTGCGTCGTTTTCGAGACACTACTAGGGGTTTGTGCAAGCCTGATCTTGATGCCCTTCTAAATGAAACACAACAGCAATACTTATTATTGCTGAGTTTCGGTTAGAAGGGTAATAATTTCTTAGTTCCCAAGAAGGCGCACAGACGTAATTAATAGCTATTTCTTACAGCGGCGGCACCAACGTCTAGGAGCGATGGTAACAAATTACCATCACGTGACCTATTTGCCCATCAACCTACCAATAAAAAGGATCTTTTTTTTAATATAATGACCCGGTTTTGAATGAAATAACCATTTTTTGTCGAAATATGCTAGTGGAAAGAAAACATTTGTGTATAAACATTACGTGTACAAGTATTATACGTGTATACAAATAAATGCATCTATAGACATCGGATCCATTATGTTATTCGTAATGGGAAGTTAATATGTGATAAAACAGTCATTACGTCGCGTCCACACGATTTAAACGCAATTTAATATGGTGGCTTATTTTATCTTCTTCCTACTAATACTCCAGCTTTTTTTCCTTTAACACTGCAAAGAGATCGTTTCTAATTTCTTAAAATGGTATCCAACAATATCAAATTTTGGACCATTTTAAAAATCTTGAACCATTTTGGAAAATTTTGGACAACTTAGATTTTGAAAGAAGAAACAAATTATTAAACGTTTTCGATTACATACCATAAACAAAGGAGGAATAAAATATATTTTAATGAAAAAGAAATTTATTTGAACTCATTTACTTATTACTAAATAATAAAAATAAATAAAAGAAATCACGCCTGTGTTACATTAAGTTGACAAAATATCATCACCAAGTCAGACGCATGACATGGTCAGTCTTTCTTTTAGATGATTTTATAAAACCAAGAAACTGCAGCTCCGATACGGCACGCGTAAATCGAACTCTGCAAAAAAATATAAAATTATATTTAATAATATGTTTTAAATTCAAATGTACACAATATAAACAATCTATATTTAATACGGATGCAGATGCTCTGGCCTCGAATCCTGGTTCAAACCAATAAAGTTATTGCGTTTGTTGTGAAGTCATTGTCAGTAATAACCCGGAATTAGGTAATTGAAAATGTTTCACGACCATGCCTCCTACAGCACGTGAAGACATGATCAATAATTTTTTGTCCGATGTTAATGACTATTACCGAGATTAATGTAAAATGGAGCAATACCTACTCTTTAATATCTTCAAGACTAAAATAGTTCATATGTTTCGAATAGTTGGAAATAAAATCAATAGACATTATTTTGTTTTTATTACAATACATGGCAATTAAACAGAAAATCAGAGTCGAGATGGCACAGTGGTTAGAACGCGTGCATCTTAACCGATGATTGCGGGTTCAAACCCAGGCAAGCACCGCTGATTCATGTGCTTAATTTGTCTTTATAATTCATCTTGTGCTCAGCGGTGAAGGAAAACATCGTGAGGAAACCTGCATGTGACAAATTTCATAGAAATTCTGCCACATGTGTATTCCACCAACCCGCATTGGAACAGCGTGGTGGAATATGTTCCAAACCTTCTCCTCAAAGGGAGGCTGTTGTTGTAAACAGAAAATAAATTATTTTATATAATAGCAGCACCCAAGAGGCGAGGCGGGACTCTATGTCGAAAACCAGGCAACTATACCGTAGAACATATACTAATTACTTACTGAATATTAACGTCCTTGTATCGGTCCTCATCGTCTTCATCGGGTCGCAGCACCGCAGCGAAGGCTTGCAACCAGTCGTACAAGTTGATGTGTTTGCCACATTCACGGTGTAACTTGTACGCTATTGACACATCAGGTAATGTATCCGATATACTGTCTACTGAAGACAAATGACAGCAGGTACACTAAAAAATACAAACATCTTTTATACACCATCTAATATAAAAATTTCCAAATTAGTTAATGTAAAAACATTTAGAATTTTCAAATGCTCTATTTGTATTTACAATTCATTTCTTGTTCGGTGAATGAAACCATCGTGATGAAACCATGTCATTTGACGATGGAACTAAATGCCACATTTGAATCTACTAATAATACCAAATAAAGAAACGTTTTCTAAAGAAAGGAAGCCCTAGCATTTAAAGGGTCCGTTTCTCTTTCTTGTTTTTTAATCTTAAGCATCGAAATATAATGTCGCAATCATTTTATCAGAAAAAAATTACAATCTAAACTATTTTGGAAATAATATAATAACATTAGTAAGTAAACCAATCAAACATCGACAAATATAACACACACAAAAATCGAAATTGAACAAAATGTACATTAAGGAAATAAATATATAAGATTACAATTTATCATTATAATTTAATAATTATAGAATAGACAAGGTAGTATAATTGTTTAAAAAAAAAGTAACGTAACGAAAATAAAACATGTTTTGAGATGCGCGGGGGCAAATCAAATGATATTACCCGACATTGACATTTAAAATAATAAAATGTTTTAATGCTGTTTTTTTTCTATCGTAACATCGTATTTATTATTAAACGTTTATTATTACGGTCAGTAAATTTCAATTAATTTGAATAACGAATACTGAAACAACTGAGGTCACCGTGAATTTTCAATGTATTTAAATTATTTTTTGTGTGACAAGTTATTTTTTTTTCGTGCAATTGTTTTTTTTTTTATTTTCAAAATGTCCCTTTACCCGTGCCCCATAGTTTTAAAAAGAAAAATAACGAAATTAAAATTACTTAAACAATTATTTTTCTCCTATGATATAAACTTCCGTTAAATGAATAAATTTTTAATGACATAAACTTTTGCTGTTTACTCTGAATCGGTTCACGCAAACAGGGGCGCGCTTTTGTTAGTGCATAGTGCAACTTATTTCTTTTCAATGTCAAATTACTGATGACAAAAAAGACAAGATTGACTGTGACCACCTGTTTTTAAAACTTTTTTATTAGTGAGACGGTAAATATGTGAGCAATAGTTATAAACCTATATAACTATTTTCAATATACTTTTAATAAAATTATGAATAAATTATTGAAAATACAAAAATAATACAAAATCATAAAAGATAAAAACTTTAACAAGTATAAAATTATACGGTAACTATGAGATATTCAATAACAACATAAACGCCTTGAACTTTTGACATAACGATTTATTAAAGAAGCTGCCAAAAATGATGACATACGTTTACTGGAGGAACTAAAATTAATCTTTGAATAATTTTATCTACGATATTTAATAAATCCTACACAAATAGATAAAAAATGTCTTGTCTTTAAAAATCTATGTATTAAAGATTTCTAAACAAAATCTCTTTTATCCATACATAAGTGCAATTACTTAATAAAATTATTGATTTTTCTGAGCCTAATTTAATTGAAATAAAATTTTAAACACCTTCATTAAATTTTAATGTTTGTACAGTAGTATTCTAAGATCGTAGCAAAATTGTTATTATTATATACTTTAATTGTTATTATATAGTCTGTTGTACAAAATATTATTAAATATTTTTTTATTAGTCCTATATCATTTATACAATGTAACTATGTTTGTGGACATTATATAAAACATAAATGATTATGTGCACAACGCGTTATTTTTTTTATCACGCAAACATATAAATTATTTTTTATATAATGCATTACCACTCAGGTGATATTTCATTCAATTTATAAGTTTCCCATTGCGTAAGATTTTAGCAATGAATGTGTTTCGAATTATTCCTAAATAGTTTGTTAGCCTAACCCAGATATAGCCAGTGTAAAGCTATTGCTTTTTATTTAACGCCAACAAATGTCATTCAATTCTGTAATGTTTGCTTAACGCGTGTCACTGCGTTTAACCTTATGGCTAAAAAATTTATACAAAAGTTCAGGGACGTCTTAATAAGTTTGATTTGAAAGTGACTAAAACGCTTACTTATTTATATATTTACCACTTTAACGATAAGTGAAAACTAAAAATTAAAAAAACCCCGAACAATACATATATTTTTAAAGGTATAAGACATTTCAAATATTTATATAAAAATATAAGCATAATTCAGAGAATATATACTAAATAAAACTCTAACGGTGGATCCAGATTATGCGCACTTAGGGTCTATGCAAATTTTGCACGATGGGATTTTCCCTAACGTGTCAATTTTTTTAAGAGGAAAATGGTTATATTTTTATCAATTTTGCGATTCGGAAAATACATCCTTAAGTGTAGTGTGTAGTGTAGTGGTAAGTGCGTTTGTAAGGATGACCTTTATTTCACTTGTTGGTAAGGCTATCTGGTTATGGAGTGGTATATGAGTCGGTATCACCCACTAATCATATGTTCTGTCGCCAAGCAGCAATACTTTGTATCGTTATGTTCTAGTTTGAAGGATATAAGTATAGTACGACACAAATCAGATGTAGCATCGGAAAATGCAATGGTATGGAAATAAAACCGATTTCTGCCGATTTACACAACCAATAGAAATAGCTCCCTATCGCGCCATTCGTCGCGATAGATATACGCGTCAGAGAAAGCAAGTGCATGTAAATCGACGCATCAAATTGACGAATATTTCATATGGTCATATGATATTACAAGTTATTACGTTAGTACAAAGATTCACATGAGAAATAAATATTGATAATTTGGGGATAGCGTACTCAATTCGAATGTGATCGGTTTTACGATGCGATGCGACATCTAAGTTGTGTCGTACTATAAGTGTAACTACAGGCACAAAGTACATAATAACTTGTACCTAAAGTTGGTAGCGCATGGAGACGATAGGGATATTTCAAATAATTTACGGCGCTAGCCCTTCGATCTATTTTATTTCGTAAAAAAACATTACAATATTTTTGAAAATTTATGACAATTATTTAAAAATTAAATTGAGTTAATATTTTTGTAGTTTAAATCGTTGAAAGTTCCTTAATCCGTAAGTGTTTATTTGTTTATATGGCGCCCAATTAATGCCGCAAGCGAGGAGGAAAAAAATTGGGATGTCCAAAGATTGCTTCATAAAAACAGTAACAAGATTTATCGTATTATTAATTGTATGCAATATAATTAACATAATTTAGTAATTTATATAGAAAAAAGACTCACTATAGAACTTCGTGCTCTTATAATTGTAAATAGAATTTTCATTCCAAGCTATTAATAGCTTTATATTTAATTTATTTCCTTCATTACGATTCAAATGTGATCATTAGTGTCTTATTGAATTAAGAACACTAATAAAAACAACGTTCTGGCATTATTTATTTAAATGCAAAATTAATTATTTATTTGTAATAATATGAATGAAATGAAAGTTATTATAGATAAATGAAATTTATTAACAAAGAACTTAAGATGGTAAAATGTCAACTATGATAAATCTATTACATAAAATAGAGATGATTAATCTCAGTGTGTTATTACACAAAAATTACAACATAGGAATGTAGTAGAAATCTTCGGATCGACGGTAAACCTATTATTACTACGTACGTTCTTGACTGAAATATAATGAAAAAAGATAATATCAAAATAAAAACGATATGAATAGATTGTATGAACAATATTCTATTAATTAAACAACCATGACCATACATTTGTCGTTACAGATAATCCTATCAAGCTTTCAAGCGATTTATACCAAAATACAAGCTTTTTGAAAAAAATATTAAACTAAAAATATCTAGAACGAGTAGTACCTATGTTGTCAATAATAAATTTTGCAAAATATTATAAATTAATAATGACGCGATGACAATTCTAACATTGAAGTCTCAAATGTATTCATCTATTCTCAATGCGGAAGTTCAGAGGTTAAAAAAGAATTATTATCTTTATGTGACAAATCATATGATGAATTATTATCCCGCTATTACCTATAAATTTTTCTTCTGCCTGTCATTATATATTAATTTCGGCTATTACCAGAATTTGAGAGATGGTCACTGGCCACGCCTACGACTTTCCGACATTTCACCGCCATTTTCCCGAGAGAACTTCGAAATCGTAGTTCCGGATTCGTACAGAAAGGATGCAAAGTAACTAAAATGCTCCGGTTTAACGGCTGGTTCAAGCCCTATTTGGATAGTGCTAAAGCCCGGTATCCCGCAAGAAGTCTCCTTACCACATTTAGTTGCAGATCGCCTTTCTCAAGCGTACCTTTCCATAAATTCACCTTACGCTGCAGCTTCAGCCGGCTCTCATCAACGCTATGATATCGGCACACATATATCGGCTAACTATAGAGGCTGATCCTCTTTATCAGCATTTTTCTTTATTAAAATTACAGCAATATATTGTACACAAGAACATAGCACTACAACAACTAAAGGGTAAAGAAAGATATCCGCCCGGTATTGGATATTAATAGGTTGGGGAAAAAGTTTCTTCGTATTTTATATGAAAATTCAAAAAGTTTTTTTTGTAGTTTATTTACATTTGACTAAAGTATGTAGGTGCCATTTTGTTCCATAACTTTTTGCCATCTTGTTGGTAGTGACATGATCCCATTGCTATAAAAATTTTGGGGCTTCTGATCGAAAAACTGCGACAAGTGGTTTTGGCAGTCCTCTCGTGATGTTAACCTGACACTGCCTAAGGAATTCTGCAGAGACCGAAACAGATGAAAATCTGAAGGTGCAAGGTCAGGACTATACGGCGGATGCATTAATACCTCCCAGCCAAACTCTCGTAATTTTTGTTGAGTGGCTAAAGATGTGTGAGGTCTAGCGTTGACATGGTGAAAAACCACACCCCTTCTGTTGATCAATTCTGGCCGCTTTCTCTCAATTTCTTGCTTCAATCTCATCAATTGTTCGCAATACAGTTCTGAATCGATGGTCCTGCCGGGCGGTAACAGCTCATAATGAATGATGCCCTTCCAATCCCACCATACACACAGCATTACCTTGTTGCGAGTTAATCCGGGTTTTGCCACAGTCTGTGAAGCTTGACCGGCCTTTGACCACGATCTTTTTCGCACGTTCTTGTCGTATGTGATCCACTTTTCATCACCAGTTATCAGCTTCTTCAAAAATGGTTCGGTTTCATTACGTCGTAATAAAGAATCACAAATGTGTACACGGTTCATTAGGTTTCTTTCAGTGAGTTCATGAGGCACCCATATATCGAGCTTTTTTGTGTACCCAGCTTTATTCAAATGAGTCAAAACCGTTTTGTGGTCAATTGCCAGTTCTTCAGCTACATCGTAACTACTAATATGCCGATCTTGCTCCACTTTTTCAAAAATGGCATCAATTTTGTCCGTAACAGGGCGACCAGAGCGAGATGCATCTTTGATATCAAAATTTCCGGCTTGAAAACGTTTAAACCAAACTTGCGCTACTCTCACAGATACTGCATTAGGTCCATAAACATCACAAATTTTTTTCGCGGCTTGAGTTGCATTTTTACCTTTTTTATAGTAAAATTTTAAAATGTATCGAATTTCTTCTTTAGATTCACTCATTTTAACAACAACAAAAACAAATGAAAATCACACAAATTCCTTATTTGAATTTGGAAGTGCCTTCTTTAAAATTAAAACTTTTTAATGATACCAAAACCAGCCAGATACAAATGGTATAGCCAAAGATTTTTTATTACAAGTTCATACATACTATATGCGAAAAGACTTTTTCCCCAACCTAATAAGTAACAGTTTTAATTCAGATTAACTTCAGGAATTGTAACGATCATAACCTTTTACTAAAATTTCAATCTAATTGTCCTATGTTTTTCCTTATCTAATTATTTTCATTATTTTCTCGAAATAGTGCATTGCCTTAAAAAAGTCAACCTCTCTGTCATAATATTCTTCTACATAGCATTATTTTTAGTGGCGTCATTTTTTATAACTTTTCTTTAGAGCGAGTTTTCTTCTTGGTGACAATATATCACGGATCTATGACATAGGAGAGGAAAGATTTGGTTTCCCAGCGCAATCACCATCAGACGGTACCAACTAATTTTCCAGAAAGATTATGTTAAGGTTGCACGCGTCAGATATTAAACATCTAGTACTTTAATATATACATATTACTCTAATGAGTATAAATGCATAATATAATACGTTAGTCTCGCTCCTTATTTTGTGATTTGTAAGTAACCTTTTAAAGACCCCTTAAAATGGTCTATTCATTTAAGGGATGCCACTTTAAAAAGTAAAAACAATTAAATTTTAACCAATAAATTATAATTTTGTACATACCTGCAAATAATGCATTGGGTTACTGAGGGCTGTGTGCAGTGCTCCTCGGGGCGAGCCCACAATTTGTTTCTTGACATTGGCAACGTCACTGAAGAACAATATTTCGTGAAACGTTTGCGTGTACGGCGGCTGCAGACCTTTTGTGAAAACCTCCTCTAAATAACACACAAACCTCGCGCGTACCATTTCATACTCGGACTGTATTTTTTCAACTCTCGTGGCTCTTAACAATTTCTAAAAATGTATCTTTTTTTAATAAAAATCATATATCTGATAATCTGGCTTACAGACATATTAAACGTTATCTTCGAAATCAAAGCATCAAGCATTTCAAATACTATTAAACCTACACAAACAGATTGACACCAACTCGGGAGCCGAGATGGTCCAGTTGTTAGAATGCGTGCATCGTAACCGATGACTGCGGGTTCAAACCCAGACAAGGACCGCTGAATATTCATGTGCTTAATTGTTTATAAGGAAGGAGAGATCGTGAGGAAACCTGCATGTGTCTAATTTCATAGAAATTCTGCCACATGTGTATTCCACCAACCCGCATTGGAACAGCGTGGTGGAATATGTTCCAAACCTTCTCCCCAAAAAGGGAGCCTTAGCCCAGCAGTGGAAAATTTACAGGCTGTTGTTTTTGTAACACGAGACAGTGCGCAAATAATAAGTAGTGTATTTTAAATCGATTGATTTAAAAAACTAGTGAACGTTTTATAAATTTGTTACTTAATTAATTTTATATGTTTCTTCACTCTATTTTTAATACATATAAAATAACAAATACTAAGCAACTTGGCATTAGAAAAATATTTTCGCTAAAATTCGAGTTAGCGTAGTATAAACTGTTGGAGTCGAGATATAAATACTTATATTATATATGTTCCATGTCATTTATAAAAATATGTAATTAAAATAACAGATGTTTTTTATGTACAAAAAGTCTGTCTTCCCTTCTGGTTATACCTTGCTACTTTCACAATATTTCCAATAGCTTTTTATCAAAGTAATTAAAAGTAAGAAAGAAATAAATTTAGGAATAAATTTAAATATGACCAGTTATTCTTTACCTCTTTCAATTTGTACCTATTACCAGGTATATTAACATTGTCCAAATCATTTTCGGCATCCATATCATTATTGGTAAATACTGAAGCATCATTGCTTGCGTTCTCTATTTGCCTCAAGAATGTCATCAAATGAATTTTTATTGTTTTTGCGAAATCTTGACCGAGATCATTCTTCAGAGTAATGTTGTGAATATTATTTTTTGATGGAGTTGATCGTAGAGGTTTTACTGGTGTGGTTACTTGTAAACATGTATTGATGTCTTTAAGCGCAGCTTTTATAGTTTCAGCCAGTTTCATTTGTGATTGAAAATTCAGTAACTGCATGCACTCTTTAAATGGTTGTGTACTTGTTACACATTCCGATGAACATTTAGCATAAAGCTCTCTAACCTTAAAAGAAATATAAATTTTAATGAATATTCTTCTGCCATAATAAATCTCCTTATATAACAAACACTAATAAAAGATACATACAGTTTTTCCGAGTGTATTCTTTGGTAGATCCTTTACAAAAGTGGAAAGCAACCGTATACACAGATAAAAACTATGTATATAGTCATGAAGTTTGGTTATTTCCTTAGACAATATTTCTCTGAAAAAATTATCGTCTTCAAAAAGACCGATTTTAGTTTCACAATCCTGTACCTCCAAGAAGGGCCGGAAAGATAACAATTGTCGTATACTTTCCAAATCATCTTTAGTAAGATTATTAATTGCCTCATCAAGTTGTTCCGGCACACAACATAGTGATTTAATATTGTCTCCATAATAGTGATCGATCATACAGTACTAAAAAAGTAAACAATATTGATTAATTGTTAACATCTCATATAATATCATGTCGTGCAAGCAGGTTTTAAAATATTTCAGATTTAATATCAAAAACATACCTTAATACTCTGAATGAGGCCTGTAACAGAGAAATCATAGAAAAGAAATACATCTGTCATCAGTTCGAAAGCTTTGCCACTCAAGTGGAATGGACTTGTGTGAGATAAGAAAATATTTTCTAAAACCTGTAAATTATTAACAAAAAGCAAAAAAATATTAAAAAGAATAGAATATAATAAAAAAAAATAACTTAGGTAGGTGTATATGTGTTTCATGCTATATATGTATACATATCAATTTATTTTAAATAAAACAAAAATGTCTAATTATATAAGAGTTAAATGGAATAAAAAAACATCTTTATTTTGATCTTCTCTTATTATTATTTTGAATATAGACATAAAAGCATTGTAATATATTATAGAACTTACTTGATTCATATAAACATGTGACGGATGAGAATGAAACACTTTAATTAGCAATTTTGACGAGACATGGTATGGAAATGATTTATGTAGAGCTGAAACAGATGTTGCCACTCCAAATATCAATACTAATGGCAATGATTGTACGTAGGAACTGAAAAATAAGATAAAATTTGTTTAATATTACGGCTATTGAGTTAATTACGACAATTTACTTTTGATATTATCAAATCAACAATTCTCTCAAGTGCGTCCTTCCCTTATCTTATAGTTAATCAAAATCAAAACATTCTCTATTCAAATAGGCTTATAAAGACTTTTGAATTATCATGTTACCATTTAGAATTAATGAATAAGTCATTCAAGAATACTCTAAATATTAAATGGAAAACATATATAAATAAATTTATAGATATTTTGATAAAAATAATGTTACAAACCTTATAATCATTACAAAATCCTGCAATATATTACAATTAAAGCTCTCAAAATCTGGCATTATTATAACTAAAGCCTTTTTTGTGATAGGCTTATATTTCTTTGGCGATTGTTTTACATATTTTGCTTGATACCAATTGAGCAAAGTTTTCAATGTACATTGATTTTTCTTCAATTTAACTTTATCACTCGAGCTATTTTCAAAACTGTCATTAGCAGCAGAGTTATCCTGAAAGATACAAAAAAAAACATTTAATGTATAATCATTTGAGATTCTCAATAACAATCATAATGGATAAGGGATTAAGAAATAAAAGAATTTAAAATTTGGCATTAAAGTAGCTATAAATTACTGTACGTAAATTTATATTCATAGTTTATTAAGTTTATAAAAAAAGTTCGTAAAACTTTTTTTTAAGCTATAGGTAGCATATGACCAGAAGGACCACCTGATAAATGATCACCCAGAGATATATTTTGTATGTTATTTATAAATAATCAATATATTTCTTATTAATTTATCTTTTCATTTTTAACAAAATCCACATAAAAAAACAGCTTATTTTGTTATAATTAGCTGGTATCTTATAATAGCCTGAAAATACTGACCTCTAAGATTCGTCAAAATACATCCAGAGTTACTTAAGATAAAATATTAAGTGAAAGCAGTTCTTTCTTGCATTTTATAAACTTACCAGCACATCCTGTCCGTGTATTAACTGCCAAACAGCACTTTCCACTAAATGTTTAACTGTTTGAGCATCTTGTGAATTTATCAACGCAACATGTGGTGTAACATCTTCCCTGAAATTTAGTTTTGAAAATGTGTTTGAACATAAACTTATTTTTTAAATTTTAAATTATATTTAATTTATCAAATAACACTAACAATAACAAAATATCTCTTTTACTGTTTTATTATATCTGACAAATGTAATGTAATGTGAAATATGATGATTACTCATTCTCGAAAATAAGTCAACCTAAGTGAAATAACTGTTAGAGTAATTTAAAACTAAATATTTGCAATAGATTATACACAGTAAAAAAAGATTGGGACTCACCTAACTCTATCTATAAGGGCTAAAAACTGATTGACATAGTCTGGCTGATTGACCCCAGTCAATAATGTGGCACTAGGTATGATCCCCTCCAATGTACTGTACTCATGCTCCTGATTAACCAACTTGACGTAGGTTACAATGTCATTCAACAGAATGCTATATGTTTGCTCATGAAGTTCCTAAAAAAATACAATTTAATGTGAAAAATATCTTAGTTAGAACTAGCTCTAGATACATTAATGTAAATAAGAATAATTAAACCTACTTTTAACTGATTTTCGACCACATTCCAGTTATATTTGAATGTTTTATACCAGGAGTCTTTGGATAAACTTTCAAATAGATTGCGTTTCGGTTTCTTTTTCGAATGCTTTGTTTTTTTAAAACCATTCGGAAACAAAAACACACCCTGCAAACAAGAGTTATAATAGATAATAATTTATTAGTATTGAAAATATATTATCTGCCTATATCAAAAATATTTTACCTTAGAAACTGAGGTAGTTGATTCCATGTTATAGGTACTAAACCCAAAAATAATTTAATATTTATCTCATACAATGTTAGTAAAAGGCAGGTAAATATAAAAGACTAAATAAATCAGGCAGTTTAGCTCATATGAAAAAAATCTTCATTAATAAAAATGGTAAATACTTCGTTAAATTATGAAAAGCAACAGCAAATTTCAAAATTTGTCCATATTTAACAAGTTCTATAGTACATATTGTGTATAGTTATTCAATTCAATTAAATTCTTGGTTTAATGGCTTTTAGTTGTGCCGACAAGGCACAAGTGTATAGTTATAGCTATTAGCTATACCGACAACTGACATAAGTGTCTTTGACACTTTTGTCATTTTTTAAAGTAATTCATTAAAGTGCACTATAAGATTAAGACTACACAAGCTTTTTCCGCTCTCAGTTCAAAAATACATTAATAATTGTTTGACAAATAAAAATAAAAATTGTATGAATTATTTAACATAGGAAACAATTTAGGTTTAAGTAATAGTTTTTGTGTTAAAATCTTTATGTATTCAATAGTTACTGTATGTTTCCAAAATAAATAAATAAATAAATAAATAAATAAATAAATAAATAAATAAATAAATAAATAAATAAATAAATAAATAAATAAATAAATAAATAAATAAATAAATAAATAAATAAATAAATAAATAAATAAATAAATAAATAAATAAAATATCTTACAATGAAGTATGTAATATCTTACAATGAAATAAGACTTATGAATGCACCGAATCGCAGTAACGTGTTTTAATGAATTCTTAAATATCATTTAATGGCTTCACCACCCATGATGGACCAATAGACACACACTATATATAATGCAAATTATATTAAATTATAAAAATAAGCTACATGTATAGCAATTAGGCCCTTTGAATGGTTTTTCACATAAGTTTCTGCATGTATATGAATCGAAAAATGGGTAGGTTATGGGTTGTTTTATGAGTGTTTTGACACTCCTGATTTGTACTAACATGATGTTTTATATGGCGTCGTCGTTTCATTTTCCATTTAATATTTCAAGCCATTGCTGGTCTAGCCGATTCGATTGTCTAGATTATCTAATTTATTAGATTTTGTTTTGCATAATTGACAATAATTAATTTTACTTTATTTAAAATTTTTAATAGAATAAATAATAATACTGTTTATAAACTTAAGAAAAGAATGTTTCAACTATAAGCCCCGAGCGCATCGCATGTGGCGCCGCCCTCGCGGATCAATCGGAAAGTTAGTAGATGCCCGTGTGGTCATCAGCCATGTGGTGACAACAGTCGTTCGGAGTGAACTCGTGTATAGGAATTGAACTTGTGAAAATACCTAAAAATATCGGAAAATAATATATACTATGAAACATTCAGTGTTCACTGGATACAAAAAAATATCGAATGGTTCATTAATTTACAGTTATGAACAAAACAACACAAAAATTATGTTTTTATCACACAAGGACCACAGCATCTGTGTCATACGTCATCCTTTGAGGAAAACGAAAGAGCAAAACGTTAATTTAATTAGTGCAAGTGAAATTGCTGTGAAACTAGAATCTACAATTGCTCTAAAATACTTATTTTGACATCCATTTTGAATGTACGATCCTGCATATTTGCTACAACGAGTTGTTATTCTCATACAAGTAATCTCATCAATCAATCTCATCCAAGTCATGTTGCAGTCTATGATCAGGCCCAAATTTTTTTGTAAAAATTAATGATTTCGTGTCGTTTGCATCAGATCTTAATAAAACAATTTACAATATATATATATTTTTATATATTATATTCTTTATTGCGCTAAAATATGTTACATTGATGGTACAGTAATATATATAGTAATATATAGACAGGCAAAGGTGGACTTATCTCTAAAAGAGATTTCTTCCAGTCAACCTATGGAGGTCAGTGACAGTGTGATGTAGCGGGCAAAATAGTGCAGACTGTAGTGTAGAAAATATAAATACAGTGTAAACTCTCTATAACGACACTGAAGGGACTGTGCATTTTATGGCGTTATAAAGAGTGGTCGTTAAATGAAGAGAAACGCTATTGCGTATACTCTGATATTTTTGTCTGACGCCTTTTGCTGCACGACCAATTTTGTTGTATATTTTTAATTTTTTTATTCATATCTTATATAAAGGAAGTAATTTAGCTGCTTTCAGAACTTCTTTAACGCTTGGCGGAGGCTCAAGCTCATCCGTCTCATCTTCTTCATCTCTTTATTCTTGAACCTCAGTTTTTTCTCACTGAATCCAAAATTTCTATGTCTGTGAGTGAAGCCGTTGTAAGCAGGCAGTTGTCTACTTCGATGTAGGTTTGAAAATTTACCGTATTTCCTGCCATGATGACCTGCTGAATCCACTCAGTTAATGGAAGGTCGTCGTCGCTATCAAACTCAAGTTCTGTTTCCACCTCATCAATCGTAGAATACATATGATAACGTTGTAATCCATGACTCATACTTATTAGGCATGGTCACAGTCTACACGTGCAAGCAATCCCAATTTGTAAACAAATTAACGAATTTCTTAAAAAGTTCCTAATGCGTGGTGCCGACAATCGAGTTTATTGAGGGCTAGAATAATAAAGCGACAAAAGAACGTACACAGATGCGCAGTTTTTTCTAATATAATATAATAAAAAAATAATTTTTATTTCTCAATTTTTGTCGTTATTGAGAGTGGGTGTGATGCTATGTAGAGTGTATCATTGTATGGAATACAAGCTAAACCAACTAAAACCAATTGATTTCGACGCTTTAGAGAGTTTGCCGTTAAATCGAGTGACGTTACATGGAGTTTACACTGTACTTACATAAATAAAAAATATAATACATAAACATACATAAAAATACAATACACAAAATACATATACTACGTATATTATTTATATATACTATATAGATACATATAGATACATATTTACAAATCAATGTTAATTTAGTATAAAAATAAAACAGAAAAGGCATGGAGAGAAGTAAGGTTAAGATGAAGGGTTAGCTTTTGAGAGAAAATAATGTTTCAAGAGGCTTTTAAATAATTCAATACTACCACTGTTTTGGATGGATTTCGGCAGGTTATTCCACAGTATCGAAGCTCGTACTGTAAATGATTGCAGTCCAAATTTTGTATTACTCCTAGGCACATCAAGCATCGAAGTGATGCAAGAGCGCCTGGAGCGTATGGGAGTGGGTAGAAGGTTGATCCGGGAGCTAATGTACGAAGGAGTATGCGGGTTATTGAGTATGTTGAAAAGGACTGAAAGGATGTGCATATCTCGGCGAAATCGGATAGGGAGCCATTTAAGTTGAGCGCGGAAATGAGAAACATGGTCATACTTACGTAGCCCGTAAATAAAACGAATAGCGAGGTTTTGTAGGCGCTCTAATTTATTAAGTTGCTCCTCCGTCACATCTAGAAAGCAGGCATCGGCGTAGTCAATAATTGGGAGAAGAAGAAGAATTTTGGTATTGAAAGGGAGAAAGTATTGGAGACGTTTGATAGAGTGAAAAGTGTAATGAAAACGCTTACTGATATCGTTGAGGTGAGCAGTCCAAGTCATGTTGCAGTCTATGATCAGGCCCAAATTTTTTACTTTGTCATGGTATGCTATTGGAACCCCAGCATACATGACACAGGGTACAGACGACCAGTCTATTTTACTTCTTAATCTACTGCTACCAACAATCATGGCCTGAGATTTGTCGGGGTTAACCAATAAACCAAACGATTTAGCCCAGGACTGAACAGCCGAAAGATCTTCATTAAGGAAATTAACAGTGTCAGACAGCTCACTCAACTCAAAATGACGATACGATTGTAAATCATCTGCATACAGATGAAAGGGAGAAGAAATAACACGCGATATATTATTAATGAAATAGAGAAGAGCAGAGGTGAGAGAACGCTACCTTGAGGAACACCGGCAGTAAGGTTTGTCCAATCAGAGGATGAATCCTTTGTTTTTACACATTGCCGGCGCCCGAAGAGATAGGAGTGGAACCAATCAATGGTAGTTGAAGAGATGTTAACTGCTCGGAGGGCACCGATAAGAATGTCAAAATCAACGGAGTTGAAGGCACTGCTGAAGTCCAACAAGGCAATAACAGTAAGCTTGGTATTATCCATAGCATATCGCATGTCCTCAGTTACATTCAGCAGCGCTCCAACAGTGCTGTGGGAAGGTCGGAAGCCGGATTGGTAAGGACATAAGAAGTTGTTGATGTTGAAATAGGAATAGAGTTGCTTGTGAACCACAGACTCTAGGACTTTAGAAAGGATATATAGTATACATAGTATAGATATGGGTCGGAATTGCGAAGGGGAGGAGGGATTGGAGGTTTTTAGTAAGGGAATGACATAGGCATTCTTCCACAGTGATGGAAAAACATTGCACGATAGTGAGAAATTAATAATGTGTGTGATCACAGGTGCAATATCCTCCAGCACAGGAAGAATCATGTCTAGGCTGAGATTGTCACTGCCGATGGCTTTCGTGGAAATAGACCTGACATTCCTCTTTACGGTATCCTCCGAAACTGGTTCAAAAGTGAAAGGGGGTAGGTCTGGTGGGACAAGACGCGACAAATAAGACAGGGTAGCTGTTTTAGTGTCATTATCTAGTGTTATAGGCGGAGTGGTAGAGTGATGATTTAAAGCATTGAGATCCACGACAGTTTGACAACTATCCGTGGTTTTGCCCACACCTAAAGACCGTAAGAATCCCCAAACTTGCGCTTGAGAAAGATTCTGAAGCGTTAAGTGAATATAGCGGCGTTTAGCATCCCTACACATTCTGTTGCAGATGTTACGAAGTTTTTATATACCTTCAATGTAAAATCGTACGAAGGGTTTGTTACCCTAGTTTGTGTTAAAACTTTTCCCTCTGTGATACGTTTACCATCTACATCGATAATTTCTTTCACGTTGGAGACATGCCTGCTTTCGAATAGTTTTTTTTACCTAAAATTCAATTCAATCATAACGGCAACACAACTCGGAAGGGTTGGATTTCTAATTTTTTTTGGTACATTACCTACCTTTTGATAACGATTTTGCAAGAAATAAATGTAAATAGATTGATTGAAAACCACATTGAATTATTGTCGAGGTCATAATATTAATTATTTTCGAATAATAATGACCTCGAAGTGCGTATGAATTGATAAAATGAACTTGGTAAGACGCCAGTCAGCTGGGCATCTACATATTGTCGCCACTGTTCCGCGAGATGGCGCAATAGTCGGCGCTTCGCGATACACACGGGGCCTATAGTCATATGTCAAGTATAGCTTGTTATAGCATAGCTTGAATAAATAATAAACATGCTTTAAATTCTTCAATGGAATCTTTTTTTTTAACACTTAAAAGCTGGTGCTTATTGATAAAGATAAAAAAATATATGACTTAAAAAAAATAGTTGCGAACGCTGCACATATTTTATTTTGACAAGTTGAGTTAGTTAATTTTTGGACTGGCGCGAAATCTTTTTTTATTTGTTGTATAATTATCTGAAATGTATTTGGCTCAATTTTCTTTTAAATTAAATAGATTATTAAATTCCTGCAGATAGGTAACATATTAGAAGTTAAGTGGTCGAGAATTTTTAAAACAGTAATCAGTCTATTTTATTCCAGCTGTGACGATTACATGGTAATCGTTATAATATCAAAGGTTTAAGACAAAACTGCATAATTTGCATTCACACTGCATAGCTAGGTTTATTCAATTTTCTTAGTCTACTATTCATTGACATAGATTTTAGGCATATCTATACAATATTGAATCTGAGGGTCACAAAATCATAGAATTTTTAGAGACTTTTAGGAAATTCCTTCATTATTCATTTAACTTATGTACGGCAGTAAACTATTTAATACAACAGAGACTAACTGTGCAAAGGATAAAACAGTCCGAAAATACATATGGTGTACCTACACAAGCGCAAGCTGTATTTCCATATTGATAGTCCGATGGGACGGTAATCTGTTGATAGGTTCGACCAGGGCTCTGAACCTTGAACCGCATAATCTAGCAACTAGATCAAATAGGCAGTATATTGTCTTTACTGTACTATTATCGTTTTTTTTAAGCCTAAATAGCAGTGTTAACAGAGTTCTACTATGTTAACCTTAGATAGGGGATTAAAATCCTTTACCTATTAATTTTTAGTTGATTTGGAAAACCATGAACGAAAAAATCGTACGGAAATCTACACGTATATACAATATATTATGTATACGCATATTTATGTATATTTATTAACCCGGAAACTAAACTAAAGCGGAATAACGAACAGGCAGATTATTCTTTTACTTGTGATGCAACAATGTCATGTTGACAATAATATAACCTACGGTCTTCATAAAAACAGAGACAAAGATTAAATAACAAAAACATCATTTTATTCTGTGTTGATAATATTAAAACACGAAATACAATATTTACGATATTTGTAAATAATTACAGCTAAATTCTTAGATTAATTAATAATTATTTATTTACAAGGAATAGTTTATTAATAATACCGAAATTAGCCTGCCAAAAAATGTTGCACAAAATTATGTATATAATAATACAATGTGAAAATTAAGTAACACTACAAAAAAGCAGAAAGCCATAGCGGAAAATTAAAAAATGGAATGATGAGAAACTTAGGGACCAAGATTACATGCTTGATATCATCATTTAGAATATGCCAAGATTACTACATTTGAAATGCATAAGGTAATATTTTCTCTCTTGTAATAATGCTGATCCTGTCAGAAACAAACTTATTATTATTCCATTAAACCTCTATACAATCATTTAACTTTGTTGTTTCCATACTTTCATATAAATATTAAAAATAATTATATTTTCTAAAAAAAATATCTCAGTGATAATTATATAGAACATTTCCTCATTGAAATTAAATTTAAATTCAAAAGGACATAAAACAATCGTTAATTTTGTTGTCATTTGTTTAAATTAAAACATTTTTATTTATTACCACTAGCACCAAAAGTGCGGGAATTTAATTTTAGATCAATCGTTTGAGTCTGGTTTAAAATTCAGTTGTAAAATTTATTCTAAGCCGACTAATAACTGAAGTTAAATAAAATGTTGCCATTCTATAAACCTAGCATATAAAAGTGCAAGCTTGCCACAATATCACATTTACTGTGCAAATGTTTTACACATGAAATGACGTGTTTGATCTTAGTTAAATGATGTTTCAATACTGATAATTATTTTTTTTAATATTACTAATATTCAACAAAGAAGTTGTTACAATACAAGCCAAATTAATTGTAAAGTCTACATATTTTTTACTATTTTATGTCATTAATAATACAGGTGTTTGACTATTACTTCCTTGTATTTATTTAGCGTCCATTTTTATATATAATTTATTTTAATATCTAAAAATTACTAATCAGGTGACGTTACAATAGAAATTAACTAATTTTTGAATCGGTCACTGCGGCGGAGAGCGTGGTGGATGGTTGGATTCTTCGCAGGGAGAGTGGCGTTCTTCTTCTGTATTGTACTTATATTCTCTTTCTCCCGTTTGATGTTCAGAACCAGAAGGCGTTGTTCGTCCATCTTGATTTGTAGTAGCTTCTAGGGGAGCACCGGTTGATCCGAATGGCATCCCCTCAGTACTATAAGCAACATCACCCGTTCCTACATATTCTGAAGGTTGATAGCCGTAACTGTTTAAGCTGAAAAATAAATTATGTTTTATACAAATGTTAACAAATTCTCAATAGATTATTTGATATTAATAGATTACGGTGTAAGGGTCACCTGTCATGGTGAACGTAGACCCAACTTGTTACCAAACTTTCAACTTAGACTACTATCGTATTCAGTCCAAACAAGCTTACAGTTATAAGGAGTGAAGAACAACAACTTTTGTTAAAAATAGAAATAAAAATTAACTTGGTATTATATAAATAGACTGACTATAATTTTGATGTATAATATATGGTCGAGCTGAGATGGCCCAGTGGTTGGAACGCGTGCATCTTAACCAATGATTGCGAGTTCAAACCCAAGCAAGCACCACTATATATACGTATATGTGCTTAATTTGTGTTTATAATTCATCTCGTGCTCAGCGGTGAAGGAAAACATCGTGAGGAAACCTGCATGTGTCTAATTTCATCGAAATTCTGCCACATGTGCATTCCACCAACCCGCATTGGAACAGCGTAGTGGAATATGTTCCAAACCCTCTCCTTAATGAAAGAGGAGGCCTTATCCCAGCAGTGGGAAATTTAAAGGCTTTTACTTTACTATATGGTCAAGAAGCAATGTGATTTAGTTACCTATTGGGCCAGTAAGAAATGTCTTCGATCGTATGATGAGCGTAAGGCGCATACGCATGCTGGTAGTACGGAGAATGATGCTGTGCTGGGGCTTCGTATTGCAGAGGATACAGCGGGGCAGGTGCTGTTGCGGGTGAAGTAGTATTGGTTGGAGGTGCCGGCGCGTACTCAATAGGAGCGGGGTAGGCATGTGGCGGAGTGCGATATGGCGCTGGTGACGCATTTGGTTGAGGGGAACTATTTCCTTGAGGTGAGCTCCAGTAGCTGCTGCTACTTGCCCAAGTGTAGCTTCCACCACCATTAGCTGCGGCTGCTGTAGTTCGGTCCGAATTGCTGTAAGTGGCTAGAATAATAATGTATATATAATTATTATAATGATTATACTCAATTTTTATTATTTTACTCAATAATATTTTATGAATGTGCGACAATATTCTTTACTTTTAACTATAATAAATTAACATTGAAGATTTGATTGAAGAATTTCAACAAAAATTTCAACAAATAGTTTACAAAAATGTCAATAATTAATTATAGAGGGTCGTCTGGACGAAGTAATTTTAAATTTAACTTTTATTCCCATTTCCTAATAATATTAATCATATCATTTATATATATGTGTACTATAAGGAATATGTTAAACCAGTATAAGTAGTAAATTGTCTATTTGACCTCGACGCTGTGAAAGTCTACAGACGTCATGCCGGCTAACATTATTTGCATTAGGAACGTTATTCCCAATACATAATTAGAATAAATAGCCTGAAAGGATAATATCCATGAAGTCATTGCTAATAAAATATTGACAACAATAATGACTCTTTAGTTGATTGCACATCTTGGGAATGAGATGATCGTCTACCGGCTGTTTCACATAACAAAAATCTGTTTATTATTATTGTACATGAAAATAAAATAAAAAATAAAAATATATCCCGCTGAGTGTCTTTCACCGGTTTTTCTCAGGTTCGATGTGTTATATTCCGAACCGTTGATAGATTTTTGAGTATCGATAAGCAAGTATAATCACTTCTATATTAAATAAAGATTTTTGACTTTGACTGAATGAAATGGGTTTCTTACATGGTGGCGATAAAGTCCGAGGTCGTGATGGAGGCCGAGGTGGGTAGGGCGCCGGTCTTCTTGATGATGAGTTGCTATTTCCATATAGCGACTGTGATGTAACAAACCATCCACCGACTAAAAACAAAATAATTGATTTGATTATACCTAAACTTATAATTTAATTTAAAAAAAATATTGTGTCTTATTTATTCACATTAACAAATCTTCTATTTAGTTTGTAAAAACTTACACTGTGGGTATTGATGTGGTGAAGAACTTTGTTGCGGATAATGAGTTCCAACGAAATCTCTTTGATAATAACCTTCCGGTCTCTCTTTAGCATCCAAAAAAGCCTTGGCGAAAGGGTTATACTTTATTTTCAAAGACGTCACCTCTTCGTTCTGATAGGCGGTTACAGCTATGAATTGTGTCTCCGGGAATGGATATGTCATGATACGACGAAGATCGGTACCAACTTTCACTAAATGTACACGTGGTTCGTATTTGTGTAGAGAATTCAGCATTATCTAGAAATAAGATATGAAGTTAAAATTCGAAATATTTTAATTTCGATACATAATTCCAACGAGCAGAATTCTTTCTGCAATGAAAAATTGATTGCGCGCGAGGAATATTAGTGACTACATGCGGCCAACAATTTGACCACGTTCTGTAAAATTATATGAGATTGAAATTAAAATTGTTTTCAATATGGAGTAAACAAATTTAAACGAAAATCTAATTATACTTAATAGCTTTAAAACGAGATAGTCAAAGATATCCCCAACTCTAAACAAAATTGCCCCAATCCCCAACTCTGAGCAAAACAATGGATTAATATATGTTTCATTATTTTTTTAATAATTACCTTGGTAGTTTAGTTATAAATGTATTTAATAAGAAAAAAAAAAGATTTTCTCTTTTTTTAACCCATTTTCTTGGATTGTAATAAGTTTTTAATATAATTTTAAAGTTCACTTGGAATCAACACAAGAATTGGCCCTAAAACGAATGACTACCTATACCTATATACAAAAATTTATGAAAGTCGCAAGATGATAAATAAGTAATTTAATGTTACTCCAGTTTGTATAAAATGTTATTATAATGAAAATGAAACATTAAGATCCGTAAACATTGCGACGAAACAATAATTATTACAAATGATTGTGCGTACGGGTACCCGCTAAATAGTTGGTAAAGCTACAGATTTCACACCGAGCCGTCAACATATGGATCTGGATGTATCAGATGTTTGCTTTCATAATCATTCGCACCACATATAAGCGTGAGAAATAGCTTCTATGAAGTAGCGGTAGCCAAGAAACTGTAGCATTGTAACACCTTTGTGTAACAGGCTTTCTATTATCAAAAATTAGTATTCTGTCAGTTCTTGGTACTGTTAATTATGCTCTGTTTTAACTGATGAGATGAACACAAAGAGAAAAGCTCATTTGTAAATAAAGAAGCAACGGTAAGCAAATAAACTAAAATGAATGCAGTATTGATTTGTACGTGTAAGTAAACATTGATGGACATGTACTAGTACAAAAAACATTATCTGAAAACAAGTAAGGAACATGATAGAGTTCAGTGGATTATAGTCTCATAGTATATTACCTGTCCATTTCCATTAGTCTTGTTCGTAAGTTTAACCTTTGCAAAGGATATAGGTTCTTTCATCCAATGAGCACCGAAGTTCGGACTTTCCGGGTGTATATAAATAGCGTTAGACGGTGGAACTTCAGCTTTGCCTCCTGGTACCTTTAAAATATAATGTATTACTGAATTAAGAGAAATGTCATAAAGTTCAATAATTTGTAACAAACCCTCGAACGTCAAATATTTAGAATACATTTTAATGTCGTCTTAAATGTGTTTCTATACTCAACTATGATACTCGGGTCAATTGTAAAACCTGATTGTAAAGTATGAAACAGTTAGTTTGTAAACAAAATAGGCAAAAGACAAGTCATAAAAACAGATTTGTAGTTGTAAAGTGATCTTTACTCACCCATTCGCCGTTAACGTATTTCCAACGGTGCGTGTCAACTTGAACAAATTCAAGGAGAACAGTGTACATGGCCGTTGGGTCCAGCCCACTGGCAGTAACTTTTACTACTGGGAACATACGTCTGAAACAAACACAGTTTTTTACTTTCGGGCAAAACATAAGATACATTTTATGACATTGTACCCTTCAACACATTTTAATACTCTTTTATTTCGGGCCATATTATAGTTTATATAAAGTTTACTTAATATTGAAGTATTTGGATAGAAAAGTCACGATTTTTTTCATTCTAATTTTATTTCTTTTAATTTTCAAAGTAAAGGCATGAAGGCAAAGCTGAAAACCGGTGCTGTTTTCAACTCTCCTGTTTAGCTAGCAGTTTCACCATACCCATATGGTTTATTAGCTCTTTCATCTATACAAATATGCGTGACATTTAGATTGAATATTTTGGCGTGTAACTGAAGTAATGAAAAGTTTCTTTAATTTATTTTTCTTACAAATAATATAATTTTGTAACAAATATCTCTTCTATTTTAATAAAACAATATATTTTCCGCACACATTTAATTGGAATATGGCATATTGTATTAATCAATTTAAAAAAAGTTTGCTTTATAAAATCATCATGATACTTTGTAGTCAATGCATCTATAAATATTTGTTTTATGTTTTTATGTTTAGTGCGTGATGAGCATCAACATTCGCGAGTGCTAACAGGGTGCTGAGGGGCGGCCAGTTTTCAACTATTAACACTGTAGGTCTTGCTCATTAACGTAGGGCGTCTAAACGATACCGCCCGCGCCATGCTCTACCCTTGACGCACTAACTGTCTTGTTTTAAATAACTATTCCAAGCCTTTGTTCAGTTTATTATGCTATACATATACATCACACCAATGTTATAAAAATGTTTACTATACAGTTAATTTCTAATAAGAAAATTAGTGTATTCACCTAACAACAAACGGTAAATATGGAATACAATTATTCAATATGGAGCTTATATATTTTTTATTAAATTTATTTATTAGGTATAAACAAAGTTGAATGTTTCAAAATCTCTGAAACCCCATAAAAAATATATAATACTTTGTAATACTAGACGAGCATTATTTTTATTAAAACGCGTATTTATTCAAAGACCTTTACCTTTAAATTGTCGTAAAAAGGAACATAATTAATCCCTACACATTCAAAACAACTTAATGCTTCATTTAAATATATAGTGATCATACCCAGGCTATAAACTGTATTGTGAGGCATATTGTTCATTTTTATTTCTTGCTCATTTGCTTCAATGTTGTTGCTCGTATTTAATTGTTGGTTGTTCTCGGAACAAAATAGTGAATGATTCATATTCCAGAAATTTATTAACCTTATCATTGATAATGTTAATAAAATCATTGTAACTTAATTAAACCATTATAAGTCGTATAAAAACGTTTATACCAGTAGATATTTATGTATATAATTAGTCGTATATATTGAGCACTGTTAAGCTTTCTTATAAAAACAAATGTGAATTACTTATATTAACATTTTTTTTATGTTGTAGGTTGGTGGACGAGCATATGGGCCACCTGATGGTAAGTGGTCACCGTCACCCATAGACAATGAAGCTGTTAGAAATATTAAGTATTCCTTACATCGTCAATGTGCCACCAACCTTGGAAACTAAGATGCTATGTCCCTTGTGCCTCTAGTTACACTGGCTCACTCACCCTTCAAACCAGAACACATCAATACTGAGTACTGTTATTTGGCGGTAAAATATGAGTGGGTGGTACCTACCCAGACGGGTGCACAAAGCCCTACCACCAAGTAACTTAACATTGTTTTGTATTTTTAGTTTAATTATTGCTCACCTTCCATTCTTAGTGACTATCATTTCATTGGTGAGTGTCTGAAAACGAACCCACAATTCCCGATCGTCAAGAGCAACATTTACTTCGCGCTCGCGACCTCCGCGCGAACTACCACCCCCGACAGTCGGCTCCACGGCACTCAGTATGTGTGACGCTGCCATATCCCAATCTGTAAAAGATATTTTAATAAATAAGGTTTGCTTTTATTACATTTACATTTTTAATATATCATATAAGTTTCTCAAGTATTTATTAATCAATTGCCAGTTCAATTAATTAATAAATACTTCAGTAATTTGGAGTTATTTTCTTTGGAGTGTATTAAAGAACTGTTATGGTTAAATGTATCAATTATTTTATAGTAATTACGACTGCATATAGATGGAAAGGTCATTTGAAGTACTAAATATATGTATAAAAATAGTATAATTAATTCGCTTTTAATATTTGTACATATAAAAATATTTATCGCTACATAAAAAGCTGTAAATTTGTACTTTTATTAATATTTTTAATTAATGGTTATGTAAGGAAATGTAGAGAACATATACACTGTTGTAGACGTAACTTTGAAAAATATATTTTAAATCGTAAAGTAAAATAATTATTTATCTAAACTAAATATCATATATATTTTAAATATGTAAATGAAGCATACAGTTGTAATAAAGTAGTTTTATTTATCCCAATATAGCGCATAATATGTTAGTCAACGGATTATGTAATAACGACGATATTTATAAGATTCAATGAAATTCTCGTTTAACATTTAATTTTCGTAATGTACCTACATTACGAAAATTTCAATAATATAGCTTAAATTACTGTATATTTCATTATTTCAAATATTGACTATTAATCTTAATGCACTTCTGCCTATGTTGTATTCACTGGCTTAATATATGTAGTGGATCTACTTGAGATATGGATCTATTACATATCCAAAAAAAAGTATATTTATTATTGGTCATTAAAAGCACCTTGTTGAAGTTCTTCTAATTTTTAAACGATCCGTAGTGCAGTATTCTTAGGAATTTCCTAGACTAGAGATTTTGTCGTGGAGAAGAATTAAAATTAAGAAATTGACAAGTCTAAGTTATGCGATAAGGATCTTTCAATCAACATTCATAAATTAAAATAATTTATAGAAAGTACATGAATAATTAAAGCATATTATTTAATCCAAGATTATATAGATGAGAAAAAAAAAACGTGGAGTTAATACTTGTTGACAGGCAAGATATATTATAATTTATAAACATATAAGAGTCTGTAACTAACATAATTTTGTATTTTAAACGTTGGAAAAGAGTAACTAATGATTTTCATGCCGATCCTTCTCGGTAGAATCTACATTCTGAATTAGTGTTACCCTCACTTAATATAGTTTTGTAAAATGACGATTCAAAACTGATTATAAAAGCCTACTTGAAAAAAGTAAATTCTAATTTTATTCTTCAAAACCCTTAACAAAATAATTTAGCAGTAATTTTTGTATCCCATCTCAAAAGACTGAATGGATAATTCCGAGCTACTTCGACATTAGCAGCTTATTGTCATTACACTTATATTTTGATCACCTTTATCAAATTATCATACAATTAAAAAACTCCTTATTTAAGTTTAACCAGATAAGTCATAATTGTAAATCATTTCTAAAAAAATCTAGAACTGTATTTGTTTATTTATTATTAAAATCATGGTCGTAAATTAGAAACCACGAAACTTATGTTCTTACTTAACCGATAGCTTTCGATTAACAAATGACGCAAGCAAATTACGCATCGTTGTAAATCGCCATTCCATTCGAAAAAATATTCTTGGTGGTAGGGCTTTGTGTGAGTCCGCATGGGTAGGTACCACCCACTCATCAGATATTCTACCGCTAAACAACAGTACGCAATATTGTTATGTTCCGGTTTGAAGGGTGAGTAAGCCAGTGTAACAAGGGACATAGCATCTTAGTTCCCAAGGTTGATGGCGCATTGACGATGTAAGGAACAGTTAATATTTCTTACAGCGTCATTGTCTATGAGTGATAGTGACCACTTACCATCAGGTGGCCCAAATGCTCGACCGCCAACCTATTCCATAAAAAAAATATATATAAAAGACGCGTTTCTTGTGCCTGTGGTTAACATAAAAATGCTAAGTATTGCTGTCTGGCGGTGGAATACTTAATGAGTGGTTGTTACCCATTTGAACAAACTTGCACAAACCTCTACCACAAGATAAAACCAAAATTTCTTGGCAATCCCCAACACCAGCCATTCTACTTCATTAAAAAATTATAACAATCCTTTCATTATGATACTGTCACCATGGTCGCTGTCCGTCTATGGGTAAATTTGCCTAACACATATGTATATAAAAAGCCTTATATCGGGATTCGTTCACTAGATGGAAAGTTTTTTGTAATGCATGGTATGTATAATATAGGTAGTATTAAATATAGCGATATTTCAATAGAAAATGGAAAAAACAAAACTGGAAACAGCCCTTGGTTTATATATTTTAGTATTATTAATAGTTTTCATAATGCAAGTCTACTCCACATACCTACTTATATCCACTTTAATTTTACTTCCTAAGTCCTGATAGCAATTTCACCCAAATTAAAAATGATATTTCCAATTTGACCAATGATATCGCGTTAATTTAATATTATCATTCTTTATTAGTTGAGTAAACCCCTCCCCTTTTGTTTGGAATAGTATATCAGTATATATTATAAATATGTAACATTTAAATTGTAACTAAGCATGTGTTTACTCTTTCATATTTTACTTTAGGTCCCAACTTTAAGGCAACTTTATTGTGACTTACTTTGTGCATTTCGATTTCAATTGTATATCTAAATATACATTTATAAAAGTTTTATAAAACCACCTTAAAAAGAATGTTGCAGAAGTAGTGAGTATCTTGGGTGTTATTTTATGAAAAGTTACAGATTTGAAGACACAATTTAATTTAAATCTATTACGGTACTGGACCAGTTAATTTTTCCCTCTTAAATTTTTTGTTCATTGTCATTGTCGTAAGTACAAATCACTTTCACCGTAATAACTTTCCAAGATATTACTATCTAGTAATATTCAAGTAGTCATCAACAATTATGTAACGAATATATACACCTATATAATATATGTTCGTACTTTCACGACTAACAGCAAAAAGGTGACGATTATAATTTACATGCGTTTTTGATTTAAAGGCGCATCATAAACAAACATTACAAATACACTTTTAACATATTATTACTGCAATTTACGTTATATTCAACATAGGCTTTGATAAAAGAATTTTCTTTACCTAATGTACTTACAATATGTAGTTTCAATTTTGTCTACACATTTTTATGAAGTTATTATTCATTCATGTTATCGTGTGTGTGTTCAATGGCGATATATGTGTATAATTATTTTCCAATAATTAATATAGTTATAAAAAATAGTTTATGGTTTTGGTGAAGATCTATTTTTCAAAATAAATAGCAATTATAAAAATAAATAAATACTAAAGTTGTCAAAAAATAGTAAATCATTGATGTGAAAAGAACGACTCGTGACGCAGATGCCCCAGAAAACGTTTGAGGTACTGAGAGGATAAAGAGAAGAAGAGAGAAAAAGTATTTACAAACTTATAAAAACCATATTTTTTTAAAAAAATATCTGTATTATCTATAAATAAACATATATATAAATAAAGTAATACACACATAAACACAAAAAATAATAATTCTAAAACCTATAATATTGTATAACGCGTTTAATAAAACATGATAATGAAGGTAAATTGCCAATTTAGTGTTTTCACTTTAATTTTTTTTTTCTTTATAGCTGTCGCTGCAAAAAACTATGTTTAGTATGACTGCTCAAACCAGACGACAACATAATTTTATATAATCAGAATAATAATGAAAATGCTATTTGAAATCTCAAAGAGACACTAAAACGTACGTACTTTAAAAGGGAGATATCATACATGCCATTTACTCCTTAATTTTATGCATAGGTAACGCAACGATTTTATTTCTAAAAACTAAAAATTTCATAGAAATAAAAACGTTAGCGTTATAGCCAGGTCTGCTGTAAAATTTCGTTCCAAAATCATATTTTATATCATCACAAAACACTTAAAACTATTCAAAAGTGTAGTGTCACAGAAAAAGAGAATTATATAATATTTGTTTTATCAGCACAACTAAAAGCCCTTACACTAATAATTGAATTGATGAAATGCGTTGAATATCTATATACACCGCTTACGTGGAAATTTTAAAATTGAAGAAGACTTGAGAGAATTAATCAACAAGCTAATTTAGATCAATTAGTAAAAGCAACTAATTAGTGACTTGGCCTGCAAAACAACACCGTACAAACAAGAAAACATAGCTTCTTAACCTACAGATCATCGGTTTAGAGGGTGTAATAATAGAGTAAACATTGTTTAAAGATATAGTTAATTTATAATAAGCAAACTTCCCCTTCTGAGTTCTGCTGTGCCCTACAAGGCAATTCTGATAATTATTTATTTTAGAATAATAAAATACAAATTTATCTAGTAAGTCTAATTAAAATATAAAACTCAATATCAATACCAGAATAAACAGGTATCTCACCTGTACTTCTATAATCAAGCACAACTATAGTTAATATCTGTTAAAATAATTTAAATTAAATGTTAAATGTCTGAACTTCAATTTATTTACACACTAGTTACGAAGATAACTAGATAATACTTTAATACAATCAATTTCTACGAACGGAGCGACATTTGTTACAACAGTTTTATTTTATTTAATCAATTTTGAAAATATATAGCAATAAATTTTACCGAGAAAGTGCACAAGCATTAAATAGACATACGTATAATAAATGCAAAAGTTATATGACTGTCTATCTGTTGCTGTTTCACGATCACCAATGAATCGAATTTGATACAAAACAAGCCTTAACTCCAAGAAAAGGCAAACTTTCTATACCGAACACCTGAAGACTACAACTCTAATAAAGACGCTGGCGACAACTACAAGAAAATAAAAAAAACTAGCATCAAGAAATTGCCTTGGTGATTTATTCTTTAGGTCTCGTATTTTTTAGTCATCAATCACCTTTTATGAAGGAAAGCAAGTAACATTTAACAGCTAGGACATCAGAATCAAAGAATTCACCTTAGAGTACTGCCAAAATATATTTTTTAAAAAAAGTACTTTCCTGCTATACGTACTATGTTTTAAACTATTTGAATTTCTTTAACTTAACTTAATGTTTTTCAACTAGATGTGATGCATGTTATGTACCTATAGTATTTTGATTTAATGTACAATGCGGATGTATATTTTGTGAAACTATGTATGTACTCGTATTAATATGTATTTTCCGTTTTACATGTTAAGCATATTATGTTGCACGTGTACTACTTAAACGTATGTCTTAACGTTAGCTGATAACTTATTTTTATTTCAACTTTATAGAGAAAGATCAATAGAATGCTAAAAAGATGGACTTAGCCAGTGGCATGAAAGATAGACTTAGCTATGTGCAGTGCACCAGGGTCCAAAGTTGAAGATTGCCCCTTTAGATTTAGGGTCAAAAAACAAAGGCAGTCATTGCTTTTTATTCTTATTTTATTTCGCGAAGCTTCCTATTATGATTTACTGCATTCTTATATATCAATTTATGGGCTGATATAAGCGCGAATACACCTAGGTAGGTTACACTGAAACTATAGTTACGTATATAAAGTAAAAAATAAATAAATTGAAAACTGTGTTGAAACTATTATTCACGAATATTAAGTGAATAATAGTTTTAATAGTTATTAGAACTACCAATTTAAAACAAAAATCATAAAGGAAAAGGCCCTAGATACGGGCGCTAAGGATAATAGTTTGAAATTCGATATTATATGTGGTTCATTACTAAAAGTTTGTAGCGCAAATATAGTTACTCATTTATATTACCTTATTTGAACATATAAAAAAAAATCGTAACAGCAGTTGACTCATTGCCTGGATTATAGGTTTCCTGTCTGTCTATTATAAAGCGTCAATAGGGCAATGACATATGATCTAAATTCGATGCTGATCGTCGTCGTCCTCACTCCTAAAATTAGACTAAATTCTCCAAAATACTATTAAAATTATATATAAAAAAACATTTCGCGTTAAGTGATTACAAATCAACTACCAATCGTTTTAGGTTTCATATATTTTATAAATTAAGATATGAAAATATCTTGCCTATCTTAACATTCGTCAAAATGGTTACTGAAGCACATTACATGTAACCGTTTCGTCTAACTGAAACCATCACGAAATATTTATAGCAAATATGAGCTGAGATTTTATTGTACGTTCGGCTCACGATTCTCCTCTGTTTATTGTACTTATTATCGAAGACTAGTCGACGTAGTTCAATATTCAAGAATCGACCAAACTTAGATTTTGACAAAACATTGTTCTTATTTAAATGCAAATAAAGATATCCATAAGGAATCGTAAATAGTTATATAAATATTCAAAGTTTCAAAAACACCTACACTAATATTAAATAGAGGTAAAATTTGTTTGTTCGTTTGTATGTTTTCTTCGGAAGTAATGATCCAAATCAATTTTGTATGTGGTATAATTTTTTTATTAATAAATTAAACCCGAGCGAGTAGCTAGTAAAATTTCATAATATTTGTCAATGTCTAAATTAATAAGGGATACATGTCTATTTCACTTTTAATTTTACTGCATGATAAAAAAATAACGTTATAGATACGATATATTAAGTATATCGGTACATATGAAAAACTAAATCTTATTTTTTTTCATATATTTATTTATTAGTTGTATTTTTTCACAATTTGAATTATTATATGTAGGTATATATACATAATATTATTGTGCGTTTATACATATTGTTAATTTCTTCGTTTCAATTGTTCAATAAGTCATATACACAACATTGTATCGATTTTACTTGACAACTTAACATAATTACAGAAACATTGTAATTAACACGCGTTGTCAGATATTACAAAAGTTGCTTATTATCCTTTGTAGAATCGCAGGTTTACGTACGACAGCCTAATATAACCTATTGCTTAACGAAAAGAGAAATAAGTGCTTCTAAAAATGTATTTAATTTATTAAAAAAATATGCCAATATCATCTTGTGGTTAGAATACATCAATAAACACGGCACTGAATTTCTATGTGCTTTATTTTTTTTAAACTTCTAATCGGCGTCGAGGGAACATTTTCTGCGAAATCCTGGATTTGTTCGAAATCAAAAAAATCTACCGCATTTACATAGATGTATGTAGATGAAGCAGCATGGATTATATGAAACATATAGCATAGTGGAATAAGCTCAAACGCTCTCTGCAAAACGGGAGAAGCCCAGAGAGCTAAGAGGTAAGAACAGTGGTATATTTACGGGCGTGTAGTGGTATAATTATTGATTTTTTATATTATACCGCATTGAGATATTTTACATATAAAACAATGTGCTATTTTTTATTACGTAGTTGGACGGATAAATAGTCCACCTGATTGTAAGTGGTCATCACTGCCCTTAAACATTGCCACCATAATTAAACATTCCAATCAAACAGCGCCCATGCAATTTGTATATTTAAACTGCGTCCCTCACTCTTCAAACCAGAACATAAAAATACTAAGTATTGCTGCTTCGCGATATAATATGTGATGATTGGGTGGTTCCTGAACTCAGATGGGCTTGCTCAAAGCCCTAACACGCAAGTAATTTGCCTTAGCATAGTTTACCGAAACTTTGCTACCTTGCTTTTTTTCAACATTATAAAATTTAGGTGCATCAATCATTAAATATATGTATATGGCAAATTAAAAATTTTAATTTTTTGAACTAGCTTCTGCAGTATTGATAAATTTAAAAGGTTCACACTCTATTAATTTCACAGGTAATTAATTTATTCATATTTGCAAACAGATTTGATTACTCACTAACCGCTTTTTTAATTCTTTCGCAGTGTGTTAGGCCTTGTAGAAAATTATCAGTGCTCTATTTTATCTAACTCAAGTGGAATATAAAAAATGCATACCAGATGCGTTAATTCGTATATAGGAAATAAACTATTGACATATTTTTATAATCGAATAATTTAACAATAAACGACGATTTTACGAACTCCTGGATATATTACTTTATTGAATCAGAACACAGAATGATAATTCTGTAATGGCTAATTTACTTGTGAAATGACATTATTTTCATTGATAATTTAAATTGACACTGAACTTTAATGAACTTTAATTTCGGTATCTAAATATTAATTTAGTAATACACGATTTTTAGACAAATAATATTTTACAACATACATAGGTACATACAGAACGAATAATGATATAGAAATGTAGAGAGTTCTCTTAGACGAATGTAGCTCTTCATGCTTTTAAATTTGCATTCGGGTAAATAACTATATAAACATTTTATTTAAATCAATTTCTATTACATTTTTATACCGTCATGCTGAAACTAGCGTTAAGATACGAAAATAAAATATATTTAAAAATAGTTTATTTTAACTTATTAATAATGTATGTTATTATTATTATTATTATCGTATCTATATTATATTTATATATGATAGATACGATATGATGTAATAAATAAATCAAAAATCAAAAACGTTACATAAAATAAATATACATTTTGATTGGTTCGACTTGAAAATCGAAATAATGAATAGGGACAGAAAAATAAATGGATCAATATCATCATCATCAATATATTTAAGGAAACAATATCCTCTCATTAGTATACCATATACGAACTAAATGAAATCACTAAAAAAAAACCAACGTTTCACCAAATTTGAACATATGAATATGGATATCTATTACATACGCAACTTTTAACTTTCTTTTATACTGCTTAATGATTCCTTATCTCTTCCGACTTTATATTTATATTTCTTTTGTTTTACAGTTATATTCAGGAATCTATAAAGCTACATATCGTAACTCGACAACATTTAAGTTTTACACAACAAGAGAGGCAACGTTCGGTACTTATGTATAAAAGCAAAGTAATTACAGCACTAGCCAACTCAACTCCAACGTCATTATTCATCGTTTTACGACTCCATGAGGTATAAATATTAAAGTTGAGTCGTATAGATGAATTGCGAACATTTGCTTTTTAATGGTAAGGTTAAATATGCTGCTCGACTAGCTGTTAGCCCCGACTGCGTATCTGGCTCTGTGCGATGACCGCTACAATATATCCATAGAGCACCGTTAATAAATATTTATCGGTTTTTAATTACGTGTAATTACATCGATTCGTTATCGATGCCGACAGGGCCCTAACTCCAACCCTAATATAAGCTCACATCGATGGCCACAAGTGGAATGTCGCTTAATCGCTTTGCAGTGCCGTCGTTTTACTGATCCCTATAAAATATTAAAGATAACAACGAGTGGCTCTGAATGTTGCTTCGAAAGGTACACGGAGCCCGTGATTGAAAGTTTATGGCGGCCGCTTCGATAAATATAAGCGTTTTGTGTGGTGTCGACTCTTGAACAGCAATTGTTCACGAACTGTAGGGGTGTAGAGCTTTATGTTAGGAAAATTATTTACGTTATATTTTAACAATTACGACTTCGTACCTAATATTTAATGATAAACAAATGATGTGCATATGCAATTAACTTTTTACTGTTTCTGTTCGCGCTGAACCGCAGGCTAGCGTGGTTGCGTGGCGCGATGTGAGCTGCGAGGTGCTAATTATCAAATGCAAGACCGAACAGACCAAAATTGAAACCATTGAAACAATATAGCTCGTGTTGTCTTTTCCAATTTCAAAGTTTGCAGAACGGCTGCGTAATGAAGGCCGTGGAGGCTATGCAAATGGAATGATGCCGAAAACTCAAGTAAGTATTTTTAATGGTCTTGCGTCATCGACGTTTCAAACTTGAATTTTTATTATCACTTGGCATGTATACGACCGTCAGCCTTGATATGTAAATCAAACAATAGGCTAAAATCAAATAACGCAACACATGATCAATAAAGTTTGTCTCAACAAATAAATTGAAATTCTTATTGTTGACACAATAAGGTTATTGGTATGTCATAAACTGAAAAAAAACCTTTATTCTTCCTGATTGCTTACTATTAGACAAATACAATTGAAGGTATAATTAAATGAGACTATTAGTTGAAATTTAATTTGATTTATTGTAGTCTATTTTCAGTTTGTCACATTACACGCGCGTTGAAATCGTTTATACGAACTTTATTTAGTCGATGCGACAATCCTTTTTTTGTAACTGTATAACTATAAGTTGTAACTATTGTTAATTTTTAAAAGCGTAACATTTTATTATTTTGATAAATTTCAATCAACCAAGAGTCATCGATTGAGCGTGTAATTTTCCACATACTAAAGCGGACAACGCACGCCTATTATGCCTGCTGGTCAAGTTTATATCCCCAGAAATATTCAATGTAAATATTCAAATTCGGAAGCTGATAACCGCAATCAAACTTTTTTCGGGGATACATTTCAATTAAATTTTATTTCACAATTCCGAGGTTGTCATAAAACTTTAGAGTTTGACGAGTGAAGCCCATTGAGGAACTCCGAATTGATATTAATTCAAATAAGTCGGGTTAAAAAGTCAGGGTTTTATGTGTGTTATAAAAGTTTATTGGGGGGCTTTGTGGTGTGGCGGACGCGCCGATAGGCCTTCGTACCCGATGACGGAACTTGCCGCCGCAGCGCCCGCCTTTGTGCTGATCCTGCCGCTCTGCGCCCATATTGCGCCCGCGCATTCACTACTTTGTCACACCTACCATAGAGTAGTGTAATTTAAAACAATTATAAGCTCCTTTAATCTTTTTTACTTTTACACTAGCATATCACTTCTGTACAAATAACTTCATTGAATAAAGTAATGCATACATACAGCATTGTTTTTATGAATTCAGTGAAATTATCCTGGATAATTTGAAATGCAATATTTAGTTAACGAGATAAATTAATAATTTAATATTATTTTTTATCTGTATTAGAGATGTAAAAGCAAGGTTGATAATAATGGTATACGTAAATGTATAAAGAAATTATTTATTTCTAAATAACTGTATATTTATTATACATAACGAGTAATTAAAAGTAAATATAAGAAACAATTTTCTATTAGATTTTCTTTTCAAAAATCCTAATACAATAGTGTATAAGAAAGTACCTCAATTCTTAACCGCATGTCGAAAAATGGAGTATTCATTTTATGAATAACTTATAGTAGGTATTCGAATTATCAATTGTATGTCAAAAATGTGCAAAGATGTAACTCCAGTATTCGACTATAAAGATCACGAATCCGCAACATATGGCTAAATTTTCTCCTTAGAAGATTTGGAGTTAATTCGTAAGTCGGTGGAAACATATGTGGCAGAACATACACACATGCAGATTTCCTCATGATGTTTTTCTTTATTTTTTTTATGGTATAGGTTTGCGGACGAGCATATGGGCCACCTGATGGTAAGTGGTCACCATCGCCCATAGACAATAACGCTGTAAGAAATATAACTATTCCTTACATTGTCAATGTGCCACCAACCTTGGGAACTAAGTTGTTATGTCCCTTGTGCCTATAGTTACACTGGCTCACTCACCCTTCAGACCGGAACACAACAATACTGAGTACTGTTATGTGGCGGTAGAATAATAGATGAGTGGGTGGTACCTACCCAGACGGGCTTACACATAGCCCTACCACCAAGTAAAGTAAGTAAGTACCACCGAGTACAAGAAAAAATCAGCTGTGCTGGCCAGAGTTCAAACACATATTATCAGTTAAGATCCACCCGCTTTAACGAATCTCGGACTCGGGTATTATCAAGTACAAAAACTATAAAATTAATTAAATGTGATTAATCAAAGTTTTTCATACAATGCATTGCATATTTTTATAACTTTCAATAATAAAACTTATTAATAACTACATTTAAATAAGATTATACAAAATTGTTGCAGAAATCTCTGTATTTATTACTTTATAAGCTATAACAATGAAAATTTAATTAAATTAGCTATAAAATATAAAGCTGTTTTGTATTAGCCATAAAGCTGCATTTTGTAATATTTTATTTATTGTAGCGTATGGGTCATAGTAAAATTTTAAATATTATTTGCATTTCTTTTAAAACAAGTAATATTACCGTTAGTGACATAGTTAATGGGCGGGAACGAGACAGTCCGCTATGCTGAAAACTATATCATGGAACCGAATATATTATGTAAGTATATAAAGTTATAATGTGAGTTGTTCATTATTAATTATATCTATTCAATTTTTTAGAAATGCCTACACAGCATTAAATAAAATCCAATCTAACTTAATTTTTATATTAATGCAGTTAGGCTGGTATAAATATCACTGCTCTTCCGTCATAAGTATGTCGTTATAGTATGCCACGAAGGAAACTTGTAGAAATAAAAATAGAAAATGCAGGATACAAAAGGATATTTATAATTCAATTTTATTTCAGAAATCAATCAGATCAATCATCAATAAATAAAATTGGATAAATAATAGCTATCGACGGTGCTTTCGTGCTTATGTACGATGGTAGTATGTATTAAATATTTAAGAACTAACGACCCGCCCTTGCTTCACACGGGTGCAATACTGATACTAAATATACTCTATAGAATTTATTTATTTACATGTCAAATTGTCAGTGTTTCTTTGCTATATTATCTTTGTATTATATTCAAAAACATTCCTCTCAAATCACCCTATATATTAAATAAAACCACATCCAAATCCGTTGCGTAGTTTTAAAAATCTAAGCGTACACGAGGACAGACAACGGTAATCGACTTTGTTTTAAATTATGTAATGATAATGATTAGACTTGATACTAATTATGAAAGATTAATTTATGAGCTATTGTAGAGTATATGTATATATGTATTTTCAGTTGATTGAAATATAAAAAAACGAATTAACATTTTATTAAACGAAATTAATAACTCCAAATATAATTTGAAACATTAAGTTTATAATTTTATTTAATATAAGTAAATATATAATATACGATGCGTTTTTTTTTCTGGTACAGACGTCCGACGATTCATCCCTATATACCTAAGGAAAGGTATTTACAGTTACAGCACTGCAATATCTTATAATAATGTAAGGCAAGATAATAAGAAATGTAAATAACTAATAACTAACTCTAAGGTGAACACTTATCATTAAAAAGATACTGCTTATAATTTGAGTTACCTTTGGACTATTAAGAGAGTTTTCATTACGTCTATTTATTAGGTAAGTTGCGCAAGCGCATGTTTTTCTCTTAAGCTAAAATATATCATACCACAAGATAGTTTAACCTTTGAAAGACAAACGCTAATACTATCACTCACCTTTTATAAAAATTGTTATCCTTAATACGCACACTCAAATAAAAATAAAATTTGTATACATTTCAGTTCACTTCACTGCTGTGCACTTAGGTATTCTTTTTAATTATTTAATATATAGTATCTCTTTACAATATTCTCAATTATTAAGCAATTCTCAGCCGTGTTAAAAAAGTTAGTCGTCTATTTATCATAACACAAATCAGTGCTGACGTGCCAACTGCATGACCAACTACCACAAACTCGACCGCACTACACCTCATTAGCATGTACACAAAATAATATACCCACCGAGTCTTTAACTCCATCATGCAACTTTCATCCATGTATCATTCATATACATCATAAATTCCCATAACACTGGATAAGGTTTAGCTTGCATTAAACATACAATTTTGAATCTTATTACTATGTTGTAAAGGTTTCAAATTCGTTACGATTTTATGTAGAGTTGTGACCACTAACGTGTTACTTAAACTCCGCCTCCATCGTATTGACATAGAAAGTGATTGGTGGCGATCCGTAACCGCTTTTGTGACAATCCTGCGCAACATCGATGCGGTTAGTCAGCTAATAGACACTCAATAATTCAATAAAATTTGACTCTCAATTAACCAAATTCACCGTAGCGGAAAATTGGTTTTGGTTTAGGAGCATCTTGTCTTTATCATAATTAAGGCAAACTAAGTTAATTAATTTCATAGAGTCTTAATCTTAGTTTAATACCTGATTATTTATTAGGCTAAAAACATTTTGACATATTGTTGTTTTAATAAAACTAACCTTTTAAAAGCATGTATTCTTTTTTGATTATTAATATTAGTAATATAATTAATTGTTCGCATAGTTAGATACAATCTCTACACTAATAAAATGAACGGGAAATAATAGTGTCTCTCCGAATCATAGGTTTCAGTAACTAGGTTCATTTTTTAAGCACTTATAAAATGTTTTATTCAAACAAGAAGGTTAAACAAATTTAAATAATAAAAAAAATCTATATCGGAAGTTTTTTTTTATGTACAGAATTATTAATTTCGTTATTTAATAAAGTTTATGCTATATTTTAAACATTATTCTAATAAAATAGAAAAATATATTATAATAACTTGTGAGAAATATTTTTATCAATTCTTAAAATCTTATCTGTGTTGCATGAAATTTTCTTAAGTTTTTTTTAAACACTACAAATCAATGGAATTTTAGCTCCGATAAAAATTTCGTTATCTATCCTAACCTTGTCTTATCGACACTTGCTCTAATGAGCTTAAAAAGTTAAAACAATCTTCATATCACTATAAATGAATGGTTCTTCTTCATAATACAGGTAACGTAAATGATACGTTTAAACAATAAATACAAAACTTTTATGTACCAAATGGTACATAGACTGTAAGTTATTTATTTATCATTTTTACATTGACTTTAATACTTATTTTTTATTCATAGGTACCTAACTATGAAAATGATGCTACGCTCTCCCATCAAATTAGTACCGAACAGCTCTTTTATTATTGCGTTTCTACCGCCATACATATATTTTATTCGTAGGTAATCACTGTCACAAGAGACACTATATCTCGGATCCCGTGGTTGGTGGAATACCAGCGTCTACAGACGTAAGTGACCACATACGTATATTTACTATAAATCTGAAAATTATATTGTAACTACAAGACCCGGCCACGTATTACTGTGACTTAGTTAAACGTTGAATTATATTGTATACTAGATGTGCCCGCAACCGCGTTTGAATTTAACGAAAAAAAATTATTGTAGCCTAAGTTACTCCCTGTTAAATCAGTTATCTCTCAGTGAAAGGCCAGTCAAAATCGGCCAGCCGTTCCAGAGATCAATAACTCGGAACAAACAGACAGACAGACCGACAATAGTTGTAAAAAATGTTATTTTGGTATATGTACCGTGTATAGATACTTATATGCATTGAGTAAAAAAGGGTTATTTTAATATTACAAGCAGACACTACAATTTTATTATTTGTGTAGATCATATCTGCTTAGCCAAAAATCTTGTCTGAAACAAGTTGAATAAAATGGTACAAAAGTGTATGGTCTAATGAATCTGAAGTTTTTGCGAGATGCCCTTTAAGAAGACATCAAGACGATTTTTTATAGGTATGGACAGATTAAAGCACTTATTTATTAAACTTTAATAAATACAATTCATACTATATTTTCTTACGCCGAATATTCAATATATATGGATATATTATAAATATTTCTTAATTCTTATTAATCACGTGTCGTTTTAAAAATCAAAGAAATGGTATTCAAAGAAATTTTTATTTGTAATCATATTGAGTAAAAATTTTTAGAGATAACATTTGTAGAGATTTTTAATCATAAAAGTTGGTAAATATTTATATACTTATTATAGGAGGACCGTTTCGCAAAGAAAATATAAGTATAACAAAAATATAATTTAAGCGATAGTATTATATTATTTTATCATTTGATATTTTATTAATTATTTATTATTTGTTTATTTCACTGTTAACTATCAGTCAGTTTATTTTTATAGGTACATCATTTTTTTAAACATATAAGATATATATATATAGTGAGCTTTTGCAGACAGAGCTATTAAGAAATGTGTATAAGTTTGCTATGATTATGAAGATACTACTACAAATATTGTATTTATTATACAACAGAAAAATGTTGTTTCAATAGCGTTATTACCGAATTTTTAAATTTTATCCTTTAATAAGAAATACACTTTTCAAAGCGCACATAGTAGCACTAATATTTTTTTTAAATTCAATTCACCATATAAAAAAAAATGTATTAAAGATAAATATATGAACTAATTTATAATCTAGTTCTTAATTCTTTATAAAACTTAAACAGATAGCTTATAACATGGTTTTTCTTGGAACGTGTAATACCTCCCGAGGAGGGCCTAGCCAGCATTCCGACATACCAAACTCGCCTCACCCAGTTACGGTCTACCGGACGAGTGCTAATTGGAAAAGGAAACCTCAAACAACGAACGAGCTCAACGCTCTCCACAGAAACGTTTCATTTTTAAACACTCCGCCGTTATGGCCGATCGCAGTAGTTATTATACCTACCAACAAATGTATCTATACTTCTATGTAGGAAACACTTACCTACCGTCTCTAAACTTTAGAAGAAAAATATTCTTTTGGAAGTTATATTAATATTTGGAGGTTATGTATGTACAATTGTACATAGATTAAGATTATTCAACTTTTGCATCAATTCAAACAAATAATTCAACTTTATTAAAGCAACCACCCACCCATATTGGAGCAGCTTGATCGTTAAAGCTAGGTAAAGATATTATGATCTCTCCTCTTTTGGAGGTCCAGGTATCTCACATTAACAAGCTGTTAATTAACAATTACTTTATTACTGTTATTATTTTAATCTTAATTTACACTAAAATCAGCATTTCTCATGTGCTGGAGTACCTACCTACCTACAAAGGTAGATCCGTACAAATATACGATAAAGGACACATAAACAAGAACAATTGTTCTTTTGTACACAATTTTTATAATATTGAATAAAATATTTAAATCAATTTAAAGATCGTTTTAGGGTAATAATATAGTTTCCTCTACCAATACTTTTAAAAAGGTATTAATCAGGGAAAAAATGTAAAATCGCATTTTAATACATAAAATCATATTAATAAGATTCAGTTAATCTGTATCATAGTGACGTAGATGTGAACTTATTTTGACACCAGCTGTAAAGAAGTAAAGCGACGCACGCGTACGATATCTTCACGTAGCTAAACTCCAGTTCGACTTGTTTATTCGGAGCCCAGTGCTAACTCCGCCGTTTAAACACTACGTGCTAGCAGGCCATGAATTAACTTTTCATATAAATAAAATTCACGCTACTCTAACCTCCTGAAATTAACACCTTGGCGTAAATACTATTTAGTCTCGTTATCTTATGTCATATCGACCTGTACTAGGACTGGGGTAAGCTTATTTTGTACTTTGGAAAACCTTTCATAAACATACCTCATAGTTACATCTACCAGTGATATAGGTACCTATTCAGTTTATTTGAATAGAAACTAATATGTTCGAAGATATAACGTTACACAATCGTATCAGAAACAAGTATGTTATAATCACTTATTTTGTTTACTTTGATTGCTCAGTATGATCTGACGCAAAATTATGTTCTAAACGCTTTCGTCATAGTTTAAATCATGTCCGTCATATTAACGCTTTTATAATTTACTCGATACGATTAAGTTGACAAACTTTTCTCACTAACCTATACGAAACGTGTTGATACCGAAAATACCATATGTTATAAAAATTTATTGTCATTAGCGTTAGCATTAACAGTACGCTAAAGATAACAGTTCAAAAATTTTACGTGATGGAAAGTCAATATTTACAACTATTAATTTTAAAGCATTTGAACTGTTAATTTACAAGGAAAGTTTTATAACTATTCTGGTAAATTTGAGCAAAATATTTCTTTAAGTGTGTGTTTAATATTTAAAAAAAAAAACCCTGGTAAAATAAAAACAAATATCTTCCTAGTCTAATGTTTAAAATCTTTACCTAATAACTTAAATAACGATAAAGGAAAACTTTGAAAAGTTTGTTCCGTTGTTCGAAAACGATTTTAAATTGAAATAAGTGAAGCATTACTTTTATATTAACAGCTTACGATCATGCGTATCCAGCAAACACAAACAAACGGATATTCTTATCTTTCGCAGTAAGCGAACGTTTCTCTTACCGGGTCGGGTTTTCTGTTAGCTCTACCGACTGCCTACCTCTACGTTTCCGTGCGTAAACTTATAAACAACGTCTCGCCGCGTCTCCGCCATGCTCGTCCACTTTTGTGTTTAAACATGTGCTTAAACATAGTGACATGAAACGTGTTCGATAATTATTGGAAGGATCAATAACGCTACGCCAACTATTCGTGGTTAGCAAACAATCATGTTTTACGATTGTCGTCTCTCGGACTTGACTTGACGTTTCTATTTGAATCTTAAACTCAGTTTACTTTAAATACGCTTTCAAGAGTTTCAAGTCAAATGTTTACTCCGAGAACTTATGTACTTACTAACATTTTCAAGTGAACATGATTTTACTAATTTACAAAATAATAGATAAAGCTCGTCATTATTAATAACGGAATTCGAAAGCTATTTTAAGCTCAATGAGTGACTATTTTTTATAACTTGTTTTTATTTTCATAAAAGATCTGAAATGAAGAAATCAGACTTTTATTCATTTTTTTCATTCAAATGGAAATGTGACTGTATATGGCCATAATCATTTGACTTTTTTTTAATTTAATTAATTTGTAAGTTAAAGTACAATTTTTCTTTTTCGTTTAAAGTGTTGATTTAGAAAAAAAAACAATTAGGTACTTTAAATTTATTTTGTAGTTAACAAAGCGAATATCTCAAACAATAACTTTTGATTATTTTATGTTAAATAATATGCTAATGATGGTTTATTGAGTCTAGGCGGTGTATACAATAGCTCCTTCCGCAGTTTGCCCATCATAAAAATAGGATATTGCTAAAAATTCTTCGTGGGCGGCATTATGCAAATTGTTCTACCTGTAACCCTAGCAGTGTCCAACGCAAATACACCTTGTCCTGGCTGTCTCTGGTTTGCTTAGGTTTATGACGCGTGTGTAAAATATGATTAGTTCTCTGCTTTATAAAGGTGCCGAACAAGTCGTCCTAATAGACCAGCGGAAAACTAAAATTCTTATCTTTGTTGGTAAATACAAAATTTAAAAACATATAAAAATAAAATTTTCAATATGACCATACATTTATTTCTAATGATTTTTCCTAGTGTTACTAGATTCACTTTTATATTTGTTTACTTTAAAGAAAAGATTCTTTCGAGGAAAATACTTGAGAGAGTTAAGTGACCATAAACGCATTCAAAGAGATTAATGCAGGGTATGCAAAATGGAACATACAACAACAACAACAACAACAGCCTGTAAATTCCCACTGCTGGGCTAAAGGCCTCCTCTCCATTTGAGGAGAAGGTTTGGAACATATTCCACCACGCTGTTCCAATGCGGGTTGGTGGAATACACATGTGGCAGAATTTCTATGAAATTTGTCACATGCAGGTTTCCTCACGATGTCTTCCTTTATCGCTGAGCACGGGATGAATTATAAAGACAAATGGAATATATCGAATAGTAATTTAAAATTACGAAAATACAGCATTAAGCATCCCTCTATATATGTGGATATCTGAATACCTAAAGATAAAATAATATATCCATTTTTTTAAACTTTACACAGTAGAGAGCACAACAACAACAACAACAACAACAACAGCCTGTAAATTCCCACAGCTGGTCTAAAGGCCTCCTCTCCCTTTGAGGAGAAAGTTTGGAACAAATTCCACCACGCTGTTCCAATGCGGGTGAAATTTGTCACATGCAGGTTTCCTCACGATGTTTTCCTTCACCGCTGAGCACGAGATGAATTATAAAGACAAATTAAGCACATAAATCAGCGGTGCTTGCCTGGGTTTGAACCCGCAATCATCGGTTAAGATGCACGCGTTCTAACCTTTGGGCCATCTCGACTCTCGATATCGTAGAGAGCACATTACAACGCAATGTGTCACAGAGGAATATATGTTGCACAACGAGATATACAAGGTAAAATAGTGACCACTACAGGTATATACTTAGGTAAAACAATATTTGTGAATATACTGCTAATATTTATTTTTTGAAATTTGTTCCATTAATTTAAGTATAGAAGTAGTATTGGTCTGATTGTTCGTACTTTTTTGTTTTTTTAGTCAACTTAATTGGTTGTGGGGTGTATTTATACGTTAATGTGTTTAATACTACTGCGACTACGCATTAATTTACGACACCTTGGTATTTATTTAAAGAATATTTCTCTATTTACAATTTCTCTAATTATATGAACACAGCCTTTGGTCTTTTTCATTTTAATAATACATATTTTGAAACTACGCACACATTTGACCCATACAGTATTTCTGAATGTTAACAATGAACTTGATCTGAATTATTCCTAATAATTGTTACTTTTCCGTCGCGACTTCGCGCGAGCATTTAGCCCTATAACATATTTTTATTATAAGATAAAATCATTAAGCAGATATTACAAATAAACAAGCCAAGCGCAAGCTATGTGTGCATGTGCTGTTCTACTATTGTCAAAAGGTATGATTTGTTTGCTTATTCCTGAACTGCAACAAACTCTACTAATCTGATAACTATGTAACTTTGCCATAGTAAGTTGTAGTTCTAGCCTATGATGTTTATATGGGTCTAAGCAAAGCCAGAAATAACTGGCCTAACTTTATATATAGTATAAAATAACATTGAATGTGAGGTTATTGGCTTTACATTGCCAGACAAAAGGGTTGAGATGCTACGCTTCCTCCGCTACACCATTTACTACAATAGCTCATTGTTTTAATATCACAATTTCACACAGACACTGCTCACATCAATTTTCTGTGTTTTACAAATTATTATACTTATTCCTGACTCATACACTATTCGAACCAATAAAAGCTTCTGATTAGCTGTAGAATAACTTATATATAGCCAATCTAGATAACACAAAAGAGCAAGAGCGTCAAAGATGATGGACAATATTTAAAATAACTCATAAGAAAAATCTACATTGGTAGGCTGCGAAAGCCACGGTAATTTTCTTGATTGCTTATTTTATATAACTTTCAAAGTACTTACTCGTGCAGAATAAGGATGGATAGTTAATATACTTGGAACTTGAGTGAAACAAATTTATACCATAATTGTTACAATATTGAAACCCCTATTTCCGCTTAAAGTAAGACCTTCGATGAGGTATTGACTTTTAAATATGTTGATTTAATATATTGTTTTCGTTTTTTTCTGTGCCGATAAATTTTTGAGTCGCATTGAAATTCTACGTTTAAAATGGGTGTTCTACAAAGTTAAATTTTGGGTCCCTTTCAATTTCTAGTATTCCTTTCTATGTTAAAGGTATTTGTGATATAGTATTGTTTGCTAACCATACTTCACTTCATATTTAAAGTCGACAAGAAAAAAACTGACTATGACGATGTGTACGGTGCATTATCACAGATACACGATTGGTTAAAAGTAAATAATTTGGTTTTGAATGATCAAAAAACAAAATGTGTAGATTTTACCCTACCCAATATTAGAAGGCAAAATTATAATATATCTTTAAATGGTGGCCGTCTTGATGTAGCCGATACTATGCTATTCTTGGGAATAGAATTGGATTCCAGACTTCAGTGGAGTCCCTATTTATCATCCCTAACAGGAAGACTCAGCTCCGCAGCATACGCGGTTAGAAAAATTAGACAACTAACTGATATTGACACCGCTCGTTTGGTTAGTTTTGGTTATTTTCACAGTATTATGTCATACGAATCTGTCTTTATTTTACAAAAGAGAGCATCCGGTCTATTTATAATCTTGGAGCAATATATTTACAACAATATTATGTATACATTGATCACTTCGATAAAATTATTGATAATCATTATATATACAATAGAAGTAAGGATAAGCTTATAACGCCAAGTTTCCGACTCCGCAAAGTCAATAAATATTTCTTAGGGCAAGGTTTCCGTTTCTATAATAAAATTCCGCAGACATTTTTAACTTTGCCGTTTCGTAAATTCAAATCGTTTTTAAAAAATACATTGGTAAAAAAAGCATATTATTCGATACAAGATTTTGTAGATGATAAAAAAGCGTGGAATTAATACCTGTTGATTTCCAGGCAGGATACATTACATACATATAAAATTGTATTTAACTAATATAACTGTATTTTTTAAATGTTGCAAAAGAGTAACTACTTAGTTTCTTGCCGGTTCTTCTCGGTAGAATCTACTTTCCGAACCGGTGCAATCTACTAATCTACTTTCCGCGGTGGTAGCTTCACTTAATTGTTAAATGACGATTCAAAAGTGCTTGTAAAAGCCCACTTGAATAAAGTTTATTTTGATTTTTGGTTTAGATTTTGAATTAATGGGTAATTTCTTAAAAAAATTGCTGTAACTGACGTGCTTATTTTTTTAAACTGTTTATGGAATGATTTCTTGAAAATAATATAAATCATCTGAATGAAATAAGCTAACTTATTATCTCGATTTGACGCCATTTTAATAGAGATGGTAGATTTATTTTGTTTGTAACTTATTATTCATATTAATCGATCAGATCGAATAATCCCCGCATGTAAATATATTAATTAAGCATTTTTTTAATATTTTTTAATGTTGATATCATGAAAAGAAAAAGGGTAAAAAAGTAGGGTACTAATACTTTAAACGGCGTTGATTCACTTAAGCATTGCTTTCAGAAAAGCCTACACATATTTAAATAGAAAAACAGAAAGTATAGTAAAAAAAAGTCTGCAAAAACTTGAAGAAAAAGCTTCAACTATGTACAATATCTAATCATGTAATTTTAAGAAATACATCTATCAACACTGGCCCTGCCTTATAAGACACGTTAGCTATAACGTTACAGGCATATTTGTGTATATTTGTTATTATACGAAAATAAAATCTCACTGCTCTCAATATAACCCTGTGGTATTATGATTCAAAAGTGCTTTTATGAGCCTCCTTGAATAAAAAATGTTTTTATTAAATCATGAAGTGTTTATTTAAGAGTTCAGTGATGTTAAGTATTATTATTTATTATTATTATTTATTATTGTTATTTATTTATTTTTACTCATATAATATTACATTTTTAAATATAAAATACAAACATATGTATAAAATATATTTAAAAATATAAAATACAGAGGCCAACCAGTGGCGGGAACAGGGTCTAAGCCACCGGTGGTCAGGGCTCCAAAGAGAGGAACTTCCTCACAATACGCGTCGTGCCGAGGAGTACTGCCTTCTGCATCAGGCCCCTGACGCAGCTGCCTAACGAGAGCCTCTTAAGATGTTGGTCGAGGCTCTTTCGCTGAAACAACTATCGGCACAACAACTGCTGTATCCACATCCCACATGTCGACAACCTCGTGAGCTAAGTCAAGATATTTTATTTGTTTATCCTTCTCAGCTTTCACGAGATTCTCGTCATGAGGGATGGTGATGTCAACAACTATCGTGCGGCGCTCTGACCGATCTATCACCACTATATCAGGCTTGTTGGCGACAACAGTCCTGTCAGTGATTATAGATCGGTCCCAGTACAGTGTGATATGGCCATTCTCGAGAACTGGGTCGGGCACATACCTGTAGTATGGTAGCTCTGATACCACAAGACCGTATCGAAGTGCAAGTTGTTGATGGATAATCTTGGCCACTTGATTATGTCTGTGCAAATACTCTCCGTTAGCAAGACGAGAACAACCGGAAATAATTTGTCTAAGGGATTCGCCCGGAGTGTGACACGCCCGACATATGTCCACCGTGCCATCCCTCACAATATACTTCCGGTAATTGTTCGTCATAATAACTTCGTCCATAATCGCACAGACAAAACCTTCGGTTTCAACAAATAGGTTACCGAACCGTAGCCAAGATACGGACGTCATAAAGTCCACATCGGGTCCATGAAGGGCCCGATAGAAGCGTCCGTGTAACTCCTTGCTCTTCCATACCTCCTTGCGGTTCTCAGTACTTAGTACTACAGGTTTGCGCCAGTTCTCTTTGCCTAAGGAGAGCGGAGTTAGTCCCTTGTCCATTGTAACTACATCTCGGTGCATATCCAAGATTATTAATATATTATTATTAATAATATATTAATAATAATAATATATTATTATTTATTATTATATTATTGTTAATTATTAAGGGTAATATTATACACTGAAATAAAACATGAAATAAATATTAATGCGTATAATTTCTTTTATTAACATTGGAAAAAAATAAACTGTTTAAGTGAAAATTTGCATAATTGAATCGAGACTTCGCACACTACTCCCAAATGCTTCCAATCTGTAACAACCTGCCTTAAAGAGAAGAGCACAACACAACATTCTAAACATAACATACATTTTGCTTACAACATTTCAGAGTAGTGTGACAAGACCCTAACATATTAATCAAATAGATTATAATATTTAATCTTCTACAACCCTTTATTCACGTTCGAATTTATACAGTCTATAACATTAAACCCACTGCCTCATACCATGAAGCCCGAATTTAATTTCCAATTGTTAATCAGCAATAACTTGGAATATGATTACACTATGAAATTATCGGTATCTCCGAATAAACTTGACAACGTTCCCTAACCGAACCAAGTTTTAATATGTAATAGTCCATTTCAGGACTAATATCGAGTTTAATAGATTCGTATACGTCTTAATTTTTCTTTTAGGATCACGGATCTATTAAACCCCAATTGTGTTTTGAAATATATAAATACGTAATCGGTTTAAGGGACGTGTCAAGTCTTAAAAGGCAGTGAGTGATGTGCACAGTACATATATCTTTAAGGACGCAAGAGCTTGTGAGCGACATAACACTTGCCCGTAGGCTGCATGCGATCGCGATTAAATAATAACTACGATATTTTTTTAAGCCGTTTTAAACTGACTTTAAGTGGCCAGCAGCGAGGACTTATGTAGTAACAATAGATTTTTGATAATTTAATCATCAAATTATCTTTATTATCGACAACCATATTTATCATATCAAATCGTTCTAAATCGCATCATATGTGAAAGAAGCTTGTTTAAAGTCTCAAATAATATGCTCGCCTTTATAATGTTCTTAGATTTTCTTACAAATGGCAGCATTAAGATCGTCACGAATTGTTCCAGTTAAGTTGTCATCGATTTGATTTATTTATAATAAGCTTCTTTTTAATGGAATTTGATAATTAGTCAATCAATAGAGCATTACTTAAAACCTAACTCAATTATTTTGAATAATTTATTGTTATGCGCGTAGACAGTTAGTAGACACACCGACTTCTTTGTAACCGTGTAAATAGTTGGTTAACAGACGTTAAAATAAATATCAATATGTAAATACATAATCCCATTTTTAAAAATTAAATACAGCAAATATAGTGACAATATAACAAAAACTGTGTACATAAATAGTCGAGCTTGGCAATAAAAATAAAATATACCAATTAAATCAAATAAAACATCAGCTCCTTATCGATAACACACATCAATAAACCTTCCATTACTCCAAAATAAAGGCTAAACGCCTTCGACGCAAAACGAACAAATCTGTTTTATTTATAATATAATATTTTAGTATCACTATCTTCACAATTCCTTCACTAGCGGTGCCCTACCCGAACCCCTCGGGTGTACGAGTCGATACGATGAGACTGCCAAGCTAATATACTCTGTTTCGTTCAGTGGCGTAGCTAGGTGAGAAAGGGCCCCGGTATATAGAAAAAGAATCCGGCCCTCACCCCCTCTTTCCCATCCCTCTTTAACTAATAATTACCTTTTAAAATTATAGGAAATAAGAAATCTTGTGTGCAGGGTCGTGATTTTCTAGCTTCAGAAGCTTAAGGTTTAGTTTAGAGGCCCCTTGAACTCCGGGGCCCTGGTGCACTGCACCACCTGGCCCTACGATAACTACGCCACTGGTTTCGTTGCATTTATGCGTGAACGGTTTAACGATAATGTAACTCGAAGCCTACTGGGTCTCGGGACACTCGCCGAATCTCTTCGCCCCGGCGGCGACCTGCGGGCGGGCGGCGCGCTAGTCCCGCGACGACGTGTCCATGGGGCTGGCGGGCTGCATGGAGGGCGAGGAGGGCGCGTGGGGCGCGGGCGGCGCGGGGGGCGCGGCGAGCGCGGGGGGCGCGGGGGGAGGCTCCAGCGGCGCGCGAGGAGGCAGCAGGGCGCCGCCCGGCACCGCCGGCTTCACGAACCGCTCGCTCGCCCGTCTCGCCTGTCGGTTCCATCGAACGAGTATTAATAATTCAGATGCCCCGATTCTTGTCTATTATCCATTTTACACATTACCATTTTATTTGTATCTACACAATCGATGACATTCTTAATATATCTCGTTCAAAATGACTGCTTTGATAAGGATGTTCTACGCTACGTTCTAGGATGTTGTACTTGGCTTGCACAAAGCCCTACGGCTTTGTGCAAGCCCGTCTGGGTAGGTACCACCCACTCATCAGTTATTCTACCGCCAAACAACAGTACTCAGTATTGTTGTGTTCCGGCCTGAAGGGTGAGTGAGCCAGTGTAACTACAGGCACAAGGGACATAACATCTTAGTTCCCAAGGTTGGTGGCACATTGACGATGTAAGGAATAGTTAATAATTCTTACAGCGTTAAAGTCTATGGGCGATGGTGACCACTTACCATCAGGTGGCCCATATGCTCGTCCGCCAACCTATACCATAAAAAAAAAAAACGCGTGTGACGTACCTGCGAGTTGAAGTGCATCGCGGGGCGAGAGAGCGGCAGGCCGGGCGCGGGCAGCAGCGGCGACGCGTACGGCGACAGCGGCCGCGACCCGCCCGGGGACGACACGCTGCGCGACCGCGCCTGCGCGCACGGAACCATTAGAGTGCGCTCAATATGCACATGCAAATATAATATTTATGAAAATGTTTGTTAAAAATATATAAAAGAAGGCCCACTGCAAGGTTTATATTTGACATAGTTCTGTTTTTTAACAATAATTACGAATGAAAGTAATCGCATTTTTTGCAGTTAATTACATACAAGTTTTATACTTTTAATATACTTGTGGTCTATCCTATATGGAGTTCTTTAAAATAGACACAAAAATAAAAATATCGCATCTTCCCTATATCGACCACTACTGACGATTTACACATTTCATTCCAATATGTGTCACAGTTGTGTTACCAGCACTCAATATTGGCCATATTGAAGAAAAGTAATTGTCCGACTTTTTTCATTAACGAATTGTCATTTTATCATTAACGCTTAAATTGCCGAGGTATATAGAACAATCCGATTTCCTCGTCCGAGTTGGTACGTGAAATACTTGGGTTTCGCCACCTTTACTCTACAAGGCGCCAGTTTGGTTAAACAGACTGTCTGGCATCAATCCGTTGCAGGACTAGAATTCGTGTATGTCGCACTACATAGATCCTTCAAAGCGGTAAGCCCTAGTGCTCTTTTTACCAACGACATTCTGGTGGATATTAACGAAGGTATACTTCGAACTCAAAGCACACGGCACTCGAAATGTGAGAACACTGAAAGGCTTTTTTCTCTCGCTGGAAAAACGCATTACGCGCTTCCCCTAAGTGATGGAGAGTGGGGGGGGGGGGGTGTGGGACTCAACAGAGCACTGGACGCCAAGTGCGCCCAAGCACACCGGGTTTATCCACTAAAAAACCAGCAGTACTCTCTCCGTCTTTCGGCGGACGCCACGGGATCGCTTACGCATGCTACCGTGACGACACTGAAAGGCTCTAGAAATGTAGTGCGCAAACACGTTCAGTGAATTCGTGACTAATAACAAGATGTTTCTCTGCAAGCAATCTGGCTAAAAGTTATTCTGGCATACAAATTTGCAACTTGAGCAGCCCTTAGATAATGTTACCAGACATTAATATACGTTATCACTAAGAGTGGAAGCTACTGGCGATTCCAAGAGCAATTTAAGCTCTTAAGATAAAAACTTGATGCATGTGATGTGTTATCCAGTGGCAAAAAATCAAAGTGATAGCTTTTGCCGAAGTGATGTTAGATATCAAACATATTCGCGATAGTAACGGAGACCATTATGTGCAAACTTTTGTACCTAAGTATGTTGTGTTTCCAAAGGCAGCAATATTAGGTTTTTATGAGGTGGTCTGAGGGAACATTCGGACGAAATTTGAATGTCAGGTGTGACAAGTATTATAACGGAGAACATTAATACGGATATAATAATATGCGAAATATTGTATCTATATGCGAACTTGGACCTTTTATCTAAGACATTAAATACGCGATACGAATATTCGATACCTCGAGCTTCTTTATACTTAGTTCACTTTAATTTTCTTTTAAATATCCAAATAAAAATATTCTTTATTAAATAGGCTCGGATTGTGTAAGCATTAAATTAAATATAAACTTACGACCTATTCAGATTGTAAATTCTACCAAGAAGAACTGACGAGAAACTGATTAGTTACATTTTACACCACATAGTCAATTAGAACAATAAAATAATTAAATATATTCCTGTATTAAAATCAACGGATGCAGACGTTAAAAATTCACCAATAATAATTCAAAAGATGATAACTTAACAGATGTTGATATGGTGGTGATACTCTTAATGTAAATAATAATTTCGGTTGTAATTATTTGATTGTTCGCTTAGTATCGTAATACAAGCTCTCAGACATACCTATTTCTTTAAAATTTTAAAATAATGTGTGGACCAATGATATTCTAATAAACAAATATGTTATATCCATACTAAACAACAGAAAGTGTGCCGCGCCGGGGACCGTTTATTTTAGTTTATTTTTACATTTCGTAAAATGTAAAAAGGATAGCTTGATAAAAACAATAAGTATAACTAGATGTTTTAACTACGCAAAACGTATTACTACGTAATTATGATGTATTATAACGTATTACTACGTAATACAATTAAAGGCAAACGTCTCAATTAGGACGTTTTCTAGTCTTCACTTTTTGCGCGTTAATAACATATCTGTTTACTACAACATCATTGGTGTCGACTGTGGGACCTTTATATTCACAAAACTTGCTTACTAAAAACTGGCTGTACTCACACTCAGAGCCTCATTAAACTGTCTCTCCTCCTCCATCTCTAGTGAAGATTCGCTTTCAGAGAGATGTCTGCACAACGCTTCACGACGTTCCACCTGTCACACAAACAAGAAGCTGGTCAGAGTACATTTTAAATTTTTCATTAGACGGTTGAATTTTCTATTTATATTTTATAAGATTATAAGCACATTATTGACAACAGCATTTTCGATCATTATTTTCTAAAGGCAGCTTAAGAGATATTCATTTATATCTGTTGAATCAAAATGTATTGACAACTTAGTTCATAAATTTATTATCCATTGAATGAAACTGACTAATAATAATATGCAAAGCATAAGATTTATATGTTTACATATGCATGTCTATCTTTTCTTTTGTCTTTTTGTTTGTATGAAATTAATTGAATTGTATGTTATTATACAAAAACACGCCCAAACAGTAACCCCACAAAATGCCGACCAATAACAAAACTTTCGAAGACGTTAAAACAATTATTTCCAGTATCAGGTATCAATTAAACAAGTAACTGTTTCTCAACAATCATATCTACCTCCTGTTGCAACTTTCTGTGCAAGCGAATATTTTCTTCTCTGATATGTTTCTCTTCTAACACAAAACGTTGCATTTTCTCTTTATTTTCGTTTTGCGAGACCGCCAATTGATTCCTGAACATAAATATTAAATAAGTCTCCCTTCCATCACTCTAGTCTACAATTAAATATATTTCATGTTACCTTAATTTAACAACTTCTGACCTCAATGTTTGGATGTGATTACTTAAGTTAGATGCAGTATCACCATTACTGATGTCCCTGGCAAACACAACATAATCAATCATGGTCTGTTAATTTGTTTTAGATTAAATTTACATAAAAAAAACATATTAAATTTATAAGACTATATGCAGTGTAAACTCCTTATAACGATACTCCAGGGACTGAGCATTTTCTGTCGTTATAGAGAGTTTTCGTTATATGGAGTGAACAAAAAAAAAACAACCAAATCGATCGAATCGAAATCGAAATAGGTAAAATATGCTTATAAATTATTTTTTACACCAACCAACTTAGCAACAATTGGTGGTAATAAGTTTCGCCCACTTCATCATCCTCTTCATCTTAATTAAAAAAATACTGATTGTATTAGCAGCGAAAAATGCTAACTCCATGCTTCGAAGATTAGATATGATTGGGTGAGCAGGATAATAAATAGTTACTGTCTAAAATTATGAACATATTTCTTTGTAATAGAGAATGGCTGTATCGCTATAAAGAGTGTATCAATATGTGGGTTTTAATGCAAACCAACCAAGTCATGCTCACTTCTACTTTATAGAGAGTTTATCGTTATAAAGGATAACGTTATAAAAAGTTTACACTGTAATTGATTGCACCCTTTTAAAATAAGTAGGTGGATAGGAAAAATGGGCCACTTAATGGTAAGTAATCACCGCTAGAAAACACTCATAGAAGGCATCCCTGTAAAAAATAATAAACATTCCTAATTTCAATATCCCTCCAAACATGTAAACTATCCCTTGTGCCTGTAGCTACACTGACTCCTTAATCACAATTCTCAGCAGGACAAAGCAATACTAAGTATTGTTATTTAGCGGTAGAATAATTATGTACTAGCCATCTTTGTCTTTAGTAGGGCTTCAGTCATGCCAGTCTGGGTAGCAATGAACATAAACATAGACCTACATCAACAAACACCTACCACAATGTACAAGATTAATGTTTAGTTTATTTTAACCTACAACTTCACTAGAGGTTAACTGGCTTACATAAGCAAATTGCATAAATAAGGTGGATGAAAGAAAAGTCATTAATTTTGTAAATTATAAAGTCAAAAAAGTCACCTAGGGCTGGCTGGGTCCGAAACTGGTTGGTCCAATCTAATCTGTAGGGATCTTTTTTCAGCTTCTAGTTTATCCATTCTCTTCCAAAGCCTATTTACCAATGCCTCCTGCTCTTGTTCTAATGTGTTTTCTAATTCCACCTGTATTTAATAATTATTTTACTATATGTTATTTCTATGGTTAAACAAAATATATCATAATTATAAATTTAATGTATAATGAACATACCTTCTCTCTACGAAGTCTTTCTAAATTAGTTTGCTTTGCAAGTGTCTCTGCTTCTAATTTTTCTATTTTCCGCATTAGTTTATTTACGAGGCACTCCTGTTCCTGCTCTAATGTCTGCTCCAGGCGGCATTTTTCTTGACGTAACTGTCGAAAACATGATATAAAAACTTTAAGAAATATAATTCTTTATAATATTGATAAACAACTACCAGAATAACTTTTATTTACTTGACAAGTTACCATTCGCGTCTTTGCACGCCTATTTGAGTGCGTTAATTAAGTCGATCAGTAGAATGATGCAGAAATGTTAGCGTTATTGCTAATCCTAACACCTGTATTATTGCATGTCCAATAATAGTTGAGACTAAAGATTAAAATTCTTGAAAACAATATTAAAAGTGAAACTAAAGTACTCATTTGGAACAATGGCTGTTGTTATATTTGGAACATGCAGTTCAATATTTTCGAATTCTCATTAGCAACACTATAACTATTCCAGTTTTGTTACAGATGTTCAAGTGACACACTAGACACCTATCAAATGAAAACATGGTATTAAATAATAGGCTATTTGACTGGTTTTTAAAATCCATTTTATATTATTAAGTAGAAGTTAAGGAACCCAGTAAAAGTTGTGTTTTTTGTGTCTAGTACATACTTACTGAAAAATATCATTAAAAATTCCATATTTAAATAGCGCGCAAAAACGCTACTTGGACAATATGGCGCTGCAATGGGGTTAGTGACGTCACTTTCCTGTATTTTAATCAGTGGTACATATGGTAGAAAAGCAAAGTTTACAAGAAAGTGATCTTCATCATAAGCCCGGCCAATCAGGAGCGTTTTGTGTCACGTGACAAATGTTTGAAAAAATACATTTCTATTGATGGATTTTTTAATAAATTAAGTATTATTTTCAACTTTCATTAGTAAATAACCTTTTTTAAACTCATAATATACACTGATTACAATAATTCACAATTTATTTTTTGCATTGTCAAATAGCCTATTAAATAATTGTTTATGAATAATGGTGATAATATGTGTTTAATGTTTATTAAAATGTTAATCTTACTTGATTCAATTTTCGGGAGAGGTCATTAGTCAGACATTCCTCTTCCCTTTCATAGTGATGTGCAAGTGTTTCCTTTTCCTTTTTTAGTGCTTGGATTTTTTTCAGCAATGTATTAGAAATATATTCTTCTTCCTGTTCTGCTTTCGCTTGCTATAATTTGAAATGTTTTTCTTTAAATTTAATGTAAAAAAAAAATTATACACAAAAGCACATTTTTTTTTTATAGATTACAATAGAGCTAAATTTTTAAAATGTGTCAGTTATTATTATTAGTACTGCTTAATCAATTGCCTTCTCAAAATAAAATTAAAAAATAGTAATGTCTCACAATTGACACTGAAGCTTGGCGCAATGCACGATTTTCCTCTTGTAGAGCCTTAACTCTCAGCTTATAAGTGTCAAGCTCCACTTTTAATACTCTGTAAAATATAATTTTAAAATTAATAAAAAAATTATTTACTTAAGTAAAAAAGCTTGAGCCCAAAATTAACCAACAAAAAAAATCTTAAATTTTAATTTAATAACTTTAATGAACTTTAAAGTTACAATTAATGTAATATATTTGGTATGAATATCTACAATAAGTGATTCAAGCTTTTTTATCATCTAAATAGTTATTAATGTAATAAAATTGTTTCATTTGAGTATTACACTTAGATTTTAGCCCTTGACATTTATTATAAAATACAAATCAGTGAAATTTTGTCATAGAATCAATCAACCTGCCTATAGAAGAATATATGGAGTGTACATTTGACTAGTCAATGTTATAGGTAATATAAATACTTTTATAATACAACAGTGACTGGTTCAAATGGGAATTAATTATTCTAAAATATAATTTATTAATAATATAACACACCTAATGGTGACAATAAATATATGTATATACTATGAATTTAAGATATTTGCAATGGCTCTTTTAGATTTTATGGGAAAAAGTATGTTTGTTTAACTAGTTGTTGTTGCACTTGTTCGCTCATGTTTCAGGGGTTAATCTTTGGGTGTTCAGTAAAAAATAGTGTATGTCCTTCCATGTGATTAAAGGTTGCTTCATACCAAATTTCAGAAAATTTCCATCTATTATTTCACAGTGAAAGACAGTTACTTTTGTATTTATTGTATAAATTTGATTAATGGCAATTGCTGTTTATCCTTCACAAAAACATTAACTATTATATCCCATTCATTTTTCTTTAGCTTCCAATTTAAATCTACATATAAATAGACTCAGCCCAAATACACAATGTTTTGAAAGCCTAAAGAGTATTATTTAACATATTCTAGAAATATTTATTATACATTGCTTTGTTACACTTATTTGTGCACCTATACTGCCCTACCAGATATATTGGACTATATTAAAAATAAGTGCTATCTAAAAATAATAACATAATTATAACAATTAGAGCACTGTTTTAATAATAACAGTAATTATAAATTGTGCAATACAAATATGTTTATTTAATATTATTGAATTGGCCTATCTATTAAATATTAAATTTAATTTTCACTAATGATGAACAATCCATAGTCCATACTAGCAACATCATTTATCAAGTAATGATTTTTTAATATGTATTTTGTGATGCTGTAATAAACATATTTTTAAACAATCTTTACTTTATTAACTGTAACTTTAACACTGATTATCATATTTTTACTTCAGCAATTATATTTCTAATACCATAGTTTTTGTGGCTATGTAAAATTTATATTACAATGCAGTAAAATGATCAAATATGCAAAAGTATTAAAAGTATAAAGAATTGGCAATGTAGAAAATTGATAAATGTCTAAAATATCTGCAATCATTTGTTAGGCATTCTATTTCTTCTATTCATCTTTATTCAATATTATGTAATATTTACTTTGAATATAAAATAAAGCTCTAAATACAACACATTCATAAACTGTACAAATGAATGTAGGAATGAGCATTAAACCTATTGGAATATTATATTTCATATTTTTAGTAAAGCGAAAGTTATATTTTCGAATTATATTTAATATTAATAATGGACACCTGTTTTGTTGTTGCAGTGATTCAATCCTTTTCTGTAATTGATCTCGGGAAACAGTACTCGGAGGCAGCATTGCTCCGCCATCGAGAGAGCTCGAATCACTTTCCGAAGCTGAATCCCCCATTTTGTTTCCTAAAAATGTATCTTTTCTAATCGAATGTTATTAAACCAATAAGAATTTTAAAAAAGGATGCTAAATACCTGGAGAAATCACGGAATCATCCATTTGCACAAATTGTAAGGGTGAGGACAGCTACAAAATGTCATCAAATAATTTGAAGAATAGAAAATTTACGATTTGTATAAATTTCATGAAAACTGCTATGCTACAACTATTAATGCAGTATATATTTCTGAATCTTACATGAAAAATAAAAATAATGTAACAGTTTTGCAAAGAAACATCAAATCTCGAATTTAAAAACGTCTCAGAAATTCGCAATCATTCTTTACTCCAGAAAGTCAGACAGTATGTCACAGATAAAAGAGAAAATGGAACTAAATTCACAACAGATTATGATAAAACGTATGACAGTAGTCAGTTTGTTATAGTAATTGTTTTGAATAGGTATATTTAGTCTGCATAACAGCACAGATTATGTATTCGTAAAACAAATTGTTTAAAAATGATATTCGGTGAAAACTATACATAATTTTTTGGAATTTTAATAATCGATATTTTGTACCGTGAGGGGACTTAAAACGTACTCCAATGAATTTAATATTTCAACTTGGTCAAGTCGCATCCGAAAAATAGAAAAAATACATTTTTTTTTAATTTGTGTATTAATATTAATATTGCCTCTTCTCTATTGCGAAGTTGGGTTATATGTTTCGTATATCCCGACTCACAAAAATATTAATGAGCATACGCGAAAATTAATGAGCATTTATCACAAAGTACCTGCTTGGCTTTAAATATATATCTATGTGCCTTTCAATTACAATCAATGTTTACTGACGAAAATTTGATAGTCAAGAAGTTTAGTTATGTTAGATAAATATATGTACTTTATGACAATGTTTAATATAAATTGAACACGAACACCCCAGACCACACTGAGCCAATACACAATTTTCGAGATTATTTTTGGTATATTTTAGTTTTTAAGTAATTTGTCCAACAAGTTTTCGTATAACATTGCTCGCGTTGTATTTCACGCAACCTGATCGATTGTAAAATTACTAAATAACCTTAAATAATATGGAATATATGTTAATTGTTGACATTTTAACCTTAGTTAATGTTTTGAAATGTAAAAGTTGTAAAGTAAAAATACAATTTTTTCTATTAATCATATAAGATTTTCCTTTTATAAATAAACACACGATTCTAATAAAAGGATTATACAGTAAACATTTTCAATTAATATTCATTTATGTTTAAGGACTTAAAGTTGTGTAGATGATTGTATTAATATTCTTATAAAATAAAAACAATGGTTACTTTTGTATAAAGCAAGCAATATTTATTTTTAAATCTTAAAACGATCATAAGGCAACACTACAGATATTTAAAAAAAAATATATTTGTAAAAAAGTGACACACACGCCATAATGTAAATTGCTTCTAGATTTGGCGTTTGAGTTAAAAATTTTGCATTTTGATGCTAAAAGTTACTCCTTTCTGTATATATATGGCATTTAAAATGTCCTTAGTAAATATTGGTAAGGAGTGGTTTTAAAATTTTTGATTTACCTACTGAAAACCATCATGTTAGAGAGAATTTAGGTTCGACTAAAGGGATCGAAGCCATTTCGTTTCGTTCCTCTAAACGATTTCAGATCTATTTTTTTCGTGTTATTTCAACGTATGAAATAGATAGAAATATGCTGTATAGTTTGTGAAATATTTAGTGATTGTGAAGTGATTGTTAATGTCGTCGCCATAGTTGAGGCAATCGCTTTATCCACGAAGTCACTGCTGTTGTTGTACGTATTTCTCAGGGTGTACAAGATGTATGAAATAGCTGTCAACGAATCAGTTGATCGTCAAAACTTTTAACTTTACTATTATGTAGGTAACGAACATACACATTTAGTTTTACGTGGATAATTAATTTTGCTTTAATAAACACATTTTGTAAATACGATTTGTCAGAAATAAATAACAATTGATTGTTTTATTTAGGAGCATTCGATTTAATATTTTCAATAAATATGTTCAATTAAAATTGTTTCAAACTAAATTATTAAGTAAAATAACATTTCAGGCAATGAATTATTTATAAAGCTAAAAGCATTACAAAGCAAATAAAAATAATATATATGTTAAATAATTAATTGGTTATGTTTTGTATTAGGCTAATTCCTTGCAATGGCTCAATACTACCAAATAGTTGGGCAAGGACATTCATTGACACTTGAGGATTTGCAAAGATATTGCCCAAATTTAATATGTTCCGATGGAATAATAGTAAATCAAGATGATCAACAATATCCACAACAGCAGGTTCGTTTAATTGACTAAAAATCTCATACAAAAGGGGATTTTTTTGTCATGTATACTTTTTTAACAGCAAGAGCTATATATTTCATATTTTTTTATTTTTATTTTAGGTGGTAGTACAACAAACAGATCAACCAAATGATATAATTGTTAGTGAGTCTGTACAACCACAATTACTAGTTGGAGATGGCTTACAATATCAGCAACAATACATTATCCGTCATGATCCGCCATCTCAAGCTCCACGTACAGATTTCCAACAACAACAACAGCAGCAGCAACAACAGCAACAACAACAGCAACAGCAACAACAGCAACATCAACAACAAGCCTTACACAGACATCAGGTAATATTTAAAAGCTCAAAACCATTAATTGTAGTTTTGTTATTTCAGAAATCATTAATTATTGTAATGTCATATCAGACTGGTAATTATCATGACATTAAAATAGATACTTGTATGGTAAAAATCATACTTCTACTGGTCAACATGTTAAACCACCACATATGCATTATTTTTATAAACACTTTATTTGTAGGTTTACTACACATCTGATTTACCTATGGATGCACAGGTTGTCTTGCAACAGGCTCAACAGATCATTGATGCTTCACAGCGGCCCCAACATGTATGTCTGTTAATTAGATAAATGTTTAGCATTGATATTAACTTCTAATATCACATGTGCACGTGAGGCTATACTAAATATCTAGATATTTTTATTAAAACAACAAAGCATGAAAAAACATTAGTTTATAAATTTTCATAATCTTTTACATGGTTGTTTATAATTGGTTTTATTTATATCTAATAAAGAAGGTGAAAGTTTTTGCTCCATTTTTCAATTCCATATGAATTATTAATGCAAAAATATTTTAATGGTCTATTGAGCTTAAGGACTGAATTGTTAACAATAACATTAAGTCATAGAATGTATTTTTTTTTAGTATACCAAAGAATACATTATTTTTACATCTATGACAAGCTCAACTCTCATACCTTTTTTATTTATAGACAAACATATTTTTTTTTTGTTAACAAGCAGGTAAAAGATATAATACCAATGGATAAACATGTTATTTCACTTAATGACATTCAATTATGATCAGTATTTATGTATCCTTACATGTTTAAGTGAGATTGCTGCAATTTTACTCTAACATTCATCTATATCTGTAGTCATCAGTTGCTCATATTTTGTGAGTTTGATCCCTTATGAGATTCATGCACATATTTGTACATCTTTCTCAGGCCTCCATAGAATATTTATATTCTTAATAACATTTCTAATTTTCTTCTTCCTTCATAATAAATATGACATTAATTCTTCTATTCTCTATTCCATTTCAGTGTGGTTAAAGTAAATAAACCTTATATTTTCATATTCCACCTGATTCACTAATAGCTCTGCTATTTAATGTCATTCTTCATACTCGATCAGTAACATTTTATGTAATCAATGGCAAACTTGTTTACTTGTGTTTATTTCACATATTGTTGGAATAGGCTTTATGACATAATATCTTCTATGATAATAATCTTTCAACTCTCATAACATTTATTAATAAACAAATTATTAACATTGATCTAAGCAAATTGCACTTGTTATTCAAATTTTATGTAAATGGTGGTAACCATTTCAGAATATAGATTAGATCATCATTTTCTTGAGTAAAATTATAAAATTTAACAGGAAATTAACTAATACTATCTCCATGCTTTTTAATCTTCTGTACAAAACTATTTTGAGTATTTTGCCTTATTTTTTTTTTAACATAAGTTATGAATGAATGATGTTATGAATTGGCAATTTTAATAACTCCTACATAAAGCATATACTTAAAATTTTATTTCATAGTTTCTCTGGAAATTTAAATGAAATAAAAAGTTATATCAATATTTCAATGAAGGCATCTAAAATAAACATATTATTTCTTATAAAATTGTAGATGAATCAGCTGAAAAGTTTAGCTAGCAGCTAAATAGAGACACACACTAAAATTACAGTCAAATGAGAAGATATAATCTAAAAATACTTAAAATTCAATACAATCACATTTTTCAGTTTATACATATCAATTATAACTATGGACAATATATTTTCAAAAAAGTTTTTATTTAAACATAACTATTGTTGTTACTACTAAAATTTTTGCTGAATATTGTATTTAATAAGATTATTGTTTTTACTTGTAAGCTTTATTTATATACCCCATACATTAACTATTTTTTAACAATATTTTAGGTATATTTTGCTTTAGAATATTTGATTAATAAAGTGATACTTTTTAAATAGTATACTAATAGTAGCTGTAAAAAAGTCACTGCTTTAGCGAAATTTTGTTAAAAATGTATACAAATTTACTAATTATATTTTTTGTAATATAATTTACAAGACTATCTAAATGGAATTGGGTATATATGTATTTCATTCTTTTTTTCATTGTTAATTGGACTACTTTAAATAATGTTTTATTATAGTTTAATTTAATTTTAGAGATACCTGTACATATTATCTTTTTTCCTTTATTCTTTAGCATGATTTAAATAATAAGAAAATCTTCATGCATTTTGATTTTTATTGTATAAACTTCTGACTTTCATATATATACTGTATGATTGACTTTTATACAGAATATATGTGAAAGAAGGTTTTTGTTGTTCACATTTACAAGGTTGCAGAGGTCAAAAGTCAATTCCTTTGTATAACAATTGTAACCTGTGTTAGATTTGGGTTATACTGTAAATAAACATATTGAACATGCCTATATAATGTGGAAGATAGTTTCAATACATATATAAATATATATATTGATTAAACTAGACATGCTATTAATAATTTAACCATCAATTAAAGTTTAATCTATTTGTTATGATGATATAATATTTGATAATTATTTTTAGTTAATTTTAGTCTTTTTATTTCTACAAATGATTCTATTCTGCCCATGTAAAATAAAATGTTTTGTTATTAAACTCTAAGTATTTTATTGTAATTCTAAAATGTGTGTTTTGTTTCGATAGTTGGTGAGTCCTGCGCATGTTTTATCTCAACCCACTGTCATTCATCCTGCGCAACAACCCCCACCTCAGCCACCACCTCCACAGCCACCAGCCCAACATGGACCACCACAAACTGTTAGTTATTTCATTGGGTTTCCATACAATACTTCTCAACTGTATTCATAACTTACATTTTTATATATAATATAAAATATACATCGGCAAACTGAATCAAATTTATAGGAGATTTGACATCAAGTGTTGTTTTTTTTTAATATATTTTTATATTTGTATGTATGTATTATTATATGAAACTCAAGAGATGTTAATTTTTTTTTTAAACATGCTTGCCACAGTTGGTATAACCTGTCCTATTTGTAAAATTACCTTACTAATTATAAGAGTGTGCCCCCAATTTATTTTCAAATATTTAAGCTGATAAAAGTTTTTCTGAAAAATTAGTCATATCAGTTTGTATTCATGGTATTTGTTTCAGGTTTTTTTAAAATATTATTAAAAAATATAATTTAAAATTTTTCTATTGCTGATATTTTCTGCTTTTCTAAATTTTAATATTTTTCTCAAATATTCGTTGATTTTTAAAGTTATTAAGTGCAATCATAATAAAAAAAATATGTGTTAATATAAGTATTTTTTTTATTTAATCATCTTTTATAAATACAAAGAAGTGTCTATTCAATATTTTCACAATAAAAATATTCTGATTTTTCAGCCCCCACAACAACTTATGCAACATCTACAACAACAACATCAACAACAAATTCACCTGCAGCAGCTTCAACAACAGCAGCAGCAGCAGCAACAACTTCAACATCAATTACAACAGCAACAACATCAACAGCACCTACAGTCTCAACAGATACAACCACAACAAATACAACATCAAATTGTGATGCATGCAGCTTATGTTAATCAAACTGTAAGATTATTAATACATTTTAATATTTAAATTACGTTTTAAGTTAAACCTTAACCTAACATAGTGTTTCTGTTGTTCGAAATTTTAAAACGTGATTTTCTCTAGGGTTTTTTTTTTTCTGAAGTCAGTTCTAATTTTGTTATATAAATATATTTTTTTTTTATGGTATAGGTTGGCGGACGAGCATATGGGCCACCTGATGGTAAGTGGTCACCATCACCCATAGACAATGACGCTGTGAGAAATATTAACTATTCCTTACATCGTCACTGTGCCACTAACCTTGGGAACTAAGATGTTATGTCCCTTGTGCCTGTAGTTACACTGGCTCACTCACCCTTCAAACCGGAACACAACAATACTGACTACTGTTATTTGGCGGTAGAATAACTGATGAGTGGGTGGTACCTACCCAGACGGGCTCGCACAAAGCCCTACCACCAAGTAAATTATTTATTATATATATATTTATATTTTCTTCTCTCTTTAGGGTACTCCAACAAGACCGGCTCAGCCAAGATTGCTTAATCAATCACTTAACACCCCGGCGGGGGTTACGTTAGTGCGGACAGCGAACCGAACAGTTCGTCCTCGTCGCCCCGCAATGCGATCGCCGATGCCCACTCCGCCTCTGCAAGTACCTCCACGACTTCTCAATACACAACACCAACAGGTAAGTACCACATGGCTATATCAAAAGTTATGATTGTATATGTTTATATATTCCTTTGAGGCGCGTGCAAAAGATAAAGAATGTGAGGAATACTATCAAAATAATCTTATTTCATATTCTTTTTAAAGTAAATAAAACTAAAATTATAAATGAATCAGAGAATTGTTATTGAGGATTTCTTTCGAATGTATAAAGTTGAATGGTAATTTGTTTGCTATGCATATAAAACCAGCTATTATTGTGACGACTTATTGTATTGACTATGTAATATTTCACTCCTCCCCTGCCACTATCTAATTAGGATAATCTATATTGTCGATATAGGTTTCTTTCCAAAGATGTGAAATAACATGATTTTAATATTTCCAGTAGCTTACCTCATTAAAGTTTTCTCCGCAAACAAATATAGTAACCATACAAGTATAGTATATAACAAAAACAAAACAAACAACAGCCTGTAAATTCCCACTGCTGGGCTAAAGGCCTCCTCTCCCTTTAAGGAGAAGGTTTGGAACACATTCCACCACGCTGTTCCAATGCGGGTTGGTGGAATACACATGTGGCAGAATTTCTATGAAATTTGTCACATGCAGGTTTCCTCACGATGTTTTCCTTCACCGCTGAGCACGAGATGAATTATAAAGACAAATTAAGCACATGAATCAGCGGTGCTTGCCTGGGTTTGAACCCGCAAACATCCGTTAAGATGCACGTGTTCCAACCACTGGGCCATCTCTGCTCCAAGTATAGTATATAAACAAGTGAAATAAACATGAATTATGCAAGTAACTCTAAAGCCACATTATGTGCATATATGTGCACGATAAATCGATAGTATCTGTCGTAATAGGCTATTTGACAATGCGAAAAATTAATTGTGAATTATTGTAATCAGTGTATATTATGAGTTTAAAAATGGTTATTTACTAACGAAACTTGAAAATAATACTTAATTTATTCAAAAATCAATAAATAAAAATGCATTTTTAAAACGCTCCTGATTGGCCGGGCTTATGATGAAGTCACTTTGTTGTAAACCTTGCTTTTCTACTATATGTACCACAGATTAAAATACAGCAAAGTGACGTCACCGACCCCATTCCAGCGCCATATTGTCCAAGTAGCGTTTTCGCGCATTATTTAAATATGGAATTTTTAATATGATATTTTTCGGCAAATATGTACTAGAAATAAAAAAATCTACATTTACTGAGTTTCTTAACCTCTACTAAATAATATAAAATATATTTTAAAAACCAGTCAAATAGCCTATTAAATGTTATAATCGCCTAAAGATGTCGCATTGATATTATTCGATGACGTGTAATCGCAGGCGACCCTCAACGCGTCGGTGGCGGGCAACGGTCGCGGTCTGGCCACGAACGGCGTGCGCGGCGCGCGGCCGGCGCGGCCCGGCTCGCCGCGCGTGCTCAACCCGCACGCCGCGCATGCGCAACACCGCCCGCCGCGCCCGCGCACGCCGCTGTTGCAGGTATATCCATGACATTAGCTTTGCTCTGTAATATCACCCATCACTAGGCCTGAGCATATAGCTCGCCTACCCCACCCGGTGACGCTGTAGAGGCCAATAGGGCCAACAGCAATACACATTTCGAGAAAAAAAAAAATCTGTAATATCCCTTGGTTGGAATATATTGTCTATCCCTTATTTGAACGTACGAAGATTTGATTTACGTTTATTTATTTATTTATTTATACTTCATTGTACACCACATGTTACACATTATAATATGTTACAATATTATATATAATATTGTAGAGTACAACGGGCGGTCTTATGGCTAAGTAGCCATTTCTTCCAGACAACCCAAGCTTTTGATCGTAAGGCTTCTACGAATATCTGCTCGTTCGGTTATCGGTCGCTCATCGATCATTTTAAATCTAATCATCGATGATATAATGTACTGTATAACTGAATACTATATTAATGCTTTTCAGTGAAAAGTTCGAATGAGCCAGTTATTATAAGCACGTGAGATATAAATTATCATATCTCTTGGGGGGCGATATATAAAAAATTATATTCTGCAATAAGTATATACCAGAAATTGTATACACTTCTCGTAGTCGCAGATTCTGTTAGCGAAAACAACTTACCAACAAGTGACTTATTTATAAATATGCCTTCTTCAACTCAGGGCTATTTTAAGCAAAGTTGTCTAATGTATCTCTTTTTTTAAATGTTCTATAGCAGACGCAACAACAACAACAGCAGCAGCAGCAACTCCAACAACACCAACTTGCACAACATGTCATAAATCATCCACAACAAATCCAACAACTTAATCAACTGAAACTCACTACACAACAGGTTTGTGTGCCATCCATACGTATTAATATTGTGACTGTATTAATAAAATGTGTTTTAATCACAAATTTATATTTTCAGCAACAGATTTTGTTAAACCAACAAAATCAACAGCACGCACAACAACCCGCACGTATAATAACGCCCCAAGGTACCATAGTAACCCAAACCTTACAAACCTCAATGTCCCAACATCATACCGTACAAACAAATATAAGCAATGGACCTCTACCTCAGCAAAACGCTATAAATTCGACGGCACTCCGGGTTTCCCCTCATCCCCAACAAGTACAACAAGTTAAAAAAGTCGCCGTACAACCAAACAATGCCAGCGATATGGATGATCTTGAAGAAAGTATAACAGCAGCAATCGTTCAGAAAAATCCTGTTACAGAAAACATTAATCCTCCACAACAGTTTCAAACCCCATCTCCCTTACGGCAGACACACACTGGAAGGCTAACTCCGGGCCCAATCAGTGCTGGAGTCTCTCAACAACATCAAATTAACTTCAGTACTCAACATGGTTTCCAACCACAGCAGTTAGCTTTTGAAAATTCTCACATGCAGCAACAACCTCCCCAAGCAATAAACCAATTGCTAATGGAGCCGGACAATCCTGAAGAGGAACGGCAATTTATAACTTTAAGTAATGGTCAAAGAATGTCCGTAGCCGAATATAGACGAATGCACTCATCGCGCGTTTTGTCACAACAGCAACAGCAACAACAACAACAACAGCAGCAAACAAGGTAAGATTTGCTATACTATAGTTTTACTATTCAGTATCCTTGGTACATGCTAGCAATTATAAGGTACTCTCTATTTATTTTTAGGGAAAGTGGGCGTCAAACATTAGTAAGAAGTAAAGAACAACAAAGACCAGTTCAAAGAGTGCCTCCGATGCAAACGCAGCAACAACCAAACCAACTTACAGGTTAATATTTTTTTATTATTAGTTTAGCAAAAATATTTATGCTACATTATTAACTACTAATATTATTTTTTCATATAAGTTCAATCAGCTTTATTTTATTATCTCTATACAAATTTTTTTTTTTTTTTTACCCAATAAATAATTCAATCCTAAACTTTTTTGACATTTTTTTTTTAAATTTAATAGTGATACATTTGCTAATAGCTTCAAATCTAGCAATAAAGAATTTGTTTTCGTATTACATCTATTATTTATTACAGAAGGCAGTGAATCAGGGAGCGGACCTTCAGAACAAACATTTGAGACACAGTCAGCGAAAATGTTAATTTTCTTACAAAATGGGGAACAAAGGCTCATCACATTTACATTACCTAAAGAAAGTTGTACACTACAAGAGGTTCTAGAACAGGTATTACATATGTCTATTTCCATAATGGACTATTTTAAAGACAAATTTATTAAATCAAATTAAATGTTTCAGGTCAATGTTCCTTTCACCGAAGACACTAATATACAATGTATGCAAAATACTAGTAGTGAAATAGATTATTTTGTATCAGTAGGTTCCACGACGAGAATTGAAGAGATGTTAGAAAATCATCCAGTATGTATCATTGCTTTTTATTATATTAGGTTGGGGAAAAAGTCTTTTCGCATATAGTATGTATGAACTTGTAATAAAATCTCTTTGGCTATATCATTTGTATCTGGCTGGTTTTGGTATCATTAAAAAGTTTTAATTTTAAAGAAGGCACTTCCAAATTCAAATTAGGAATTTGTGTGATTTTCATTTGTTTTTGTTGTTGTTAAAATGAGTGAATCTAAAGAAGAAATTCGATACATTTTAAAATTTTACTATAAAAAAGGTAAAAATGCAACTCAAGCCGCGAAAAAAAATTGTGATGTTTATGGACCTAATGCAGTATCTGTGAGAGTAGCGCAAGTTTGGTTTAAGCGTTTTCAAGCCGGAAATTTTGATATCAAAGATGCATCTCGCTCTGGTCGCCCTGTTACGGACAAAATTGATGCCATTTTTGAAAAAGTGGAGCAAGATCGGCATATTAGTAGTTACAATGTAGCTGAAGAACTGGCGATTGACCACAAAACGGTTTTGACTCATTTGAATAAAACTGGGTACACAAAAAAGCTCGATATATGGGTGCCTCATGAACTCACTGAAAGAAACCTAATGAACCGTGTACTCATTTGTGATTCTGTATTACGACGTAATGAAACCGAACCATTTTTGAAGAAGCTGAGAACTGGTGATGAAAAGTGGATCACATACGACAAGAACGTGCGAAAAAGATCGTGGTCAAAGGCCGGTCAAGCTTCACAGACTGTGGCAAAACCCGGACTAACTCGCAACAAGGTAATGCTGTGTGTATGGTGGGATTGGAAGGGCATCATTCATTATGAGGTGTTACCGCCCGGCAGAACCATCGATTCAAAACTGTATTGCGAACAATTGATGAGATTGAAGCAAGAAATTGAGAGAAAGCGGCCAGAATTGATCAACAGAAGGGGTGTGGTTTTTCACCATGACAACGCTAGACCTCACACATCTTTAGCCACTCAACAAAAATTACGAGAGTTTGGCTGGGAGGTATTAATGCATCCGCCGTATAGTCCTGACCTTGCACCTTCAGATTTTCATCTGTTTCGGTCTCTGCAGAATTCCTTAGGCAGTGTCAGGTTAACATCACGAGAGGACTGCCAAAACCACTTGTCGCAGTTTTTCGATCAGAAGCCCCAAAATTTTTACAGCAATGGGATCATGTCACTACCAACAAGATGGCAAAAAGTTATGTAACAAAATGGCACCTCAATGGCAATCAAATGTAAATAAACTATAAAAAAAAACTATTTGAATTTTCATATAAAATACGAAGAAACTTTTTCCCCAACCTATTATTAAGCACATTGTTCTAGTATATTATTTAAATATAATTTGTTACAGATGTTTGTCGGAGACATGAGTAGTAGAAGTTCTCCGAATGTATTATCACAACCTCATAGTAGTGAAATGTCTACGCCTGAAAAAGGACCATGTCCGGAAAATGGTTTGTTTCCAAATTTCTTAGTTTTTTATAATTATATGATTTTAACTGAAACAATAGAAATTTGTTTTATATTGTTTGGATTATTTTCATACCATTGACGAAAAAAGTATTGAATATTTTAAACTTAAAAAAACTTTGAATCGCGTATATTAATTATTTTTGACATACCGACGTTTCGAGCACTTTACAGCGTTCGTGGTCACGGGTAGACTAAGGTGGCATTTGTCTATTTGAAGAACAAAGGAAATATTATTTACAACTACCGCCAACGGTTTCTCAATTGGTATCTTGAGTAACGTTCCGGTTGCACGCAGAAGGCAACGACTGTATATTTAGGTCATGCATTCTGTTGGATTTGGGATTTTAAATTTCGGGATGTCAAAAATAATTAATATACGCGATTCAAATCCGTTATAACTAGTTTTATTTAAATGTGTAATAATCGCGAAAATTTAAGACATCATTAAAGAAACTTATTCAAAATTTTGACGTGTGTCGAATATTTGTTTTCAGTAAATAATAGTCCTGAATCTCCCGAGCAGAGGTCGCCTCCTCCGCGCTTTGTGAATGGAATGTTAGCAGTTTGCAAATCTTGTGGGTACACAGGATTTGATTTTAGCCGCTGTGAAAGGTAAATTTAATCTGATTATTTTAAAATGTGAATCGAGATGGCCCAGTGGTTAGAACGCATGCATCTTAACCGATGATTGCGGGTTCAAAACCCAGGCTAGCACCACTGTTTCATGTGCTTAATTTGTCTTTATAATTCATCTCGTGCTCAGCGGTTAAGGAAAACATCCTGAGGAAACCTGCATGTGAAAAATTTCATAGAAATTCTGCCACATGTGCATTCCACCAACCTGCATTGGAACAGCGTGGTGGAATATGTTCCAAACCTTCTCCTCAAAGGGAGAAGAGGCCTTTAGCCCAGCAGTGGGTATTTACAGGCTGTTGTTGTTGTTTGTTGTATTTTAAAATAAACGAATTGTAACTAACTTAAAGTAAATAATTGTTATGTTTGTTGTTATAGATGTAAAAGAGTATTTACAGAAGAACCTAAAAGTGTACCAATAGCAAGTAAGAAAGTAGAACAAAAGAAAAAGGAACCTGAAAAATCAATATTAGATAAACAAATGTAAGTACCGTTTATGTTGTGTTATGTATATTGATACTAACTTGAGATTAAAATTGATCACATAGATTGTCTATGAAGAAACATCGTGATTTTCATTTTAGAAAATTAATTATCAGTTTTATTTATAAATTAAGCATGAATACTTTTGTATAATTTACATGATATATTAAAATGATCTGTTTAAATATAATACCTATTTACTTTTTTCTTTGCAGTGCCTCAGGAGAAAGTATTAAATTAAATTTATTGAAAACAACAGTTAAAACCATAAATAATAAAACAGTAAGTTTTTTTCATTTATTAGTTTAATGTCGTTCGTTAATATGCGTGGCATTAACCTCATAAAATTGTGCCGTACAGGTTGCAGATAAGAAACCTTCAAGAGTTCGGAAACCGAGAGGCAAGCAGCCTGATCCTGAACTAGTCATATTGACATTGAGTTCAGATGAAGAGGATTCAAATAGTTCAATATCAAATAATCAGGTAAGCAAATACACATTAATTACTGTTTTTTATTATAAAAATTGTTATCATCCTGACCGACTTACTATTTAACGGCACGGCATTCAATCTAAAGAATCACTCAATTAGGCAGGAAATGTTTTGGGTTTAAAACCAATTTCACTTGGTGGCTTTGTGGCTTCCCGTCTGGGAAGGTACCACCCACTAATCAGATATTCTACCGCCAAACAACAGTACTCAGTATTGTTGTGTTCCAGTTTCAAGGGTGATTGAGTCAGTGTAACTATGGGCACAAAGGACATAAAATCTTGGTTATCAAGGTTGGTGGTGCATTGATAATGTAAGGAATGGTTTATATTTCTTACAGCGCCATTGCCTATGGGCGATGGTGGCCACTTACCATCAGTTGGTGCATTTCCTCGTTCGCCTTCCGATATTATAAAAAAAAACAAGTGCACTATATTCCAGCACTCTCATAATCCGATGGTACGGTAAATCCGAACGATTTACATGGCCTGGCGTTACATATAGATATATGGATGTAGAGGCAGAAGGAATATTTGTAGGGTAGATATGAATATTAAAAATATTAAATAATAGTAAGTTCTATATTTTCTTTTTTAATAGCACGAACAGTCAATAAATATGAAGGAACCCTCGTTGAGTGAAATCGAAGGGGGGACTCCGGACAGCGGTATCGGTATCGATAATATGGATGGTAAGTACTTATTTCTTTTCATATTCAATATAATATTTTTAAATTTAAAAATATTATACTGTTTTCTATATTTTATAAGCAAAGCCTTAAAGTTACTACATATATTAGGCAATGATGTTCTAGTAAACAGATATGTTATTAAAGCGCAAAAAGTGAAGACTAGAAAACGTCCTAATTGGGACGTTTTCCTTTAGTCGTTTTACGTAGTAATATGTTTTGCGTAATTAAAACATCTAGTTATCCCTTTTACTTATTGTTAAAGGAGCTAAGCAAACGGTCCCCGGCGCGGCACACTTTTTTCTGTTGTTTAGTATGGATATAACATATCTGTTAATTAGAATATCATTGATATTAGGCTAACTCTTTATTTTATAAATTTTTAAAATTAAAAAATTTATTATAGTTTTTTTTTTACTTTTTGTCATAGTATGTTTACTAACATCACTTTAAGTTTATTTGTATTCTGTTTTCCTGAATTTTCTAGAAAATCTAACGATATAAGAATACAACAATTTAGGTGATTAATATAATTCATTAGGTTATCAATGAAATGATTTAAATTTGTTGTGAATTAATCAGTGAGAGCGAGTCGATATAGGTACTGTAATGTGTATGTCATAACATTATATACTAAAAGTAAGACGTTTAGTTCTTTTTTTAATATATAGTTGCGTCAACAATCTCACTAAAAGAAACGACTATTAATGCTCGTTATTTGATTTACAGTTAAATTAGTAAATAACCACATAATAGGTTAAATATCCAAAAGTAGAACATTTATTATTATTAATATATAGGGCCCGCTGCCGTATGGGTGCTTATACTAAACATAGTACAGATTGTAATAAAGCTGTGTCAATACAGCTCGAGAAACAGTTGTCATGATTTGAACTCACTAAATATGTTTTACAAATAAGGTAATACTTAGTAAAAAAATCTGCTTAAAATTGGTTATGAAAATTCAATAGCAAGAAAACAGCCTGTAACTCTTAAAAGGAATCTTTCTGAACCAGATAGATCGTTTACAAGTTAACCGGAGTAAATTCAGTTACTATTAAAAACATATTTATATTAATTTACACATCACCATAAGGACGTCTATTAATGCTTTGGAGAGTCATAAAAACGGAAGTAGGTACGGATAAATTAATTGGAATTGCGTAACAAATTCTTTATTCGAGATTTCATGTAGCAAATTGCAAATTTAAATTATTCTGATTATTATGATTATTCATCTATCAATTACCCACTAGGATTAGTGGGTAATTGATAGATGAATAATCGTTATCGTTATAAGATGTACTGTGTTTAATATGTAATAACTTATTAAAACTATCTGCACATTAGTTTTACTTCATTTCATTATCAAAATTTTTTTCTTCGTTACATATAACTTTTTAATCATGGCTACTATTGTATTTGTACTATTTTTATCAAATTTCATAGCGCAGTCTTTTGTCCTGTTTTTGATCACATATTTTCTTGTCCATAACTGACTAATCTTCAGCCATTCTTACGTTATTATTTACTAATCCCTTTCTTTTCTTTGTGCGAAATTTGCCGTACAATATAATAGATATTTTAATACTTCCTCATCATTATGTTGCATGACATATTACGTTGTTTGGATGCTAAATTAGTAATCAATAAATAACCGTAAGTATATTAATTTAAAAAGTATTGCACTTGTCAAACTCCGCTATTTTTTTTTTTTATTCGCATCTGAGGGAGTTTTCCGCGTCAATTTAAACATCCCAACCACTACTCATCCGCAATAATCGATGCGAAGTTGCATACTAATGCGGATGTCTTACAAGTTGCTACATAATAAAAATTACGTGGAGCCGGCTATCGAGCGTGCTCATTGTTCGATAGGAGCGAAGTTTTGTTCGTATTGTTTACCATTTGTATACCGCAAATTAAATATAACGTATTGGACCCCGCTTATCGTAAACAGTGAGTGTTAAGGCAGATTTATATTTATTTGCAACAAGTGGTTTACAATTTCCCCATCGACAAAGTTATTTCTTACCGCAATAAATAAAGGGTACTTGCTGAAGAAAATTCTCTAAAATGGTGGAGCGTCCACCGTCAAGAATTATAACAAATAGCTCGTAGATATTTTTCGACCACACCAGGTAGGGTACCAAGTGAACAATTATTCAGTAGTGCGAGTTTAATTAACGAACTTCTGCGACTTGACCCCAAGAAAGCGGCCATATACATGTGTGCTGAAATTTTTTATTTCTGCTACTTTTAATAAGGAAAGTTGAAAATAATACTTAATTTATTTAAAAATCCATAAATAAAAATGCATTTTTTCAAACGTTTGTCACGTGACACAAAACGCTCCTGATTGGCCGTGCTTATGGTGAAGTCGCTTTCTTGTAAACTTTGCTTTTCTACTGTATGTACCACAGATTAAAATACAATAAAGTGACGTCACCGACCCCATTGCAGCGCCATATTGTCCAAGTAGCGTTTTTGCGCGCTATTTAAATATGGAATTTTTAATATTATATTTTTCGGCAAATATGTACTAGAAATAAAAAACACAACCTTTACTGGGTTCCTTAACTTCAAATATATAAAATTGGTTTTAAAAACCAGTCAAATAGCCTATTAGTAAATTTAATAGAGAATAGCGCTCATCTCTTGAAGGTTCCCAAGGCGTATCGGTTTGGAAAAACCGCCGAAAGTTGGTTTTAAAATGATTCAAAAATCAAATAAAGTAAATTATGGGACGTCTAAGTGGTTATCGGAATTAAACCGAATTTAACCTTCGATGAAGGTTAAATTCGGGAGTAATCCAATAAATCCTCGATATATTCCGTGTGAAAAAAGTGGTAGAAGATGCAGAGTGATCAAACATTGAACTGCGGTGGATACCGTCAAATTTAAGACAGTTTCTTAAACGTTACAGTTAAGGTTCACGTTTACTGTCTTACCAAGCTGTTTTGATGTAAATTTGGCATTATTTTCCAATTGGCCACAAAACTGAACGAGGTTCGCAACATCAACGCCAAGTGTTTCAATACCTTTTTCAGTACCTGTGGTCGCAATGGACATGCTCTCAAATCGTAGAAATACGATCAATGGATTTTTTTAGCGATTAACGTGTAAACTTGTGTTAGAGTTGAATTGAACTAGATTTAGCCGAGCCCACTCCGAGACTTTGTTTACCAAAAACTCGATTTTAGACACAAGATTGTTTCGCTTTTCCTCTACGTTTTCCCAAAAAATATTAGCACAATATAAAAGGTGCAGTGAATGTTGATGATTTGCAACGAGTCATTGATATGCAGATGAAACAAAGAAGGTAATGATAGTACGCAGCCCTGTGAATCACCAGAATTGACGATCGGTCGGTAGCGACCTATCAAGGTCCGCTCCGAATAAGCTACAGCTCCGATGTCTTATAAAGCTCGTGATTCCGTTTAATCCTATAGCTTGTGCTGTTGGGTTGTGTCTATTTTTATTTCATTATTCTTCTGCGGCTATAAGATCGCTCAAACCGGCCACAGCAGAGGTCTGTGGACCTAAAGGGTTTTTACATACTTTTAATTGTTAGCCAATTTAAATGGTGACCAATGACAAAATGGGTGCTATGACGAGGATATTTTTGATTGAATAAAAAATTTACTGTTTTATATAATTTATTTTATTACTTACTAAGCTAAAATCATAAAAGTTTTTCTTAAAGGTCTGAGAAATAAATGACGTATATAGGATTAGGTCCTAGAGCTGCCAGACATTATTTATTTTTAAGTAATATACTTAGGTCAATTAGAAAAGTGTTAGCACTTATGAAGTATACACACCCGACATCTTGGACCGCCGGCGGCCAATTTATTCGTACTTGTTATATAACAATTACGATTGGATTGGTGTACCAATCTCACTTTTCGCAAAATATGATTTCTCCTTATTATTTACATTTGTAGGAATACTGTCTAAAACAGATTTTGCCAGATATTGTTCGTAATGGTAATTTTTCCCACACTCTTCTTATTTCGCAAAAAATATTTTAAGTCTATTTAACATCTAAACCTTTATTTCTATATGATACTCAGGGAACAATTTTAATATTGATTGAGATGGAAAGTTACGTTCGAATCGATTTTCTTGTGTCGAAAATAAATCGAGTACAATTTAAAATTGCTCATGTAGTAAAGAACAAAATAATATAATCCACAAAGCAATAAATATTTTATACCAAGCTAAATGATATTTAAAATTATTATATACATATTAAGGCTTTCGTTCGTTATTTCGATTCATCCATTTTAATCGATTTTCTTCATTCGATTTTGTGTTATCTGTCGTCTGTCATATTGTCGTACGCCGTTGTCATTCGCCATTATCGCTCGCTGTCATGGTGAATAAAAGTGCGGTGCGTTTTGTATTTATAAATGGTTAAAATAATGTCTCGAGGCAACAGCAGCATCATGAAAAAAGGTAGTTACTCTTTAGTTTTGAGTGATTTAAAAACTTTTATAACAATAAGTTACGTTTAGGCTCATTTTATCCTTACAAACTTGGATGTCTGATCAATAAATACACAATGACGACTTTAGTTTTTACAGTCGGCTTTTTAATATTTCATAATATTAAAACATTACTTTTTATCTGAAATACATCATACATGGTCATCATTTTTCAGTTTTGTTTACAAACTATTTACTCTTTTTGTATACTCACATGTGTAATATACGGACTACACAACGACAATGTTTATATATTTAAAGCAAGGCCTGTTTTTAGCCGTCTGTCTTTTTATTCGAGTAATTTTAAAAGTTATTTGAATCTAGACATACTCTTTAAGATTTAAGAAGAAATATATGTATTAGAATAATATAAATACATTGTATTAATATTTATTATTTATAAATAACCTAACCTGGAGTACCTAAGTGAATATTGAATGGTGTCTTAAACAGATTATTTCATATAAAATTTATGAATAATGAATTTATAGTTCTTAATTGTTCAATCCTAATATTAAATATTAATGAAGTAATCCATTTTTTTAGATGAAAGCAGAGAAGTAAATTTTAACAGCTTGCAAGGTGTTGAGGCTTTTCTTAATTGCCGAACAATTAGAATAGGTTCATACAGATACACACCAAAAGAGAAGGTGAGTCAAGGAGTTTTTCTATGTTAAAAATATGTAGAATTTTTATAGTTTTTAGTATCTTCTTTGATATTTTAAATATAAATATAATTCCAACTTTAACTTTTTATTTTCAGGTTCACATATCAACAAGGGGTATTAAAATTGTTGCACCTTCATTAAAATATGAAGCAAGAGAAATTGCCCTTCAAATACCATTTAAAGAAGTTGTTAGAATATTAGTACATTTTGGGAAAGGCCTTCCTGTGATTTTTTTGTACACTATGAATAAATGTGGTGTTTCAATTAGAAAAGCATTAGATATGGTAGAAGAATCAGGTTAGTATATATTTTTAATTACCAAAAACAGTATTATTCACAGTTAAGATAGTAATATGGACATGTAAACATGATAACAAAAGTTTTTTTTTGTGTTTATAATTTATCTGTGTTGATAGAAATCATTGTAACAGAAAAATTGCATCTAGGAGATTAAATGTTTCATTGTAATGGTCATGTTGAATTATAGTACCAAGGAAATATACAGAGATGCTCGTGATGAAATGTGTGTTGTATAACTATATTTTGCATATAAATGTTTTTTTTAAATATTCTCTTATATTTAAATAGGTCTTTTCTACAATCCCATGTCAAAAGAAGACCCCTATAAAAGAATAACTCTGTTACCGGAAGTAATATCAGATGAAGCAAAGGCTGCATTAAAAGAATTGTTCGGTAAAGTGATGGATGAATTAAATGTAAGAGAAGCAAATGAAATTTTAGTAAGAACCTGTCCTAAGGAGAGCAATAATGTGCAAAAAATGGCAACTAGATCCTTGAGTGCTTCCATACCTTCAGGAACTAAAAGGTAAGAATGTGTCAATATTTTGTTGGACTTAATAAAAAAAAAGTATCAAATGATTTAACTGATTATATTGCCTACATATATTACTCTATTTCTTGCATAAAAAAGGTAACAAAACTCTCTAAAGCATAAATAAATTTTATCAAATTTTACTTATATAACTTCCGATGGTGATAAAACTATATAGTTTTAATTTTTCACAGTCTAAATGTATATACCACAATTAAAAATAATTTATTTTCTTTTTTAGTTCCAACCCAGCTGAAATACGCCAAATTCTTATTTATCCACCTGGCAAAGGCGGGATTCCAATAAATACAGAGGATTACATGTGCCTAGCTCAAGATCAATTCTTGAATGATGTTATAATAGATTTTTATTTAAAACATTTAGTACATGATATTTTAACGCATAGTCAGAGAGAAAAGACTCATATTTTTAGTACATTTTTTTATAAAAGGCTTACCACTAAACCAAGCAAAGTTAATAAAAGTTCAAACCCTCATGAATGGGATAGCAGTTTGACACCTGCTCAAAAACGACACGCTAGAGTTAAAACTTGGACGAAAAATGTAAACATATTTGAGAAAGATTTTATTGTAGTTCCTATTAATGAAAATTGTCATTGGTTTGTGGCTATCATTTGTTATCCAAGCCTAGATGGTTGCAGAAGTATGATTGACAACAGAACAGTGACACCACAAGAAATTAAGAAAAAAGGTGAGATTTATAAATGAAATATGTATGCTATCTAAGTAAGCCTGTCTGATACCTTTGCACATTTAAACTGTTCAATCAATTTATAAGAAATTTGATGTGAAGCTAGTTTACTCCTCTCTCCTCCAAGGGGTAAAATTGGGGGTTACAATTTATGTGGTATATATATATATATATAACATTATACAATAATGCATATTGAAACTAATATTTAAATTTATTTTATTAAATGGCTTAAAGATATATAAATGTACTGGAAAAGTATCTCATATCCTCAATGTGCTTTTCTTGAATCTTTAAGTATAATTATGTCTTTTTTATTTCAGAACGCAGATCCTCAATGCAAATAGGAAGCACAACAATCACACCACTTACAAAACAGGAACAGCTTACATTAAGTTGTGACTCTGATAACCTTAGTGAGCGTGATGAGGCAGAAGCTGAGGTAGGTTATTTATTGGTGAATTAACTATATTCATGTTAAATATAGATTGCATGTGTTTGTTAAATACACATGTTACAGTTTGATAAATAATTGATGTTTAAAGGTACTGCTCTGCCTCCATAGAGTCATAGTATAAAATAGGCTTGAATGTGCCTGTTATTACTGGGATTTTTGAAATTGTTATGTACAATATACCTCATAAGAGCTCATAATTTAAAATATGGGATTAAAATAACTTTTTTAATTTAATTCCAGGAAAGTGATTTAGACATGCAGTGTGATTCAGATGAGGAAGAGACAGAGAAAGCCCAAGTTGAGAAAAAGCCTGAAATACAAACACCAGCAATTAGAAAAAATGAACCAATTAAACAGTAAGAAATTAAATTTTTAACACATTTTCAGTGCTTAAATATAATGTATTCTAATATTAATAATATAATATTGTTAAATGATCTTTAGTATTGTTTCTCATGTTTTATATACATAAAATGCAATATTTTAATATTTATATTTGCCCCGGTTTTAATTTAATATATTATTGTAGTAATTATTTTGAATGATTGTTTCACATGTTTTCAGAATTTTAAAATTAATCTTATCTATCTATTTCAGGCCCTGTATTCTCATATTTGACTCATTAGCTGGTGCTTCTCGATCAAGGGTTGTGGCAACATTGCGAGACTATTTAACTTGTGAATTTCAGGCAAAGGTAAAAAAAAATATAATTTGTGGAATAAGAATAACATTTTTAATTTAATTATGTAAAAGTTTATTATAAACATAATGTGTCTATTATAGAATTTATTTCATACATTACAGATCTCTAAACATAAAGTTTTTAACAAAGATAATATTAAAGGAAGCTGTCCAAAAATTCCACAACAAAATAACTTTACAGATTGTGGATTGTATTTATTACAATATGTTGAACAGTTTTTTAAGGTAACTGATTTTTTTTATATTCTTATTACTATATAGCATACATGTGACCTTTATTTAATCTTAAATTAACTTTTAGGTTCCCATTCTGGATTATACACTGCCAATTAAACAATTAGCCAACTGGTTTGATGAGATTGTAGTGACGCGAAAACGAGAGGAGATTTCAAATTTATTAAAAATTTTAATGCACAAATACAACCCAGATTCGCATTTAAATTTGCCAGATATTACATTCCCTACGTTAAATGGTAAAGTATAATATATAATCATAATTTAAAATATATTAAAATTATGGTATTTTATACATATTAACTTACAGGTAAACTAATTGAAACAGAAGAACAACCAGAAGACAGCACAGATGGTGAAAAAGGAACTACTACCTTAAAAGTTCACAAATGTGACGTAAAGGAATCTGACGGAGCTACAATTACCTTCCTGAAACAAACATCAACTGGTGAAATATTAGTAAAACGAAATTTTGTTGACACTTCAGACACAATACATGTGCGAAAAACTATTCGACTTTCTAGTGATAATGAAAATAGATCTGTGATGCAAATAAAACCAGACTTTGTAAAGAAGAGTGACAATGAAAATCAAATTCTTATACCTATTAAATTGCACACTAGTGATTTGGTTAAAGATATTCAAAATACTTTAATAGTAAATAAAAGTAAGAACTTCAGTGATAAAAAATATGGTGTACATAATCAAAATGTATCCAATGTGAACTGTGTTCGACAAAATGTTAGTGAAAGTGACAGTACTTCATTTCTCAAAATGAGAAGATTGAATAAATTGGAAGATGTGGTGACTGAATCAAACAAAAAATTTAAAAGAAATGAATGTTAAAACTGTTGCCTGTCCATTTATCCAATATATTAAATTATTATTAATTTAATAAAGTGTATAGTTGTTTCAAGGATTTGTAAATATTAGTTAATACTATTACTACATGTATTTAATACTGTATCTGTTTTATAAAGATAATGTAAAGTTTTAAATTTAATGTATTATATAGCTTCCATAAATACAAAACGATAGTAAGTTAATAGCTATGTGATTTTCTTTTGTCACAATTAAAGTTTTCTATTTAGGTGTAAGATCCTACATAAATAAAATAAAATCAATCATTAACTGACATTTTTAAATATTGCCTTAATTTTTAACTGAAAAGTATTTATTTGTACCAAGTTGACCATAATATTTTTAACTCTTACTTAAGTTTAGTAAGCTTAAATAACAAATAAATACTTACAAATTATCAGTAGTATAGTCTGCATTAGCAAGAGAGAAGATAGACTTAAATACTTCATTTCTAATGCAATTTCTAACGTTCTCGCTACATACAAAGGTAAATGGAACATAGTTTAATGTAGAATTTATATATATACTTACAATATTGGTTTTTAAACATTGTCTATTACTGAAGGTCTGTCTTATATCAATATAATATTAGATATAGCTGTAGCTTCTGAAGAGAACAGATGCTTGATTTTTTTTTTCGATCGAGCCGGTGGTTGATCAGAAATTTCAAAAAGTTATTGGCACCACAAATCCATTTCACCGCAAGATATAGCTGGAAGCGTATAGCTAATCGTTACATAAACAAGGTAGCTAATGCCATTATTATATTAAAATCCAATTACGTATACAATCAGTCCCTTTCTCATTCAAATAGATTATTGGCCACCAATACCGACTGGTCTTATAAGCCCCAAATATTCATAACTTAGCATTATTCATAATATAGCAAAACCATCTAACTAATACGTTGGCGAATCACGTTGCACAAAGTTAAATCAAATAATACTAAAATGTTCAATAGTATGGCATCCAATGATGTTCTAGTAAACAGATATGTCATTAACGCACAAAAAGTGAAGACTAGAAAACGTCCTAATCGGGACGTTTGTCTTTAGTCGTTTTCATCATAATTATGTAGTAATACGTTTTACGTAATTAAAACATCTAGTTATCCCTTTTACTTATTGTTTTTATCAAGCTATATCCTCTTTAAATACTTGGGATGTAACATATCTGTTTATTATAATATCATTAATGGCATCCTTATTTGCACATTTCAGTAAGAGCAATGAAATTTTAGAAATACTCGGATACCATGACATAAAAATTGACTTTACTACAGCTTCTGTGCGTTAATAAAGTTTCGTAAGTGATGTATGCGCCTAGTACATGTCCCTCTATTTCCTGGGTTGTGTTACGTAATTTCAAACATCGAAAGGTGTCAAAAATGTATCAACCAACTGATATATGAACGAGAGACACGGTTCCATTAGGTAATTTTAGTACTACTAAGAGAAAACCTACCCTACTTCTTCCATAATAATTTAAAAGCGTTTCTACCTATCTAAGTGCTATGGGACTTCTAAATTTAGACTAATTGTGATTATTAAAAAGTACAATTACTAAAAACGAATAAGCTTATGGCTTTTTACTTTATTTCAACGTTTTTCTCAAAAAGTCTGTTTTGGACGTTAGACCTAAAAAAAGACAACCAATTTTATGGCGACAGGATTTATATTATAGTCACTATAAAGGTTTAGTATGGCTGATCTAGCAAAAATATTTAATTTTCTTAAATTACTGCGTGTAATAACAAGTATTACATGCACACATACAGAATTGCACGGCAGCTACAACAGTTGTTTCTGAGGGTATTCTATAAATCTTTTCATTAATATTTGCAAATATTTTTGTTTAGAACTGAGTTAGCAGTATAAACATTCGTAGTAAAGAATGCTTCGATTTTATTTTTATCAAATGAGTAAGTGCAATGAATTGTAAAAAAAACGATGAATAGAATGAGCATGCTTGAAATTGAAATGAAAGAGTATGACAAATAGGATTTAATATCGGCAAATTACTGATCAGGAGGACGATATTACTATTCAAGAATTCGTCAACGACGCGATCGTTATAAAAATAAAAGAAAAATATGGCTATGCAAAGAACGTTTTGTTTTATTTTTCCTCTTCGGTTGATTATACGTCCATAAAAATCTAAAAAACATAGCATATAGCCTATTCCAGTTAAGTAGAAAAAAATAATTGTTGATGAACCAAATAAAATAAATTAATTAAGGTAAACAAAACATTTAATTTGTATTTCATGAGATTGTTAATAAATCAGTTATAGTTAGGTACGTTAAAAACGCAATTTTTTGCAAATCCATAGTGAATATCATGATCAATCAATTTGCTTTTACATGTTGTTTATTTGGCTCTTTCCTTATTATGTTTGGAATAGAACGATCTTCCATCCCCGTTAAGAAATATTTTTAGAGACCTCAGCGAATGTCCACGACGTGTTGATCGGATGGCAAGTGGCTACACTGGTAATTGTTTAAATGCCGTTCCTTGGATTAAGTCTGGTTAGAATACATGGAAAATTTTGTTTTGCATTATGCAGAAAATTTATATACAACATTCATAAACCCTTAGTTTTAACCAAAACCTGTCAATAGTATTGATGGTTCCGTATCATCGATATTCGGAGATTTTTTGATAATATTAGTTCCTTAAGATACGTAATATAAAAAACAACCGCTCAATACTGCGGGCAAAATAACTACAAAATTGTCAAAATCAAGCACATCATGAGTAATTATAATAAAACTATAACAACTATACATAAAATATAAAAAATCATCTCTCTCAAAAAATCATCATCTATCAATAGAATTCTGTTATTAATAGTATTTTTCACGGGACCTAATGAAACTATCGATATACTAAATAGTTATCGATACACAAACAGTCGATAATTTTGCAACACTGAAGAAAATGAAAGTATGTATATATTATGCAATATTATACTCTGTAATTTATTGAAGACAGTGACACCGTGACAGTGACACTGCTCTCTGTCTCTGCTCACATGTTATTCAACTGCTGTCACTTCTGAAAACTATATACCTAATTGTTTTTATGTAATTATAAATCGAACTAACAATTTTAATATGCAATATATTACAATGCAGTTATTGAATTAATTATTAATAGTTATATAGTCGTGTTATCAAGATTTGATATTTTGTGGGCAAAAAATTGCTACAAAATGACTGATGAAGACCGCTTAAAACGAATTAAAGTTATGTTAATAATAATTTTTATAAAGTATATTGTTTACTGTCTCTAATTTAACCCTGAGATACGCGTTTTTATTTTATTAAATAAGTTTAATTTATAAATATAATATACTAATAGCAATATATATTATAATGAAGAAATTTGTATTAAAGATAGTTATGTGTTTTTTTTGTACTTATTGCAGCTGGTACATTTTTAGCTTCTGTTGCTGGTATATCAGCATTTGTTGGATTTAGTGCTACTTTAGCTGCAGCTAAGAAAACAGATCCTAAATATTTTAACAAAGGTATTTGAGACATATTTTTATAAAAAAATAGATATTGAAGATTTTTGCTCATATTGAAGCTCCTTCTGACATTTTTATTTGTATTTCAGGATTACACGGGAGCATTGAATTGGCAGATGCAGGTGCAATGCTTGCTCTAAGAGCACTCGGATGGGGTTCACTGTATGCTATTGGTGGTACAACTTGTTTTTGTTATGGTATATGGAAATTGTCAGGTGCTAAAGATGTAAGTAATGTAATGTTATAATTGTTTCTAAACTTCTTGTTAATGTAACATACATTAAACAAAGTTGTTTACATAATTAATTTTCTATTTTACAGCTCAAAGATTTTAGAATAAAAATGGGTAATATTCTACCTGTATTGCCAAAAAATAATCCACCACAGTCACGGACAGAATTTAGTGGATTGAATGATTTATTGTTATATTTATCAGAGGATTATGGAAAAAAGAAAAGTCAAGATGAAACAAGTAACTAATGTAATAATAAACATTATAGATTTATCAAATTATTTATTTAGTCAAATCTTGTTTAATTAAAAACTCTTCCTTATATACTGGTCCAGCATCACAACTTGCTTTACATGTGTAGATAGCTAGCACACCCCAATCTATACTGTTAAATTCTATACCAACATTTAGAAAGTTTAATAATTGAGGCATTATCTGAAATGTATACATATATAATAAGTATATTAAACAAATTCACAGAAGCCATTTCTTCAATTTATAAAGTACACATAACAAACAAACTTACTTGAAATTCAAATTGTCTTTCACCATTACAGTACTGGCAATTAGGAATATTGGTTAGGCTGTTTTCTGTATTTCCTGTTATCCATAGAGGTATGCCACCTCTATCATACCTTAATACTTGGTCTGGATGTCGAGCTATCCTTTTAGAAAATTTGTTAAAAACTTTATCTTCAGGTAATGTTCCAGCATATTGTTCAAGTTCACTCTCACTAATATTACTCATAGTGCCAGCCTTTTTTTCCTCCATCATTTTTTTTAATTTTTCCATTTCTTCATTGGGATCAATATTACCAGCTTCTTCCTTTTTAAAATACAGAATTGATCAAAAACTACATTGCCATAAATTATTTCTAATAATATTTACTTTTGTATATAGCTCTTATATTCTTAAATATTAAGCTTACCTCATCCTCTTCGTCTACAATTAATTCCCATTCCTTGAACAATATTGATTTACCAGCTTCTGTTACAACAAAGCAATTAGAGCTATATTCATTTACCTGAAATAATAAAATTATTGAAATAGAATTGTCTATCTGTGCTGGTATTGTAAATTTTAATTTTCATAATAATAATAATTTACTTTTTGTGAATCATTGCAAATTTGTTTGTGTCCCTTTTGCCAGTCCATAATTTGGTGTTTACGGCTGCAATAAAATATTTTTTTACATTTAGAGCAATGAGATGGTGCTTTTAAACCACAGAGATTGCATAATTTTGCCCATTTATCCATTGGATAGTTCTGAAAATAAATTAATGTTACCTTAATCTAAATAATGATTAAGTTGTTTTGAGGTAATAATTAAAATAATAGAGTGAACAGCTTTACTTGACTTTTTTTCATTTTACCTCATTTTCATTTTCTTCATATGGTTCAAATGAGTAAAAATCATTTTTACGTGGGAGCTGACATCGCAATACTAAAAAGTTATCAGATAAATTTGTTTGGCAACATGAACCATTTCTACAAATGAATAGAAATATGGTTCGGTGAAAACAATTGTTACTATCTTCATAGGGTGCATATACCTAAAAATATATTAATATTATCAATTATAATATTTAAAATTCATTGTAAAAGAATAAAAACAACATACTTGACATAAAAAAGTGAGTGGGTCATTGCATTTTTTACAGGATAATTCTGAAGGATTTGGAATGTTTTTTAGATCTAACCAAGCAGGTTTTCCACCAACTTTACTGGGGAAAAATCTTGGATGTAGAAGCCAATTCGATTTTTCTTCGACAAAACCAATATCAATACATTTAGTACTCATCTTGAAAAGACAATACTTATATTTATCTTTTATAAAACATGTATAGTGTGTTGATATAGTGGAATTAGTGTGGTTTTAGAGGTTTGATCGAGTCACAGTCAATGTGTTTGATGTCAATGTCAAATTAGGTCTCGACCAGGGCTGCCAATGCCTATTCACCTAATTCCCCAAAAATCTAAGCGAAATTCCCCAAATTCGGGAAAAAATATGACTCAATTCAACAAATTCCCCACACAGAAATAAAGGCAAAAAAACCTTGTTATTTAATGTTTTCTTTCATTTGTTATTGAGACTCTTGCCTTTTATGATACAATGTATACAAATGACAATACTACCCTGTGTTTACCTTTTTTTGTTTTTCGTCACTACTACTCATTCTGGAAACTATCGTGTTTATGTGTAGTCCCCACGTACTAGTGCACCTACTTACTATATTGAAAAAGTATTTGCTATATATATTAATTAGCTATACATGCTAATTAATAATCGACTACAATTTCAATTTTCGTATTAACAAAATAACGGCTAAAGAATCGTTTTGGTATAACTATAAAATTCCCCTCTTTTTTCCCGCATAGTAAAGATCTCCACACCAATCTAAAAATATCAACTTATCGATAATTTTCGTTTCAGATGTCGATAGTGTAGACTATGTTGTATTTAGACGATATTTATAAGAGGGGACGCCACACTGGGTTGAAAAATTTGGACCTTGGAGTTATAATGTTAAAATTTTTATTAATGTATAAAACTTTAAATTTCTTTACCACTATTGATGACAGAAGGTCATGTTCAATTTTTGCAAAAGGATTGAAATCGTGACTTAACTTCCCTATTTAACAAACAAGATGCTAACATTCTTGCCACCATTGTAGTTTTGTAAATTAATAAGTAATATATTTAAATAATATAGGATATATCATAAATAAAAAAGGTGCTACATAATATGTATTCCACCAACCCGTATTGGATCAGCATGGTGAATATGTTCCAAGCCTTCTGCTTCAAGGGAGAGTAGGCCTTAACCCAGCAGGGGGAAATTTACAGGCTGTTGTTGTATAGGATGTCGAATGAAAAAATAGGTCACTTAGCTTAGTGGTGGTTATGGTTACAACCACCCAAAGAAATATTAACCATTCCATAAATAATATATTAAATTTAAATGTCATAACTTTTTAATATAGTAACATAAATCTAATTTTACTTTTTTATTCAAATGAAGTAAAAACAAAAATCTTTTCAGTTTCAGTAATTAATTCATACTCATTACCAAGAGCTGGGTTGTGCTGGCATAGCTCAGCTTGAGACGACATACTGATATTATGAGTATGATATACCAAAATTTCTATCGTTCAAAGGAAATTAATATACTCTGCTTTATTTATAATATAAATCGTGAAGATTTTTTATTTTCATTTTCTGGCTTTATAACATAATAGTGGAAATACCAGTTGATTTTAACATTGTTATTAACAGGGCTTAAACAACAGTACTCCGCTGTCAGTTGACATATGTCATAAAAAGTCAATCTGAATTCTGAATGTAACATACCGCTCACGTGTATTATTGTATATTATTTGGTGTTTGAACTTTATTTAAGAAAAAAATAAAAAAGTTTCGGAATCAAGTTTAATAGCTTACAAAATCTTAAAAAAGTTGTATTTTTTAGTATATTAAAAGATTATAATTTTTTCAAAGTTTTTCATAAAACAATATATTGTAAATAAATTAGAAATGAAAATGAAAATAGATGTAAATGATTTGTTTCATGATGCTAAATCTAATGATACTTATGTTAAAGTATGCGCACCTATGGTTAGATACAGTAAAGTGCAATTTAGAACTTTAGTGAAAAAGTAAGATAAAAATGGGTGTATTTATAGATAAATATATTTTTTAAAGAGCTTGCTGTATTTTACCTCATTAATATTCAATTTTTTTTCCAGCTATGGTGTTGATTTATGTTTTACTCCTATGATATTAGCTGATTCGTTCTGTCAGAATGAAAAAGCAAGAGCTAATGAATTTATAACAACTGTTAATGATTCTCCATTGGTGGTCCAGTTTGCAGCCAATAATGTTGATGATTTTTTAGATGCAACCAAATTAATTTACTCCTATGCAGATGGAGTTGATTTAAACTGTGGATGCCCACAGCGATGGGCTATGAAAGACGGATATGGATGTGCATTACTATCTCAACCCGAACTTATTCATAGTTTACTCAGAACAGTTAGAAATAACTTTCCGTCCAATTTTAGTGTATCTGTTAAAATAAGAATTTTACAAGAGTTAAAGAAAACAATAACAATGTGTCAACAGCTTGAAAAATGTGGTATAGATTTTATGACCGTGCATGGACGTACACCAGTACAGAAAAGTGGTGATATGATCAATGTAGATAGCCTAAGACAAGTATGCGAGACAGTAAGAATACCAGTAATTGCAAATGGTGGCATTAAGACATTGGATGATGCAGATCAGCTACATAAAACTGTTAAATGTAGCGGAGTTATGGCTGCTAGTGCAATATTAAGCAATCCTGCGTTATTCAGTGGAAGTAATAAGACCCCTCTTAGTTGTATAAGACTCTGGATGGACATGAAGGATAAGAGTGAAGATAGAATAACATTCCAGTGCTATCATCATCACTTAGTTTTCATGCTTGAGAAAATATTGACAAAAAAACAAAAGCAAGAGTTCAATAATCTTGGCACGTTTGAAAATGTTGACATATTTTTGAAAAGATATGTATTAAATTCTTATGATTACAACATTTCACATAATATTAACTGTGATATTGATGACTATATAACATGTCATTTTGATGATAAAATTACAACCAAACATTCCAGTAAATGTAGAGGTTGTGGTAAAAGTGTTTGTTATTGTATTTGTGATAAGTATGATCAAAATGCAAGTAATGGAAATTATTTTTCATCTTTTGTTATAAATAATGATGGTATTGAATATATGGACAGTAATATATTTGATGAATAAATATAATTGTTACAATATCAAGTTGTTGATTATTATGTTTTCCTATTTATGAATTTTCTTTTGCTTAGTTAGTTCAACAAAAACTTGATTACAGAATTTTACAAACAGATGCCTTTAATTATGCTTCGAAAAAATGTAGGACAGGGACTTTTGCAAATATCTATGGGTGATGGTAGTTACTTTGCAAAGTTGAGGTTCCTGTGGTATTGAACCAAGTTTATTTTTAATCACAAAAAAGTTAGACTATCATAATAATTTTATAACCTTGCAGAAAAATATTTTGATGGAGCATAGTATTCTCAAGAGTTGCCGAACTGTAAATCGAAATCAGTAGATATTAAATCGATACAAATGACAAATACCGAAGTTTTAAGCGAGTAACTGAAATGTAGTGACGTATCACGACATTTTATATTCGATTCTAATTTGGTAAGCTGTTGACTTCGTAAACGACCAATGTCTTCTGGTAATAATATTTTTACAGGTTTTTATAAAAGCATTCGTTACAAAGCGAAGATTTGTTTTTTTTTTGGATTCTCCTAATTTGGCGCCTTTCAAAATTTGCCGCCTTTGCTTGTAGCCCCGAGTATCACTAAATTGTACATCCAGCGCTGATTGGTTATTTTAAATGTTACATTCTGTCAATTAAACTACTATGAAAAAAGATTTATTATGTAGATTCTGAGATTTGAAAGCTTACTAAAATTACCAAGAAAGTTAAGATATTATCTCATTTTATGATACAAATTATGTTACTACTTAATCTAATGTTTAATGCTTCACGCTATGTTATGTCTCGTTTAAAGTAATAACAGTGATCATTTCTGAGAAGTAGTCTAGTAATATCTGTGGTGTTACTGTAACAATGAAAACTAGTCTTCATAATGTCTAAGTAAAGTCTATATTTAGTTAGGATTTTAATAAAATTATAATATCCATCCTTCTTTACAACAACACAAGCAATGGCCAAATTACAATAAAATTACACGTTTTGGTAGCCAAGCGTATAGAAGCGCATAACAGATAAATTTATTATATTAGATAGGTATAAATAAATAATAAATCTGTTATTAGTTACATTTCAGTATATATTAAAACTTAATTGTTACATACCAATATTCATAGGATGTCTTCTTGTACTTAAATGTAAAATCATATTATAATGAAATTTACCAAATTATTTTAAAGTTTTTGGCACGATTAGTAAGTACCTACATCACAATATAGGACCCAATTACAATATCTTGGCTTTAAATTGAATTGTTTAAATAAATGAAAAACTGAATTTGTATATCTTGTTTATCAGTGTCATATAAATACTCATATCATTTTACTTTCTAAAAACTTAAAGGCTATCAGTAGTTACAATCTGCAGATAAGCGGTTTATTAAAAAAAATACGAAAATGTATAATTTGGCGTATAATAAAGGTGTAATTAAAAGCTTGTATTTTGAAGCTATAATGTAAATGACTCTTAGACCGTTAGTGGTTGGTAGGAGTACAGTGCTACATTGTAGGTTTCGAAGTCATGTACGCATTAAATGGTACCTCCTTGGACAAACGTGACTTGCTTAGAGTGAAGCGATTTTTTCATTAAATTTCATTAAGTTTGTGTAGAAGTTGGAAAAAACTTAGTACCTAATACATAGTAAGTATTTCTCTTCTGTTCTGAATTATTATATAATATTATTTTAAATTTTTTTTTAATATGTTTTATAAATGTGTAGATTCAAAGTGCAACTGAATTTTAAATTTTAAATGTCTGCAAGCTCTAGTTTTATACAAAGTTTCGTTGCTAGTGAGAATACAGTTTATTATAATTATAATCTTTAAAATAGATAGAGAATAAAAAATTAGCGAAATAGTCAATTAGATTTATTTAAATATTAATACAAATAAAGTAAACTCGACATTAATATATTTTCAGCTTTGCAATACTTCTTTGGTTACAATAAAACTAATATATCTTACATGGTATAAATTCAATACTATAGGTCCCAATAACCAAGAGGCAAGGCAGGCCGGCGAGACCAGGATTTATCCCAGAATAAGGCCTGGTCTTCCCATGTAGTATATTTGAATCTTATTTGCATTTGGAGCTTCGTAATTAATAGTAAAGTGTAGATTTATAAATTATTTATATATACACGTTAATATATTAGAATATCACTGTAGTATTTTTTAAATTCCATTATTTTTTACTTCCTTTTTAAAAAAATGTATTGAATAGACAAGAATTAAAAAAGTCATCGTAACGGTAAGTTGTATAATTTTAGTATTATGTATTTTGGGGGCAACAGCTTTATCAAATATTGGTCGCATGCTTTAACTTAGTTTTTCCTTTATTTGATCAGACTTATTTGCTGACTTTCACGAGTGGCGCTACTTAAAAACTTTGAACTAATATTTTCAACGTTATTCGTTAATTTTTACTTACCAATGTGAAACGTCTCGTACTTATATTTTCTCAGTAGAAAGAAATTAATGTTAATTATTTAAGAAACATGTTATTATTTGGTAGTAAGATAGTTTAAATACTATTATTAGGATTAACTAATAATAGTATCCGAATTGGCATATCTAATTTACAAACAAATAACTGCATAGGTATTTGTAACTGAATGATAAAATTATTATTTACAAAGTTAATGCTAACGAGGTTATATATTTTTCATCTCAATAATTGTTTTATGTATGGTTTTATAAATTGAAGAATGGAAAAAATTACCATGAAAACATAGGTATAATAAATAAATACATTTTATATATTATCAAAATATGCTACTACTGAAATAGCGAAGATTTTTTTTAATTATTTGCCAAGTAAAAAGAGTATCGGAAAAGAAGAGCATTTATTGCTCTTCTTTTCCGATACTCTTTTTACTTGGCTATTATCCCCTTACGAAACGAGTTATATCAATTTAGTGTTTCCTAACTTAAAAATGTATAAAATAAATATCTCAGTGCAGGGCTTCTCTGGATTTGGGGATTCTGGCATGGTACTCCAATGTGAATAGGTGGATTTATATGTATTAGAATATCATTTAGTATACGCAAATTTTCTTCATCGATGGGCATTAGATGAATTACAAATACAAATAAAGCATATGAAAATGTAGTTGGGCTTGCATTTATGAAACAGGTTCTGACTGCTCGGAAGTGATTAGATTACCATAATTTATTAATTTGTTGGCAGATGTGTGAATGGCTTTCTTCCGGCGGTTGGTACGACGTGCATTTGATCTGTGGAGGTCAGATATTTAGATCACATCGACTGGTCCTGGCTAGTGCAAGCGAATTTCTTAAGGTAAATGGCGGTCGTGAAACTATATTAGGTCAAGATTAGTTGGTCCCAGCTCCAAAGTTTAATTTCCTTGTATTTTATAGGATTTACTATTATCCTGCCCATTGGAAGACTCCCCAACTTTAATAGTATTACCCGAATTTGATATCGACACACTATCATTAGTACTTTATTATTTATATAATGGAGAAGTAATGGTCCAAAGAAACCAAGTGAAAATGTTTCTTGAAATGATTAATACGATGCAAATTTTTGTCGATTCTCAGTACTTGTCAAAAATAAACGGCCTTGATCAAAATAGCCATTTCGACGATGATAATTTTCAAAGCCAAAGTAAGGAATTAGGACATAGTTCGCTTTCGTTAATATGTAAAAAAGATGAGCACATGCATTTCGATATTATAAATAAAGTTAAACATCTATCAGACGATGAAGACTTTGATAAAGGCAAACGTGGGAATTGTTCAAGTCTTTTAAAATCTAGGAAAAACAATGTGAGCGACATAAAAATTAAATTTGGGAACCGACAGATGCAGTCTCGTGATGCATTTGTCAAGACATATCTAAGCGGTAACAATAAAGGACTTGCGTCAGGCGTGCTACCAATTTTTAATGAACATTATCAGGAAGCAAAATCTCTGCTCTCGACGAATGTCAATGTAGAGATACAGAGATCCAAGACGCTCTCAAAAAAATCTCAGATAACTTTTATGCCTGAATATAATGTGAATACTTCATTTGAAGATCAAGCTAAAAAAATTGATGAAACTTGCTACATTTCAAACATTGTTGATAACTTTAGATCCCGAGTTTTGGATCAACCTGAATTATTTATGAATAATATGGAAGTAATAAAACAAGTATGTAATGATTTTAGAGACCAAAATATTTTTCATAAGAAACAAAATAAAGTAATAACTACTTTAGGACATAACTTATCCCAAGTAAATTCAAAATTGTTAACAAATGTGCAGAATAACAATAATTTATCATTTTCTAAAAAAACAATAAATGAACAAGATTTAAAAAGTAAAGCGAAAAATACGGTAAATAGAGTAACAATTCTTAATCAAGTTTTGCAGTCCGTGAGTCCGTGGAAGCCAATATTGCCATACAATTTTAGACCTTTGCGTGGACGGAATCAGGAGATGGATCAGTCAGAGGTAAGAACGATGTTCGGGGACTATAATAATTAAAAAAAAAAACATAATTATGTCTCAAAATAAATTTTATTTTTGATTAGTAGCTTGAGATCAAACAATAAATTTTATTTCAGCTGGATAAAATACGTCAATTGGTTGATTGCAATGATAACGCTTTTGTTTCTTTTGTTTTTGGTATCTTTGAAGCAAAATTTATTTTTAAATATGAATAAAAGTAATCTTCATACAAATACTATATATTTTTTTAATTATATACATATTTAGAACCTATAGATTTTGGTGCTATTAGAAAAATTAATCATTCCATCGCTAATACTTCACCACTCTTGGAAACTAAGTCGTTATTACTTTCGTGTATGTACATTGTACATATACGACTGACCCTTTAAACCGGTATACAGTATATAATATAATAGTAATGCGCCGGGAGAATATCTAGAGACTATATAAATAATAGACTATTAACCTGCCCTATCCAGGCAAGCTTGTACAAAGACTTATCAACAAGAACTTACAAAAACAAAATAATTACATGGTGCTCAAAGATATCATATTATTTTCTGATTTTGACTAAGGATGTACTTGAGAAGATTTAGATTAAGAAACCAAGAGTTTGTTCAGCGTAGAGTGGATATTTATTTAACCACCAGCAATGTTTATTTTTTACAATTAAGAAACTACTTTTGACTTCTAGGTTTTCTCGAACAACGATGCAATTGGTACACAGATGAGACAGCATTCTTCTCACTACACATGTGTGGAATGTGACAAGTCATTTTCACAATTACGAAACTTTAAGTACCACATGTCAGTTCATCGCGGCACGAAGGAGTTCGCGACAACATGTCCCGTCTGTGGAAAATACTTCAATGATAGAGGATATCTTAGTAGTCATATGAAAATTCATAGGTAGTAAAGTTTCTTCTTAAGTTTGAGATGATATTTGAGTCTCGTTTAATTTATTGAACTTGTTACTTATAACGATTTGGAATTCTTTTAGGAATCAAAAAGAATATAAATGCACTGCATGTCCGAAATCGTTTAATCAAAGAGTTGCTTATAACATGCACCTACGAATACATACTGGTAAGTGGTTAGAATAACCGTGTTTGATCACTGATTTTAATTTGTGAATACTTTAAAGGAAAACATAGCAACAACCATTTCCTATTACTTTACTTCAAAACAATTTAATGCGCACTAAAAAGTAAAAATATAATTATTCCGCATTATTCTATAGCATAATAATCATCTTACTTTTTCTTTATGTAATAAAGAGCAGTAAGCATTTATAAACATACTGTAATGTTGTAATTATGAAAATGTATGTATCTACATATGTGTACGGTCGATATTACATTAAATATCTATTAAAATGTTACAAAACACCTTTTTTAGAATTAAAATAATTGTTATAGTTTTTTTTTTTTAATAATTTCCTGTTAGTATTCAATAATCTAAAAAGAAATATGAATATTTAATAATAACAATCGAACATGTATGATTTTATATATGTTCTAGGTGTTAAGCCACACGTATGCAATGAATGTGGAAAGGCATTTTCTCGGAAAATGTTATTGAAGCAACATCAGCGTACGCACAGTGGGGAGCGACCTTACGCTTGCTCGTATTGTGAGAAGAGATTCGCAGATAGGTCCAATATGATCCTACATTTGAGACTGCATACAGGTTAAGTATAAATAATTAATTATTTAATGATATTTATCAAATACAAAAAAAAAATCAAATTATTCGATTGATGTATTTAAATATTATTTTATAGTTAGTGACTGAATAGTCACTTTGAGATTAAGTTGATTTTTTAGAATAAGTTATGTCCTTTAAAAGCCTTATAAAACCTTATAAAACCAACATTGATAAAATTTACCAAAACAAATCACGCTTATATGCCCAGTAATTTAAACTGCATTACTTCTGAAATTGAAAATTTTATACAACATGTCTTATGAATGGAAGTTTTTCTGAATCCAAACATAAATAAGGAAAAAAATCAGTTCATTAAAATAATTACACAGCATATCATAACATTAGTTTGAGGTGCAGGTGTGACTTATGAGGGTTAAAATGCAACCAATATCTGAAAAGACAGTTAGTAAGAGAGTAAAATTTTACTTTTATTGCAGACTCGGTTTATTTTTCATCGAATTCGATGGGAACATAAAATTGTTGAAATAAGACAAAGACAATCAGGCATACAAAGCATATACAGATTGTGTTAGATGTATCCAGAGAACTTTTATTTGATTTTATCATTGTCGATTATTGTAATTTTTCGCAAAACAATTAATCCGCCAATTATATTTCGTTACACCTAACGCGCAAATGGAAATGAATTATTGATTAGAAGACAATAAAATAATTTAGTAGGTAATTGTAAACGATTTTCACTCAAATAGCGTGAACATCATTATTTGTATTTAACTAAAACGTATTTAATTAACACTCGATTAATTAAATATTTTTTGCAATTAATAATAAATTTATAAAGTCTCAAAATATAAACCTTGTTAGTAAAAAATGTCATTGGTTTTTTTTTATCTTAAAGTATAAATATCGAAATTTTTATTTTCTTTTTTTATAATATACTATGCTTATGATTATATCGGTATTCGAAAAAATATCAACAGTAATAAGCTGAGGAAAAGTACTGTAAGGGAAGTAAGCTTTACATTGATATTTTATCGTTATTCGTCATTACAGCTACTATTGTTATTGTAATCCTATCAAGGAGAAAGCTACGTGTATTATCATCACTCACATCTCATATCCTATCCTAATACATATTTTATAATTTCTTGCGAATAATGTAGGTTTCAGTGCGATCTCATCTATATTGAATATTAAAAAATCCTACGAAAATCCTGATAGCCGACAAAATTGGGGTGTATGTAAAAAAGAAAAACTGTTTAGGGGATGCTCAAGACTGCGATGCTTATATAATGCGTTAAGTTAGCTTGTCTAGACGGAAGAGCACAAAATGTGTACGTCTGCAAATGGCGCTTCACATAAAACTACGAAGACTGTATTAATACAGCTTACACCTAAGATAAACGAAAACCAAGTCAACATAGTAAAATTAAAAATAACGTTTATTTAAGGTCATTTATCTGAATAGTTTTTTTTTTAATAGAAAAAATATGATGATAACTGCAATAATTGTGGATTTATTTAAAGTAAAATAAATCATTATTTATAATCTACATTCCACGATGATAACATTTCGATGTGTATGGAAAAAATAAACGAAGACAGCACTTAACTGTTAACATTTTTATAAAATCGTTATTAACGCTAACCTAACCTAACCGTCTGTGTTTATCTACGCAAAGCTTAAACTACTGATTCTAGAGAGCTGAAATTTTGGTATTAGAGTGTAAGCACTGTTATATTATAATAAATCTAACACGATTTTAGATTTATAGTAAAATTGCGATGATTGATAATATAAATTTCATTACGAATCAAACTAAAAATGTATTAAAGCTCTGATATTTTTTTATCATTAAAATATTATAAATAATAATTATATTTGCGATTTTAGGAAAAGTTAAATAATATACACGAGTATCTTTTAAATTTTTGTTGTTTTATTTTCAGGAATTAAGCCTTTCATTTGTAATCTTTGCCCGAAGGCGTTCACAAAGAAACACCACCTTAAGTCTCATTTGAACTTTCACACTGGAGACAAGCCCTACTCCTGTCCACGCTGCAAGCTCACTTTCACGCAGTCTTCGAATATGAGGACTCATTATAAAAAGTGTACTGCACAAACAGCAACCGAAGATTTAATATAATAAGAATAACCATAACAATTTTAAGGCTACGTATATATTTTTTAAAATTATATTATTTTATGAAAACAATGTATTTATGATGGGCAGCTATAGCTAGTAACATAGCTCTATAATAAATTAAAAATTGTTTTTTAAATAATACACGTGATTGAGTTTTCCATTTTTTATAAAATGTACGTGAATATAAAAGCTTTCTAATAAATACACTTTCATTTTCATTCAATGAAAAATGTACAAGTTGTTGATGTTTTTACTCTAATAACCCAAAACAATATGACTCAAAAAACACACAAGATTTGTTAAGATTGTATTTATTATCATATATGTATATACGAAGTTATTATAATAACATTTTCATATATTTGCAGTGCTTTTATATATTTTGTGTAAAACACTATTAAAACAGCCGAAGATCATTGTGTTACATAAAAATAAAATGCTTTGATTTTTCTTTGTAATTTTAAATTATTATTATGCACAATTAATTAACTGTACCATTTTAAAAATGTCACTAAATAATTAAAGGAAAGGAACAATAAAACTACAATAACAATTTTACTCCTGATTTAATTTGTTTGGTGTTTTAAAATAACTGTTCATCGAGGTGTACAAAATTACAGGCCTTTACAGTGAGTATTGAGTTTTCTGGCATATATAATACATAATTATTTTGTCACGAGACATATGAGTCTTCTGTTTTATAAATATAGAGCAGAAATTGTCGAATACAATGATATTACGTATCGCTTACGTTGTCATACCGTAGGGTATTGTACTTATATAATGTAAGAACGATCTATTTTTCTTAGGTTTTAGGTATAACTTTTATACAATATTTTGTTTTTTTTTAGTAAAATGACTGATTAATTATAATAAAATATCTATAAATGATATTGAAAGTAATTTAGAGCTGTTTATATTTACATCGGTTGTAACTGAAGACACAGAGGACGCTTAGATAAATCGATTTAATTTAGTTCTTAATTTGTTTTTATTGCTTATCATTTTAACAGAAGAATAGTTATACAAGCTATATTAATAATATTATAATTTTGCTAACTTGATGTATGCGTTAATGCATATAGCGTCAGCTATGATGTATAAATATTTGTGCGATTAAGTTGTTATATAAATATCCTTCTGTCTACGTAGAAATATAATTTTTACCATTCTTTACTTAAACTGAAATACAAAGTACAAAAATACATAAGTTTCTATAAAATCCAAGAGAACACGAACAATACAAGGAATGGTGAGAAGTTATTAACAAGATTATGCAATAGCAATTATTTTTAATTATTAATATTTAGGTAAACTGTTACACTTTACCTTTAATTTAAGGTATCTATAGGAAGTGCCGTACTTTACTCTAGATGATTTCGACGTTAGTAAGAGATACGATATTATTGCTTTATATTATAGTCCATAAAAATATAAACAATATTGAAAACAGCAAACATTTTTAATAAATTTCAAGAGCAATGTAACAAGTAACTGTGAACACAAATGATATAATTTTTAAGACATTTTGAGATACTTAAATTCAAATATATTGAAAGTAATCACATGAGTATAATAATTTGCAAAATTATTGTTGTAACGATAATATAATATTTTAATATAAAACATCGTCAGAATACGTTTAACGTCGAAATCATAATAATTTTATTTTACTGATTAATGTTTGTTTATAATATTATTAATTTGACAAATTATCTCTAACGGCATTCGTTACAAAAATTTTAGCTCTGTAGGTAAATGCTTGGTATAAAATATACAGATAATAATTTTATAAGTGATTGCGTGTAAAATCTTATCTTACGAACAATAGAAATATACAAAAAGCTATCGCTCGGTTGTACATCACGTATAAGTTACACCATATTAAATTATTGTGATACGACGGATAGGTACTTACACATAATGTAAACCAGAATAATAGTTACATTCGCCAATCGTCACATTACACATTTATCTCAGCCTTTTCGAATAGGAGAATCATAATTATCGAAATTTGGAATATAAAATAGTAACTAGTAAAATCGGTGAATAATAATTACATGTAGTAACTGTCGGTCAGTTCTTAGGCGACTGACACGAGCGACTACTCTACGATGTGAAGCACCATTTGTTCTAGCGTAGGGATAATGTACAAAGTTCATCCATTCTATTCTAAATAATGTTAGAATTAAGTTGATTCATATACGCGCGTACTTTTTTTTAATAATTCATTAGGAACAACATTTTGAAAATACTATATGAATATTTTCTAAGGTTAACTTAAAACTTAATAAAGTACGTATAATCGCGCTTTTGGCACTTACCCACTAATTTGAGATAAAATTTCTAAAAAAAATGATTGAAAACATAAATCGTGATAAAAGTATCCGCTTTAAATTCTTAAGTGATAAAATAATATTTATATATTATATGAGCTCGATGAAGAATAAAATTAATGTTTACAAACAACCGATAAGACCTTCTTTGGTGAAATTTTAGCAATTCTCGTTGCTTACGACGTCTTGCATTTAAACAAGATGAGAAAATGTTGAATAATTAATAGTTCCTGCTTTAATAATACCATGCTATAATTATACTGATATATTACCTACGTATGTATATATTTACAGGATATTTACATGAAAAAAGTCATAAATTATATAAAATGGATGCATGAGCATCGTATTTACAATATAGTTGATAAAAAACAATTGAGCATTAGCGTAAAGAAAGGGCTGTAGACCTTAACAAATAACAACAATACTTACTAAAAATACACTTATTCACTGAACTGAATGTATCCTACGTAAGTACTTAGTACTTATTAATACATATTATTCTAAGCCTAAATATTTATACATGTTTACAACTTAACGTTCGTATCGTAATCTCATAGCCACTGAATAAGACCATCTGTAGTGTTAATCACACGTATGTCTTAACCCATTTAACAAATACTTTCTTTTGATCACAAAATTGGAATCACATATTGCGGCGGGGAAACACGCGTCCGATGAGAGTGCGCGGCGACGAGGGCGGCGACGATACCTGACAGGCTCAGGTGCACTCTATGATGAGTGGTTGGCTGGATTCTATCACACTCGGTCGTGTTTCACCAGCTGAAGAACTGTAATGTTGCTGCTCGTGATCAGAAACAGCAGGCAACAATGCTCTGTACTGCGGCCCACCCGGGCCGGGTGAAAGCTGCCCGTGTCCTATGGCTAGATGCGGCGTGGTGGAGTGTGCTTGCCCTCCCATGAGAGCTTCGCCATGTGTCATTGCAACACGCGCCCCACCGGTTGTCATCAGCCCTCCCTGCGATGCAGAGTGCACTTCATATGCCTCATGCCCCTCTCTTTCGTGGCAGTCTTTGTCGACGGTACCTGCAAAGTGCACGCGAAAATGAAATCGGCCGCGTTCAGCGAGAGCGCAAGTGAAAGTCGCGGTTCACCTACGGAGAGAAAGTGCATTGCGTTCAGTTGCTCTCGCGAATACACATAGTTACATCCAGTTTTTAGTGGTATTACTATTTATTAATAAACAATAATGCAATATAAGAAATAAAAAAAAACAGTGATATTTGTGAAAAACAGGAATGCGTGTTGGTGAAAATAAAAAATATATTTAATAATAATTACCTATGCATTCGGTGTTTGCTGCATTTGTGATTGCCAAAACTTCTTCAATATTGTTCGGTTTGCAACTAGTAGTTTTCCAATGAGTGCGTAGACCCGATGCACTGATGTATTTTTTGTCACATCCTTGACAAACGTATGGCCGGTCATTTGTATGTAATCGTTTATGTAGTTTTAAATGTACAAATTGAGTGAATTTCTGCATACATAAGTCGCATGCATATGGCTTCTGTCCCGAATGAAGACGTAAATGAGTTTTCAAGTTTGATGTAGATGAAAATCGCTTCTTGCAGATATCACATTGGTGTGGTTTTTCGCCCGTGTGTACAAGATGATGTTTTTGTAGATGAGCTAGTTGTGTAAACGATTTATTGCAAACGTTGCATTTAAATGGTCGCTCACCTGAATGTGTTCTTAAGTGAACTTTCAGATTGGACAACTGACCGAAAGTTTTACAACATACATTGCACTCATAATGCATTTTTCCATCTTTCTTTTTTAATGGATAAGGTAAACTTCTGTAACCACGAGAAGATTGTGAGTTTGGACTCATTGGTGCAACCATTAAACTACATGTACCATCTGGGCTCATACTGCTGTGTTGAGGTATAAGCTGGCCGTTTACGTTTGAATTGATCAAGCTCAATTGTGAACAATTTTTAAGAGTTATAACACTCGTTGAGGAAGGAAAGTGGTGATTACTTTGGTTACTTTGTGCTCTTTCATACTGATGTGTGGATGAAACTGGAGAATATGTTGTCGGCGGAGAACCAAGTTGGGTAATAATTGTTGAGTTTGGTGGCGAATATAGACCATATGAATAATTGGGATAATGGCTTTCATACCGCGTTTCTCTTATTTCTCTTATCTCTCTTATTTCACGTATTTCTGTAGTGTGTGGAATCGTATGGGGAGGTGATGAAGAATAAACAGAAACTGAATTTGGCGGTGGTAATTGTTGTGGTAATGGCAGTAATGATGGCAAGGGAGTTAAATTTGAACTAGAATCAGGACTGCAGGCATTACCATACCTTTGGCTTTTTTTGTATGAATATGCCATTTCAGTTGGTGACGATGGAGGTGGTGTAGCATTTGGTTGTCTTCTATTAGGATCGTTATTATTTGTGTCGATTCTGTTTCCTGTGAGAATAGTTTCAAGAATACGTGTATCTGGTGGAGTATATCGCATAAAAGCAGGCTGAGGTGTTGGTGATACAGTACCATCTTCATAGTATGGTTTATTTATAGGCACCACTGTATTTTGAGATGATTCTAAAACTATGACTGTAGACGTTGCTGGGTCTCGTCGTGGCGGTGATAAATTTTGAGGTGAGGTATTCATTACTTCTTCTGCGATTATTAATTCTTTTTCACTTTCACAATCCATATCTTTATGATTTTGGTACTGATATGCCCTCGGCATTTTTATTTTGACTTTTCTATATTCATTACGGTGCATATCTTGATCTACTTTCTGAACAATTACTGTTTCTTTTGGCTCGTTTGTTTTATTTGAGCAATCTAGGACATAATTTTCTACGTCTGAATCACTAGAATCCTCAGGAGGAGTAAATTCATCATGATAGCCATTGCTGTGATAACCTTCATCTGATCTTACTGAGCCATCGTTAGGCGTAAGTTGATGGTCATAATGGTTTGGTACACAATGAGTGAAAACAGGAGATTTACTGCCAAGTTTTTCCTGATTATTCTGTGCCAATGGTGAAGGCCCACGTAGTTCTCGCATTTGTAAATTTTGCGCAGGTGACCTATTGCCATGAAGCCTTTGATTTTCGAGTTGGTGTATTACTAGATGAGATGAACTTTCTTTATGTTGATGAATAATTAAAGTCTGATTATCTCTGTGGTGAATTTTTACTGGCGAAGGTGGTTGCATTAAGCCAGTTGGTGATAAAGATAGGTGCTCATTTATGATTGAATCACTTTTTAGAGGCAAAGTAGATATATCACTTCTTACAAAAGATCGCTCACATTTGATCATATTTCTTTGTTCATCTCGAGGTTGTAAGTTGTTATTCTCGTGTAATGTTTTATCACTTGCTTCTCTTTTCCTTCGCCTACTTGGAATTTCGGCTTCCAAAAGCTCTTTCGCATTTGTAAGTCCAAGAACATATTTCATATGATTAAAAGCAATTTCCGGATGTACTGGTGCAGGTGGCAAGCCATAAGCTTTTTTTATAGTTTCTTCTTTACCTGAAATCGTAAAAATAGATATAGAAATTGAAAAAAAAAAATGTATTTTCAATACATTTCAAGAGGTAAACATAAAATATTATTACTTACAGATGGAATATGTAGCTCGTTCAGGATCGATATCGTAACCAAGCCTAGTTGCAAAGTCCTTACAATACCATACCATAAGTTCTTCATTTGGCATAATATCCCTGGAAAGGAAAGTCACGTAAATAACCAAATAAATACAATTTTATAATATTTGGACAATATATTAATAATAATATCTATAATAATAATAAATCTATACCTGATAGTGTAGAAGTATATGTGTTCTTGGTGTTGACATGCAACAAGATTCATTACGGACAAAGAATACGCCGAAGCCACATATCGCATCCAGTTTGCAACACTCGTATCCGAACCATCCAGGTAATAATAATCACTATCTTTGAATATCTGTAATAATTAATAGGAAACTATTAACAACATAGACTTCTTAACTTGAATAAGGAAGTGAATCGTTGTGACATAGTGTATTAAGTGTTTATACGCATATTATATAAAACATATGGCACGTGTTTAATATTTACAGTACGCGTGCAGCTGATAGCAACATGCTTACAATTGTTATGAAGGGAAGTCAAGGACGAAATATAATGAATATCATTACAATATAGGACTCGACTGATACTGTCTGATAAATATTTTTTTAAATTCATAATTATTTTTCGTCTCATGTTTTTCTAAAGCTAATTTAAGACCATCACCAGAATAAGAGTAATAAGCCCAGGCTCACCTTAATATTTCCATAAGTATGATGTCTGACAGTTTCTTGTACCTGGCCCAAAATAGAGAGGAATAGGTTAGTTAGAAATAAAGAAGAGCATATATATATCCAACAATTTACTCTAGTTGGAGCACATTTGTGCCAGATAATTAAAGGCTGTGTAAGGCTTTTTTAATCAGCTTGTGGATAGGAAAGATAAATTAAGCCGCAACCATACTAATATTTATATCAATAGGGTTTTCATACAGTAAAGCAAAGTAAGGTATTAATATTTGTCTAAAAAAATTTTACTCACCCTCCAATAATATCTCCAAGAAACTTTGTCATTTGGCTTATTTGGTGTACGTGTGCCTTCAAATGGTCCAAATCTTGTACCACGTGGAATAACTCCTGTACTCCACACGCCTTCAGTCTAAAAATTGAAATAATATAATATATAAAAAAGGGTAATTGAATGTTATTTATTAAAATAAAATATAAATATATTATGTAAATATACCGGTGTGTTAGGTGTTGATAGTACTGCAGATGGCCTAAGAGCTAGACTGCGAGGGAGGGTTCTTTCGGCTCTATTAGGAAGGCCGCGTTCACAGGGAACGTCGGGCACTATGTACACTGTAAGCCTTTCAAACTCCTCTTCTCGCATGCGCGTCACATCATACGCATCTGATCCACCCACTGCGTTTACAGCGCTCGCGCTAGGACTCGCTGTGCGGCCAACCGTCGTCGTCGGGACTTCTTCACTTGTTGACTATAAACATTAAACATTACATCATTAATTTGCATTTAAATATTAAACTATAATTACGAAAATGAGTATATATCGTTTGAAATATTCAGTGGAATTATATATTTATAATGGACCATATTAAAATGTCAGTGATTGTAATTAATCCACTTAAGTGAGCTACTATCAGTCATTTGCAAAAATGCAAACGAAATGCATTCCACCCTTTTCACTCTGTCTGCATATCCAGATAAGTTAACCTATTTTGAGTCTTGTCATGCTATTTTGAAAGTTTATTTTAGTTAAGTGAGGCAACCACGACAACAGCGCTGTTCAATAAAGGGGCGGCGCTACTACTGACCCAGTTTTGTTACAAGTGCGCATTTTCGACTGCGCACCGACACTTCCCATTTGCCTATTTATATGTATTTTCCACAAATTTAATTCGCCCCTAAATTTAATGATCTTACAAAATAGATAAGAGCCGAGTAAATAAAGAAATCAATTTTAAAAAGCTTGGTTTTTAGATTCTATTTTAAAAACATATATATGTTAATTGTTTCAAATGAATATATTTTTAAATGTGGCTTACCAGTCTCATTTTGTTGACTAAATCCGTTGTCTATATTTTAGAAATGTGTGTACCTGAAGCAATAAAATAAGTAACATTAATAATTAAAAATTTTCAAAGAAAATAAAAGTAATACATTCTTATCAAGTAGTCTTAAATAGCTATGCGGATGAATAAAAACAGAATTTCAGCAACAAATAATATTTTCAGCATGTTGAATATTTGCCAGAACTGTCAAAGCACGTGAATACGGAGAATATACAGTCTAATAAATAATTCGTAAAAAAATGATTTTTAAATTTTGCTATACGAATTTATTTGCTATACATATCTAAAATAACAACAGCATTAGGATTTTTAAATAAATAAGAGGTTTTATATGTTAAATTAAAAAAAAAGCTATTCAATCAAAATTTAAAAGTATGTATTATTAGACAAAAGTCTTATTTTATTTTTTGTGTGTTTAAAGCCTAATATTATGAAATAGCATTTATGACCATTGTATTCGTTGTACGATTGTCACACGTAAAGTTATCCTATATTGTTGAATTTCAATGTGTATTCGATGAATAACGTGGAAAGTGTTTTCCAATTTGAACAAAAATTTTCTCAAACCAATCGTGTTTGTTTTTGATACCATTACATAAGCACGGGTACACCATATGAGCAATGAATCACAAGTAAAATAAAAATAAGTGATGAATTTAATATATACACATCCACACTTTTATATTATATATAAAAGTGTGGAATAGTATTATAAGACACTGTTTATATACTTAATACATTATTAAGGTACGATTTCAATTTAAATAACTTCGATAAGGCTGCATTATGTAACTTTTATCTGTAAATAAATTATATAACTATTAAACATATACTTTTTTAAACCAATAAAATAAATATATTTTATTCTTAACGATATATCGATGAGATTAAATTTTCAATTTTATAAATATAAAAAATCTTTTCTATTAATAAATATAATGTAATATGTGCAAAGAATACCAATATGTTAAAATAATAATAAACGTTCAACCCATTGCTAAAACGATCAAGTAATGCTCATATATTTGATATGAAGTTACATTTTTAAAATCGTTGGTATAATTGATTGGTTTATCCAATTCGATACAATTGAGAAAAATCTTATATCTCTTTATTAGGGATTAAGAGAAGTCGATAATTATTACACGTGACGCAACACGAGTCGCGACGTGCGCTCACATCAAACCGCACGCGACTCGTCCATACGTTTCTTATCTAACTACTTAAGACAGTACCTAGTTTAATCAAATTATATACACTCAGCGGCACAGAATGTGGCCCAAACACATAATGTGGTTAAACACCAAAATTAAACACGAAATAGGGGTATTTTTTTTTGTACATAAAATTTAAAGGTATTAAAGTGAATATTAAGTAAAAAAAAAAGTAATACCTCAATTAATTAATTTTTTATCTTAAAAATAACAAATAACTCTAAAATTGGAAAAAAATAAACAAAAGAAAGTTTTAAAAAAAAATTACAAAAACTTACGGGACTTAAAATTAATACCGGGTATTGCCTCCTCTAGCCTTGATGACTGCCTGCATGCGATCAGGCATGGATTTAATTATGTTTTTTATGTCAACCTGGGGTATTTCTTCCCAGGCGGTTATCAAGGCGGTTTTTAAATCACTGGTAGACTCTGGAGGGTTGATGCTGGATCTGATGCGTCTTTTAAGCATGTCCCATACATGTTCTATTGGATTTAAATCCGGACTTCGTGCTGGCCAGTCCAATTTTGAAATTCCTACCTCCGATAGGTAGCTATTCACGCAAAATGCTGTGTGAGGTCGCGCATTATCGTGCATTAAAAGAAATTCCTGGCTTCCAATAAATTCCATGTATGGTAAAACATGTTCTTGGAGGACCTCTTCGATGTATCGCACTGCTGTTAAGCGACCTTCGATTTTTGTTAACTCCGTACGTGCGTCTGAACTTATTCCTGCCCAGACCATAACAGAGCCACCATGAAAACTTACTGTTTGCCAGGTAGTGGTGGGTAAAAACCTTTCTCCTTGCCTTCTCCACACACGTTCGCGACCATCTGGATGCCTTAAGGCTACTCTGCATTCATCGGTCCACAGAACCTTAGCCCACTGCTCGTGAGTCCAATTAGCGTGTTCGCGAGCGAATTGAAGTCGAGCTACACGATGGTGCCGGAGCAGTTCTGGACCTCGTGCTGGTCTTCGGGAACGCAGGTTTTGTTCCTCCATTCTTCTTCTTATTGTTCGCTCACTTACACGGACGCCTCTTGTCGTTTGTAGACGCTGCATTATTTCACCCGCAGTAAGGAAACGATTTCTCAATATTGCGAGGATGATAAATCGGTCATCCCGAGCTGATGTGCATCTGATATTGCCACTTCCTGGTCTCCTCGTGTATAGGCCGGTCTCATCGTATCTTTTTAGGGCATATCTTAGAGTTGTACGTGGTACATTTAAAGATACAGCGATTTCACGCTGCGTAAAACCTTGACTCCGAAGTAACACAGTTTGAGCGATTTGTGCTGAACTTAAGGCCATAGTTTTCAGTTTTTAGTAAGAAAAATGACTAAAGATTAAATTAAAAACAAAACAATAAGGGTTAAATGCACGACCGTTTTAATATCGAACTTTAACTCAACTGAGTTTTGGGCGTTTTTACACTTAATAACGTTAAGTGCCACTTACGTTAAACAAATAAACTTTTTTTATAACTTTGAAACTCATAAATTAACAAAAACTAACGCCACGATACGCTGCCACTTAAAATTCTCATACGCAATACCAAAATTGCATGTTATAAGAATTTTAGAGTTTGGGCCACATTTTCTGCCGCTGAGTGTATAATTAACCTTCAAGTTCAGTATAATTTTATATTATAAGTACTAACAAATATATTTCCGATCTCAAATCATGTATTAAATGAACAAAATAAACTTTAATAGTTATATTTATCATATTATTTCATAAAATTCGCAGTTCTATACGCAAGACGCTATCAATTCGCTGCATTTATTTTTCGCTAAGGTAAATTATGTCTAATTTCACGTTTGAAGCATAAAAATAAGGATTTCTTTAAGGAGGTCAATTAACTTCTATTTTTTTAATATTTATACAACAGACATTTTCTTTTATTAAGAAGATGATTTTGAGTATCTAAAATAACTTTCTTTAATATAAAATTTCATTTTATATTTCATTTGTGCTCATTTTAAATGAAATAAAGCTTTAAAAAAAGTAAATATTCTAATAATCTCAATTGTTAATCACCAAATTTTACACAAATAAACTGACAATCATTTTAATAATTACAGTAGTCATTTTTATGAAAACCAAATAGGTATTTATTCAAAAATAAATTACAATAAATACTATTACTACATGAATGGCTCTACTAAAATGCATAGCATTGCATAATAACATGCATATAACAGCTGTGAGTTAAAGAATAGAACGCGCTACATGGCGCATCGGCGCCCGCGCAGTAGGAAGCAACCTTGGCGCATCGCACTTGAACTTGCCCTTTAACGTTCACCGCGTGTATGCTCCATTTTATCTACATCGTTATCATACAGTACTAATTAATTACTTTTAACTACATCCTAATATAACTCGTTAATTAGCGACACATTTAATTTACAGACACAATAAAATAATTTTGATTTTTACTTTGTTTTTACAATTGTGAACTTTTTTGTTTTTAGTTAGTCAACACTTAACGAATTTTTAATTTAAATTTTGCATTTTTTATTATTTATTGAATCGTTAAATGGAGATATAGATCTGGCCGTGATATTGCAAGCATTTTATTACGTATGTGAGTGCAACCTTGCAGTCTAATAATAATGCGATACGTAGACGTTTCCATCGCAAATATATATAAGTAACATCGTCTAGATAAAGATTATAATATCGATTATGGGCACCGCCTGTAACTATGCTTTTATATATTTTGCGAATAATATCGTTTTTTAATTTTTCTTTATACTCCTATGTGTGTTACACATGACACAAGTCATAAGCATAAAACAGCGACATGATATCGTTTGATGATTTTTAGACGATTATTTTTTTACATGGGTTTATTAATTCACCTTTAATGTAGAGTCGCAGAGTACAGAGTAATTTTATTTAATGAAAAACTAAGTTTGAAGTGTTCATTATAAATTACTTCAAAAAGTATGCAAGTTATTTTGAAATTTAGCGTCTAAAACGTATACAGAACACCAATATAATTGTTTTTATATATTTAGTATTTTTGCACACAAATATTGCAAGATTTAAAAATAATTGTAGGAATTTTGCCGTTTTGGATTTATTGTTAAGCTTTTTATAATAATATTTTTATACCGTTTATATATATGTTTTATTTATTTCCGTAGTTATATTATGAAATTAGTTTTTAGTTCTTAAATTTAGTAGAAGCAACACTTGTATAATCATCACGAACACTCCGGCTTGGACTTTGGTTATCAGAACACTACAGCGATTAATTTTTATACACTTAAACATAAATAAATTATAATTATTTAAATATTTCTTTGATTTAATAAAAAAGGCAAAGCAAATGAACGGAACAAATACGTCTGTTAATACTCACAAAAAACCATCGTTCAATGCTTTCTTCTAGCAACAATAACTTTAATTTGAAGAATTTTCAATGAATACATTTATGTTAATTGTCTTTGGCGTAAATAATTTATGTAGAGATAGACCTATTGGTCTAGGAAGCTGGAGCGATGTCGAGTGACTTGAGATACTCCAGCAGTATGCGGAGCGTCAGCAAGGGAACGAGAGGTGGGAACCAGCGCACCGCTCTCATGTCGGCCCGCGGCTATCGCGAGAGTCTGTTGACGGCGTGCGGATGCTGCGGCAGCTACGCACGAGCGGGCCCTCGCGGGCGGTGTGCTCGATGGCAGCGCTCAGAGCGCATTATGCAACGCGGCTCGGCGACCTGCCCCACGTCTAGCCGCGGAGCGCGTCGCACTAAGCCGACGTCGCGCTATGCCGACCGACCTAGATGCACTTTTACAACGCCGAGAATGCAATCGACACACATATTCGCGTCTCGTTCCGATAAACGCATCGACGACGAAAGCGGCCCGTGATGGAGAATGCGGACGAATTTGACAGCGAGTGCAGTGAGTACGTCACGTTCACGCCTAGTGTTCTCCAATTAGACTAGAGCGGGACGGCGCGGTGCAGTGCGACCGAGCGCTGCATTCAAGTTCATTACTTCCGTAGTGTGGCGGCCGCGGCGCGCCCTGACCGTGCTCCCGATCCGCGCTTGCACTTTATTGACGATGCCATGTGAACCCCGGAAGTAGTAACTTTCAATCATTACAAAACAGTCGTATGATTATTATTTTCCAGAATTACGTAAAAAAGCAACCGGAGACAAAGACGGAAGAGTATTTTACTATATAAAAACTATACTATATAAACTACTTTATTTACGCATATCCTCTCTGAGAAGTCATTTCAATTTAATTTTTACTTTGGTGTTTAAACATACATTTTATAAAGTATTTTTAAAAGCAACGTGCAAAAGGTTAGCGTGAGAACGGTAGCGAAAGCCATGATAGGGCGGGCGGGCGCGCTCGCCTTCGCCTCCCCGGAACAAGCTTTCACTCTCGCGGGTCGACGACACAGCCTTTAAACACCCTTACCTCTGATTCTCGAATTGAAATTACTAACTCTACAATATTGTCTCCCTCTAAATTTACGCATACGGAAAGAGCCCGTCCCTTTCATCATTGTTTTATTGTAATCTCGAACTTCCATCCGTAGTAGGGGTTTTGCGTTGTGCCTCCTCTATCGACATCACCACACCACACCCTGCCATCTACCACTATCCAATATTGATTTCACTATTTACAGCCTTTAATCTGTTAACAGCTTCAAACTCTTCGTTGTCTACGTAATACAGCCAGCGTTGCTTTTTGATATTTCAGTTTCTATACAAATGTAAAATGAAAAGTGAATCAAAAATACATATAATATAAAATTAGATGTATCCTTATACGCACATTTATAATATTATTGTTATATTTTTTCTTTTTCTATTCTTAAATAATATTTTCTCGATTAAAAAAACTACTAAATGTTGTAAAATAAACTCAAGTTTATTTTATAATATTTTGTAAACAAAAGTGTGACAACAATCAAAATACATTTTCGTTGTTAATATTATCCCTTGTTACTCAATCACGGAACCATTTCACCCCATTATAGCGAACATGACCTATCCCTACGTCTGGCTCCTTGCAGACACGTCTGAAGCCCTGTAGCCGTCACTCTTTATTGATTTTAGGAGTTGTTTACAAGTTCTAGTAACTGATATAACAAGAAAATTCTATTTTTATAAAATTAGTCATAGTTCTTGAATCTACAACTTTGCAATATTTGAATTTATTTCAATGTGATTTGTCTATAAAATTATTTATAAGTGACATCCGAAACTCTTATTTTCGTGGAAAGAAATAAAGTATATTATAATGTCAGTCACAAGTACTTCAGCTATAACGTGTATAATTATCATGAATGTCTATTTCATGTTTATGATTGTTTATTCCGGTAAGTTACTTAAGTGTCTTGATATACAGCCCCCAGGTTACACTTATTTGTAATTGTTAATTCGTCATTTTCTTTATCATGAAGATATTTTCAAACCTTATCAATTACAATGTTCATATTCCCATAATATGATATTGTCAGTACATTCAAAAATACAAAATCGTGTAATTGTTAGTCAATTGGAGCGTGAAAAGTGAAGCGCATCAAAGAAAATGCAGTTTTCATCGTCGGCGGAGGCTTGAGCGGTATCAAAACACTGAATCTTCCGGGGTGAACGGCCTCAGCTGCGTCGTCCCACTGCGCTAACCCCCGCCTCCCGACGTCGCGCGGTGTCTCGCTCGTCCGTTCGCACGCGGCTGCTCGACGCGCGAATAAATCGCACAAAGCTAGTGTGTGCGGCGAAATGCGTTTACTGTATGAGTATTGGGAACAGCGGTCGTTGACATCACACCAATTTTCTTTAGGCTCACAGCTTGATGTTTTGGAGGCTGCTTTATTTTTACTCACTCCAATGTGACTGATTTTGTAATAAATAATGTATGCATTATCGAATCATATATGCGTTTATTTATAAATAACTGGTACCATTATTTTTCTTACAGCTTACATTCAATTTACATATTTGTGGTCCAAATAAGTAATAATATTATTGTGCTGTAAAATAAGTAGTTAAAAGGCAATTGTGCGTACGTCAGTAAATAAAATAAAAATGTGTAACGTCTTCGTAGTAAATCATGTAAGTACAACTGTTCAAAATACATATTATTTACATGATATAAAATATTTCGAATAATTCAAAGTATTAAGGAAACGTTCAACACATGCATAATGTTCAATGAAAGAAACGCTTTATTGATCTTACAGTGCTGTATGGTGTATGGATTGTCTATAACTGTAGATGCAATGCCCACAACCCACAGTGCAAACTCGATTTCCCCCTTCTTGGGGTAGGCTTCAATACTCATTCATGCCTTTTTCCTGCTCTAGCCAGGTGCAGGCGCATAATTCGCTCCCTCTCGTGATGTTTCCGTGTTGACGCTGGTACATACGCGCATGCACTAGACCTAGCCCAATGCAGCGAATTTTGCGTAGGGTCGTTGTCCTCGCCTGCCTATATCCGCACCAAACTTAAGTACTAGTTATTATAAGGCGCACTACATCTAGCAAAAATAAATTGTTTGTAAAATTCCTTCTAGGGGCATTGATTTGTTTCTTTGCAATACGTTTTTTATTAGGCAATGAACATTTGTTTGTTCTTCAGAAATAAAAAACAGTCAGAATAGACAATAGGCATGTCTAAGCAACGGATCTTTTGGTTTATGGGTAGTACTATAAATATAAAAGTAATGTGCTAAAACGCCATTTGCACAAATTGCATTTTTTGCACGGCAATTGCAAAGTCCTTTTTAACGTCAAGGGAAATAATAAAACAATATCGTTAAAAAGTGTCCGAGGCAATTTGTAACAAAACATTAATGGTTTTACAGAAAGAGCGCTTTGATGTTTTTTGCGTAATTTCTAGAAGTTTTTGCATTTAGTGATACAATGACGCAATCACTTTAAAAGATATAGGTACGTAATGCAGTTTTCGGAATTCTTAGAATTGTTAAAGAATTCTGTTTTGAAAAATTTTAAACGTACAAAATGATATTATAGTTCTTTTTTATTATATTGAATTATTATTGCTAGGGAAGCATTATAGTTGCGTTTTCATGTTTTTTTTTTCATATGAATTATATTTTAGGATAGGTCATACAAAAAATTAATACTGCGATTAGACAAATACAGTCTAATGGTGTAGAGTTTTAGCACTTAAATGATAAATCGAGTGTATAGAGGTGCGAAGTCCTAGTCTAGAATGTAGCTAGGGTCAAAAGCCGCGCAGTATGTCAGCGCTTAGTATTCCGTGAGCCCGAGCCCGGCCGGCTAACGGGACCCGTCTACACCGGCCTTTACTTTCATCGATCCAACCGACCACGGTTTACTTTCCTTTGTTACTTGCTTCTAAATATACTTTGGTCTATTTTATCAATTTATTAAACCAAAGCAGCCTAAGTTACAGATTGTCATTATGAATACTCTGTATTTTAAGTAATTAGTTTAGTACAGTAAATATTTAGAAATAACTAAAAAAAATTAAATATCAAAGTAATTCATATATGATCGTATAATACGACAAAGCATATTTATAATTAGCTATGGACAGCAAAAAATAACAAAAAACTCAGAGCAAGTGTTTACCGAAATCGCAGGTAGAGGATTAAATCCGGAAAATAAAAACGACGCCATTGTGAGGACGTACCGTTACATTCATTTGAGAAGATTCGACAAAGAAATATGATCTGATGTGTACAATCACTTATTATTATGAAGTTTACTTCTGTATTTATGGATATAACGTATTAGGTGAATTCTTGCAATATTAATAATTATTCATATTTATTGAGTACAATGTCGCGCGCGTGAGTCTAGCGTATCTAGATGTAGAGGATAAGTTCTAGCTTCTAACTGTATATGCCTTCTTTGTAACTTGAGTCATATATCCTTTTCAAATAGGTTTATAGTGTAAGATCTACATGGTTTCCATACGTAATGTTATTGTGCAACCATAGATAGAAAACCTAAAGTATGTAATAAAACTTTAAATTTTTAATGTTATTTTCATATTATCGTGTATTTCTCATGTGTACGTAGTTTCGAAGTATGTTATAGTATGATAAGATTTATAAATGCAAAGCTTTTATTGTGTATTTTTAATGAAATGTATCAAGAGCGTAACTTACTTCATTGTTACTGGACAGGTAGAAATCGTTTAATATAACGTAAGATTCGATTACAAAATATTTCATACGGTACCCATGCGACGATGCTACCGTTAGGTCGAAACGATAAAAAATTAAATAGGAGGGTGAAATCAGGGCCCAGCGGGAGTCTCTATGGGGTTTTAATATTTACATGTTCACGAATATTCGTGAGTACATGCCGGTAGACGGGAAATATTTAAAATTGATGCGAGTTTTACACATTTACCTAGTACAAAAGAAAGACATAATAAAATCAAGTTTAACACGTGTATCCATTCATTGATTTAATGTCAAGTAAAGTCAATGTACCGACATGACACGGTTCGAAGGCTTCGCGTGTAGGAGACCTCTTAAGTATTTCCCTATTGCATAATGTAATAATTATCTGTATAAAAATGTGCATTCAACAGAGTCGGGGTGTCAATTGAATGAACGGTACTTTATGCGATTCTATGGTGCGGTAACCGCTATTATGGCCGCCGGAAACCACGTTCCATACATGTTTTATTTGAGTTATATGTATGTGGGTCGGCTTATTTTAATATAAAACACTTTCTGTTAGCTTTAAAATATAATGTTTAAAACAATGAGTCACTACCAACATTAAGTATGATATAGAATAGAGATGTTGAGATAGTTTACGTTACCATAATATTTTTTAAATGACACAATGGGTTATGTGACATAAGACAAAGCTCGTTGGAGTGTAAAATGTTTGTTACATAATAGGTCCGCGCGCCCCGGGGCATACCAAGGTACCGTTGCTTGAACAGGTTCCACGCACTTCCCGCGCGTCCCTTCTTCCCGCGATGTTTACGAAGCATTTACTTTCTACCCATCAAGGACCTTCCTGGCACTCCTACGTAAGCGTAAGTGAACTCGTCGGGTGACTAGATTTTTAGATTTATTTGTACGTACGCATCATGAGGTATACAAACTAGTAATTCTAGCTTCGAGCTTCGATTACATTACGTTGGTTTTATTTATGTCATTATCTCAGATAATTACAGCATTGTATAATGGAAACTTATAAATTATTTAAATTTTGACCCCCATTTATTATCTGAAAAATTATAATTATAAAACAAGATACATAAACGGAATGAATGATTTTAGTGAAATCAGTTTCAAATATATTGCTTACTATTTTATATTATTGTATACTCACTTACAATTAATTTATTTCAAAATATTTTATTTGTATGCCTTTTGAAGTTAGTTTTAAATGTCTCTATTCAAAGTTTTAATATAAAGATAAGTCACAAAAAACTTATTTTTGTTTTTTGTCAATGAGACACTTTCGAAGAGATTGACGAGTAAGAAGGTTTAATTTTTTTTAAAGCTTTTAATTTTCTTATTATAATAAAAAGTTAAAACAAGCATTCAAAAAATATGTATGTAAATTTTTAGTAAATAGAATATTTATTATGGTTCGTGGAAGACTTCTGTATCCTTTCGCTTTAATCTACAGATACTCCCCAACTGACTCTCGAGATACTTACTTTCTTGGTAGTAATTCACGAATAATTTTTCAATTCTAAAATTTAAAGTAAGTAATAATAAATGTGATAATCATTAAAATATTTAAGCCAAATGAATAAGTAAAGTTGACATCCAGTTTGAAAAACAGAATCTATTTATTTTACTTCAGTGAATCAATTTCGTGCAAGTTAAAGTTAAAACTTAAGCTTTATATCTAAAATAATAAACTTAAAAGTTAATTGTACACACCTGCCCCAAACTATTTTGTCTAATTTACCAAATGGTTTTTATCTCAACGATTTTTACTGTTTAAATTTTCATAAAAAAGGGATATGTAATCACAACATTCCCAATGTGATATAAAATACTTTAAATCTATATTAAATAACTGTTATAAGAAATTTGTTTCAAAAACCTATCTATTTTATATTTATTATAATTTTATATGTGTTGAGATGTGAGTTATAGAATAAATATGAACTGCTTTAGCATAAGGAGATAAAGTGAGACTGAAAGTCAACTTTATGGTGAGCGATGTAAACACAAAATCGCGCAAGCGAAAGCAGTCGAGCTGGCCGCGGCCGCTGCGAGCTCGCGGTTCAATGACCGAGTTTTCACGGGTTTGTCAGCCTGCTGTTATATCATCGGCCGAAGTCAGTGTCATTGCCGAATCTGCGCGAAGCACGTGTACTAAATTGAATCTTTTCTCTTACGACACAGAGTATACTTTCGCGTGGGCGCGTGGAAGTTTTTGGCTCTATCTATCCAATTCGCGCTACATTTATATATTGTTCTCGTAATTTTTGTACATACGCCTTGGTTGTGTTCGTGCATGTAAATTTACATGATCACGTCCACGTCTTCATTGTGTCAATTATTTCGAGATAATGGACATTAACGTCGGTTAAACTTGTTTGTTTTTCCATTATTTTTTATTATTTTTGTCTTACGCTAATTTCCTGTGGTTTGTAGTCGGATTTTATGTAAAATATATTTTTACAAATACATAATATATATTTAATACGTAAATTTTTTATAAGATATTCATGGCTATCAATATTTGCATCTTAAAATCTAGAACTTAAGAATATAAAAAAAATATATAGAAACATTTATATTTCAAGGTTAACGAAATAAAAAAGTAAAGTAAACAAAAAGTGTATCAATTAAGTATATAATGTGATTGTAGTTTGTTTACAGTCGCACGCACATGTCATTAAGCGCGAGTGGGGTGAGTTACGTAAGCCCTCCTCACGTGCGAATTCGCCTTGAAATTGAACTCGAGAAGTTCAAGGTTCGTTTTTTGCAACTGCCGACGTTGTGTGTGCATGTGTGCCATGGATGTTTATGGTAATTATAGCCCAAATCTACCCAGGGTGCTCATATGTAGTATGATGTAACATCGTCTTCTTGTATATATATAGTATAGTTTACAAGATACTTATAACTAACTCACATGCGCATGTTCAAAGTTTTTGTCCTATTAAAATATTAATTTCAAAGATCCGTTGTTGAAATTTGAACATTAATAATTAAATTATAATTTCATATAATATAAATTTATTGTTAATAATACTTTATGTATTGTTAAACTGATATTACATGTAGTAATTACTTATGAAAATATTTATATTTAAATTAATATATTTTGTAATGAAATATAGAAATGTTGCTATTGTAAAATATGATATGGTTTATAATATAAACTATTGTATCTCGCTAAAACATAATTAAAAGAAATATCATACATAATTCTACGTCACCTATTTTAGTTCTAAAATAGTCATTTAATAAAAACAAAATAATAGCTATTTATAATTTATGCTACTTAAATACTAATTAAAAAATTGATTAAAATTATAACTATAAATATATAATATAGCTAAAATTAAAATATATTTTTTATTTTCTATTTTAACAAAAGGTCTAGTAAGATTTGTCTTTTCCTTAAGATACGCGTTGATGTCTTTTAAACGTGAAAACGTTGCGACCATAGATGTATAAATAAAAACTAAAAATAATGCTATACAAATATATTCGATCACTTACCAATTGTATCATAATAATCCAGTTGTAAACTCCACGAAAATATATCCAGATTGAAAATAATCCGTAGCGTTATTTCACTCAACTTAAAACTACACTTCACGTCACTTAAAAATATTATTAAAAATATAAGTCTTATATGAGATCTACGTTGCTTTCAGTCTGAAACACGTTAAAGGGTCATGGTGGAGCGGAGGCGGGTTAGCGCACCGATAGCTCCGGTTAACTGATAAAGTGTGGCTCAGTTCATGGTCGGAGACGTCCTTCCCGCCGCTGTCTACAGCCCGTACCGCCATACCGCCGGACCGCCGCCTGCGCTTCTTCCGCACTCGCTCAGAGCCCGGGTGAATGAACTGCTGCGTGTGAGCGAGATAGCAACCAATGCCACGGTCGCACGACTACTTCTATCTCGGCAAGGCAATCTAGTACAAGTGTCAAATGATATTTGTTCTATGTATTTCCCATTTCTATAATGTATCATTTTTTTAATATATTTAATTTGACGCTTAGTAAATAAACTTATTTTTTCTTTTATTTAATTATTTATTATGTATAAATAAGTGTTGTTAATCATTTTTACTTTTTACCGTCACGATTAAATTGAAAAATAAAATACAAAGTTAATTTATCCATTATGATCTTCATCTGTTCAAATAAAAACATTGTTACCTAGCAGTTACGGTGAATATTTTAATAAAACCATCCAAAACTTCGTCACACAGGCAAATATTCCATTCCAATGCTTGTAATAAAAATTAGAGATTATATAAACATTTCGTGTGTTAGCAATGAAAGCAGCAAGTTAAATGTTTAAATATATACAAATATGCACTAATACTAGTTACTGTCATAATAATAATTACTTAAAATTCATTAACGATTTCTACACTAATACAACATTACGAGTATTTAAATTTTAAAGCGAGTAAGTTATATACTTACCTTTTAATATATTTAATACGGGCATTTTTATGGTTTCGTTTTTATATCAAAACGTGAACATGAACTTTAAATAGGAATCTGAATACAATCCTAATCCGAAATTGTTTCTTATTTACAAGTATGTAAGCCGTTAGTAGATCGTGACATTAGTAGGTTAGTTTGCTGTGACTATTGACAGTAGAACATCAACGATCGTAAATCTTTAAGTAAATAAGGTTCTACTTCTTCATGAAGTGATTCAATTCTTTTAATTTTATATTGAGCCAAATTTACTCTTATATTCAAAGACAGTCAAAAGAGAGTAAATGAAAAGAAGATATAGTAGCAAAAAAGAGGGAGAAATGGATAGAAACATATATATTTGACAAATTGTTTAACAATTATTTTATTTTAATTCACAATCATAATGATAAACATCAAATAATAATGAAAAACATCTTAATCGCATATCCCGCGTTGAATTACAATGTTGGACTGTTTTTAATACAGAAATGAAGTTATTATCACATAACATTATAACTTCTTCATTTGTGATCTTTCAAACTTTATTGATATTAAAAATAATATCAATATTATTTTTCCATATCAATAAAATTGATTTTGAACTATATACTTGCTCTTTGTTTGTCGTTCTCATTAATGTTACACATTTCATCAATAATTTATTTAATATCTCAAGAATATATCCATTAATTCAAAGCATGTTTTCAAGTTTACATCAAGTAAATAATGTTTATGTACATACGTTATTTCAAGACTCTATATTTCTAAAGACTTTAACCATTATAAAGTTAAAAGTAGAATGTCATGAGTTCAAACAGCGACAGATGGTAATCGATTGGCACGTGATATCACGTCATACTCTTTTCCATAATCACGCCGCTTGAAATGTACAATAGTTTGATGTGATTGATATAAGATAAGAATAAAAGCTTACAGTTAGCAATAACAGAGTTACTTGCGAGAGTAACAAAGGACATTATGTAACATCGATCGCAGCCTTAATCGCAGTCCTTGATCAGATTTGCTTACCTGAGGAACCCATGTTTTTTTCTTTTAAAGGGTGGCCATTATAAAATTGTTGTAAAAAACATAACGGTTCTTCAGCCCAGCACACATTGCGATGACAAAAACACAATGACATTGAAACTATTACGTTTCCTGTGACAGAAATAGTGATTGTTTGTGGATTGGGGTCTAAATATGTGTTTTAAGTTTTTTAAAACAACATTGTTACAATTTTTAATAGATAGAAAAAAAATTGAGGCGATCTAACTTTGAGAACTAAGTGGCACTAATCACAGATTCTTATAAAACAATGAATATTTATATATTCTAATGATAGCGTCTTCAGATAAAAAAATAAATCATAATCTCTCATATTAGTAAACGTCACAGTAAAGACTGTTGCTACTAATTTAACAATAACGACTTACCGTTTTTAAAGTTCTAAATTAGTTATTAGGAAAACCCGCACAACTCTTCATCTCGTTTCGCTAATACTTTTGGTTAACAGAATAACAAAGAGTTTTATTATACGGTAGCTGATTGTTGAAAGAAAGGACAGTTCTATTCAAATAATCTTGTACAGTCCTTTACCTTGGTTACGGATTAAATTAGAACGGATTATTAACTAATTTATGATTCAGTAGAATGTTTATGAGGATTAAAGTCTTAAAATTTTATTTATGGGGATTTAATATTTCAAAGATGAATACTAGTCGGTTTGAACTGAATACTTAATTTGTTTGAAAAATTTTGAAAATGAAGATTTTAGCGGCTGTGATTTAACTACTTAAGAATTAAATACTTGCAAACAAAACAAACAGCTAATTTGCTTTGTATTGTATAATTTTTCAAGCAACAGATTTAAATCAAAATATCTCAGCGAACACAACTAGAATCGTGTGGGCTACAAATATTTAGTTGGTAAAAAATGTAGCGCCCAAACTCGGAACGGGCAGGACGCGATCAGCGATTCGGGTGCAACGTCCTCGGCCTTGAGACTAGATGAACTTACGTAACCGGCCATCAAGCCTCCACCGAAATATTCCTTAAGTTTTTGCAACTCCCACCATAATTGATGCCTTGAATCGCTAGGTATATAGGAGCTACACGCTTAAGCATATAAAAACCAGCTTGGGATGTATTTGTATTCGTATATTTGTCGGTTTAATTACGCCTGATAAAGTATTCTTCTGAATTACATGTTTTTACTTTGAATTAAAATGCTTTTTGTAGGGTATCCTATTTGAAATATATCATAGTTTATAATTAATTACTTCTTTAGTTCAATTATCTATGACTCAAATCTTTATAATCTGGTAAAATTATGAACATCAGTCATCTATTTTCAGTATGGGAATAAATTTAACATAAATTACTTTTACTGGTTTTATAAAATCTTATTCTAATGTTTAGTATACTTTATTTATTTAAATATTTTAAAATGGAATTCTAGTTTCACCTGGAAGGCGGTAATACAGCTACTAACTAGGTAGTCGACATACGCTGACCAATAATAAATAATAAGAAATGATGATAATATAGCACATGGTACATAGAGTTTATGATATAAACTTGAAGGTGATGTCATAACCAAAAGCGAGGCTTCACAAAAAGCGCCATTGTGTAAGTCGTGAGGCTAGTTGTGGCTGTGGACGTGCGTTGAACTCTTTTGAGTGCTACAGCTATTAGCCAATTACAAGAGGCTGACGACGTTAATGTTGGCTATCGAAAAATAATAGCTCTAAACTATGGTTTTAAATACATTAAATTACTTTTATTTTATTTCAGGGCTAAGAAGAAACACCGTAATTTTATATCTTTTTCTGTTCCAGCATGCATTATCAATTTTAAAGATTTGTGTTAGTCTATTTAGTGTTTTGAATAATAAAATCCTTTATCTAATACGTCACTAGTGCTATATACATTAAGATTTCTTAATGTATATTATTGCAACAAAACTCATCACGAACCAAAAAATCCTTATATTGTAAGTATCTGTTATGTACCTACGTATATAGTAGTATATTATTAGTATTAGTTAAAACAAACAAAAGAAGAACGCTATTAAAAAAGTCTGAACCAATCTTGGCAATAATTATTCAATGTATAAATTGTATATTCCTATTTTTAGTAAATTATGTTTTTAGACTTCGAACTTGTTACAGTATAAACACTTTTCAAGTATTTTCACGATGAGACGATATTACGAGGCTTATGCTGTGAACATTGTTTTGTGTTCGCAGGTAATAACTATATCAAGTACCCGCATCGCTGCGAGGTTTTTATCATTTGTTTTTACTCATGTAGCAATTGATAACAAATTTAACTGACAAAAGTAATAATCGGTCTGTGAATGTTAAAATATTATTCTACCATTATTGAAAAAAATAATAATGTTGAAATCATTTAGATAGTGCATTACTTTCCTGCGTTATTTAAATATATGAAGTAGTATCAACTTGTAAATTGGGTAGGGTTATAGGTAGGTTGGCTGGGTAAAGAAAATATTTCACAAGTAAAGTGAAAAGGAAGTCGCTTGAAAAGTTGAATCAGAAATTCATCACGATTATTCAATACGGGTTGATAAAAAGAGATTGAATAAGGCTTAATTTTTTTCGAAACACGTAAGATTCCTCATGACAATTTTCTTCAAAATAACTTAATTGTTATTTTTTTAAAGTTAAAGTTTTCCAAAATATTGAAAACATAAAGAAGGCAGGCGTGAATATAAAGATTGTAAATAGCTCTGATAAATAATTATTTAAATTGAATTTTAAATAAACATGAAGCATATAAAAATCTAGTAACTCTAGTTTGAATTTGTTGAGCAAATTGTGGTTAAAATTTGCGTGTTGATCTCATTATCATCTTGAATCTCAATTAAATTGTTTATCTACTGATAAAAAGTGCACTCAAAAGTGTCTATGACGTTATTTAAATAAATAAAATATATCTGCGACTGATTGTTCTAGTAGTTTGATTACTCCTATTTTCAAATTGTGTCAAAAAGTTTGTTCTGAAAGAAGTGAGAATACATAAGCCTGTTGAACATTTATAACCTTTTTTTACTTTGATTTTTATACCTACCTTATTTTTTGACGTAGAAAACTTTTTCGTAAACATAGTTAAGGAAATAAGTATAAACAAGAACTTTACAATTTATCATAATAAGTACAATGTATCTTATAATAATATTATTTTTTATGTTTTTTTTTTAGATTTTTATTTGTCTTAGTAATATATTTACATTTAATAAAAAGTCATGAAACATAGAGCAAAATTAAAAGGTATCTTTGAATAAATAGTTTTTAAGTCATGTAGCTATAGATATTCGTATGTAATATTTCGTTGTATTTTCAATTCACTTTCCGTGCCCTTAAACGTTAAATTAACGCTTAAAATTGTAAATAATATCGTGTACATGTTTTTTTTTTAATTTATTTATCCTTATTTTGTACTGAAACATTTCACGCACACTAAAACATCTTATAGGTACGAGCATCGCTCGTACTAATTTCACGTCAATATTTTAACGTGGAGGACGCGCCAACGTAATTGAATTGATCATTTACTAGGAATTAAAAACATTATGACCGAAAACATATTCATTTAAACTTCTAAAAAGGGTTAGTCTTTTATTTGAATATTTTACTATGTTTAAAAGGTTACAGTCGTATTATTAGAAGAAGACAATACATGCATATACGAATTCTCTAGCATCTAGGTTAAAAAAAAAATAGTAAATATAATTATAAAAGCACCTCATTAAAAGTGTCGTATAATATTTACACAATTTAATACACAATTATTTTTAGCACATTCCTACTTGCAATTTTATAAAACAAATAAATTTACATATCTATAGTAAACTCCATCTAACACATTCCAAAAATATTTTGACACTCAACATTCTTCAGTTTAATGAAATAATAAACGTTTATTTATCTAAATAATATATGCTTCGTATGTGTTCACCCTTAAAGTTCTAAGATTCTATTTCTAAGCTTGTTTCGCAATGAGCGTTGGCAATAGCTCCTCGAGTGTGCAGTCAGAGTTCGATCACCCGCAGATCAATACAAAAAACATGTTTGATTTGTGTATACTAGCAATCGCTAGTTGACATTCAAAGTTGCTCCTCGGTGGATAAAAAACGTAGTTAGGTTGGGCGGTTATCGTCTCGGTACCTGGGTCACTTATAGATTACACGTTGTTTTGTCGTTTGATACTTATCCTTAAAACATAATTATGTTTTAATTACATATTATATGTACATTACTACATTCAAAAAGGTCTTTTGAAACCATGTTTTAACGATTTTAAAGATTGTATTACGTATAAAGATACCATAGGTTCAGGATGTAGATACATAAAGAACAAAAACGGAAAACGCAGATTTTATTCTATTTCATCAATTAAATAATATTAGAATCGATTATATTCTTAATTTGTTCAGATCGTTTGACGATTTTATTCACATACTGAGCAATGATAATTTTTTTTTAATTTTACTAAAGGATGAAACATCTATTTTTGTAATTTATATAATAAAATCTACAATGTTTTTAAGGTATATGTGAGCCGGCGAGCGTATGGGTCACCTGATGGTAAGTGGTCACCATCGCCCATAGACAATGTAGCTGTAAGAAATATTAACTATGCATTACATCGTCAATGTGCCACCAACCTTGGGAATTAGGAGGGTATGTCCCTTGTGCCTGTAGTTACACTGGCTCACTCACCCTTCAAACCGGAACGCAACAATACTAAGTACTGTTAGAATAATTGATGAGTGGGTGGTACCTACCCAGACGGGCTTCCATAAAGCTCTACCACCAAGTATAATATATAAATATTATAAATAAACAACGTAAGAAATAAAATAAGGATAAATTAAAAATATGTATTTACGACTATCAAACTACACGCACCGCCTAGCCTATCTTCAGGTATCATAAAAATTTAAAATATATATATTCGAAAACCCCAAATTTAAATGCTCCATGTTCTAATATTCCATTACGAGTTTCAATCGTCAATTCGATTTCCAGCTTTGTGTAATATCTTTGAATATCAGAGCTTTTTTTATTTTATCTTTTATACGATGATGATTTAAAAATGCATTAGTACTTGTATAAAATTAGTACAATAATAAAAATTAAAATATTTCAAGGAAACGTTCACGTTTAATGAGCTTCTTATTACCTAGTAGTTACTTCCTCCTTGTGGATGTTGTATAAAGAGATACATATGAATCTTTCGACTTTAATGGTCTCCGACTACTGGGTATGAGCCTAATAATTGACGCCATTACGACAGGCACAAGGCCGACAGGCCTTTAGAATACAGCTATATCGTATTATCTTTATTAGGTCGTCAGTCTAGGTTCGTTAGTGTTTTGTCTTCTTCTCCGAGAACTTATCTGATCGAGGACCTTTCCCCATTGATTATTATCACTCATTTGAACAACTGCTTATTGCCAGTTCAGTAAAGTCAGGAAATTAGAACATTGTGGCAATTTGTTGAATTTATTTTCAAAATCCAAAGTTGCAAACGCTACTAACTAAGCAGTCAATTTTAAAGACATTTTATTTATTAAATTATTAAATTAATGTCGAGTCTGAATGTCATAAATGATGTTTTTATTAATTAAAATTTTACATATGGAAATGTTTATTTGACGTAGTTCTAATGTTAATATTTTAAGAGAACATCGCACAACATACAACTCACTCTGCACAGTACTCATAGATACAGGCTCTTCTTATATTATTGTAACTTCATTAAGGGCGAAGGATACAAAAATTTGCCGTTATTACCTTATTTTATAATAATACCGTTGGCAGTCCAGGTCAATATAATATTTAAAAGAAAAAAAATATTAAAAGTTTTTTTAAATCATTTTTGGCACTTGAATGACATTGATGATGGCAGAGGTTGGGCGCATTTTCGAAGAGATAATCGAGCACTCGATTGAATGCGGAAACGCAGCTCGTATTCTTGTCAGCATTCCGCGCAGTCATGATTTGTGCAATCATTATCTTTTGAAAATTCGATCTTCATATGTTTAATTTTATGTAATGAGAATCTAATAATATTATACAATGTCGCTTTTTGCTACGATTTTTATCTCCGCTAACTTCATTTAAAACACTAAACGGATTTTGATGCGTTTTTCACGGAAAAGACCAGTAACCAAAAACTCTTTGTTATTTATAATTTTTGAAAATTAAAAAGTATTGACGGATATTTTGAGCTATGATTTTTTTATTTAAATTTTAATAGCACGTGTCTATTCTTCTTTCAAACTAAGACATTTTTTTCATTAATTAAGCATCTTGCTTCAGATAAATTTGTTATTTACCATGATCATTTTATACGAATTAAAAAGATATATACACTATATAGTTCGGATAAATAAATCAGAAATATCGAATATTTATCTGGCTACGTTTTGACTCTAACATCAGATAAGTTGTTAGGAGTGTGAGTTTAGGTTAGGTGGAAGTATGAAATGAAACAACAACAAATTGGCATTAGTATGACTATCACAAGTAGGTTCCATGTAGTAAATCAAAATCCTGGATATATTTACATACTTCTATACGGGATTGGTGTTATTAACACAGAGGATATGCAGTATCTGAATAATATAGCCTTATATAGGCTATTATGATAGCCTGTTTATGTCCCAATTTCGGACTAACGCCTTTGTAGCTTAATCTTCTAAACTTCTCCATTGCGGTTTATTGGATACTCGTTGTAGTGATCAACTCACGATGTTGTACTTTGAATTCGTGTTCAATGAATTATAAACACAAATTGAGCACAAAAATTTCGGTTGTACTTGCTTGGGTCTGAACTCCAAAACTTCGGCTATGATTCACCGCTCATATCATATCACGGCCGAAATTTGGAATTAATTTAATTTCATTTCAAACACTAAGCACGAATTTTCAGGTGAAAGAACATTGCTTACAATTTAGCATGTATCTGGAAAAATACATTTACCATTATTCTTTTTAATGCGACTAGTTATACTAAACACAAACGAATGCCTGTTATACTGTCTGTTATAATCTAAGAGGTCAGAAAATAAGCAGCAAGTCATGACTTACACAGTTACAATCCATAATGTTATGGTACTTATACCATAACTCTGCTAACCTATCATTAAGTGTATTTGTTTGGATTTATATAATTCTTGTGTACACAGTTGTTGAGTGTAATCGGTAACATCAATTTTCCTTTATTTTATGTTCACTTAAAATATTTTAAATTGTTGTTGGTTAATTGTGAAATTATTAAAAGTCAAAAATATAATTATTAATAATAATTAAAATACATATATTTGTACATACCTATGATTCAGAAAGTGTTGTTATTAACTGAAACTGAATACATGTTCACTCAAATAATTATATTGAATTACGTTTAAAAATTAACTGATTACATAGAAAACCAGAGTCATCAGAGAACTGCTAGCATGTGAGAATATTGTTGTGAGCATTCAGTTTAAAATTCTGAATGTGATAAAGAAAACCCTTTTAAAACCTCGGTTCAGTCGTGTTTTGAACAATTTCGAGTAGATCTACCATAAATCGAATCGAAATCTATCCGTAATTTTAGATCGTTGAGAAGTAATATCTTTTTTATTCGACAATATATATCTGCAAAATTCGTATAATTGAGATATTTCGGCATTAAATCCATAAAATTCAATGACATGACAGTTTAACGGGCGGCAATGTCTGATGTTTACGGGGTCAGAAAGTGCGTTAATAATTTCAATTTATAATAATTTCGTGTAGGAGTACGGTAGACTTAATTTAAAGAAAAAATATACATCGACGTTTTTGAAAAGTTACAAATTATATGAAAACAAAAGGATATACAATATTATGTTTATGTTTAGTTTTATTAATTTTATCCGAGCTAGCCGGGTTTTTATTGATTACTATGAGACATGTTAATATAATGTATTTGTTGTAAAAACAGTATGTAATGATAATCAGTTTATATTTTATATATTCAAAGAATCAACAATTTGAAGATTCATTAACTTATATAAACATAAAACAAAATAGTTTTTATTTGTTTTAAGCCCTAATAGTGATAATCGATGAGTACTATGCAATTAGACATTCTTTTTTACTCCACAATTGTTATTATATACCAAGGAAGCAACGAGTTTAATAATTTACCTAAGATGAATGAAGATGTTAATTTCCTTGTGCCAATTTTTGAGTTATTTAAGCTCGAAATATTAGCTTGAAAAAAGTGAAATAGATTTTTCTAACTTCTGCTACACATAAAGAAACCAAAAAAAAAACACAGTAATGCTATAGTATAACATAGTACAGTAAATAATATCGGCATTCTTATTAAAAAAGTGACAAATTGTATTATTTGACTGCAGGATTTTTTTAAAGAATTATAAAAGTTATCTGTAATGACATATTTAGAAAATATTTAATGTGATATAAATATATTTCTGTTGCATTGTTAGTTGCTATAGAAGTTTATCTTGTATAAAAAAAAAAGCCCTGAGAAGACATTGACCCGATTTTAGAAAAATTGTCATATTTGAATCCAATTTTTTTAGGGATTCGTATATTATTGATTTACCATATAAGAAATACATTATATTTGCATAAAAATAATTACGAGAAACTACTAGGGTGTTGCCTAGTTTTCTATGCGATGCTAGAGCGCACGGCGGCGCCGAGTGCGTCGAGTCAAGGTAAGTGTGCCGACGGCCGGGTGTGACCTAGTGTAGCTCCCCCACCCTACTGCTGCGTTCTGCACTCGCAAAAGTTCAACGAACCTCCAGCAGAATTCTTACAGGCATACGCGACTGTTACATTACCGGAAAGCTGCTGCAATCATCTACATACGCAGTGACCGACGCGGTGACGTTGGCGGAAGATTCATTAATTTTGTTTTATCATCACCCTTCTCATATGATTCTCATTGAATTAAACAACTTCTTAATATAGTTATATGTATGATATATTTAATTTTAGAATGATAGTTAGGCTCATAAATAAAGCATTTGATATATATTTCTGTATATTCTACAAATAAGTACGTAGCTCGATAGAAATTTATACATTAAATACAGTGATAACATAAAATACCGTTTGCTGCAGTTGCGATTCTTGGATTTGTCGATGACTCGTATGGTAAACAGTATGAGTAAGATGGGGAAATGGGATTTTTACTCCGACGAAGAAATAATATTAATTTGTTTATTATGTCACAGAGCGGCCGAAGTTTCGTGAATCATGGCCGGTCGCCACCTTCTTTCGCTTGCGCATACGTATTTGGTTACACCGTTATTACTTTCTACGAAGACCAGTTGTGTTTTTATATCAATATATTTTACTAAATTCTTTTTACCCGACAATTACGAAAATCTAATTCACTTTTAAGATTACATGACATATAAACTATTCGTTTAAGAACCAAAGCCACTGGATGTACTTCTGCCAAGAAAGAACATATTTATTGTAATTTATTGAAAGTACAGTATTTTAATAACATCGTTTTGTAGCATTGTTTGGTTTTGTAGATAGGTTGCTAAAAATATTCGAGATCCTGGTCTTAAATCCTTATGTGTAATAATTCTAGCGATAAAGTAATAAAGGTTTGCCGGCCCTTCGGATTATGAGAGTGATGGATTTAATATTGCACCTTTGCTTGCGTACACGCTTATATATGCTTGCGTACACGCTTATGTATTATCATTAATATTTAAAAAATGCATACTTTTCATGTAAGACATGTAGTCAAAAGTTGATTTTTTAGTTCGGTATAGATGTACCAAATTGCAGTTTTAATAAATATGCCATATTTACAATAATATAGTGTTGCACATAATAATTTGTTGCATTGTGCTGATTGCTTTATATCATTGGACTCCTTATAAATTTTATAAATAACTATGTTAATATAACGAATTATTTTATTCGCTATTTTTCTATGTTAAAGTAGTCTATTTTACTATTTATAAATATAGTGATAGTATAGTTGTATGCTTTTCATAACCAGTTTAAAAAAATATATGATGGAAACTAGTTTGTGACTAAACGTGAGATCCAAAAACGGAAAATGAAAGGCTCTACGAATATCAGGTTAACGACCTTTAGCAAGATGCGAAAAATTCGCTGTAAACGTTATCAACGATTACTTAATAGTTAAAATTTCCAACAATCGGGTTTATTCAGCTTGTTTATACAATGTTTTGTTTTTAACGATCAATATACAGTATATTAATCGTCCTTTTGTCGAGGTACCGTTAAGTAATATTTTGTTTATGTAGAAAGTTACAGAGAAAAATGAACGTGCCTGTTGTGATATCCTTATGAAAAAGGACATTATATTGTTTTTTTTTATTCAGTTTTTTTACAAGGAAATTTACATCAACATCAACATTTTTATTTGTCCCCATTTTTGAATTGGTTTCAGTTTATGAAAATGAATTCAAATTGTATTCGAATTATACTGATACATTAGTGCAAAACATTAGTTTAGGCTTATTTTCTTTGATTTAAAAGTATGATTTATATCTTTAGTTTTTTTCTTACATATCTTACTTCTGTCAATCTTTTAGAAGTGTTAATATTATATCAGTGGATAGTGTGACGATCAGCGAGAGCGGCGTTCGGCGTAACGGCGCAATCGGGGCCGTTGAACGCGGGTGGCCTTATTGCCGCGAACTATCGCAAGCGAGAAACGCGTTGTACTTTCATTGTCATCTCGAGATGCATTGACACCCATGTGCCACGCCGTCATTAGTACTCAAAAGTAGCCTTGCATTCGTGTAAGTATTATCATATTAATGAACAAAATCTTGGTTGCGAAGGAGATAAAAGAAAATGTGACAAATGGACGCATCATGAAAGGTTCTTTTAGGAATTTATATGCCTCGTTCGAGAATGTTATGCGTCACAATTGGGTCTTAACAGAATGTCGTATTGCAAAAATGAGGAAAAAATCCTTGCGCGGTACTTGTAATTTTATTTTTAATTACTTATTAAGTTACATTCTACGGGGAAATTATACGATTTAAAAATAAAATAATTATATTAAAAAAATAAAGTTGTAAGGTAATGGATCTAAACGCAAAAGAGTTTTCTACGAATATTAAGTAACGTCCACCACCTTAAATATACACTGAAATATAATTAATAAATACAGTCACTTATCGTTAATAAATCATCAGATATTCATGTTAAATTAGAATTCTTCAAATTAACATAAATTTGGGAGTGAGCTACGAAACTACAGTAATGCATTGCTACGCAGCTACGCAGTCATTGACCTCGCGCTGTGTCAAGTGCACTACTACGCGCTTTCATTACTTTTGATTTAGAAGGTAATCAAATAATATTAATGTTCAAAATCAAAGTGTTATTGTATATTAGAGTGAATATTAAAACCTTATTTGCTTTTATTGAATAATAAATTTATTTCTATTGACTAATTTTATTACTATTTCAATGAAAGCCATAAAAGTTTATATTACATAATTATTTATTCATAAATAATTAAATTTACCTTTACCATCATTGTTCCCAAAACATCAATACGACGTTATAATACCATTAAACTATCTTATTTTACTTATAACAAATGTAACGCATATATAGATAATAGATGGAAAATACAAACTAAGTACTATATTTTGTACAAATTCTAACTTCAAGTTTGTAAGTGAAAACCACACCGTCGTGCGGACTTCATTCCACTTTTCCGCGGCATCAGTAATATAATGCGTCCAATGTTGATCGAGCTGCACATTAGCTACATTGAACTCTAAGTGAATGCCATTATGTTACACTGGGAGGGTGAAGGAGTTCTAATAAGATTGGTTGTTGTGTTCGCAGATGCGAGTGACGACGCGGCGCCGATGCATTTTCGCCAGTGCAGTGTGCAGTAGGTAAGTGTGTCAATGCACTCTAATCCCCCCTCCGTCTTTGCAATCACTTATGACAAGTTCAACCTGTCTAGTTTCTGGAAATAGTATGTGGGACAAGCCTGTCATGTCTAGTTGACTGATACGTCATAAACGTCACAATTTTCACAATTTATTTATTAACAATTAATTACCTTGTCAAAAATCGTATTGGTTTTAACATTTATAACATTTTTTTAAATTTGTTTCTAAAACGCTTATGTTACAGAGCAAATATAAACAGCAAATATCTGTGTTGCTGAATTGCAGGATGATTATCTTCCTCATTTAAATCATCTGACCAAATACATAGTTTTGTATTTAAATTACAGTTCGTCTTATAAATTATTAACAGGGTTAGGTAATATCTGCCTATGTCGGTGTTTTCTGTTTGTGATTGTGACTAAATAGGACAAAGAGTGAATATAGTTTGAAATAAAACACGAAACTGTTTTACAGTTATGCACGAACACATATTTTATACTGATAAAAAGTATATGCGTATTTTACCAAAGGTGTGAGACTTATTAATATATTTTAAAAAATATATCTGTAAAAAGGCATTTTTCTTAGCTTGGATCTGTCTGATAAAATATATTTTCGTTTAACATTATATATATCTGACGTGTATAACATTATTTCATATTCTATATAAGTTTATGGAATATAATTATAAATTACTCACGATGTAGACAGTATATTATGACAACGTCGGCAGACGAGTTCGATACCCTGTCTCGTTTTCATTAGCGTGCGCTACGGAGCGTGATTACGGCGGAAAAACTTTCTTACATTGCATTAATTATGATCGGAAAAAGTTGAAAACTTCTTACTTATTTTTGGGAAGTGGATTTCTATGATTGGTACCTGTATGGTTTATACAGTTGCTTAACTTTATTTACCACGAAAATCACGAGATGTTTTTCAAACATGTATTTTGTTCATGTACTTATGATTATGCCTTATTAAAAAGGAAGATATGGTTCTTCATTTCCGTATAATGGTATTACACGCTAATGCTCAAAGGGCTGGTAGACGATAGATAGCATAGACAGAGTGCGGCGTCAGAGCAGGTGGGCGAGCAAGCGCATCGTCGAGTTTCCTATTCGTATCTAGGCGAGTGACAGTAGTGGCTTGCGAAAGTGCACATAATTGGATCGGTGCTTTAGAAAGGGGGTTATGAGTTTGTAAGTGCAACGAACCCGCGTGCATTTCCTCGGGAAGATGCAGTTCAGTCGGCAATGGAAAGCGTCGATTCCAGGAATCGGCGATACATCGACAACTACCCGTCACGGCTCTCTCGCCACGCACTCGATATGGCGAAAAGTGAAAATAAATTAACACACTAGATAACTTATCTGTTAAGCATACTAGTCAATCACAATGCTATGGAAAAAATGAAATGATTTGTAACATCGTCGAGATTTCTACATAATAATGTAAGTTAAAATAACTTTTTCAAGTACAAGTAATAATTTATATCTAAACCGTAAAAACATTAGTTTTTATTAATGCATGTAAATATATATAGATCAAAATATAACTAAAACGATGTTCTGATTATAGACGTAATTGTTAAAAATTCAACCTTAAATTTTATTAAAGCCTTTGTATTACATTTTTTAAATTTGTTTAAGTAATACTTTTCACAAATTGATTTTTTCTCAATTCAAAAATGTAGCAATCGGCTTCATAATAGTTTGGGTACGATTCACCTGGCGAAATAGAAGAAGTTAATACGAATGAATAAAAAATAAACTATTCTACACATAAATGAAACAACTGTTAACTAATCGATATAACGGGGCCAAAGGGTTACACGGCCATATGTTCCATAGTCAAAATACCGGATATGGGTTAAGTAATCACAGACCTTTTTCTGCTTTTTCTGCATCCTTTATATTAACCCCTTTCATTAAAAAGTCCCGTAACAGAATACTTTGTTGCATAAAAAGTCGACATTTGCAAGATTTAGCGTTATGTTAATTGAATGTCTCACAATCGATGCCATTGCTTGAAGTTTTCGATCCTCATTTCAACTTTTTGCTAGACGTCGCATGTTATACGCAGCTGTTTATTATTAATTCAATGATGATTTAATTTCGAAAATGATCGTAACTGTTATTTAATTAAGCTTTAAAAATTACAAATAACAATTACATTTCAAGAAAACATTTTTATTCTTTTATCTTCTCATAACCGCAGAGGCTACCTTATATTCATGTTGTAAACTTAATGCACAAAACTACCTCTTATATTATTCTAAACCTCAGATTCGTCACAGTCTCAGGATTTATGATCTATCGTATATCATTCCTGCTTTTGTTTTGGGCGACGCTCTTATTCTGAGAAAGGGTATTATGTACTATTGGTCCCGGTTTACACTAGAAACTGTTACTTTGTAACGGAGTTTGCATGACAGCAAAAGTTTATTATTGTTAAAATCGTGACGTCACAAAGCATCATACAATACTGCTTTCCGTTATTTATACAAAGGAATAGTAAACAAAGGACCCTTAGTTTGACCACAAAGTAGCTGCTCACTGCACGCATAATATCTTCTAACGGGTCCTAAATCAATCTTGAAACAAAACAGTGGTCCTTACTTTAAGTTTTTGATAAGAATTTAATTAGTATCTTTAGTTTACTCAAGGTATTTTACTTGATCATATTTGTAGAAAAGTTAAAAAAAAATATACACATTATGAGCTGCACTAGTTATAATTTTGGTACTTATTTAAGGTAAATATTTAATCCAATTTAAAATAGAATTCTTCAAATACGTTTGAATTTGGAAAAGCAAAAATTTGTTATTGTGAAACGAAAAAAAAAAGTATTGTAGAGCTTAAAATACTGTTACAAAAATGAGCATCTAGAAAATGTTTGGGCATTACTAAAAGTGAACGCATGCCTCGGCTACCCTTACATAAAAAAAGTAAAAAGAAAGGACGAGTCCCGTTACTATTCCGGTATCCTGCTGCGTAACGATGTATTTAATAGACGAACGGGAGAGATTTAGGCGACCCTAACTTCTTGTGTGAGGAATTTTAAAAGGCTTTCATAGCTTTGTATAATATATTCACTACTAGCTGTTACTTATGACGTTGTCCGTGTAAATGACATGGTCAGTCAAACTCTTAGCCTAGTTAATAAAGGTTCATGTACATTTTTAGATTGGTTGTTTCTTAGAATTATTATATGTATAAGTAAAATACTTCTTCAGAACAATCATATAACTCACAAATCAATGTTTTGATATTTACCATGAAGATTGTGAATATCACTTGATGATGATTTTTTTGATATTTTGATATTGGAGAATATGTTTCGTAAGAGCAATGGGTACAATAACGAATTCAATTACCTTAAGTGTTAACTTATTTATTTAATTTGAAATTATAATCACTTATTGTGTTATTCAAGTATGTACAACGTAATTTTTCCAATAAGTAAACGATTGAGTGACGTTTTTACAATAATAATATTTATTGATTTATAAATCAACTTTTACAAATTAGTTGTACGTAAAACATATCGCAATTACAGTGTACACTGTTACTTGTGGATAATGAACGTACATAATTTCATCTTAGCTCGGTCGAAACGATTCCCAATTAGAACACCTAATATTCGAACAATAAACATTAACCGAAACGTAAGCAAAATCAAGTCCGTAACTTAAAGCAGTTGTTAAAAATTGAAAACAGTTATCACACAAAAACACCGAAGCGAACTCGGTTGTGATTTGTGGTACGTCGTAAATGACGGATAGCATTTCGCTACGTTTCATTATTTCAAAGAGATTATATTATGAAGTGATAAAAAAGTTGAAAATATAATTAATATAGTTACTATAATTGATATTTTTATTATATATTTACGTATTTAATACATCATTTTCAGGTACATCTTCAATTGATAAATAAAATTTTTATTTTTAACCGACTTCCAAAAGGAGGAGGTTATCAATTCGTCTGTATTTTTTTTTGTTTTTTTTTTATGTTTGTTACCTCAGTTTTTTATTTTTTTTTCCGATGATGGTATCCATGTGAAAACGACATAAGTCTTAAATTTGCATTATGTATATGCGCGACAAATAGGTGAATAACTGAAAATCACGTTAACCAATTTTGATAATTCTTTTTTTATTATAAAATATATACTTCAAGGGTAATTTGGTGAAAGTTTGGTAAGGTTCTGAGCACAGGATCCATGACAAAGTGACGGAACGGAAGGGAACGGAACAATTCTGAGGAGCACGTTAGCGATACTCGGTCGAATCTTTTATTTATAGGTTATTTGGATATTTGAGTCACCTTCCGTAATGTGGTTATGTTTATGTAATTATCATAGTCGAATATTATAATCAACTAGCTACCCACCCCGGCTTCGCACGGGTGCAATACTGATACTAAATATACTACAGAATTTGTTTATATACGACATCACATCGCAAACTTCTAAAATTATCAGTGTTTCTTTACTATATTGTTCATGTATTATATACACAAACCTTCCCCTTGAATCTCACTATCTTTTAAAAAAAACCGCATCAAAATCCGTTGCGTAGATTTAAAGATATAGGGACAGAGAAAGCGACTTGGTTTTATACTATGTAGTGATGGAACTCCTATACGGCTCGCAGTTAGGGTGCGATATGGGGCAGAATTTCTTACTATCTTTAATCAAATTTTGTGTATGTGATGTGATGTCATATGATGTACGAAATATAGTTTAGTCTTTTTCAAAGATTTTTGCTGAGTTCGATTACAGCTCTTTCGAGGGATCCTTGTAGTTCACGCCGCGTGACGTATTAAATCCGCATTTTCGAAAGTCTATTTTTGCTTTATTCGCAAGTTTCCTTTGAAATTGTCCTCGAAGTAGTTTCTGACTCACATAAACGGAACGCTTAATCTATCCATATTAAAAAAAAATAGTTAGTCAACATCAGCTTCACTTAAAATCAAAAAATAAATAAAATTTTAACAAAAAGAAAAACCGACTTCAAACAAAACACTATTTTAAAACAAATGAATATGCACGAAAAAGTAATAAAAATAATTGCGTATTCAACATATCTATCAAAAAACAATACGAGAATACTTTAACAAATATGTTTTTTACAAATTACCTTTTACACAATAATATACTGGATCAATCAAGGGGCTCGTATCGCTTCTTTCTTTTGATTGTTGGGGCAAGGGCACCGTGGCTGACACCGGCTCCAAATATACCAATAACTATAACTACATGATATAATCGTTAATCGACTTTTAAGTAGTCTAATATTTTTCATTTCATTTAACTTAGGAAGACTCTAAAAATATGTTGAATACGCAATTATTTTTATTACTTTTTCGTGCATATTCATTTGTTTTAAAATAGTGTTTTGTTTGAAGTCGGTTTTTCTTTTTGTTAAAATTTTATTTATTTCTAATTTTAATTACTCGTTTTGCATCTTTATGAACCTAGTATTAAGTTTTAATAATTGCTTGGGTAGCAAATCTCCATACGTTTGGGATTTTTATTTTATAGGATTAAATGACGAATTGTTCAATATACCGGATACAAATAATACCACCATAGCTTACATATTTTTAGTCTAAAATCTCATGTAAAAATAAAATATATAGTAGTTTATAATTGCATTTTTACTAATCTAATAAATTAATACAAAGGTACTGGGTAAAAACTGGCCATGCCATTTATTTTCTCGTAGATCCCCTTTTTCAGCAATATCCGGATCTCTGACTAAAACCTAAATATTTGAACTCTGGATTAGTGATAAGCCTACTAACGGGCAAGTAAATATAATTTTGCATTTATAATATTAGTATAGATTGATTCATAACAATTTATTTTGGTTTTATCAAGTATTATATTTTAAAATATGTAGTATATAAATAGTTGTACGATAAAAAAAGTAAAATTATATAGCAGATTCATTTTCTTCTTATATTTTTAATGTTCGTTTTAAAAGTCAAATGTTTATCGGATGTTTGAATGGCAATGACCGCATTATGAAAGATACGCAACCGTTTCCTGGGTGAACAAGCTGACGGCACAAGTATGAACTGAGCGCGAACGACTGTATGAATAAGAAAGAATAAATACATTTATAAGATAAATACTTTTACATTCGATCTGATTCATATTAAAGAAGAATTTTGTCAGTCAATTTGATTTGATTTTTTTGTTTATCTTTATTGGATATATTGTTTCTTATGGTTGTTGTATGATTATTCCGTAGTGATATTAAGAGATGTAATGATGATGTAGGTATGTTTTGTTTTGACAATCCTCTATGAGTCTAAAGACAAGTCTTTAGTTTCGAATTTCACTAATATTGTATTTAAATAAAAACTTCTTTTGAATATAAATTATATTACGTTGTATTGCAGTTATAACACCCGTCTGGGTTATGATAGTTACACGTATTGAATTAATATTCCAAATTTAGAAATATATAAATTCATCAAGATAAAATAGTAAATAAAAGTCGAACATTTTTTGGCAAATTAAAAGTGTTTAGTGTGTGTTCATGTGTTTGTTTTTAAATACTCATTTGTAAATTATTATCTAATAAGATTTTCAGTCTCATTAGAATTTACATTGTGTAGCCATTTACTTGCGTTGTATATATATTTGCGAGTTTATTTCTTTTTTTATTAAGCGCAAGCAAATGTGGCTGCATGTAGAATGTGACGAAAATTTTATCATTATGATATATTGTCATAAAAATTTGAAATATCTAGAACATCATATCCTACCTCATTCCTTTCATTTAAAGTCGGTGCATTCTTAAAGCCACAACAAAATTAATTGGCAGAATTTTTCGCCTGCCTGTTTTGGAGTATTTTTGTAAGTGAGCCTGTTACCTGCCTTTTTAAATTAATTTTGAGGGATTGGGTGTTACTCTTACAATACTCTTAGTTTAAGATTTGGTGAATCGATTCTACTTGGACGAAACGATGCAAAAAGCAATATTTAATTACTCTTGTTATGTTTTTATAAATTTATGACTTGTTCCTTAAAAAATTTTCAACGCAAAATATTAACGAATCGACCAATTATTAAGTTTGATTAAATCAGAATTTATTTCCGAGACACTGGTTTGCAAGTAGTTAATATATCCGAGCAATTTAGGTTTCCGAAAAGAACATTAATGTTTTATCGCGTGTAAATAATTTTCAAATGAATTGGCAGGTAAAACCAATCACTTGAATCAAGCTGAGCAAGTAGTGACTTATAAATAATAAAAACTTACTTTTTTAATCAAACAAAAGAGGTCAGAAGAATTAAGATGTTATATAATATCTTGGGCCTTTGATCATACTTCTTCGAACTCAGCATTATAAAGCATTGATGCTTAAGGTAGAAATAAATAGATTACCAAGAGGGAAGCACGAAGTACTTTTACCAAGTACAACTGTAAGTAAATGAAAATCTCTGCAATCCTGGTGCTTTTGAGATCTGAATTATCGATTTAGGGTTTACTACCATTATAAACTTAAACAATAGTTAATTTTAAAATGACGGAACCAATCAATTTAGAAATTTATTACAAATATGTTATAAGCTTAATAATAATATTTAAATAAATGAAATTGTTTTATTTATTGTAAAAAGTTTAATAAGGATTGATTAAGCCAGTAACGTCAGCAAGGCGAATATATTTTGGAGATTTCAGTATTGATGATAGCTACCTCTATTAATAGTTTGAAAAGTAATTACCAATTATGCTACGTTTATGTGCGTTTCTGTGCGAGTTTTTTTATGTTTATTTTGCTTTGATCTACTTTAAATCTTGCTTTTCATGCCGGAAACAATAATTGCAAAGAATGCAAGTAGATAAGTGTGCGTTGATAATTATCAGAAGGATATTGTTTTCCGACGTCGTTAAGATCTGTATCATAATCGTTCATTATGATTTTTTTAATTTATATCATGAACGCCGACGGACAAATGGGCTATCTGATAATTTATGATTAGCATTGCCGCATCAGTGGGTGAACATTGTCATTGATGTAATATACTTCTTATATAACTATTTCTTACAATGTAATGTTATGTTCCTTGTAGCTATAAGTGTTCTGTCTCTCCAAAGACCAATTCAATTAATAAAACCTCATGGCATTTTTGCCAATTGATTAAATTGAGCTTATATCATATATCATTATTACATAGGTATTATTTTTAACTGAAAATTATTATTAGTAAACATTTAAAATAAAAAAAGTAGAAATAAAATTAGAAACTACTTTATCGCAAATCTTCAACATAAGATCGTGATTGCATTGCTCCTCTAGTGTTTATAGTTGTTTATTTTAGCAAAGTCGTATGCCTCCTGAGCTCCTAGGTTTAAATCCAGGGTTGGGCTACTATTCTGTCATCCGGAGTGGAGAAGAAGGCAGTGTAGACACTGCCGTTGATTCTGCACCTGAAATCTGTTCAGTCTTTTTGGATCATAGCTCTCATTATTTTATGAGAGTATACTTGTGTGCAAATACAAACTTGTATATAAACTGCATCCGTAATTGACATCTTGACCGAAATCGGACAGGTGGACATCATCATAACTATATTTGTTATTTTTCTTTATTGCTATTCGAACAGGCGAAAATCATATGTTTAATTGACTTGATAGACTTTTGAATGAGAACTAGCACCAATTGCTGGTAACATTTGTTTGACCTTAATGAAACATATTTCAAAAGCGATAGTTATTTGTTTTCATATCTATCGATAAGGCACACATTTAATGCAAATAAAAAAAATATCAGCTCCAGTAAAAAAAAAAGTAATTTGTTTACGATAAATATATTTTTTGTCGCAATATCGTGAGGAAAAGTCATTGTCATGGTATAAATCAATTGTTTTACTAGAAAAGTGGCGCATACTAGTTCACCTGGAAGTCGCTCGCGATGAGCGGCGCTACTAGTAACACAAGCGCATTGCTAGTAGGAAAGTTGCTTATGACGTCGGAAAGTGTCACGTTGAACCATGGTGAACCGCGACCGGAGTCTTCGGCGGTGCTTGGCCTACTCACAAATTGTCATTCTATCAATCCGTCACCATGACTTTATCTTCGCCATCTGATGGTCACACTTCGTCTTAAAAAATGTGCTGCGCTGTGCTGCGCCTTACCGTTGTTCGTTTAAGTCAATCATTTTCGAGATAATAATGATGAATCGACTTCTTCGTTTGTTATGTAGGTGTTTTTAATTCACAAATTGAACATTGTGATAAATATTTTTGGTATCGTCCGTAATGATCGTTTTGCACGACGTTTTACAATCAAATTATCGTTCATGTGCAGTCAATTTTATTTTTTGAGGACTCCAACTTGACATATTATCAATTTATTAACGTTCTGATTAACAAGCTACCGTCTCAAATGATTTAAGTTTATTGAACGAATACTTGTATGTTTTTGTTTTCAATTTGAAATTTATTTACTAAAAAACTAAAAGTCTATGATGAATATGTCAAAAGAAAGTTTGAAAGATGAATCATAATGAATATTGGTATAAATTTAACCCATAGTTATGGTAACTAGTTTTTAGTATATAATCGTGTTATAATAAAATGAGACAGCGTGACGAGTCAACAAACTGGCGTCGCGGTTTGTAACGCTCGCTGGCAAAATAGAGGTCAATGACAAGGCCTAGCTTACATCAACATCATTTCAATTCAATCAATAACACTTTTTTCTTCAACATATAAAACGCTTATAAAGTTAGGCGATTTCCGGGAAGCGTATAAATAATACCCATTACAATTGTAAAGAAAACATCTGACTCGAATTAAAAAATTATATAAAACGAGTTCGGTTTCGTGTTTTTGCACTCACACATCCGGCGTTTGCGCGATACTCGAGCAGTCAAAGCATTTATGACGTTCATATCTGAAAAGATTTTTTAATCGGTTATCCTTTTTTTCTATACGTTAGGATATAAATGAAAATAGATCAAAACAGGGCACTTCATATCTGCAAAGGATCACATTCTGTAGAGTGCTTTAAATTGTATTTTTAATAGCTACCTTTTTTGCTCCTATTCGTGAAGTGTGAATTATCATGAACTTGCGGAAAGGGGGTCGGGTGGTGGGGAAGAGGTGCGCGGTAACCAACGAAACGAAAATTTGTGAGGTCAACGAACGTGAGTGGCCGCGCAACCAAACGTCAGGTTGATTCACTTTTCATCTACGCTCACTTTGCAATGAGCATTATATATGTCCATGTTACATGTATAATATATAAGTAACTGATGAAAATTGATAATATAATCAATGGAGTGAAATATTGAAGTGGAGTTACGAAACATCACTCTTTATTATGGACTACATGATATTTTGAAGTTGCATAAGTCCACCATAGCCAATAAGTTGTCTTTTTTTGCTTTCCAAAAAGCAAAATGTCAAGATTTTTTTAAAAAAAATTTATGTTATAAGTTCACCTAAGAAATAAATGAAGTTACAATGAAATGACAACGTTTACAGATTATTGTTTGATTTTTTTATATATTTTAACACAATTATATGAACGTAAAAATTGTTTTTGTTCATAAAATAATGTTAATTATCCTATTATTAATGATAATAATTTCTTTATTATTAATTTCTAATGTGTTAAATCAATAATGAAGTAAGAATTTTAATATTAATTTATAATGATGTTATATTTTTATTTGTTCTGTTTTATTTATTTACGAAAACAATGCGTATGTCGTGTCACCTGTTTAAATATTCGACGTGGAGCGAACAGAATATTTTGTAACGTGAGCTGTAACGCCAAAAGCTTGAGTTTTTACTTTTATCGAGTAAATTGAACCTTTCACAGGAAATGATTATAGTTTTTAATGTGTAGGTAATAAAACTTAAATTTGAATGTAATTTTGTTACACTTTTCGTAAAATCTATACATAGTATACATACAGAATGTCAGAGCAGGGCAACGACCTCGTGTTTGGCGGGAATTTTGCGGCCATCTGAAAACTTGGTCTGAACCGCGAAAGCAGTGTGATTGTAAAGTTTTTTCGGATGCGTACGCAGTGAGCAACTATAGATGATGATGACAGATATCATTCGACAATATTTCCTTTTTTATGTACTGAAAATCCGTGTTTGATAACGTTTTTAAGTTATGATTGTCAGCATTGTTGTTCCCTCATATTTATAGTTTATCAAGGTCAAACTGGTTCATCAAATATTATATCTATTAATATTAATAATCTATTACGTTATAAGCTTTACCAATAGTAAAATCAATTATTGGTATCTCATTATTTCCGAAACAAACAAACAAACTAATAGTTTAGCTTAATGCTTCGTAATTAAAATAATAAATCAGTTTATTTTTATTTTGATTAGAGTGAAGTAAAAATATCGTCGTAGTCAAATTCAATTGCAACTAAACATTAAGTTTGTTTTAACAGTTATAAATTATATGGTAGGTAGAAACATCTTTTCATTTAAGGTAATTAATGTAGTTATACTTTACACAGTTTATTAAAAGTAGGAAGAATATACTTTTATGTTCAAGAAACATAAAGCAATCAAGCGCAGCTCTTGAATTTGGAACACGTTGAAGTCGTTTGTATGGACCGCGTTGTTTACAATTTCATAAGGGAAGAACTGGATGAAAACATGAATCAAGTTGTGTTTTGTTTTTAGATAGATAAATTGTTATAGGTTGATGAACTGTTGTAATGTATTATTCTTTTACAATTTATTCGACAAAATTTCGGTACACGATCGTAATTTACAATTGCAAAAATAGCACGATCTTTAATGCATATATAATGCAAAATAAATGAACAGGTATATTGAATGATGAGAATATAGGCAATTTTTCGCTGTATATAATTTTGAATCTCCTTTCGAGATGTTGGTATTGGTAACCAAATTGGAAATAATTCGCACAGTGTGGTACCAAAGTATATTAATTTACACTAACAAGGACTTTGATGATTTTGATATAAATATGGCTAAACATTTTTTATACAATGTTTATCTGTGATAAAATGTAAACTAACAAACGCAAATATCATGCAAAAAAATAAATAATAGTACAATCAATAAAATACTATATAGATAATTAAAACTTTAAGATAGTCTTAGTTGATTTTAATGCTAGATATAATATATCAAAATAATTGGTGGAGTGATTGTCAACTAAGACGCTTTACGGTTTTCTTTGAAGAATTTACATCCAAAAATGGTAATAGTTTAAAGACAATTGTAAAACTATTTAATGTACTATTATTATACAGAAATAAAATTAGTTTATTTGTATCGACGTAGTAATAATCGAAAACAATAATTTAATTCGATAAATATTTCAGTCGTAGATTACTACTGAAAATTAATAGTGTACTCGTAGTATGAATTTGTATCATAGCATTTTCTTTATTAGTAAATTTTACATTTCCAAATTAGGGATCACTGGTAAAGTTTTTTTAAGTTGAATGACCTAGTCAGGTTACTTCATTTTAGAGTTTTATAGCAGGCTTAATAAAATATAAACGTAAATGTAACATTCCATAGCCCAAGAATGTCATAGTGCGACATCACGAAAACGCTTCCGCATTGCGCAGACCGGCATTGATACATTCTATGCAGCTATCCAGCTATTACTTTAACTATTCTCTTTCTTCGCAGTACTTCCATAAACACGAAGATAAGAAGGTTTGTTATTAGGTTATTTACATACGACGTATGGGATGTATTCACTATGTGTACAATTTACTCGTAAACTTGTTCTTCTTATAAATTTTAAATGAGTGTGACTGAACTTTAATTTCAATTTTGTTACACAAGCTTGTGACTTTTATTACCTTTCATTATTACGAAACAAATGTGTAGTAAATTTTGACTAGAAGCAAATGTTATAATATAAAGTATATTCTTCCATATTCTTTTTCTAGAGTCAATATTAAATCTTCTAAAATTACGGTTCTCATGAAAATGAAAGTGTTGTTAAGCGACTATTTCAATAAAATTATGACGATCTACGTATATATATATATACCTTAAATCTTATCCTTGAATACATTGGAGCATAATACATAATAACAGTAACGACGACGTAGACGAATATTATTCTAAAATTAGGTAAGCGGTTTATCAATAATTTTATGCACCCCAGTTTTTGATGGGATGACAAAATGACAAATGTGTGTATACCCCCACAAATTAATACGTTTTTTATATCAATTAAATGAGCGCTATTTTTTCAACAACAACAACAGCCTGTAAATTCCCACTGCTGGGCTAAAGGCCTACTCTCTCTTTGAGGAGAAGGTTTGGAACATATTCAACCACGCTGTTCCAATGCGGGTTGTTAGAATACACATGTGACAGAATTTCTATGAAATTTGTCACATGCAGGTTTCCTCACGATGTTTTCCTTCACCGCTGAGCACGAGATGAATTATAAAGACAAATTAAGCACATGAATCAGCGGTGCTCGTCTGGGTTTGAACCCGCAATCATCGGTTAAGATGCACGCGTTCTAACCACTGGGCCATCTCGACTATATTAACGCTACTTTTTCGATTATCAATAAAAGGAATGAAAACGGACGGAGAGCAAATATTTATTAACAGAAACGGAGAGAAGTGGGATATTTATAGGCTCCCATATTATGCTTCCTTTTCAAGCTAATAGTTACGATGATTTACTTTATATATCGGATTTACAAACTTTTTTTTTATTATAATCTTAACATCTTAAAGAGCAAGAATTGGTAGACAAGAAAATATCAGATCAAGGAAAGAAATAATGCCTGTTTAGGTAGCAACAAAACTCATGATTTGTATTGCCAATTGACAATTTTAAATAAATATTGTTAAAGTCTTAAATAACGAAATGCAGATTCGATGACATACTTTTACATATTATTTTTTAAAAACGACTCAAATATGGGTTTTGTTCGGATTTTATGTGTGTGGATATTTCTTATGTAATACGATGACACCCGCCCTGTAAGTACTAAAAAAACTAACTAAAACTAACTTAAGAAAACTAAATTAAAATATAGATAGATTTATTTTGGTAAATTTAATTTTGTCTCCAAACATAGACTAACTCTTCAAAGATAAAAAAGATTTTTTTTTTAAATATATTGCACGAATAATAAATAACCTAATAAATTTAGTTTGTTTTTATTTTATTTATTTTAGTTTATTGGTTCACGTCGAATATATAAATATATCCTACTTAACATAATATCAACATAGAATCTTTTTAAGTATTTTGGGTTTACAACTAAATAAAAAAATACATACATGAATACAATAGGCTTTTACAAGCGCTTTTTACATCAGGAGTTATTTTTTCCTTTATTTCAATCACGGTTTTGCCAATATAAAATAACTAAATTTTTATCTTCTCTATCTTTAAATGTAGGAATACTACCTTCGCGCTATTTTAACATCTACGTATATGATATAATGTAAGAAGTATTTCAAAATAACCTTATTTAGCCTTATTGATTTAATTTGTGTTTAATTTTTATGTTTGAATTATTTTTTTAATTGGCGAAGTCAAAATTGTCTGCAGATTTTTATTAAAGTCGTAAAAATCCTGCCTCAGGAAGTATTTATTGACTTTGATGAGTCGGTTACTTGGTTCATTATATGTATATTCTGTTTATTTCATTACTTCTTTTGTTTATACATTTATTATTAATGATGTTGTCAGGATTGGCTATCATTGAATAATATGCATAATGTTGTTGCTATTTCATGACTGAAGGGTGTCTCGATTATAAATAAAGTGGACAGCTCATATGTCCAAAATTAAAATATTTTCAATACCCCAAAGTAATATGTCATTTTAGGAAAATATTCAAAATATTTAATTGAGCAGTTTGAATAACCGCGTGCGCTACGCCGAAGTTTAAAATCTCAAGTGAATGGAATCGGAAACCCTATGACAGTAAGTAATCCCAAAACATACTGTTTATTTAAAAGTAAACTATTCGATGTAATGCCATCGTGTATCGTGTATGAACAACTTAAATCGTCATTATTAGGCTTATTAGGTCATGTTTTGAAAAACAATACAAGGCATAAATTTCCTAAACAGAGAAAAGATGATCATCAATATATGTATACTAACAACAAAAAGTGATACAAAATCTTTAATTGACCTTTCATAATTCATCCTAAAATGTTCCTAAATTCCTTGATTGATGGAATTTTAGGTCCTTGATTGACCTTTTCGTAATTATATCTGAATCGAGTTTGTCAATAAAGTTCAATTTAAAGTGTTATATCATAAATTTATGTTTTATAACATAAGACAATATATGAAGTTATTAGATAAATTATACTTTATTAACAGTAGTAAAGAATAAAAATTAAAAATGTTGTACTAAATTTTTAAGATTAATAGCAAGAATTTACAGTAAGTCGGTTTAGGTGACTTTACTGTCCGTAGACTTGAAATATAGAAATTTATGTTTTCACGTCGTAAAACCTTTTTACTTAAATATATATAAAATATGATGAAAATAAGTCAAAGGGGCTATAAGTTGCGTAAGTTTGTTGTAATGACTACGGAGCGATAACAATGTGCATCAATGGGATGCAACTAGCAATATGCCAAGCGTTGGCGGCATCTGTCGCCATCGGCGGATAGCGGTTTGCAAGGTTCAGGTTCACTCGGGTTCATTGCCATAGTTTTGTAACCCTTCTTGTGTAACTCGCTCTCGGTGGCCCTTCGCTCGCCTCTCACTTGTACCCGATATTGCGAGTTTATTTTCCGCATTTGTAAATAATACTTTTGCCCGATGTGTTTATAGCATGTTATAAAGATTTTGCCTGGATTTGTATATAATATGTACTTGGATGCATTTTATGTACGCAATTATATATAAAGCATTAAAGCGTATGAACAAGACGTATTGTTATCAGTCCGAAATAATCATGATAATCAAAATTGTAAAACAAGATTATTATTATTTTTATTTACGTGGATGTTAGAGCTACAAAAGAAAAAAAAAACATTAGATATTTAGTATCAGTACTGCACATACATCATATAGCAGAAATAAAGCAAGTACGAAAGATTTAATTGAGTGGTGGCATAGGCCATTCTGCGTCTAGCGGGCGTCGACCTCGCAGCCTTTCGAGAGTATCGAACCGCATGGATTACGTCACCCGCGCAAGCCTCTCTCCCACCATGCCACCGTGAAGCCTACGCCGCTACGGCATGTTCCTGGTTTTAAGCTTTTTGATAACTTACGCTTTTCTAAAATACAAACATTATTAGTTAATCATGAACATTTGTATGATTTTATCTCCAAGTGTAAATAAATACATGTTTCAGATATTTTTCTAAATATAAAACAACCGGTCTATATTTATAATATTTAAAGTGGTCAGTTGATTATATTTATGGAATATAAATACACAATTTTACAGCCAATATTGCATAACAGGATTTGTTCCCTTTATTATGATGTGGCACAAAACAATCTCTAACGACCGTATTGAATATAACAGTTTGATTAAGCAACTTCTACTTACAATATAGTCATATTTAAAATATCTCTGAGATGTCTTATTCTTTATTGGTATATATTATGTCACAATAATTTACGACACACTTAATCGACACGACCAGAATAGCACTAATTTTAAATACATATTCATAATATTTAAAATATATAACAATTTTACTTTTAGGGAGACAAGTGACTACTGTATTGAGAAAAGATTTGTTTTCTTACAAAATGTTTAATTAGGCGATTAAAAATGGAAGTCTAGTAAGTTACGGTGATTTACAAAATATAATAAGCATAAATAAACTTTGATAATATTATGGGCAGTTATTTTATTAACATATAATAAATGCGATAGATTGTTGTTTGGTTATATATGTTAATTTTCGGAATAAATTCTTGACATATTCATACTTCTCCTGTATCTAAGCGGTAGTAATAACAAACAAGTTTTAACCGCTTTATTCAAATCTTTTCGAATGTTGCCGGTTACGTTCACTCAATAAAATAAACATCATCCGTAGTTAATGCGACGCAGTCATCGACCCGTAACTTCGCTCGCAAGGCCATTTGCTTTTACAGCTCTCGACCGAAAATCATGGATCCAAGTCGATTTATCTTGAAAACAATTTCGAATTTATCTCAATGTGTAATGTGAATGCACGTTATTGTATAATTTGTTCATATTTTAGAACGTCCCGGCCATTGTCGAAGTCGACGGGGTCACTGTTCTTCGCTGAACTTAGAGCATTTATTGTAGCTACGAATTTTGAAAAGGCAGCCTTTGTTTTGAACAAATATAATCGCAACTAAACGGTGTTCTCAATACGGTGAACTCGCGATCGGTCATATAGCGAGCGGCTGAACACGCGCAGCGAGCAAGTAACAAAAGTACTTTCGGGCGAATAACGGGACTCCGCGGAGAAATGCTCTACGAAAACGAAACACGCGTTACCGTTAGCCGGCCCTCGTCCTAACAGCTTGCCGGGATGATGTTGGTAGATCACGAACTATCCTTGTACCTTACTTACTATAAACCTTTAGAATAATATAATACATTTTTTGATTTATGTATTTCACATTTTGCAAAACTTTATTTTAGTATACTTAATCATTAATTGTATTAATAAAACTAACATTTCTTATTATGTATATTTTTACTTTTATACATTATTGAATATATTAATAGATATATAGTTTATTCAGAAACAACCCATTATCTCTTTCGAAATATAAAAGTTGGTAGGACTATTTTTATGCGAAACAACGCCCTCTCTGTGTGTGACTCGTAATTACTTGAAGTATTTGACTGTTACTGTTAAACGTAGTTTGAGGACGTAGTGTAACAGGAGTACTCTAGATGGCGCTGTAATAAAATTTATAAAACGTGCCTTTTTTTCTACGTCGGATAGCGAAAGCCCAAATAACAAGGAATTAGCAGCTGTGTAATGCATTTTTATATTAACAATATAGCGATAATGTTTAAATCCAAATGAAAAGGATTCGAGTGGTTTTATACACATACACCTTTTAATCGTGTATGATATACAATGTTACATTGCAGCTACCATCCATTCATATGGATTGTAGATTCCAGTGAAACTTAAACCATTGTACAAACTGAATTTATAATATATTTATGACATTGTAAATTTTATATGTTTCATTTAATATTTTTTATTGTGATTGTATACATTTGTTAAACGGTAACTTCTAAATGATCTATCGTGGTTAATGTATGTTTAATCAAACAGGAGCGTATTTATGTATTGATGTTCAGTAGTATGAGTCGATGTTAACTTTCCTTTTCATTTACTATTTGTCAATGTTTCTTTTTTTTGTAAGTGGTCACCATTACCCATAGACAATGAAGCTGTGAGAAATATTAACTATTATTTACATCGTAAATGTGTCACCAACCTTGGGAACTAAGTTGTTATATCCCTTGTGCCTGTAGTTACGCTGGCTCACTCACCCTTCAAACCGGAACACAACAATACTGAGTACTGTTATTTGGCGGTAGAGTAACTGATGAGTGGGTGGTACCTACCCAGGCGGGCTTGCACAAAGGCCTACCACCAAGTAAAGTTTCCTTCAATGTACTCGATTTTATTGCAGATATAATTATCTACAACTAAATCGGACTTAAAATCGGACTCGGACTTTTCGTAAATATTATGACTATGACGTTACTGGAATTAATAATTTTTTGTTTGTCAAGAAAATCCACAAGTCGAAGGAGGTCTTTATGTCAAGATTAAAAATAGCCAAACCAGTATATTTTTAAAGAATTAAAACAGTTTTTATTTCGATATGCCACTTTAATATACTATAGAATGGAATAAATTTACTATGATACTTAATAACAAAAAATACTAATTGAACAGTACCAACGTCTGTTACTTGATTAGATTTCCTAACCACGTTCTTCTAACTTGAGTCTCCTGTAACGATTGTTAATATATGTAATCACTAATAGTAAAGTAATGATGACACATTCTGCGATGGTACGTATAACATAAGCTTAATATGTTGTTGATTTAAATGAGTTAAAATAGACAGTAAATTTAGCATTTTCGTGTTGAAATTTATTATATAACAGTCACATGTAAATCTAAGATAATTTGTGTAAATGAAAAATAGGAAAGGACCTAAAATTGAACCCTGTGTTACGTCTATTTTGAACATATTTTAAGAATTAATTAATTATTTCTTCGTTTTAATTAGATGTAATGTCAGAGGAAGATATTTCATTCCTCTATCTATAAATATATATGTATTTGAAAAACCACTCACTAATTATTCACGAAATATCATTGGCAGGTCTTAACGGATGTTTACTTTACACCATATAAGGAACAGATTTTACGAAACTCCACCCCTAAGGAGGAAAATTTGTGTTTTATAAATTTCGCGTGGTTAAAGCCGCAGTTTCTTCTAGTAACTTATAACAAAATATTTGTTACTCTAGAGTAGAATTTTATTTATCGGAATAAAGCAAATCAGGCATAGCCATTATGTTTCATATGAGTTTCGTATTGACTGTGGAATTTAAGGGTCTCACTAACCAGGTTTATCGTGCGAGAAAGTAACCTACCAGGAAATTCCAAAGAGGATTGGCGCGAGGCAGGCTTCTAGTCGTAAAAGTCTGCATACCGTTTCATAGTGTTAGAAAAAATAAACCTACTGTGGCGATCCAAAAAAAAAATAGGACAAAAGACTGATGGTGCTTGTTTTAACTCTCGATCATGCATCCTTCTTTCTGGAACATAGATTTTGAGAAGTTGAAGTTTACCTGATGATATTTAAAGTAACGAAGGGTCTCACACAAAACTTTAACAGCAGTAAATAATAATTATACATGTCGAGATTGATAAACCTCTGCCAATATACATTGTAATATTGTAACTTCTATGTATCTTACTTACACTATCGACAACAAACAATTTACTCTGAAATATTAAATCCTTATTACTCCTATGATGTTAAGTCTGTCTCACTCGCCGCGAAACAAAAGTACTTGATATTCATACTTTTAACACAAAGTTATAACTTAAAGTATTAGGTGATTAGAAGATTTGCTTACGAGAAAACTCATATATTGCACCAACAAAATTTAAATGAATAAGAACTAAAAATTTATTGGTTTCGTATGTCGGCAAGTACCTGCCAATGAAATGATTTTTTTTCTTGTCATTTTCATATCAAAATATCTTAGATAATGTATGGATGCTGTCTTATTTTTTAAATATATTATATTATTGTAAAATATTTCATATTATGTAATATACAAAGTATATGTGGTTTAATATTTTACATAATCATTATGTTATTGTAGTATCCCTATATTTTACTAGCCACTTATATTGCCATTAATCATGTTTCAATGTAACACGTATAACATAGGGGTAAATACAACTGAGTGAAAAAACGCATGACTTTTTATTATTTTTATGTTCTTTATTTAAAAAATAAGCGAATTGATTGGTTGCGCGGGGTTCTATTTGACCCTCGAGCCCGCGCAGCTTCCCTCCGAAAATCGACCAATTACAGCGCATGTACCCTTAGAGGGTCCGCGCCCTTTCACATCGGAAAAAATTATCGAACATGTGACGCCACAAATTTTTATATTTTATTTAATGTTAATTTTATGCTTCCATATGGTTATTTTATTAAACATAGGCAATTTTCTTGAACGAAAGAAATTCTTTTCGTTATTTAATTTTCTATTTTATTTTGAGAGAATATAGTTATAGTCAGTATAATAATAATTTATTTATTATCTGTTTTTGCGATGTCATTTTCTCTCTATTACGGTGTTTATTTATTATTCTTTTCAGGCGGCTGATGAGTCCTGTAGCCTATACTAGGAATCACTACTAAAACCATTAAGTTTCTAAGTTAATACATGTTCTATCGGCTTACTTAAACTTAGTCACTTACTTACGTGCCTTACGTCGATCAACGATAAATATATATATTAAAATAAATAATTAGTGGTGACAAAATTATTTTGTAGGTTAGAATTGTTCTGTTAATTTTTTCTCTCCGATAGTGGATTTAAAACCATGAATAAAACAATATTTGATAAAAATAATCAATAAGTACACTGACAATGTTAAGCAAGAAAAAAAGAAAAATATTCGTTTTTGTTACACGAATTCCAGTATTCATTAATTCGATTTCTAGAATAATTTTGAAAAGTCCTTTTTAATTTTTTCAAAAAATCAAAAGAATCTTTATTCAAGTAGGCTTTTACGGGCACTTATGAATCGTCATTTTACAATTAAGTGAAGCTACCACCGGTTCGGAAAGTAGATTCTACCGAGAAGAACCGGCAAGAAACTCTAAAATTGTATCGATAAGTTATGTCTCGTATATTGAAAATAAATGTACGTAAGTACTTTTTTATCTACTTTTTTAATATATTGCGAAAATTATTGCACTTAAATATTGTATTATTTTTTAGCTTTTTTAGACAGCTTTAAACATTTACTAAAGTGCAATATTTACATATAAAAAATCTTTATAATAAAATTCAGTATTGGTATACTTCGACAACTAATCGTAGCTGAGTTACACACAATCGAATTTGCAAATTGTGATCGTCTGTCTTAATGAAAAATGTTGACATTGAGTTAAAAAATTTACAAATATCAATTGTATTCATAGACACCCCCAGTTTATTTATGAAATACATAACACTCGAGATGATCAGCTAATAAACAAACTCGAAATGATTTTAACTTGTCAGTCAATTTTGTCAACTCTTAATTCGGCCATTGTTGCCAGCGAGGTTTGCATTTAATGCAATTCATGATTGAAGAGCATTGTTAAATAGGCAAAAAGTTGTCATTTTTGCCTCGTCGTGGGTGCTACCGCCCCCTCGATGTTATGAGGGTTAGTGTTTGCAAGGCGCATGCGTGCTTGTATTTAGTTGGAATTTAGGCAATTTCATCGTCAATAAATTGAAATTTCGTTTTATTTTTAGATACATATCAATTATATTTCAGATTTGTATTCTTTAATACTATAGAATATCAATTAGCATTAAATATTTTGTCCCATGTGACACATAAATTGAAATTTATTTAAAGTAACTGCTATGTTCAATTGTTAACAAAAAAAAAATGATATTGACACGTATTTTTATTATTTTAACAAAAAAGTAAAACAAAATGATCGCAATACATTAATATATAAATAAAACAGGGAATAACACACCGTACTTAATATTGAGGTTTTTGACGCAACTTTTTGTAGAGTCTTTCGAATCGGTGGTATTTTTATTTCAATTCGTGTAACATGATGATTCCTAAAGTATTGCATTTGCAAATCCCTCCATATGTTACGTGAAATCACTGAATTGTCTTTAATGTTAATTCTCGGGAATATTTTATCTTCGTATTTTAGATTATTGAGCATTGTAAACGTTTCATATCTCGTATGAAATGGCCTTCCCTCTGATTATATTCAGAAACATAAATTATTTATGTGATATGGTAGGTAATTTCAATAGAGATTAAAAAACATGAATTTTTGCAACCTCTCGCAATCATTTAGATTCGAAACAATGCTAAGTTTTAATAAGACCGGGTTTGGTTATGTTTAAAAAAAATTAACGATATAAAAATATTTTATTGTTATAAATCTGTGGCACGCGAACGTAATCCTAATGAATAGCGTTCCCATTAATTTGGGATTATTCGCAAAACTTACTTTTTTATTTCGCTTTGTGCGTTTTCCGATTTTTTTCTTGGTCAACGAGGGGTCAGTTTAGTTCCCTCACCCTGATTGATTGACAGGCAACGGTCATTCGCAAATTGGCAACTGCATCTGCGTAAAATAGAACAGGGCACAATATGGTAGAAAAAATTCCAGATTTATTCCAAAAATAGGAAGTCTAATTAACTTCTGTGAATAAGACAGATTAGATTTAAATTTTATTTGAATAAGCTTTACTTTGGAAATTATCAAAAAAATTCTAATTCAATGAGGGAATTGTCTTCGTCTATTAAATATGATACAATTAAAAAAAACAAAAAACATTTCATGATTTTTTTATATATACGTGTAGTAAGTATATTTTATTTACATTTTACCGATACGTGTTCTTCAAACCTTATTAACGCGGGCTTTCTTCCATTGTCAACTTTTTTTGACACGCGTCCAAATTACTTTTTACGGTTATTCGTTTTTTTTCGTATCACTTTAGCTAAAAAACCACTCCCCTATTTACAAATAGCTGGGACCTTTGATCTGTGAGCTTATTAAATGTAAATATTTCATGAAACATTATCTTGATGTATTTTTTATCGCATTCAGTTACATTTTTATTCATAGGTTTGGTATGATCTTTTTTTCGTTGATAATTTTTTATGGCATTAGAAAGTTGATACTGAGTTTCGACGTAATAAATAACTTATAATCTTATCCAAATTGTCGTAACTGTCTTGTGTTTGTTTAAATAGCTACTACTATGAGTAAGTGTACTCATACGATATATTATATTAAATAGAAATATAAACAAAATTGCTAATTATTTTTAGGGAATATGCGTATCAAAACCAATATTGGTGATATGAAAAAAAATGTGGAGCATTAAATCTGCGCACAAAAGGATAAATTTAAGTCATAGGGTCGGTCAGGTAATTGTAGGGTAACCATGACAGCTTACTGCCTTGCTCGGTTCTACGGTAACCATTAAAACTACTTCTACATCATCGTAATATTTTACCGATTTTTTTTTCTTTTCTTATAAATATCAGACCTCAAACTCCTCTGATCTGAGAAGAACCAGCGAACAAAAAAATCAGAAGGTCCTTCTTAATATAATGTTTTTTTTGATAATTGCATTTTAAGTGTAATTTTTGTGAAGGTTCCATTTATATGAGAGTTGCATTGCAGCTTATATATAGAGAGATACCAAAAAGATAGTATAATAAGGTTTCTAATAAGGCTTTTTAACTTAGCAGTACATTGGTATTTTACATATTTACAAAAGAGGTTTTGGAGTGGTACATGTTATAACTTTCTTTTTATTACACTCATAACATATCCAATGTCTGTAGTTATCTTACTCATTGAACGCATGGGACAAAATCACAGCGCCTTCTCGATAAATGACTTAAGTGAGAAATTACACGAAGAACAATAATGTTAACATTTACATTATTTACAAGAACATGAAATTCAACTTAAAATTTAAAAGAGATGAAGCTGCACAAAAAGGGCTTAGTATGCATAAAAATCTAAAAAGTTGGGTGAAGTGCGCTGCGTCTTCTTGTATATGTGTCTATATTGAGGCTGTGCTTTTTAGTAAACCATTAAAAAAAACGTCTTCATATTCTCCACGCTTTCATAAAATACAATTGGACTGGCTTACTGATCTTAGAAATTGAATCAACATCGCTTAAATACAATAATATTGTTTAATGTTACAATCTCAAAGTTGGCACCTACTCACTCAGATGGATTTACACAAAGTCAAGTCAAAGTTGGTAGTAAAATAATCATTGTACTAATATAATTATATATCATGGAATATTGTTTTATATTATATTATAACGATATTCTGTCTAATTGTTGTTCTGATTGTCTACTGTGTTCTTTGAGAATTGTTTAAAAAAATTAACAAAATCGACAGTTTTTTTTTATTTGTATAAAATCATGGTCTTAGTAGTATGAGTATTGTGTCCACGAGCTGACCAGCAGATGTGCGAACGGCCGGCTGTTTGTATTCACTCAAAGCGCATGCGTCCCACGAGCAAATATGGCCGCTGACATTATGACCAATTTCGCTTTTTTTAGAAAACTAAGGAAAAATTATGTAAACAGAACGTAATGTTATTTTTTATTTTTATTTAAACAATAAACATGATTTCAATATAATATAAACAAGGCAAAGCTATATTTTCCCTCAAATATGATCTGTAGATATAGTTTCATTATAATTGCAAGAATATATAATTTGATGAAATTTTAAAAGTTACATTAAAATAAATATTAATGAGTAGGGTATTACATATTATCATGTAATATTATATAAGTAATAAAATTCAAATATATTTTAACCTAAAAAATATACATATTTTTTAATATATCATTGAATCATTTAAATGTCATTCGTTTTATAATGGATTTTTTTTAAATCTTCGTAATCTCATTAGTAGTCAAAGACGGTAACTTCGTTAAAGCCTATTGATTTAAGTCTTCTGTACAAATCAACCTCCCAAGATTAAGAATGAAAGCGGTGTTATATCATTCATAAAAATTACCTTAGCTTTCGTTATCAAATAATTATTGCTTAATATTCAATAAAATTGAGTAAAACGAATATATTATTGTTATTTACTATATATAATTTGAGCCCACCCCCGTTCATGCGCGTCGACCCCTGGTCCACGCAAAACGTACAACGCAGTACTTCGCAAATCGTCACACGCACAACGTCTCTATAATGTATATCATAAATTTGTACAAGTTCCAACAAATAAAAAAAAAGAATAGATGTTTGAATCAATGATATTCCAATAAGAATCAAGATCGGTTAATGTAAGGCGGCAGGCGACATTCAAGTGTTTTGCTGTATCTTTTCTCGAATATGTTATTGTTTATAAAAAACAAATCATATTAATGTTTTATAATACAATAACTATGTGGTGATACGCTTGGGTACAGATTATCGACGAGGGGAGCTTTACGTTTACTACATGAAGGGTGAGTTTTGTTATATGCTGTTTTGAATTGATTTCATTTACCTACTTCGAAAATTATCATAATTTTTTTTGTAAAACATTTTTAATGTATTAAATTAATGACATTTTTGTGCCTTTATACATGTTTCATAAATGTAAATATTTATTTATTAAAGAAATTACTGACAACATTCTTAATATTTCATTCAACTTTATAAGATTTAGTTATTTAATATACTCACTAAAGATGTCAGTCTCTTATAAGATATTTATTATTTTTTAACAAATACAACAGGTACCTATCTTATTGAGAACAAAATGTTAATGTTCGTCAAAACTAATTATTTTTAAATATGGCTTTACAAAAAATTCAAAAGCATTAGTTTCTGCTCATTAATTTGTCATAAGAAGAATGCTCATCTAAATTTGATTACCAAGCTATTGGAAAAACCGGTAAGAATTTCCCGGTCTTGTATTATGATAGGTGTAGAGGTAGCTGTCTTATAAAAATTATCTACTTTTAATAAAATCCTGTAAAATAATTAATTTGAATCAATTAATTTGATCTTGTAAAACATATAAGAAAAAATCCGACTGGCCTATTTTTTTGTTTTAATGAGATGATATATCAGACACTGGGCGTATTTAATTATATATCATAAAATTAAAAATAAACTCTTTATAGATATTAACTTGCACTATTAAAGAAAACACTCACTTTTATAGAAAACCGTAAGTCAAGTCATTATTTATTAATAATAATATAATGATATATGTATATACATAAAAAGGCAAATCAAAAATTGAATCAGCCAATTTCCTTTTATTTTTTGTTACATAGCCAATGACGCACTTTACTTTTATCGATAAAAATGCTTGGAAATAAGTGTAGTGTAGTAAGGTAAATTATCAATAGTGGTTTATCACTATTATTCGTCAAATTGTGACCATTGTCCGAACTATAGTACAGAAGAATATATTTTTTTGTTTAGACGCCATACTCACGACTGTTACACGACTCCGAAAAAATTAATGATTTAAAATCAAATAGCAAGTGTCATTCGGGGAGACGTAAGAATTTAAAGTGGATTAAACAAACAACAAAAAAACATCGTTTGCATTATATATATATATATTTCTATTTAAATATATAATATATAAATTAATATTCTGTGCTTCGTTTGTTTGATATTATATTAGCTTGACATTCATAATATTTACTATTAAAAATCATAGACATTTTTCAATATCTTCTTCTTTGAAATCGTACACTTGTTCCTGAAGTTTTTCAAATAAAAATCTTTTGAATATATATTTTTTTATTCGTGTATAATATATAAGCATTAGAATGATATAATTAAATGTTATGTTCTGGTAAAAAGATTAAGTTGTAATTATTCTTGCAGAGTGCAGTGTGTGCGCGGCAGCGGCTGCTGCAGCGGCTGCGGCGGCATCATGGAATGCCCCACAAGATCCCGAACCGATAAAGGCGTCACCTCCTCTTGTGACTAATGGAATAGTTAATGGAGAAACGTTGCGATATACTAAGAATGGTAAGTGAGTAATATATGTATGCATAATCTTCTGCTGCAAATATACATAATTGCATCTTCATCTAATTGGGACATATGTACCTAACAAATAAATTTATTTGCTTTTTTATTTTATTTCTAGATTGTCACTATTCTATGTGCTGAGCAATAAATATCGCCGGATATTTGTAAGCGCAACAATTGATAAATATTCAATATACGAAACACTATTAATTAAGAACTAAAACTAAATTCCAAATGGAGCAATATTTTTATTTTATATTATGAGATAATTTATGTTATATTTACCACTAAACTTAACAAATGGTCGATAGCAAAGTTTCGTAATTAAACATCAATTCAAAAATATTATTAATTTTACAAGATAGATTACATGAAGAACTACCGGTTTAATATGTAGACAGATAGAATGGAGTAAAACAGTTTCTCTTAATCGTTATCAATAATTATGGTAAAATATACATATTAATTTTGTAAATATACAATGAAGCTAAGTATTCCTAATTTGATAAAATACTCTAAGGAGAAACCAAGTTCAATATTAAAATAATATAAAGTGTATTATAAAAAAATAATAAAATGAAATAATATTTCTTTACAGAAAATTAAAAATAACATTTTGTCTGAAGCATTACCCAAAGTATAGGCACCATAAGACATGATACATATAATCGAGAATCATTAGGATCATTAGGATGTCTAACTTTCCTAATCATGTATACTCCAAAGCCGAATGCTGTCGAGAATTGAAATTAAAAGTTGAAATCACAAACGAGAACTTAATGTATTCTTTGAATATAAAGTAAATCCTTAAAATACTGTTGTGTAATTTGTTTATGATCTTTATCAGCTCACAGCTCTGTTGTTTTATGTGAACTACTTGCTTTTCAAATATGAAATATAATTAAATTTAAAATATCATTTTCACATTTTTATTTTATTAAAAGATCATCTTAAAGATTTTTTCATGTATTGGTTTTCACGTTGTTTAAATAAGATAGCTCTGTTTATATAAAAAATGCAACGAATAATTTTAATTATATTAAAATAGGATTATCTTCAAAATATGAATTATTAAATAAATATAGAATCGTTACAATTAATTTACAAAAGGCTTAAATATAATATAAAATAAGTGCGTATGCGTTGGAGTTAGGACTTTGTGCAAGCGCGTCTGGGTAAGTACCACTCGCTCATTATATATTTATGAATAATCTTAGTCCACAAGGTTGGTGGCGCATTGGTGATGAAAGAAATGGTTAATATTTCTTACAGCGCCATGGGCTTGGCTTTTGATTGGTGACCACTTAACATCACATGGGCCATTAGCTCGACCGTCTACCTACATCATAAAAAATGTTATTTAAAGATTTATACTTGGCGATGTAATTAAAATATCCTTCATGCCTACAAAAGACATTTATAATAATTATTGAATAAAAAAAAGAATCAATAAAATCTGTCATCAAACGGTGAAGATATACGTTTGTATACGCAATAAGTAAAAAATACAATAGTACTCTACCCTCTCTTCAAACCTTAGGGGTGGAGCTTTTTTATCGAAATTAACCACTCTCACCGACTGTGATATTAAATAAATAAAAAATAAAGCCACATTGGTAATTTTCTTCTGATTGAAGTCACCGATGGTTAGTAATTGTGATTTTAAATCTCTGAAAGAATGCATATATATATTTTTAAAATTTTTTAATAATATTATTTGAAACCTATACTAGCTTTAGGTCAAAGGATCTTTTTTCAAATTTACTCCTTTAAAGGGTAAAATAGGTCGTTACGGTTTAGTGATGTAGATAAATAGTTAGTAGATAAAGCCCAATTTTTGCTAGTAATAGACAATATTGAAATTTGGTTTTTATTAAGTCATGGATTCCGAGGTCCTGATTACAAACCCTTGGTGAGAGCAATAAATTTCTTCTTTAATAAATAGGTATTGTTTGATTCGCTTGTTTTTAAAAAGTGATGTGATAGATAATGCTATAATTTTGGTGCACAATGCACATGTTGCGATTGGCTAGCCTCGCTTGAGAACGGCTGTTAATGTTGTTATGATGGTCATTTTTGAATGCAATTTCACTGGTTTTCGTTAACAGACCATTGAGACCATCTTTTTGGTTCGATTTTAACGTATTTATTACATAAGATAATAATATTATTATTATTACATAAGATAATATTATTATTAGTATTTATTACATAAGGTTTTACAATTTTAGTAGTCTGGAATCCAGAATTTACTACCGACATTTGTATCAGATATTTCAATGGCTTATAATTCGACATATGCTGGGCTGACCGTAAAAATATAATATCAAAGAATTCAGGAGATAAAAGGAAATATTTTTGCCAAACACTGATTCAAAATATTAAGCTGTTTCGATTTAAATAAAGATATCTGAGTCAGTTTTATAATCAGTAGCGTAGTTGGGTGAGGTAGGGCCCCGGTGCATAGAAAAAGAATCGGGCCGTCACCCCCTCTTTCCATCCCTCTTTAACTAATATTTATGACATGATTTGTTGCAAATCGGGAACATTCATTGCTATGCAGACGACTACCGTTTACACCTTATACACCGGCCGCGCTAATATTTCTCGGGAAAGCGTCGATGAAAACCGTAACAAACTTGTGTCTGAAATCGAGTCTTTGTTAAACGAAGTCTCGAACTAGGGCCGGCTAAATTTAGTCCATTTCGACCCCAAAAAGACGCAAGTTTGCGCGTTAACCGCTAAAAAAACACCATTTGTCGTATCTCCACGATTTGAGAACATCCCGATAGCCGCTACAGGTAGTATCGGAATAATTGGCGTTGATATTTCGAGCCTCGTTCAGTTCCGCGGTCAATTGGAAGGCAAAGCCAAATTGGCTTCAAAAAAGCTCGGTGTGCTCAGCAAGGCGTAACAGTATTTCACGTCGGCCCATCGCCTAAAACTTTACAAGGACACATGGAGTACTGCTCTCACCTCTGGGCGGGTGCTCGCCAGTACCATCTCCTTCCAATTTTATCCGCATCCAACGTAGAACGGCTCGAGTTATCGACGATCAAGCCCTTTCCGATCTCCTTGATCCTTTGCGTAGAGATGTTGGACCACTCTGCATCTTCTACCGATTTTTTCACGGGGAATGTTCCGAGGAATTGTTCGGATTAATCGACACCGACTCCAAATATAGCAATAATTAAAACTACATTATATAATCGTAAATCGACTTATAAGTAGTCTATTATTTTTCATTTCATTTTACCTAGGAGGACTCTCAAAAATGTGTTAAATATGCAATTATTTTTATTACTTTTTAGTGCATTTTAATTTGCTTTAAAATACTGTTTTGTTTGAAGTCGGTTTTTCTTTTTGTTAAAATTTTATTTATTTTTTGATTTTAAGTGAAGCTGAAATAGACTAACATTTTTTTCTTAATATGGATAGATTAAGCGTGCCGTTTATTTGAATCAGAAACTACTTCAGGGACAATTTCAAAAGAAACTTTCGAATAAAGCAAAAATAGACTTTCGAAAATGCGGCTTTAATACGTCATGCGGCATAAACTACAAGGTACCACCCTCGAATGAGCTGTAATCGACCTCAGTAAAAAAAACTTTGCAAAAGAGCTATTTGTATGCTATGTCGTACATCATATGACATCACATCATATACACAAAATTTGATTAAAGACAGAAAGAAATTCTGCCCCAAATCGCACCCTAACTGTAAGCCGTTTAGGAGTTCCGTCAATACATAGTATAAAGCAAAGTCGCTTTCTCTGTCCCTATATCTTTAAAACTACGCAACAGATTTTGATGCGGTTTTTTTAATAGATAGTGTAATTCAAGGGGAAGGTTTGTGTATATAATAAATGAACAATATAGTAAAGAAACACTGTCAATTTTAGAAGTTTGCAATGTGATGTCGTAAATAAACAAATTCTTTAGTATATTTAGTATCAGTATTGCACCCGTGAGAAGTCGGGGCGGGTCGCTAGTTGATTATAATATTCGATTATGACAATTACATAAACATAACCACGTTCCGGAAGGTGAATCAAATATCCATGTAACCCATAAATAAAAGATTCGACCGAGTATTGCTAACGTGCTCCACAGAATTGTTCCGTTCCCTCCCGTTCCCTTAATTTGTCATGGATCCTGTGCTCAGAATCTTACCACACTTTCACCAAACTACCCTTAAAGTATATCTTTTATAATAAAAAAAGAATCATCAAAATTGGTTAACGTGATTTTGAGTTATTCACCTATTTGTCGCGCATATACATAATGCAAATTTAAGACTTATGTCGTTTTCATACGGATACCATCATCGGAAAAAAATAAAAAAAAAAGGACCCCACGGGAAGCACTACCTTTTAAACAAAAAAAAATTATCAAAATCAGTCCACCCAGTAAAAAGTTATGAGGTAACAAACATAAAAAAAAAAAAAATACAGACGAATTGATAACCTCCTCCTTTTTGAAGTCGGTTGAAAAAGTACTGACTGTATTTCATATTGACAAAGATCATTTGTCTTATGACATTTTTGCAAATTATATTTACTTGTGATGCGATACAGCGAGGCTCGAATATATCGGGTGCTTTTCTTTTAAATCATTTCGATAGTCACAGTATTAGTTTCAATTTGCTAAGGTTTTCTTATATTATCTTATGTAATAATTTCCTATCAAAAGCTTTATATCACACGTTTCTCCGATATATGAGCGAGCATTGAATGTTGGCGTTATTACTATTTTTATTCTTAACAAATACCATATTTTGGGTTAAATTTTTAATAAATTCATTCATCAATAAACTTTCCGTTGAACATAATATGTAGGTGTATATGGCGCTAGCGTCATTGAGCGAATTTAAAGCAATCGCTGTCAGTTTACATTTTACAGTGTTTTGATTTTTGCTCTACATTATTTTAATGTACAGTATTTTAATGTATACTCTTTAGTACATGTAAATATTTGTTATAATTCAACATATTCGTATATAACTACCCATGTGTTGTGTTGTACAAAGTTATGTTATCCTTATAAAAATCATAATTACTGTCGCTACGTTGCATTTAGTTCGTGAAAATATTAAACAAGTCCTTTGTATTTTAGAATTTTTCGCTATAGGTTTTAAAGGTTTATTTTATATATATACATGTATTTAATTTCAAACTACTAGCCCTCTAGTTTAAAAGATGAAATAGTACCACCCCTTTTCCGATTGGGGTGCCGCCCTATCTTATTAGAACGGAGGGTGAATAGTATTATTAGGTTTCAGGGCTCTTCTTACAATGTTATTGAGTTGCATGTTATTGATCATAGAGGGCGTTAGTAATATCGACGGTGCTGCCATCTCTTTATTAACTTAAGAAGCTTACTGATAGTGATAGTAACATACAGTTCATGAAACTTTAGAAGTGACAAAGATGTCGCACCTAGCTTGGTTCAACATATCCTATTATCTTTATTATGTTGCGCACAATTTAAAAAGTTTAGGCTAATAATTCAATCACCAAGAATAATACACTAGTTTTATTTTTAATTAGTTTCTAGTTATCAGTTTATAGGTTAAAGTGTTTTGATTATCGTCACTCATAAAGTTTATTAGTTCAAGTTTAACATGGGGTCGCTGTGAGTCAACCCTAATACTTTTTCTAAGTATTTAGTAATGACTCATTAATTTACGGGTTATGACCAATGTACCTTACGTCAACAAAATTCATAGTAACTTTGTATAGATTCTCATTAGTCAATACCGGAAGATAAAAATGATTAAACAATGTTTTTCTATTCTATTTTAGAAATTAATAAGTATAAAAATGCAGTAAATTTTATTTATTCGTCGTAATTGATATATTTACTATAAAAGAATTACTTTTGGAAGATAAAATGCTTCAACTCCACTATATATAATATGCGTAATATTACAAAATAATATCGCTAACTAGCACCGAAGTTAACAGGGGTGAAAAGAGAGAAAGTAAAGGCGACAATCAGTTGGGTTTTATTATTTTCAAAACTTGTCTTTCTTGTGTATATTGTATTGTCGTACAATTTTGGTGCATAATCATGGATTAGATTGTCTACAATGGGCCGAATGGGCAAGTTCGTCAGAATTTGACAAGTCAGTGAAGGGGACTTCCTCGACCGTTTAGGGTAGAAAAAAACCTACTTTTTAGTTTGCATATGCTTAACGCTGAAAATTTGCCATTATAATTATAAAAGCCACGCCACGTGTAAGTATTCTGTATCATTAACACTATTTTGTAAGAAATCATGTATAGAGATATGTAGATTTTAATGTTCGTTGTATTTCTATGACAAAACAAAATTATAGAATAATGAAGTTTTAAGTTAAATTAATTAACAAAGCAGTCATTATCGATTACATTTTTTTCAAAACCTCTATCGATTGGTATGGGCTTTAACTGGTTTATGTTAATGACGGTTCCGAAGAGCGTCAATTATGATCAAATACTCAATAATGACATTCAGAATTGTGCAACATACAGCTATCTCGATTGATGTACGTTATAAAGTTCCACTTAAAATAGCATTCCAGAAGACTTTTTAACAAGAATCACGGTTATTTATTTGAATTCTTTGAATTTCATTCATTTTTCTAGTTCTTAATGAAATATGTTAATTTGATAAATCTCAAGGTAGAGCAAATATATTTTCGGTTGGTTTTGTTAATTATTATACGGAACACTAAAAGTCCAACCACTTTTAATTGTAAGCATTGGTCATAACGACGCATTTAATAAAAGGGTAAAATGACTATAAAAATCTTGATTATTTAAAAGGTTAATTTTATTAATAGAATTTTGATAAAATTACTAAATAATAATTTTAAGGGTTTTAAAATAAAGTTCAAAGTATTTAATTCCTTAACGTTATCTACAAAAGCCCGTTAAATGAGTTCACCTCATCGACAAGTGAAATATCTTGGATTGGGGTAAAGCAGCCGGCGCTTTCGGGCGGCGCACACGTTCCGTTAGCTTCTCTATTTTAAAAACTACTTGCTTGGCTATATCCGGGAAGGGACGGACCACATCACCGCGCGTCGTCGACTCCTCACCACTGCTACTCATTTTCGATGCAGTCGACCTGCGTACGCGTTGTTGGTCGCTTCGCGCGCACGCGCGTCCTATCTCATGCACTCTACGAATTTTGATAGTTGATAACTAAATTTTATATCACAAAATTGTAAGCGTTAAATAAACTGTAACTAAAAGTGTATTTCGTGCACGCGGAGGATGGATGGTACGCAGAGGTGATACAAGTGGTGCAAGTTGAGATAATTCAGTTAACATGAGCGGGAGGGAAGACGGAAATGCAGTTCCGTCTTTAAGTAAGTATACAAAAATACAACTTTATAAGTATATGTATATATTTGTTTACATTTTTTTTATGTTTATTTTAATCAATTTTTTTTTGTTTTACTTTTGTTTTTTGTAAGATGTATATAAGGAACTCTAAAGCTATTCCATGTATTGGAACTTGTGGCCTTATCGAGCGGATGTGTGACTCGTAGGGCCTGGGAAGCCAATCATAGAAATTGTTTACAACATCATTGAAATTATTCGAATTGAGGTTAATGGTCTCGTTCATTGATGTCGCACATATGCGTACCATGTTTACTTCGAAACATCTACATCAACAAAAACATTTATCTAATTATTATTTTTTGTGATTACAATAGTGTACAGTATATTAATAAATTAAATATGATATTATATAAATAAATAAATATATAAAATCAGTATATATATGTTAATCTCAATAACTTTAAAATGGTATAAAAGGTGGTATACAATTTATATTTTTAATTAACGCGTAGTTTTTATTGCCTTGTATATGTTGTTGCGTAGATACAGTTATCTTAAAATAAACATGGTACTATTTTACTAAAACAGAATTGGGAACGTATTATCAAACACGGTACGCATCATGCCGTAAATTGTTTACTATACTCGTACCGACCATAGAATTTCGTTTAAGTTACTCACGGGCGTAGGACATGTGCGTTAAACTCAGCTTTGAGCTTTACAAAGATCACAATAGAGATTATTTTTCAGTAACGTAAGACATTTCTTTAATTTGTGGGATATACGAAGTTGGTGTGCGTTTTGACCGACTGCATTTTCGGAGGATTGTAATCGCCATTCCCCACCATTCTTCTACTACGTGTTTTTGTAGTTGACATACCAAACAAATAGTGAAGACCAAACATATCGATAAAACTTTTCTTAATACATTTCTTATGGAAACATAGATTTGAAAATACTTGCTGGATAAAAAAATAGAAATATGATTGAATATCAATGCGTAGCTGTAACACTTTATTCAATAACAATACCAATGGTCGTAGTAAATAAATGTAAGTCATGAGCGCGTTATTTCCAAAAGGAATTGTTATTCATGGAGAGTGACATAAGAAATACCTATTTGGAATTTTTAGAAAGTCGATGTTAAGTAACGCTACGTCCCTACGGCAGGGTACGAGCCCGTAACCAGTCAATTAAGTCTGAATGGTGGTACATTTAACCATCTCTTTCACTCCTAGGTAAAGATCCCGAACGCAAGCGCCACTTGACGATGATTCATGTTTAAATTCCATACCTGCGATTGATAATAGCAAAAAAGCAGTGAATGGCACAATATTCTTAAAATCTACTTATGGAACGCAGTTTTTTTTGTGCGTTAACGCTGCTACTTTAATAATACATCGACAAATTGAAGTTTACGATCGTTCGTAAAATTTAAACTTAACTTTCCATAATACATGAATATATAAAAATATTTATTAAGTAATATATTAAATGACTATACAAGGTCTAACGGAATATTGAACTATGTGCATTTCTGTTTAAATAAATTCTTATTCAATTCATGTCAATCGAGACCGCTACGACTCGTTTTCGTTTATACTTTAAGTTATTTAAAATACTTGGCGTAATGCTTTATTTGATCCACGCCGCCCCAATGTATAGTTATAACTTATAGTAAAATATTTTTGACCGGAAATAAATATACAATTTGAGCGATCGTTAAGTGTTCGACTTTTTTATAGTAAATTACATTTTATATTTAATTTTAGTTTTAAATTATCATCTCTTGTTATATGTACCTAGGCCAGATGGTTTTATATATAAAATAATTTTAAATTTGTTTCATTACTGTACTATTTGTGGTTATGAATATTTAAACATAAATACCAATTTTTTTTATAATATGTTAAATTGTATTAATTTAAATTTAGTACCTTTACAACTTTGTTTTTTCGAACGTCAAATAATTACGTTTATGAATCTGTATTTTTTATTGCCAGCAATGTGTTTTGTCTTTCATTCATAATAACTATTTTAATATTATAAAGTCCAAAGTTCTAGAACTTAAAGCGACCATATTTTTTATTCAAAAAAAGTCTATGTCTAAACCGTATATTCTCATACGCTCGAAATAAAAAAAAATTAAGCTAAAGAATAAAGTAACACTTTTGTTTAAATATAAGTAACCAAAGCTATAAACATTTAATTCTTGTAAAAATATTTAGGTTCCCCTTCCTGCTTCAAAATAAGTCAGCTTAAATTAACCCGCGTTTCGAAATACTCTTAGGTTAATCTGTAGGAACTAACAATAAACCAGGAATGTCATGATATCTCCCTCGTGTTCGTAGATGTACTTAAGAATATTCTCAAACGGTATTTTTCTTCTTAGAAATCTTAAGAAAGAAATTTCTTAAGTAAATTATAATAAATAAAAACTACAGTGATTTCTTAAAGAACTACCTTAATATTTGTAATTAACATAACTCTAATATTGAAACTTTTTTTTTTATAAAAATTTATTGTGCTTTATTTTCCAATTTGTATAACACTTAACGAAGACAATTTATACGTATCTATGAACAACTTGATAAATCAAATAAGCCGAAGAATGCTGGCGTTAAATAGTCTGAAAATGAAACTAGTGAATATTTTATGTACAAATATTTGAGGGCACAGTCTAATGGAATGCAATCAAAAGTTAAGCAGGCGTATGAAGTTTGAAATTCCTAAGTGTATGTTTTAGTGGTAGGGCGTAGATGCGGGCAGCGCGGCGCGGGCGCGCGGTGTCGGGCGTCGACTCACGCGCGCCACGCTGAGTAAACATAACAGATACACGACTCGGATGCGCCTGCGCTACTACCGCTTGCACTTGTCCTATATTCACAATAAATGGAATATAAGAACACTCATTCCTTATTATAATTCATTCGCTTTGGTTATAACTCAAAATTTTACAAGCGATATTCAAAAAATTTAAAACTGTTTGTATGTGATAAATGTGTACTGATTTAGTATATTTTTCAGCTAAACAAAACGATCGTCCGATCATTAAATAATATAGACATTATTAAAACAATTTGATCTAAAGCCAAATCTGTATAGGTATCTAGTATATTACTTATCCTTGTGTTTTTATACATGTACGCCTATTACATCCATAGAATTACGAGTTAATAATAAAAGGGCTTGAATGTACACGTACCTTTATTACACATTTTAATCGAGACAGACCAACAATCACTTGAGGAAGTACGTCAATCCCTTTTATACGAATACACCACTTCCCTTTATTTCGGAATGTTTTGAACAAATATTACTCCTATAAGTCCATTACACTAATACGATAGTAGCGAGTGAATGTGTTTGTACATACATCTCATTCAAACTAAAACTAAAAAAAGATAAAAACTTTCTTCAATGAGTTCTTGAACGGTACCATGACATTTAAAATAGACCGGATTTGGATTGATAAAACTCTTTCGATGTTAAAATAGTTTTTAATTAAAATACCGTGGTATACCTTTTACTTTTGACTATTTCAATATATTCCAACTTGTTTCGTTTCAAGTTTTTCTTCTGAAAACAGAGAAATTCAAGATGTTGTAAATATCCAAAAATGATTATTTACAATTCCCCTTCGATATGATTAATTAATGCCCACACATATTTTATTAATGTGCGTCCAAAAGATTATAGATATGTATATTAATTAAGTAATACATGTACCTATTCATTTTCACTTTATAAATATTTATATTTGACGCATGTAAACATGCACATGACGAAATAGTAAAACTCCAAACGAACGTTTACGTTTCCTCATTAATACAGTATAGGGCATAATAAATATTGAGTGTCTACTTGTGTGCGGTTGATTCTTGACGACAAGGCATCGGGGGGCGAGGCACGGCAAGGTGCAGTGTTACGGCAATGAATGAAGAGGTACCAGAAACGCAACCTAAATACCACACATTCTTCGAGTCCCCACCGTCGTCGCCACGTGTGTTGCCGCTTTTACCTACCGCCGCTACAGCCCGAAATAATATGCTTAGCTTACCCGTACATACCAGCACACAGATACATTCGAATTAGCGAACAGAAAAATAAACTAATGAAACAAACGTTTTATATTTAAACTATAATGGGTACAAGTTTGTTTCAATTGACATGTAATTGTTTTCTTTTGTTCACGATACTTTTTGTAGTTATTAAATCAGTTTAAATGATTTGACAATGTTTTATATTAAGAATGAGTGTGTGATGGTTATTTATAAATAAAATTTAAATTAGTCATCAATGATATCTGTTTTCCGGAAATTAGTCACATTTTTAAAGTAATCAATACTAGTGAAGCTTTTGAGTGGAAATATTTAAAGTTATTATCATGTTTATGCTTGTCTTTTAATTCTTTAAAATTTTATCAACAATTTTAGTTCAATATGAAATGTAATTTCTTCGTTTGTTTGGTATTTAATTAAAGTACGCATCGGTATTATTAATCCCTCTAAAATAAGGTCTTCAACCTTAACAGCTATAGTGATATCTACACATAAAAAGAAGAGCTGATTCTTTCATTCGGTTCCCACGTTATTTTTTGTGAAGAAGCCGATAAGGGGAATAGTACCCTTTCTTAGTCCTGTAAACGATCGTGGGCCCTTATTTATTGCTAATAGATTTCCGAACGGTAAAATGTCTAAATATGTATGCATTTAAAAGAGGGGACGATCCACTTAATGCAATCAAACAACTAGTGAAATGTGTTTCGTTTTGAAATTCAATTACAACTTTCTCTGAGTTCCTTCAGGTGGCTTTAACTAATTAATGTTTTAAAATATAGATAAGGTCAACGATAAACATAGAAATGCAATCGTTTTAGTCATTATAATTATGTGCTATTACTAAATAAGACTGCTCTACATTAATAATCGTACTAATTAATATGATATTAAAAGTAGTAAAAATACTCAGATAACATACAAATTAATTTGATTATTTTTATTCGGTCCTACGTAGGGTACGTAGGTAGCGTAATTAATGTTGAATATAATTATTAACTTGTATACACAATTTGTGTTTTATTTTTAATAATTGTTTTAGGTGAAAGGGTTGTGTAAGTATGTAATTTTCAGTTAGTGTGTTGTCTTATGAATGAAATTAAAAGATATGATTCTATTGAGTACATATATGTATTAACTTATAAATCTCTTTGTATAGTTGAAAAAAGGTAAATATACATTTTACTGTAAACAAATAGTTTTAACATAAAATACTTTATCAACCGAAAAAAAAAATGTTATCATATATATAGCCTCTGTATCTGTATATTAATTTCTACGTGTCACCATTTATCACAATAGTTTAAGTCTATGTTGGATGAAATATTACCAGAGTGTTAAAAGATTGCTTGCTTATCTCTAAGATTTAGGGGAAATTGTAGATAGAATAATAATAAAAACTTTAAATTCTTTTCATTACTTAGTACAATTAGCTAAGTTAATTTATATATTTTTTAAATACAAAAAATAGATATCGATTTAAAAAAATCTGAAAAAGCACTAAAATTTACATAAAACAGAAAATTATTAGAATACAGTTTTATGTGTAAACTTTTCCCTTTCTTTGTTCTTTCCGGTCTATGTTTTACTAAGTAATTTAAAAAACTTAATTTATTAATAAGAGTTATAATAATAATTATGTAATAAAATATTTTCAGATTAAATAATAAAAGAATTGCCCTTTCAATCTTAACTAAAAAACTAAGAAATAATATTTATTTCATCGACTGTAACTGCTGTACAGATTATTAAATCTACGTGTCTTGTTCCTTTATTGATTAATAAATTATATATATAACATATTGATGTGTATGTGTATAATGAAGTTTTGTATTTTTAAACGAGTAGCGAGTAAGAAACGTTCCGATTTTCCATTGAGCGATTTATGTCTTAGGCATTTTTTTAATCACGTATTACATAATTTATCTAAAATATAAGACAACTTTTAAAATTTGCAATCTGTAAATGGCAATTTTTTTTTAGAAATTTATACGAACGACATATTTATTTATTATTATTAATTTTATATAAGGAAAACTGTGTGTTAAACATTATTTGGCCTATATTCATTTGGAATTGGGCGGCCGTATATATGTAAGTAAACGCAAGTTGCATTTTTTATAAAGTAGCTATAGAACTAACTTGAACGAAAAAACGAAAAAAAAAACTTTGCCTGAATAAATATAAACAAAAGAAAATCTATAATCTAAAATGCATATTTTATCATGAAAATCGATAGATAGTCCCGTAATTGAGATATAAAATCAAATATTTAAAACAATAAATTACTGTTGCGTTAGAGACATTGTACATACCGATTTAAAATAAAACGGTATGTTTCTTAAAGAACCAATGAAGAACCTACTCCATTAGAATATATTTTAATGAAAATCAATTTATCTGCTTTGGAATAATCTATGAACGTACATATAATATAAAAAAATGAAATCACTTTTAAAGTGCAAACCAAAACATTTTTATTTGAAACATAGTAGCAAATCTTATTAAATAGGTACTAAATAATACTTATCTTAGCCCGCCTTGCTGTTCCTTTGTTATTGGTTTTTACAGTTGCTACATAATATGTGTAAAGCATACTTCACTTATCTTGTTAAGCAGTCAAAAAGTGCAGTGCTTTAAAAACTATATAGTATACGAGCTGTCTCCAGATTTAGTCCGGGTAAAATAAGAATTGTATTTACTTCCCGATCTACCGATATACCTACCCGGTCCAATCTAAACCATATAGAGACTTACTCAAATACAAACAGGAGGAGTTCAGTTAGACTAGTTGAGTTGGGTACACGAATAGAAGATCACTATATATAAGAATGATAGAAATCAACCAAGTTTCAAAACTGTACTCTACTGTTCATAACCTCAGTCACTTTGAAGGATTTCTAAAAAGCTAGTATTTTAATGGAAAACTTTTTTAAGGTTGTTTACCTATACTAGCATAACCTACAAATTATAGTATTGACAATTATAACTACACTAAAATATATTGGTGGCAATAGATATTATTCAGATTCGTAAAATGATTCGGAATGATGATGCTATTTTATAGTTGAACTAACACGGCATGCTTAAAAAATAGTATTATATTATTACTATAGATTAATATAACATTTCATACTTCAAAGTATACTTTTATGTAATTTTTGCTTCCGTTTAAACTTTATAAATTTGAACATTTTTTTTTTGTTTTTACAGGTGCCGGGAGCGTTAGCGGTAGTGGAGTGACGGGCGTGACAGGCGTGACGCGGCGAGGCCGTTGCAAATGGTTCAATGTTTCTAAGGGCTGGGGGTTCATCACCCCTGACGATGGCGGTCAGGATGTCTTCGTCCATCAGGTGATTACACACGGTGATTAACATATGACGCACGATGAAGATTGGAACAAATATATAATGGCGTAACATCTGAATTGTAATTATAAGCGAACATATTTATGAATAATCATAAAGATGGATTTATTTTCTGTGATCCAATGAACTGTCTCACATTGATATTTCAAATGTAAAACATAGTATTGCACAACCGTCCCATCGACAAGTTTCTTGGTATTTGGTAAAAAAATTATCCATTGAGAAAACACGCTGCGTATCTAGCGTCGGACCGATAGCGTGCTTGTTTGTTTGTTCGGCTTATCAAGTCCGGATGTTTTTTCTATACATTTATGCCACCAAATTTGTACTTCGGCCCACTGTAACAACGCTAGCGGTAAAATTAATATTAGGTCAAGACTACGTATGTTGTAATAAGGTAGAATATATGTATTCTTGTAATTCTGGTACTCTAACATTTTAGCAGAATACATTGAAGTTAAGTTTATAAATCATTCTAAATGAATTTACAAAATTAAACTAATGAACTAAGTTATTATAATGTAATTAGACAAGTCCAAAAATCTATCCATCTAATATACTAGAAAAAGATATTGTAAAGCTCTCAAAAATATAGTAATGTAAAGATAGTTTTAAACGAAATAATCCAAAATAGATATTTGAAACACACAGATATGAAAGAAAACGACATTTAATATATAACTACGATATCTTAATACGACAAAGCAACTTATAACATTTCTCTTTATGTTGGGAAAATATCCAATATTGCATCTTGTCTAAACTAGATTGCCAATTACCTTGCTCGCGTGCTACATCAACTTTGTATACTCAAAGGAGGTAAACGGATAGTTCCTATTTATATATCATTGAAAATGATATCCAAATACATTTATATCAAGTTAAGAAACAGTCCTGTAATAATACTAATCGTAGTTAATACATCGATTTATATTACAAGCGATTGTGAATTATTATATATTATTTTTGCTAGTATGTATAAGTAATACGTAAATATATATGTAATATATGTAATTAAGATTACAATTGAAAAAATATTTTTGAAAATATAGACTTTTTTCAAACCTACAAATACCTCAAAACAGATCGTCTTATTCAAAGTAAATAGAGATTTTAAAACTAACAATAACATCTCGGAACAACAGGTTTTTTATTCAACGTCACTATCGAATATAATACGTATATTTTTGACGTATACGTTGTTGTTAATATACAAGTAAAGCAACTAAACAACAAGTCGAACTAATTAAGGCGGTTTTCGAAGGGTAACTTAAATTTATTCACTAAAATTACATTATCGAGTCTAATCTAAACTAAAAATTAAATCAATCCGGTTAATTTTGGAATTCAAACTGGCTATCGATGGTATGGACTCGGGTCGTGAGAACGACACATTGATGTTAAACGGTTTGCACGATTGGCAGGAATAAACGATGTCTTGGCATAGTATGTTATTTGCCGCGATGTTGCCTGCGGTTATACAAATATACAATTTAATAATGTCGAGACAGTCTGACGGATATGTTAACATATCCGTCAGACTGTCTCGACATTTTTTTTCAACAATAGATATTTTTATGTTATAGAGATTAATAGGCGGTTTGATTTGAAAGGTCTTTTTTTTCTTAAAATATTTCGTACGTTGAAAGGTTAGTAATATATCATCGCGGACCAGCAACGGTACAAAGTTTTTGCGATATCACGTGAACGATACGCAAACGCGCAGAATACTAATAAAGAATAATAAACAGTAAAAATAATAATCAGTAATGAGAGAGAGAAGATTTCTTTGTAATTGTGTTAATTAAATTTTAATTTTAATATTGACATATACATATTGTTTAAATGCCCTTATTTATACATTTATAATATGAGCATTTACGCAAGAGTTGACAATACAATGTTGTTATTATTTTACTCGATAAATATATAAAGATTTGTAGATCTAAGTTGTAAACTAAAAATACTCAAATATTTTTTATTTAACTAGTATCTACAAGTGTGTACGTAAAGACAGATTGAATGTGATCTTTTATACATATAGCTAGTTATGCTAATTAATCGTTTATGTTAATGAAATACGAAATTGATATAAAAAAATTTAATACTTCAGGCAATTGTATTATTACTGCGATCACTCCTTGGTTTATTTTTAAAACTTTTAATCAGTAACAAAGGATACGTTAAGTTATTATTTATAGCTAAAAGCGAGTATGGATTGTTTGTTTTTTTTTAATCATATGAGGAACGTATTTTGAATACTTTCCCTAATCGTGAACATCATGTAATAGAATAACTTTTTTGAATAAAAAACATAAGAAGGTGTTTGAGAAAATAATTTTTGGCTATATATAATTAGGAATTTTTATTTGTCTATATACCATTGGATCTTTGTAAAAAAATTTGTAAACAATATTAATGTCGTCTCATTTAATTTCCTTACGTATGTAAGGAGAGACGTATAATATTTTTATTTAAACAAAAAAGAGCTGATGGTTGTTTGTTATAACGTTAAATTTAACGCATTGCCTTTATTTCGTATCAATATAAATTTAAATTGTAATTAATGTAATTTTAAATTAAATTAAAAAAAAAAAAATCATTTTGTCATGTCACTCACGAAATTACTGATTAAATAATTTTTTTTCAGAGTGTCATCCAGATGCCTGGCTTTAGGTCGTTGGGAGACGAAGAGCTCGTGGAGTTTGAATGCAAGGAGTCAGATAAAGGACTGGAAGCAACGCGTGTCTCTGGGCCGTCCGCTGTCGACTGCCAAGGGTCACATCGGCGTCCGCTGTCGAAAAAGCGATTCAGAAAGATACGGTAAATACATTGAGAGCCGGCAATAAATCTTCAAAGTATTTTTCTATTTAGATACAAATTGTATCCTATTCGGTCTTAACATATTTACAATCATGTAACATTTATTAAGTATGCTTACGATTTATTTTAGTTGCTACAACTGTGGTGAATTCGCAAATCACATAGCCGCCAAGTGCAGCATGGGCCCACAACCAAAGAGATGCCATAATTGCAAGAGCGAGGATCACCTAATTGCGGATTGTCCTGTGAAGGTACTTATTTTTTTAAGCATATGAGGTATAAGTAAATGCCTTTTTAACAGAAGCTGTTATATCAGATTTTATTATAAAACAATTTCTTAAAATCTACTTGTACAGTAATTTAGTTTATAAAATTGTTTTTAATGTTCGTACCACGAGTTATAAGAGCGCACTTTAATTACGTATTTTTTAAATTTAAGGTGGAGAAAAGGAAGGATGACTCGCAATCGAAGAATTCAAGCAGCTCCCAGGAAAGCCCGCAGGGTAGCCCTCAGCAGCCGTAACAGTACAATATAATTCGTCGTTCATGTTTGATTTAAATTTTTAAATTTTATTCAATTTCTTACTTTCTGGTGGCATTTAATATTTTATATATAATTTAAGACGAACAGCGGAACAGATGACGAAAATCGACGTGAATAGCGTTCGTATACTTAATTTTAATAACTATCTACCTCATTTTTACAAAGATTCAATATACATTTAAAAGTAGAAGACTGATCAGTACAAATCTATTTTACTCTAAGATTTTATGATTTAAGTTTGCAAAATGTAACGTAGTACAAATTTTATGTGTTCGAGTGTTCGATACCTATAATATTACATAATATTGTATACCCAAAGTTGTGTGTGTTTGTATGATTATTATTAATTTTGTTACTATATTCTATTACAATCGATTTTAAGTAATAATTTAGTTTAAAGCTATTTTTAATTTGACCTATAGACGGTTATGGTAAACATGCAAAAATCATTTTGATTGAAATGTCCCTACGACGACCTTTCACTTTCTAGAAGAGAAATACCAAATTACTTATTTGGGATTTTAAAAACGCTGATTAATATTATAATAATTTTGACTTAATCGGACGTATTGGCCGATAGCGTCATAGGCGACGCCTAAGCCTTCAGTAAATCGGTACACTAGTAAATCTCACTTTGCTCACAATATCAAATTATATAATAAATCAAGTATAATTTTTTACAGATTTAATTATATTTGTAAGCTACAAATATGTTTACTTGATATTTTAACTAGAAGTTTTTATATCTACTTTGGACCTGATTTAAACCTAGACTGTGAAATGGCGTATATTACTGTAATATAATTTATAAATATAATGCTTTAGTTATTTTGGCTACAATGGAAAGAATAACATATACGTCTATTTTATTATCTAAAATCACAATATTTTATATACCAGTTGGCGTATAAGCCCTTATGAATCGTCACTTTTCAGGTTTCAATTGAACCCATGGTTTGGAATGTAATAGATAAATAAAATAAATAATTACTGTTTTTTGTTAAATATCGCCATTGAGAAAATATAAAACATGAAATAATTTTCATTCAGATGTTTATAACAACAGTAACGATTTGCTTTGTAAGGATTTTTTTTAATTTATTTATCTTATTCCGTTCCGTTGAGGTTATGCAATCACGATTTTGAGACTTAAGAAGTAGATAAAAAAATACAATTTATGTTTCTGTGTTTTGATATTACTATTATAAAAATGATAAGAACTTCTTGTTGAAATAGTCTAAGTATAGAAACGCTGAAGTCTAAGTAGGGAAGGGAATGTTTCAAAGGGTTAGAAGTACTAAGAGTTGAGGAGTAAAAGTGTTCAGTACAATTATTATTTACCGTTGTTTTTCATTTGTCTAAGTTAGCTTGAGTTAAATCCGTTAAGAAATATTGTAGTCAATGTAATAATTAAAAATGAATGTTATAGAATACTATGGTACTTCAGATTGCCAAACAAAAGATAAACTTTTTATATAACGATATGAAAGTCACTAAAGTGCAACTCAATGTGCCAAAGTGGATTGAATGCTTTTGCAATATTTTATAATGTTTAGATTGTAATTATTTACGTCAATTTAGTACTGAATTGATTGTTTTTAGCTACGATGCCAGCGATAGTTTTAATTTTTAATCTTAAAAAAATAAGTAAACAAAATTACCAATTTCTGCTTAAACATTTTATATTCGCATTCGGTTAAATTGATTATTGTTTTTAAAAATGCCAATAATACAAAAACCCATCGATTTTCTTAATAACTAGGTTAAGTATACTAAGTGATTTTTAAATAAAACAACAAATATTACACGTTTGGAAGATATATCAGAAAACTATTTGATAAAAAATTATTTCAACATTAGACTTTAGTTTTTGACTAGTTTTAATTTTCGAAATGAATACATAAATCATTTGTTACTATAATATCAAAGAATTATATACACTTAATATTTCATAAATTGTCCGTATCGTTCATAACATTAAGAAATAACTTACAAGAAATATCAATTACCTGTAAAATGGTTGTCTTAATCTTACCTCTTACCTCGTTTGTTCTAAAATCTAATTTGTTTCTTCATAACATTTATAAAAGTTTTGTTATATTTTATACAATAATTTATTTTTGAATTAGTCTGACATAATAGTAACAACATAAAAAAAACTTTTAAACAGATATTTATACATAACATATTGATAACTTTTGTTTCTATTTTAAAAGAAAGGTCAGGCGCATTTGAAGGGTAAGAATGTTTCAAACAGTAAGCAATACATTGAAGAGAAATCTAAAATTAGGTATTACAAATACGGGTTTCTTATTTTAATATATAGGCATAATGTAGTTATTTATAAGATTTTAAAGACTATTTGAAATCATCTACCTCATAATTTAATAAAATTTAGAGTTTATTGATAAGTTAATATTGTAAACGTATACAAAGTCTAGCTATTATTGTCATTCTATCTTTGAATGCCGAATGATTGAAGGTTTTGTATGTCTTATGTTTAGAGTTTAAATTTTGTTTTCTTTTTATTTTTCAAAGAAAAATAAATTATAAAATGTAATTGGTCTTTTATTTCTTGCGTTACTAACTATCATTTACCATACACTAACCCATTCTACATGTTTTATATTGCACCTGAATTCTATCTCGTTTTGTTCTTACACTTTACGTTCCTCGTAAGAAATTGTTTGTTATTGGAATGAATGTCTTGAAAATTTTTAAATAAAATAAAAATCATTGGTGATTTCTGTGCACAAAGCCAAAGAACCAAACCTGTAAGAGTGGATTTTGCTATTCTGTTTAAGTCTACAAATAAGATGATCATTGCAATGTTTTTAGTTCTGTCAATTATGGTTGAAGATGATTTGAGAAGAGTCAGTCATGCTTTTTTTTTATTAAATTAGATTACACTAATGCGTTTTATTTTTCTACGATATATATATGCTATAGAGCTATCCTAATTAGTTCGACCACATAAGCAGTACATAAATAGATACGCAAACACACGTGCCGTTTCTAGACTCTCACTTCCATAATCGGAATGGAAATCCAGGCGCAAGCGCAGTACTTATCGCATTATATACTTTAAGACTCGGACTTCCGAACTTCGGGTTATTATTGAGAGTTTCTTGATAGGAGAACCCAGCAACTGTTTTTTGAATCAACGATATGGAAAACAATTGAATGTATTATGTATTTGTAAAAAAAAATCCTTAACAAAATTTATTCATGATGATCATGATATTGCGAGTGCATAAAGTATTATTTATAATGATTTTTGAAAACGAACATAAGAACTGCGGTATCTCATTATTATAAAAGCAACAAAATCGTTTGAGAAGGCTTAGATATTCAATGCCGGTTCGTATTTAGACACTTAAATGGCAATTTTTCATCCGACACATGCAGCTTCCGCATTTCCAGCACTTACAAACACAAATTAAACGGAAATTTATTTACTCTAGCCCGCTTTTGAAACCACAATTATAACAGTAAAGACTCATTTATCCTTACTGCCTTAGATACTATATTTTTGTTATTGAACCCAAATGAGTAATCGTTTAAACAAATTGATTGTGAATAAACTCACACTGAAAATAATAATTATGTATGTATGTTACAAATATGTATCTATAACTAATAGTATAAAGTTATAAGTACAAATTTCACACAGGAATTATTGAATATCTAAGGGAATTAAAGAGCAGATAGAAAATTGTATGGAAATAAAATAAAATATAAAAATAATGTGTTAAACATGTATAGTAAAGCTTTTTTGAATCTTAAGAAGATGCAACTTAGGTTAATTATTTCTAAAGTTAGAAAAATAAAACTAGGTAATAAGTTTAGAAGAAATATACAATTGTTAAAGCCTTTGAAAATTCACAACCCAACCCGAGGGGAAAATTGGGGATGAAGATTTGTATGGAACTTCCAAATTTTTTAAGTTTGACACTTGAAAATCCCTGTTTAGGATTTTGTTAATACGTAAAATATATACGTTACAGCATTTCAGACCCGGTATCCCAACGAGTACACAGCTAGTTTAAATTAAAAAATATATTAGTACATTTTATTCATAATTTCACTACTATAAATAAAATAAATAATATTCATTTATTGATTGACATAAATTAATATAAATCACAAATGAATATAAATTGTATGTTTATAAATAATACTTTTATTTTACATAATAACACTTATTTATTATTAACACTAATTAGTACATTTGATGTGATGCACAGAAAATTCTCTAATAAATTTTGTAATGCGTGTGGATCGTCACGGTCCTTGGAGAACATCGAGGCAGTCGGTGGCTAGAGATGTCACGTTTTTCAGGCGAGTCGGGTGAAGATAGGCGCCCGAGGATGCAGCAGTGCGGGGCTCCCCTCGCCCCCTCTTCGACCTCACACGCCCCACCGCCCCGTGCCCCTCGCTGACGTAACGCTGCCGTGTCCGCCCGCCCTAGTGTGTGCCGCGCCGCGCTCCGACCGACTGGGCATCACTCACGCGCCCGCTAGTCTTTAGTGCAAATCATTTGACGTTTCACTTTCTGGACCATCAGAGATTCGGTATCGAGATCTATTAAAAGGTGCATAACGAGGCTGTACACGCGCTCATGTGCTTTCCCTTATCTTAGGGTCCGACCCGCCCCCTAGCCGGATGCATCGATGTCATTCCTCGATAACTTCTCGTTAACAGCGTTGCAAAATCTCCTTTTCAGCGCCGTTTAGAGTCTTAGCATATCGATTATTATTTTTAGGGTTTTCGGTTTAAAACTATTTATGTTTTCTTTCTGTATTAATGAATTAAGGTTTGCGCGATGTGCTTAAGATATATCTGTCCAGTGAATAGTGGATCAATTTTTTTTATATGTGATACCGGCATATCAACATATCTGACAATCTAAAACATTGTTTCCATTTACCGTCTAACAATAAGGCATTTGCTTCTAATTTGGAATTCTCATCAAATTAGATTCTGTAGTGTTGCATCTTAATAGAGCTCCGTACATTCCGAGTTTATGTAATACATATATATGATATGTTTGTAAGAGAACAAGGATTCAAAGTTGTCTTGTGAATGATATAATAGTCTCTATTTCAATTTAGTTTACATTTAAATTAATTTACACAGATATATCTTAATCAATAGGGTATCGAAATGCGATGTGTACGTAGATCGTCGAACAGTTCAAAAATTATATCAAATTTGGACAATAATTGGCATTAATGTGCTTATGGTAAGTTAAGTGTCTGATCCAAATGTAGGTAGTTGACGATTAAGCTTTTTAGTCATTAGAAGCATCATACATTCAATACTTCAATCTGAAGAACCAAAGCATTTGATTATAAAACATTAAAACAATCATTCACAACCATGAAGTAGTCTTATATATAGAGTAAAAATGGTATTCATTTTAGACTGTATATGCTACCATTAAAATAATATGGTGAGTTCACCTCACAGGCTGTTAACATTTCAAGAAGATAATTAGTTGTATGTTAGTATAGCATGTAGAACATATTTTGTAGTAACTGTAATGCCTTTTAATCATACAATCAAAGCAATTATCTAATATAATGATGAAAATGTAAGATATTAATCCATATATAATGTCAGTAGGATCACTTTACTTTTAATTAGATATTGCTCAATTCTACTTGGAGTTCTTTCTCGCATTTCAATACTTAAACTAGTTAAGCCTGCAGTTTCGCTCGCATGGATGTAAACGCGCCTCTGTATCCCGAATCAGGATGAATAATACATTCGATTCGAAACATGCCACGTTGTATCAACATAACTAATACTAATTTTTAGCAAGATATTGCGTTGTGCTTAGCTCTTACATTTATTTAGATACTTAGTTCACTCATCTATTAATTATTTCATAAAAATAGATAAGACTCAGAGATTATCCTCATAGTTTCAAATATTTCATTGGTTTTTGTATCATTTACTGTTATTTAATTACTTAAGATGTAATCATTTTTTAGTCATCATTTTTTCAGGATTTCGTTCAATTACTCTACTAATGATATATGGTTAGTATACAACAATATAGTTTACATAAACAAATAGAGCAATTTATTAAATTGCTTACGAAACTTAAAAAGAAACAAATAATTTATTTTTATATTTATCTTTTTAAACGATTTAAACAGTGTATTCATAGTAATCATTGGTCCACATTGATTATCAATACCCTTCTACTTTGCTAAGTGTACTGAGTTTTAAAATGCTGAAATTTGTACATACATACAGTACATAAGCATATAGATGTAAGCAAAGAGATTTTGTAAATAGTAACTTTAAAGGGGATTTCGGGAGAGTTTACTAGTTTTTGATTTATGTCCGTATTTAGTCGGAGCCATTTTTCTATAAAGAGATCCTAATGCCACATTGTATATTGCTTTATTGACAATCGTATCTGAAACCTATTATTATAAAGGTTTATATATAGGTATATAACAGTGCTGTACAAAAATTATGTTTCATGCAGTGATACATATCCAAAAAAAAAAACATAACAACTAATGATCCTACCTGATAAAATAATTTATTTTGGCTAATTATCAATGCACAGTCAAAACTACTGAGTATTCTTTGTATTATAAAACTGTTGTATATTTATATAACCAGCATTTATTCATTTCAGCTAAGAAATTTTTTTTAATGTCAACTTTAAGGGGAATAAATAGGGTTACTCTGTATAATTTATTCCCGTACTAAGTCGATGAGTTCATCTAGTCGGGTAATAAATAAAAATAATGAAGATGCTTTCTTAATAATCGTAATAAATATAATGATAATAATATACATGTTTGTTGCTATAAGTAAACAAACAAGTTATTCGATTTTTATAATACGATTCAATGAAATTTTTAATCATTTTATTTACTTCAAAATGAATTTTGTATCCATTGCAATAACCCACAAATAACAAAAAAGGAAAACTTCTTAAATGTTAATTTACTGCTACTAAAGGAACTTTAGCTGTAAATTTTATATTTACAGTAAAATATTTTTTCAGTTACTATTTACATAACCCATTTCATAATTAATTTTATTTATCTCCAAATGGATAAATTAAATACTTTATTGCTACCTCTTTATAATTTCAACGAACATATAGGCAATTAAAAAACTTAGTTGCAACAATAAAACTGAATAAAAAGATAATTTCTAGTTAAATACTATATAGAAAACAAACTAAAAGTATAAAATTTGTTCTATTTTGGTACAATATTTACATTACATAATTTCGTAGTGTACTTTGGTGCAATGATAGATAATGAATATCATATGAGATTTGCTTAAATTTGAATATTTAAGGTACGAAGAAAACTGCAGTTTTTAAAAGTATTAAATAAATAATATTTGATGTTAAAATAAATTAACTTTCAAACTACGTCCTACTATGAATAGTAGGTACATAATTAATAATTTTATTAAATAAATTTTAAATGAAAAGCGGAATTTGCGAGCGATTAATTATGCGTAATCGATTATATATTATTATTTATCACTGTAAAATGAAGCGACAATAATTTTGTAAGAGCTCGACTATTTCGTGGGGTAATTATTTTCTAGTATAATTAAAATGACAACAGCCTGTAAAATTCCCACTACTGGGCAAAGGACTCCTATAGCTTGGAGGAGAAGGTTTGGTAAATGAAAGGGCATACACATGTGGCAGAATATCAATGAAAATAGACACATGCAGGTTTCCTCACGATGTTGTCCTTCACCGCTGAGCACGAGATGAATTATAAGCACAAATTAAGCACATGAATATTAGTAGTGCTTGACTGGGTTTGATCCCGCATTCATCGGTTAAGATGCACGCTTTCTAACCACTGGGCCATCTCGGTATAAATATAATTAATGGTTCAATATTGAATATTTCAAGGATCCCGCTAATGTCCTTCAATAAGAACAAAGCAAGGGTTTCTTTAACTGTAAATTGTAAAGGTAATGTTGTTAACGTAAACGATAACTCAATAGTGCCTGTCAGGATTTGATTTGGAATATGTAATTTTCGCTTATGATTCACGTTTTGTATCCACCATAGGGTCTCGATTAATATATGGTTTATCTATAAATATATTTCTAGATACCTTTATATATTTATAAATATCCAACTTTCTTTTCAAAGTCTTACCTCTATACAAAACAAGTTTCATATATTATTTATAATTGTGAAAAAAATTATTAGTTTAACAAGATATACTTTAGGCCAACGATGGCAATCAATAAAAGGAACACATTTGTTCGTTTATTATTTCAAAGATTAAATCAGGCTTCTAGTCAGCCTGATTTAATCTTTTAATCTTTTTAAAATTTAAGAAATCTTTGAAATCGTTATATATTTTATCATTCTATCGGGTAAATATGTATGGCTAACGAAACTGTTAAATGTTACAAGTGAATTTTTTTAACATCTGTTGTAAAAGCGTAAACAACGAGCACTTTTTTTTTCTTTTACAGTGAAAGAAAAAGGAGGAACTTTTTTTTACTTCACAGTATGTAGTACGTCAGTCTCTGGACAAATATTTTTGGTATTTAATCATAAAAATAACAAAATCAAATTTAAATTGAGAATTTACAGAAAATGTTTTAACTTAATTTATAATTAATAATGAAGTTGTAAAAAACTGGAGTCAATCGCTTATATTGAGGCTTTTTTTTTAGTATACCAGTTTTTTATTATATAGAAAATAAAAGAAGTTTCATCAGCAAATAATACTACACCCCCCCCCCCGTTTGTTACCTAAAATATGAGGCAAATCAGTTACATAAATGTGGCGGAGAAATCATTCAGGAAGAGATTCAAATTAGAAATCCCCTCATCTGAACCTCTCATAGATCTGTCATAGATCTCTTTTTTATTTACATTAAGCCTATGAATTTAGTTGCTTAAGTACAAAATAGAAGATTGTATGCGGTTTTTTTATCTTTTGTTATTATCTAATGATCTTGCTTCTTGGCCGGTGTTATGTGCTAATAATAATCACATATCTCTATAGCACCCTTAAATTTAACATAGGCTTTATTATATCGGCCGTCAAGCAACCTCCTGTAGGAACAAATATATGTATGTATTGTCATAAAATTTACTAACATTTGATAAAAATAAATACTAAAATCTTTCTAAAAGATGGCTGTACTGAGATAGGCTTAATTAGAAATAAGAATTAAATTATTTTAAATTTGGAATTAATGTACTATGTTTCGTTTGGTCAGGAAAAAAATCCACTAAGAATACAATTATTGTAAGCTAGCCTCGCCTCCGCTCGCGTGGAATGATTCGTGACTGTAATACTTCAAAATAAAATACGTTTGGGTTTTAATATTTTCTAATAATAATAATTATTAAAATTATGGAAGTAAAATATTCAAATAATCAGGCTATTAAAATAGTCTAGTTTGAACACTTCTGAGTTTTCGAAGTTATATTCATATTAAATTCAGAATTTTCTCTGGTTTAAGTGGTAAAGATGATAGCGTGAGGAACTCTACATATCTAAGAATAATTGAAGACATGTGAAGCGAGCGTTACTAATTTCTACCGCCTTAGACCAGAACTGAGCTAGAGTTGTGACTAAGAATAAAAGGGTATTTTATTAATTATTAATATTATTAAACAATTGATAATATTATTTAGGCATAATTGTTATTTAGGTATAATTGAAAAAATAAATGGTACGAATACTATCTTTCAAAATAAAGGATCATACTTACATTCTATCCCATAATTAAGAATAATGAATTTGTTGGATTTCGTCTCCTATTTTTATCTATTTCTCCCATTTGAAATTTTTGATATCTCTTTTTTCATTTGTACCGAAAAACCTAAATATCAGTGCTTCTATTATAATAAAGTACTCTAACACTTTATGGGGCTGTACTATTTTTCATAACCTATTACTACACCTTATCACAGCATTTTATACTATTTTTTATTATTAAGCGTACATTTTTAAACTTTAATATGTAAAATTTTGCATACAACCTATCTTTGGGATGGATTACATTTGATTTCGGGTTTCAAACTTACCTCATACCAAATTTTATCAAAATCGATTTATTGGCTTAGCGAAAATATAACAGAAGACTGACGATAAAATTTATAGATTAAATATACTAAGATGAAATTACATCAATATTGAATTGACATTTTTCAGCTATTTCCTTAATAATCATTTAAAATCCATAATCATTTAACAGTAGTGATTAATAATAAATAATAAATTAACTTAAATATTGATAATCATTAACTTACTTATAAAAGTATAGCATATGTGTGTTAATATATTATATTATTTATTTATAGTAAATACTTACAAGTATTACTACTACGAAGTTCTAATTATTTATTCTTGCATTTAAATGTAAAAAAAATCAAATTGAATTAATGAAATTTTCATTTGAACTTGGTTCCAGTAATTTAGATTATTTGCTAAAACGAAATATTTAGAAAAAAAAATAACTATTATCATATTGTAAATATATATTGCTTTAGAAAAGAGTATGTATGTATGATATATACCGTAAATATTGTGTAATAAATTTAAATAGGTAATTTACAAATCATTATTATGAACATTTACTCAATTATCTTTTAAGATAATTTAGTAAAATAATATATAAATAATACTACCAGTATTTTGTTTTTTAAACAAAATACTGGTAGTATATTTTGTTTTAATTATTAGTTTCAACTTAAGCTTAAATATATTTTGTTGCTAATCTATTTTGACCACTGTAAAAAGTTGACACTAAGAATTTATTACATACAATGTAAAATATCGAATGTACTGCATATCGTGTGATTTGGATTATCCGACTCAAATTGAATATAAAAGAGAACATTCAAAAAATTAAATCACGAATTACTATATATTCACTCGTATTAAATTAAAAACATCTATAAATTAAATTAGTATAACCCTTTAATTATTTTCAACCAATATAATTAAAATCAGTTTTCGTTTAACAGGTTGTTAGATGAAATGTTTAACTTACCGTTAGGGTTAGGAAAACGACGATGTAATAATACTGAAATGTAGAGAATAAATAAAGGACTTCCTTTTTCAATACTTGTATGAATACAAGTATTGAAAAACTGCTCTCAAACTGAAAAAGAAACAAATTCGAATGAAAATATATCATTTTTAAATTCAAGGCCATTTAAAATTCATAATTCCAAAGTATTTGTAACATATGAACGATCAAAAACAAATTAATGGAATTTACAAAAAAAAAAAATTGCAACTGTCTATAGATGTGTGTAGTAATTTTTTATTTAGAGAATAATGACTAGCTTTTTAAATGAATTGCAATAAAAATACCGACTCCTATTTACTATTTACCACTACATGTATTAATGACTATAGGTAAGCTTTGTGAGCTATCTTAGTCTCTAAGTTGATTATGACCATCAATCCCAGTAATAAGATTTTTTTTAGAACAACTTTGTTTTTAGTAATAACTATATTATGTTAACAATGTAGTATTTTGATTACTTTGGCCAAATCAATTCGTTTTCGAAATTTTGTCGAATAGGATTGCATAAAAGTTTAAATCAATACAAATTGTACATCAATATTCTAGTAATCACAATGTTTCTTAACATTTAAAAAAGATCTGAGTGGTAACTACGTTAACCATTAGTATAACACAAGAAACTATTCTGTAGATTGAGTATATGTACTTATATTATATTGATCGAACATTGTGGTCTTAAAGCGCGTTTTGCTGTGTTTTTCATAAGCTAAATTATGGGTAGTTATTCCCAACAGATAAAATAAACATAGTGAAGATACCCACACATGTCACAGTAAATTTGGAATCAATTTGGAATCATCTTTATCTACCGAACTGCATTAGACCAGTGTGGTGGAATAGACTTCTAGGACATTTTGTAAGAATCGAAAACGTTATTTAATTTTTATGAAACATTTGTTTTTTTTTGTTTTAGTAATTTGTCTCAATACAAAATATGTATTATATAAAATAGTATAACCACTCCACAAAACTAGTTCGTGATATCGAGGTGATGTACTCGCAGTTGGCAGCCGCCTTATCACTAGCCAGCATACCTACTCCTCTAGTCTAACTGTAGTTATGGCTTAAGCATAATATTGTCATGTATTGAGAGTTAGATGGGTATATCTGGAACAATGAAATACGTCCTTTGTTACATAACCAGCAGTGTTGCGAGGTTTCATCCTCGTTGAATTTGGATTATTATATTTTTATATATGCTATGTTCAAAAGGAGCAATTAGTGACTTTATGATTGATAGATTGATACCTTGGGAATGTAACGATCGCCACCTGGCTATTTCTATTAATCTCCTATATTAAATATATGTAAATAACATAAGTGACAGAAAAATAAAAGATCCGCAGAGTTTATTTAGTTCTTCTCAGGTCAGGGTATTTTCTTTTAAGAACCGGTGGTAGTGTTTGATTTGGTTATCAATAAGTAAGTGTAATCCTTCGATATTGAATAAAGGAAGTTGAGTTTAAGTTGGAGTTACATACTGTTTCATACATCTGTTTACGCTTATGGAAACTGCTGTTTAGGATCTTAGTATAAAGTTATGTAATATATTCTATGTGAATAAACGTCTAAGCTAACGGAAAAATATTAATCTAATTATGATTGGCTCATTCGATTAACGTTTTCAACGATATAAAGTATCGAGCTTGGTACTAAAATTTTAAATATTTATATTTGTTTTGGATTGATATTTATTTCAAATAATTTTAAAGGTTAGGGATCAATAATATTCTAATATTCAAAAGTAGAACACACTCTTAAATTTGACTCGTTAAGGCCCCGATAACTATATAAGTAATTTTACTGCTATTACATTTAAAAAAAATATTCGTACTTCCAATATAATACATCACTATAATACATCATACAACAGTCGGTTTAATAGTTGAAATTCCTTTTTTTATGAAATCATTAGGAATACACATGATACTTTGAACAGATGTAATATTAAACCTTTGAAAGCTTCAGTCAAATCTAATAATTTAATTTAAGATATCCCAACCGTTTCCATTGCATTATAATTGTTTTATGTAATAATAAGTTACTGTTTTTACTTTTATTGTTATTATAACTAGCGTTTCTTACAGCTGATGATAAATCAAACTTTTAGATACATTATCGTATCTGGCTATCTATCTATTACGGCCTATTTAATACTAGTTTATATCCGAGGCTATGCTCTCGTACTAGGGGATGAGAGTGTTTATATTCGGCCATTTCAAATCCGTTTAGCCTTTCAGGTGTGATTGAGGAACAAAATTTCGTCCATCATATTTTCGCAATTATAATGTTAGTATATACTTATTTACATATGTATTTCTATACATATCCTTTACCAAAATAAGTATTTAATAATAGACACATATATTATAGATCACCACAATATTTCATTGTATGTACGATATTCAAACGTTGTCGGGAAGAGGTCGTTTTTTTAGCAGTACGATTTACACAACATTTAATAAATCCTTAGTAAATGTTTTTTTCATTTCATTACTGTTATTCATTTGTTTTCTTTTTTTATACAATAGAATATTTGTATCACTAGTTTTTATTATTTTATTGCAATATTATAATGAAATAAATTGTCTTTAATGGATTGTTTATAAAACTTTCATGTCCGAACCTGACTTTATTGCATTATTTTATATATTGATATCATATTTTTATATAGTTTATAGTAAATGACTATAGATCATTAAGATTTCATGTCGATTGTATTATTTTTTGTAAGATATAGGAAAATAAAATTGAAGCTTGCACGTCAGTAGTCTAATTTTAAAGCGGGTGAAACTACGAAGCGTAGCTACTTTTATAATAATATTATATACCTTCTACGAAACGCATCACATCTTCTGATATAAGTAGTATGTATTTTAACTTTGTGGTTTCTTCAACTACGGATTTTATAAGAAAAACATTTCTTCATATTTAATGTCGATATATTTTAACAATCGACGAAATAAAATTAAAAGTAAATATTAATATAAATATTTGAAACTGCACGTTGTGAATCTTATGAAAAGTCGATTCTTGCTATGAACACGTATATTGTTTTGCCTGCTATTTAAATATTTGTAATACTTTTAGTAGGGTATATAATTTATAAAAATATTTATAGAAACGGCTGCCTTGTTATTAAACTATTTATGGTGCAGTAATCTAGTAGTTACGAACTGTCCTAGTTTAAAAGTTATATGTGAAGCAGGATAATGGTTTTCAATCTAAAATCAAATATGACTATATAACTTTTTAAACTTATTTTTCATGCTGAGCATATCTTTGTAATCGTTTAATTTATATATATTTACTAATACAGGCCAGACTAATCACAATGTGTTTTTTTCGGAACTCTTTCGGGCTATGTCGGATTAGCTGTCCAATCCTATTATGTGAGTAAGGATATAGAGAATGCAGCTATTTTGAGCGTGCATTTGTGCACTGTATTATGTCCTGCCTAATTTCCTGATCTCTCTTGAGATTAGCTGCCGTGGCTGACATCGGTCAGGATGTTAGTATACCCAAAACTTTATTATTGACTTGAATGTTCACATACTATAAAGCTGCAATTGTAATAGTAATTTGTAGGTTAAAGATCAGTATTTCTGCTTAGAATAAATCTAAGATCAATAATTTGTTTTATCAGATATATTATCACATTCGACATTTTTTGTGGTTGTAAAATGGGTTACTTTTTTGTGTGAATAGACCAATTTGCATACAAGCAAAAATGTTTTCCTTAATCTTGTAAAAGAAGAACTATTATAAATAATAAGCTCTAGAGTAGGAACGGCGACGGCAACGACAATTACGTATTTTAGGATAATTTTCTCCTTGTACATACGTACTCAAGCCATAACAGGACTATAGTGCCGTGCTTTTTACTTTTAAATACAAAATTAGACGGGGTTTGTAAATTAATCGCGAAAATTGCAGATATTCATGCGATCAATAAAAAAGGCACTAAGAAATTATAAAAATATTTTGATAACGAATGATATATTTTTATTTTATGTTCTCACTAGGTATAAACTGACTGACTTATTTATTACTCGAGTTGCAACTTATTAATATGTATATGCTTTTATAAAATAAGTCAATCTTACTTATTAAAATTAAAGGCATTGAGTTCGATGTAGGTTTTATTATTACTGGGGTGAATAATAAATATTTATTTATCTAAATGAAATAAGGTTGCAAACGCGTAATGCGTAAAACGTGGAATGCTAAGTGCGCGAGTTTTACTTGTACTTGACCGATTTTTTCGTGTACTATAAATTTTAATAAGATTCATTTATTTATTTGAAAAAAATATGCAAGGCTGAATAAGTGCCAAATTTCTCATCCTCCAGTAAACCTTAAGCTGAGGACAGATTATATAGTGTAAATAAAACGAATAAAAAAACCGAAAACAACAATAAGAACACACACACACAGTTTTTAAACTCGAAATAAAATATAGTGTTTCATTTCAATTAAAATATGAATTTAAAATTAAACAGTTATCTGATTACTGATCTTTATCAGTATCTAGGATAATGTCAAACTCTAAAATTATCCTAGACGCTAATAAAAATCAGCAAGTGTATTTTATATTTTAAAATTTTGTTTTCATCAATTGATTTAAATTACAAATACAGTGTGTCGGTTGTTCAAAATAATACATATTATAGCTTTAATATTACAATAGTCTTTGTGAGTTTTAACGTACATTTAAGTTGTTAAATCTGTAGTTAACGTGCAACTCCTTTTACCATCTTTTGGGCCTCGCAGTAGACTAAAAAAATGATTGCGTTAAAAATAGACATCCAATCGAATGTTACGGGAAACGCATGTTAGGTAGTAGGTATATAGCTAGATAGGTAGGTGTATGATTTTTTGTTCAAAAGTTGATTTAAAAGAATGTATAGATTTATATTATACTAAAACATATGAAAAATGCATTAGCTCTGACCGGTAACTATATGTTACATTATTACAAATAATCATTAGTAACAGATGTCTCGTTAAGAGAAATGTATCTTAACATAAGTGTCAATTACATTAGATAACTTAAAATTCGATGAACACCCGCAAGTCGCGTCATGGCTTAGAATGAACTATTAAATCACTCGGTGGGCCACAGTAAGCATCCTACAGTCATGGACCAAAATCGAATGTCTCGGGAAAATTGCGCGCGCATCCCCCTCTCGCACCGCACCGCTCCAAACGCCCATTGATGATCTTCTTAATCTCAATATACTTTATGAACATTATTCGTATGCAACCTATCGATGGTAATTTTGTAGTTAAGTTATAGTATTAAAATGATCATATTCTTGCATAACAGTTTACAGGCATAATAAGTGTTTTGAGTTAATTGGTGAGCTGCTAATATTTAGTAATGGTGGGCGCTGGCCGCCGTATTCGCTAAGTTTGGGCGTCGCTGCGTCTCGGCTTTCGGCGGGCGGACGGTGCGCGGCGGCGGCCGGCAACCGTGCGCGACAGCGCCGCCACGCACGCTCGCCTCGCGACCCAGTCCGCTCTGACGTTTTACGAAGTCGCCGGTGTCGCCGTGTCGATTTATCCGCTTTACTGTGCCGCCGCAAATTAAATTGTGCGCATTTTTATAGACAAAAAAAGGTGTTTTCCATAGCAGTGTTAGGGCTGCTAACATCGGATAGCACGGTCGTTGTAGGTAGTCGTTGCGGTAGTGCAGAGGTCAATCGGGCACGCGCGTGCGGCGCGAGCAGCTCGGGCTGCGGCGAAGGGGCGAGCGCTCCGGAGCCAGCTGGCGGTGTTTACACGCCGCGCCTGCACCCGAGAGTCACTCTACCCGTGCGCTTGCTCGCTGCAACGGACACCCTTCATATACTATTCGACGCTGTGAAATTTTTAATATACGAACCAGCGACTTAGAGGTATTTAATAGTTATTCAACCCGAATCTCTACAGTGAGCACAGTTGTAGCGCACATTGTCACAGTGTCACGAAACGTACAGCATACGCATCGAAACCGAATTGTCATAGTTCATTCGAGTGATATCACAAATACATAAGTATGGGTGCTAAAGAAAGCGTGGAGGCTGCTAAATTTTCTGCGCAAAATTGGAACAATTTCGAGGTTCGTAGTACCTTTAAATTAATTTGCACATGGAGTGTTTGTTTCCCCTTCGTCCTCGTGTATTTTTTGTATTGTGGGCATTGAATATTAAATAAAGTGAAATTACTTGAATTAAACATAATACCTCATAAATTTTATGCACAGTAAAGCAACGCAACCCTATGCATGTACACATTATGATTAAATTAATGGCTAAATATGTAATAATAAATATGACCTAAAACTAAATATAAAATTCATATGTAAATACGTCTTAAATATTAAAACAACATGAAATAATTTATTTAATAAATAGCCTTAATTATGATTTCAGCAATCTCAAATTATACTCGACGATAGGTGTTTCATAAAAAAAAACGTTGATAAAATGAGCATGTAACATAATAATAAGGAATAATTTACGAGAATGCGCCTCTATATGAATCAATTTTAACAGAAAAAAAGTATAATAAATGTTTGCATCTAAGCTTATCTTATCATGGAACAAAAATCAGTTAATATCTACAACTCTATTTAATTTAGACTGAAGCCAAACTTAGTTGACCCACATACTGTAATGCGGCTCTTGAATTTAAATTACTTTTAAATATATGATTGGATATGAAATATAATTTATTCTTAACGATTCATTCATCATATTAGAATATTCTTTGAACCTATATTATATGTAGATAATAATAACTGTAAAACTTAAAAACCCAAAAGACCGTTTTAAATTATCCTAACAATTATCATAGATTACACGATTTCTGTTACGTTATTGGGTTACCTGATGCCTAGAAATCGAGGTCGCGCATTCCTGGCTGAACTACTAAGGCTTCTTATCCATATCAAAATAGAGAATTTCAAAAACGTCAATCTAAATCGATAAAAAATGGGGTTTATTGTCAACACATATTTCGTGCTATTAATATTCAATAAGCCATACATAGAAAAGCAGTAAAAGCATTTGCCAAAAACGTAGGTATATTTATAGAAAGATATTGCACTTCTATAGTTAATAATAAATTGACTGCATTGACTAGACATAGAAGTATGACGTAAGTAGCTATTTAATAGACATAGGTATTGTTTTCAATAAAATGTAAAATAAACAAAAGCTTACAAAATGATGTGAATTGAATGTGACTCATCGTATACGATTTTTGTTTACACTTTAATATTTCATTCATTAATACGATTTGATTTAAGTTAATATTTTTTTAAAGTTATTTTGTAATTTTCATGCATGTTCACTTCATTTAACATAACACATGATCCAGTTTAGACAAAACACGAGGTAAAGCTCTTCATCCGCTGCTACAACTGATACTTTTTTTGAATCATTAATCCGAAATTAATAATTTATAGATCTTTAATGTAGTTGCGAATGATTTTCTTTACGAGCATGCTTTTAGTGAAATGGTATTAATGCTTATAATAAAATAAAATTAATAAATATTTATGACAATATTTAGAGTACTCATAAACATTCTTACCGTATATTAAAATACAACATTTTTTTATGTATTAAACTTTTTTTGTAAATTTATCGTTTTCCAAATTGTGTAACTATGAACACCAACAAAAGTTCCTTGACAATTGTTAAATGACGGCAACGTGGAGTAAAATGGAAAGTACTGGTAAAGATGTTTATTTTAATTGATAAAAGGAGTACACTTGGGTTTACGTAACAACGATATTAAACGTGTATATGGTTGCAGCATGGAGTAGCGAAACATCATCACAGACACGGCACTCAGCGCTCGCAGAGTCTTAATCGTGGACACTCGCTCTCGCGCTCCGATGGCACCTGGTGACATCACGGGACCACGGGTATTTCAATTTTTACACAAATTAAATTATATTAAACACTTTTAATTTACTTTTAATAAATGATTCAAAATTCAATTCGGCTGCTTTCCTTGGTACAGAAATATGAATAAGAAATGTATTAGATATACAATTACCAATATCAGGTGCGAAATTATGTTGTAGTTTTGTATAAATTGATTATGATGTTTTAATGTTAATTCATGTTCATTATTATATATATATATATTACATTATGTACATTGTGCATTAAAATTATTTAATATTATAAAATGAACTTGCAAGTTTATCACAATAAGGCAAAAATTTGTAGTTGATAGTAATTAAAGACCCATAAGGGAATTAACAGAACGTATACAGTTTTCTAAAAATTTAATGAGCTAATTTTCTATATTAAGATTAATCATCCTGAAACTTTATGTTTCTATAAATCTTAATATTATATGTTACTGTATCAAAATTTATTTTACTTTCTGTTTTTTGATTTAGTTTAAGAATTTAATCTAATTTTTTGTAACAAGACATTAAGGCATGTATTGAAATATTTGATTACACAAAATTGTTATAGGCAGCGTAGTAACGTGCGCCGAGTGCGGTCAGCGCACGATGGGTAACAAGCTTTCATCGTGTTCGTGCGCGCCCATCCTCCGCAAGGCGTACCGCTACGAAGATAGCCCGTGGCAGAACTCCCGCCGACGAGATGGACATCTCTTACGGTATAATTTTTTAACCTACGTTATCAGCAATCATCGTCATTCACGCAAGCTATTAAGGTCAATCTTATGCCATTTATTTAGGGTTTTGCGGTGTATAACTGTAAAAAAAGGATTTGGTCAACCTTCTTTGGTACTTTTGCTAATGATTTTATAATATATGTTATTACTCTTTTTGATACCCGTGGTTTAATATGCAGTAGATCACTTCTGCTTTGAAAATATATAGATTATTTTTTGGAAGCAACAAATTTAGCAATGATAAAAATATCATTCAAAATAATAAATAATTTAGTTACTGTATAGTAAGTAAGTTACTGTACCCTTATTGTTTGCACCTCGCGTACTCCACTTGTATTTTGCTATCCTTTGTATTATAATTAAACAATTCTGTGAGAATTTTTAATTTAAAAACAAATAAGAATATTTTATTATATATAGGTTTATAAGTATACTTCTTATTTCGGTATCTGATATTCATTGCCACGCTAGTCTATTTAGTTACTGGTTTTTACAATTGGATATCGAGGTTCTATGTTTAAGCCTCTGGACAGGCCAATAAAAAGTTATTGTGTTCTTCTGCCAAGAAATTCTAGCATTGCAACGTTTGGGAGTTCCCAGTGTGCCTCTGAAAGCACGTTAAGCTTTTCAATCTTTGTCTGTTTCAAATTTCAGAAAGATGTTTGATTAAAAACCTGCAATTGTCGGGATAAAACCTTCATTTATGTTTACTTGTGATTATGTCTCCTGCGCAGTTGTTTAGTATCGGTTGGAAATGCTAGAGTTTCCGAAAAGGTATAGAACAAGATCATTATCATCAAAACTAAGTTAACAATGATTTCGAACTAGAATTGTATTTGTCATATGCTTTTTAATAAAGGATGTTACTGGTTGACTTTTACTTAAGAGCAAATTTGATTTCAGATTATAAATATTTAATATTGAAATGTTCCATAAAATATTATTTTCAATAAAGAATAAAGTGTTTACCGTTTAACGGTTTTCTTGATCTTCGTTATAAAATAATACATATATATATATTTTTAAATCTATACTATAATTTGTATTTATATATCTTTGCCGCGAGATTATAAACTTTGGAAATATTTTCATTACAATTTAACTCATTATTATTCGGTAAGTAGTGTAAATTTCAGTTAAATAATAAAAACTAATCTAACTGACCTGAAATATTACGAAGTATCAAAATTGTGCATGTCTTATTCAAAGTTGAATAAATGTTTTCAATCTTTCGATAGCTTAGAATTGCGCGAGTTTGATTATAATTTAATGTTATTTCAAATTTTACGATCATATAATACATATTTCGAATTACAAAATTTGTTAAACATTGCTTAATCAGACAACAGGTCATTGACTAAATATTTCACAATAATTATTATCATACTATCAAATCAACCTAATTATGATCACAATATGTATATTGCATTAATAGGTGTGAGATTTATACTGTATCAAGTTACTATTTGTGCGAATACAAATTACATACTAGGTTTCACAACAACTATTATAATTAAACACAGAGTTATTACAGAGTTTTTTAACGGAATTAAGTGAAAATTGAAAATCTGAATATTTGATGTAATTGTGGTAGTATTGTCGGTTTCTCGACTATTCATTTCTCATGTGCATGTTCAGTAATAAAATATTTATAGAGTAACCCATGCGATGAGCACGTAATCCCGGTGGAGACATTAGGTTTGTACAAGAATATAAAATAATGATTGTGTAATGACTTACGTATTGCGTAAGTTTCAGTTTACAGTCCTGCTTAGTTTTAACAAAAAAATGCTGTTCTATTGAACAGCCTTTACAGCTTGCGAATAACGAGGTTCTAGGAGCAAATCTAGGCTCGGACAAATATAAAGTATAGGGGTTTCTTCTTTTCGGAGTTAGTAGATAGCTACTGTTGAACTTCTGACTACGGAAGGTATGTTAGGCCGTTACGGTGGTCATTCGTGTGATTTCTCCTTGGTTGTATTGGATTGCCACGCTATTAAGAGAGTTGAGAAATAGATACTCTACGGATGTTTGTTTCTACATTTGAGTGCCATAATATGCCTTGCGTTGTTATTTAGTCCGCGTTGAAAATAGCCACCGCTACCGACATCGGTCAAAAATACGTCATTAAATATGTAAAACAGCAACAGCACTTCATAAAAGTTAACAAGTTCATACTCTGCTTTATTTTGTTTAAATTTTCAGATTTTCATTGGACAGTTATTTAAAAAAAAACAAACACAAGCCCCATTTTTACTGTTATATAAGATTCGAACAAGTGTAAATGTTTAACTTTCAGACTTTGGGCCGAAGTATTTCACGTATCAGCAAGCGGCGCCGGCACCGTTAAATGGCAGCAGGTTTCCGAGGACTTGGTGCCAGTGAACATCACCTGCATACAAGATTCGCCCGAGTGCGTGTTTCACATCACCGCTTACAATTCGCAAGTCGACAAAATACTCGACGTCAGACTATTGCAACCTGGTATGTTTACACTTTATATTAAGATTAAAAAAATATATATAAATAAGATAAAATATTTTACATAATTACCAAAGTCATGAATGATTTAATAATTAATTATTATTAATATTAATTCGACTATAATAGATTCATAATTGTGATACAAGTGTCCGAAAATTATCATTACATAGTATAAAACAAAGTCGCTTACCGCTGTCTGCCCCTATGTATGCTTGGATCTTTCTAATTACGCAACGGATTTTGATGCATTTTTTAATAGGTTTTTGTTTATATACATGGACAAATAAGTAAAGAAACAAGAAAAAAGTTGTAGTATATTTAGTATCAGATATGCATCCGTGCGAAGTCGGAGCAGGCCGGTAGTATATTTATATTTTAGGTTAATAAAAACTGTTTATAAAATCTCATTAAAATTTTGATAAATTTTAAATTGATCCAAATGTTTTGTTTTCAACTACAGTAGTGACTTTTTACGAGCAAATCCGAAAGTAGCAATGGCGGCCGCTGTAACCTAGTTTTAATTTTACACTAGATGGTATAATTGACCGAAATTCACATATACGTGAAACTGAATATTGAATCTGGTATTTCCTTTTGTACGCTGGAAGTTATTATTAATTCGAAAATCTTGGAATCGCTTATTTAGCGTTATCTCTTAAGCTTTACTGTATGTAATCAGTGAAGTGCGTTATTGATTTAAACCTACTCTTACTTTGTAACTATTTATAATTCATTCATTTCGACGTATATAGATCGTTTTAACGGTATCTAGAGCACAACGTAGCGTCTTGGAATATAAAATCGACATTTACGATTAAATATACACTTAAAATTTATTTCTAGATAAGTGGAATGTCATATTATAACTTAAGTATAAATATGAATTACTTGAACATTACGGCAATGTAAATATTTAAATATTTCGTATACATATATTCTAAGCCGATTTTTGTCCCAGTGATTATGGAACGACAGCTGCACAAATAAAATTAGTTATGATCTCATTTTGATTGCAATTTACTAAATTAAATGATTGTGATTTAATAATATAATATTGGAGAGTGGAAAAAAGTTACTGGCTGGTAAGGACGACCGGTATAGAAAAAAAATTAAAAACGTAAACAAAATTAAATAAAATTGCTATTTCTATACAAACTTTAATTCTTTTGAATGAACGCAAAGTTTCGTGGAAGACTACTAGTATTTGAATGAATATTATTAAATAGTTTTATAATTTCTTTCAGGTACTCGCATCGGCCAGGCTTCAGAATGCTTCGTCTACTGGAAAGATCCAATGACCAACGACACATGGGGTCTCAACTTCACTTCGCCCATCGACGCCAAACAATTCAGAGAATGTTGCGTAAGTTGTTTTAAAGAATACTAACAAACGGAATATTAAAAAAAGTTAATTTTAAAATGTTAAAGAATTTGTTGATGATATGATACATTTTATATGTCTATGCAAAAAGAGGATTTGCGACTTAGTAAAGGTGATATAAAGGAAAATACGTCTGAAATTTGCTTTTCGATTTCGAAACGTCACTAAAATTCCACCTCCATTTATCCTCATTCCAAATTTGCTTTGACAGTTCACGTTTTAAGCGTGGATAATGTAAAAAGTAGATTGAACATAAAATAAAAACGGTTAACGAACTGCTGCCGTTTTATGCTTTTAGTCACCGTCATTCAAATTCTCACGTAAGGCTTCATCGAGCTACAGCCTCAAGTTGGAGCCACCGGGCAGCAAACAGAAATTCAAAACCAAGAGGAAACCAGTATCCACGCCGGCCAGTCCAAATCGATCGAGGTAACTAAAAACCTCATCTTATTTTACAAATAGTTTTAAGTGTTGTTGAAACAACTATTTGTAGAGGCTTTTAAAATAACTAATTATATACTTATTTTTTACAGTCTGACCTACGGCCGCGAGCCACAATGCACCTGCATGACTCAAGAACAGTATGCCAGGTTAAGGGCCCAAGATCCACGATACCGTGAGTAAAAGTGACATCGCAAGATGTATTGTTTTATTTTTAATATTACTTGTTGGTAGAGCGGTACAAGTAACTGATCACATATTCTACGAAAAAACAGCAATGTCTAGTTGTTTTGTATTCCAATTCAAAAAGGTAGTGAGCCAGTGTAACTTTACTTCATCCTAGTTCCCTTGCCTTGTGACGCTTTTGTGATGTAATATTTATTACATGACTATCTATGAATTGTCTATCCATTGTAATTGATAATAGTAAAAAATATCACAAAACTTTTTAAGTAAGTACACGAGAATAGATAAATTAAGCCTAGGAAGAAGGCACTAATCAGGAAAAACTCGTGAAAAAGAAACATATCGTATATTATTACACTAGCTGAAAGTTTAAGTCGATAAGCATATTTTTATTTTCGTTTATTATGCTAGCAACCGCGCATAGACAGTAAGAATTTAAAATTAGAAAATGATGTAAGATGTAATGCGAGTGGGTATAATCGACTTCATCCAGATGTGTGTTGAAAATTGATAATTCTAGAGTCTCGTATAAAAGTATAAAAATGTAGAAGTAAGTTGTTAAAGAAAAGCATATTTTTTTAATTTATTTTGGATCCTTTTTGCAACACGACTGATACAATAATACAGATTTTTTTTAAATCATTAATGGGTTTATAATTGACTTAAATAAATATACTAATACTGGTTCAAAAAAAGATCTGAGATTTTCTGAGCTAGTTCTTACTGGTGATATAGTAAGAGATTTTAAGAGTAACAGTTTTTTAAAAATAAATATTGTTATTATTCTCACAAAATTTATAAGTAATTATTGTGATATTAATTGATTGACACGATTATCCCAAAATATCAGTAACGCTGATTCGAGTCGGATTAACTGACTGCTCTTGAATTCTAGCTGATCTATGAAGTCGATGACGCAATCGACGATCGACTGGCGGTCAATATTTAGACCGTTTTATTTTATTATATATACATTTATTAAAATCATGACTATGCATATCAATTTTAAGTAAAACTGTTAATGTTATTGCTCCTTAGAGACTTACTTAGGGATCTTGTGAGGTTTTCATTTGATCGGAATTATTTTTTTATTTAGTTTACACAAAGTATTATATTTTATCAACATAAGTTAGGTTTAATAGAGTAACTTAAAATCAAAAATATTACACCTAAAATAAGAATTCGTGGCACTAAATATCTTAACATACGTTCTGTCTCCAGCACTTGGAAGTCCAATAAATTATTGTGCCATTCGTTACAAAAAAGCCGATAAGCCTCTGAAAGCTTAGTTTCAGTATAGATGTGTAAAAATTAGGGTCAAACTGCACAATATTAGAAAAGTTTGACAATCAAGAATCATGTGTTCTTTTGGAATAGGCTCGTCTACTCTGCCGCGTACAACTACACGTGCCATTGAAACAGATGCGGGAGCGAGTGCCGCCGGCCGCTCCGACAAGGTTGCAGCCGCGACCTCTTCCACCTCGCTCTATGACAACGTCACCAGCTCTCAGCCAGCGAATCAAGCGCCACCTAAACGTAATTTCTTTTGATTATTTTAATTATAAATTCGGTCCAATACAACATTGTATATTAAAATATTAATTTAAAATAGAATAACAATTCTCTTCTCATTTATTTATTTATATATATTCTCTTCTCATTTATTTATTTATATTATATTTAGAGACGACCTTAATGGTCGAGTGGTATGTACACCGGTTTTAATGGGTACGCCACTCTGAGGTCCTGGGTTCGATTCTCGGCCGAGTCGATGTAGATTACCATTAGTTTTCTATGTTGTCTTGGTCTAGGTGTTTGTGGTACCGTCGTTACTTCTGATTTCCATAACACAAGTGCTTCAGCTACTTACATTGGGATTAGAGTAATTTATGTGATGTTGTCTCATATATCATTATTAATTATTATTATATTAATATGTATAATTCAAAAATTCAATATCAACTATGTATAATTCTCATTTAAGTTAATTATAATAGTAAGCCTCCTTACAGTTAGGTGTTATACATAAATGGTTTTTATTATTCGATATTTGTTCCTGCAGCGGCTGCTCGGCAAACTGAAACCCAGCCACCTACACGTCCTCCGAAGTCACAGGAGACCTCGACCATGACCACTAACACCTCAACTGCTCCTAAGACCGTTACTGCTTCGGTGGGCACACATGGCACAAATGTAAGTTCATCAATTTCCTGGCTCACTCTTTACATAAAACGTTGTGATCATTAACGTATAACATTAATTAATAATATTAAATACATATACATATTATTGTTTAGCTATAGCACCTATATATTTTAATAAATACCAAAATACATTAAGTTTAAAGAGAAAAAAGTTTATAAGTACATAATATAGCTTTTTCTTGAAAGCTTAACATAAGTTTGGTGAGTTAATTACAACAACTAAATTTTAAATACGCTGCTTCAGACCCATTCCGAAAACATGTTTGTTGATATTCATTATACTCTTTTGGTGCTGAAATCGTGAATAAATTTAGTGTATGCCACTAATTCACTAATTTTTTGTAAATAACAAAAGGGTTTTATTGTTATTATTACTTGATACTATGAGTATTCAGATTTACGTTTGTTCATTAGTTTTTATCTAAATACTTTTTCAGTGATATGTTATTGATAATTTAATTTATTGCTACGCACATAATAATCGTTCCAAAATTATTATAATTATAAAAAAAAAACTTCTAATTCTTACAGTTAAACATTTTTTTTTTTTTATAATAAATCAGTTTGTGCAGTATTTTATTATTTCTTCTATATAATATCTCTCGACAGTGTTGAATGTAATACTCAATATTTCATACAGAGTTTTACCTAAAAATAAAACCTACCTATTATTTTTTTATCATCATCCGGAATCCATCTTGAGTGATGTGTTTGTTATCACCTGGTGCTAATAAAATAAATGTTATTTTATTGACGCTATAATGTGTCGAAATGAGAATATCTAAGTAAAATAAATTACATTCATAATTTTAGCTATGTACTTACTGTTATGAATTGACAAAACATCAACTAGTGCGTAACCTAGTAAGTTTAAAACAAGCAAGGGCTGCCAGTAACGGAGAGGAATTGGGAAAGCTGATTTAGGGCAGAAAGATCGGTGCTTGACTCAAGATGGATTTCGGATATTGATACAAAACAAACAATATAATAAAATATGGCATAATAAAAAACCTTTTTGTATATACATTACAGACGAATGAAGAATCTCAGACAAACAATGGTCAGACAACTCAGCATGGTCAAGATCTTAAATCGGAAGGCGTTCAAGCAGGAGGCACACTGACTTCCTCTAAGTCTTCTGGTACCTCTACACGCTCTAAAGATCATTTGCAACACATGCCTAAGAGCGTCGATTACGGCGATGGAAACGAGTCTGTGAGTATTTATTTTTTATTGCTTTTTTAAAAGTTAAGTATAATATAAATTAACAAAAAAAAAACAATGCAAATATCAGTAAAATTTTGACAGTAATATTCATCCTTTTTACGGAAATAACACTATTTTTTAAAAGTTGGGGTAGACTATAAGTTTTATCATATACTGTAGGAGTATTTTCTATTTAGAAAAAAGTATATCTTGTAATCTGAGTGAGTTAAATACATAATATAACTTTAATAAATAATATTTTAAAAGGTATTATTTTCACATTAAAAGTATCAAGAATACCTAAAAAGCATTTAAAATAGTTACAAAAATGTTTTAAATTGTTGTTAAGAATCACATACGTGTATAATACTGTGATGTAAGACTTTTTTCTAAAAATAGCTATGAGAAATTAGCTTTAGATAAATCTATAGAACTTATTTTTTGACTTGGTTATTCAAAGAAGACAATGAATATTGTCTGCTTGGCATACGGTTTACTACCATTTACTAGTACACTATAGCAGATACATATTGATACTTTTCCGTAAATATCTGAGACTTGTTTGTTATAACATTAATCAATTAAAAAACCAAATGTTTAGTGCTACGTGTTTGTTAGTTCAATTTTATATTTATATTGATTATAATATGTAATGCGTAATCGAAAAAGACTCGTATATGTATATACAGATACAAGGATGATTTGTTTTATTAAATGATCGATTTTACTTTATAATCTGTTCTAGGTAAACGTATTATTCTAACGTTATATTTTTAATAGGCAGCATTTTCAAAATTTTTGATAGCTCACATTTCTGTTGTTCTGTCTCACATTTTGAAAAAACTTACACACTTAAAGAAATAAAAAATGTTAATATTAACTGCGAACCCGCCATCTTTTTCAGAAAGAGCCTAAAATGATTTCATAGGACTTAATAACAGTATAAATTTATAAATGTCTCACTGGTAAAGTAACAAGTTCTTGAAAGTAAAAAAAAAAATCATCATTCGAGAAAGATACGTTAGATTGCGATTGAGTTCTTAAAAGAAGAAATACATGTACAAAATAAAAAAAAAAAATTTTTTGACGAATGGTTAAATCAGTCAACCACCACAATGTATAGTTGTCTCTATAAGAACTAATAACTATTCCTAACATTGAAGAACTAATAATAATCAATGCATAACCAACCTCGGGAGCTAAGATGTTATGTCCCCTGGGTTGGCTCACGCACCTTTTAAACCGGAAACAACAATTCTAAATATTGCTATTTGACGGTAGAATATCTGATGAATGTGTATCAACCCAGTCGGATTTGCACAAAATCCTACCACCAAGTAAAACGCAATAACTATGAGTGTTGTGATTAATATTTATCCTAATTAGCAAAGTTCATTGACCATGTATTTCATTATTCTGCTTTACAGTCTCGAGAACAAGACCGGCATAGAGAACATACCATGCACAACCACAACGTTATCAATAACAATACTTCCGGATCGAGACGTACAAAGTCTAAGAGCACAGAGGATATGAATATGGGTAAGTCTATTTGCATTTACACTAACGGGCGTCGACGTTTATTACGACGTTTCTTTCAATTAATGAACCAGCTATCACAATGATAGATAATTATGATTTCGATAATTTTAATTATGTTTTAAGCGAAATTATTTTTTTACCTTGTACATAATTCCTTGCATCCAAACTAAAATAGGTCCAAAAATCGACCTATTATTTAATATCGATAATAGTGTTGTTATATCCTGTGCCAAATAACCTAAGCAGTCTTTCTTTCTATAGATTTGTATATTTTTTTCTCATCATTACATAGTCAGTCATGTATGCAACGGATTTGAATTCGGCTTCTCAAGCGATGTGGTATATAAACACATTTTTGCGCTTACATTGCAAACTTTGACTGAACCTTACGAGATAAATCAAAATAATGTATTACACCTTAAAATGATCTGCCAAAACAGTCAAAGGATATCTATCTCTTCGCGGTGTACACACAATAATCATTTTTATCCTCTACTTTTTTACGAGAAATAATGCTTTATTTTTTATTTCGATTTTAATTTCAATTTTAAGTAATACAGAATTATTCCTTATCGAATTAAGTACCTTAAATAGATTTATCATTGGATATCAATTGATACAGTCCTGTACAGTATATAATTTGAAGAATATTTTCGAAGAAATTACAGATTTTAAACGCAGGAACATAGTGGTTTTTTTAGTATCAGTATTATTTTTATTGCAGGTCGCTAATAGTGTAATATTATATTATTTGTTTTAAGTCAAAAGCTAACTTATTTATAATAAAAGAGAGAGAGAGAGAGAGGTAGTTTTTGGGCAGATTTTTAATTTGAAAGATTACTTATTTTAAAACTGTCTAAGCAAAGTTTCTGAATACACGACTTTCTAATTAGCTATTAATTTTTTTACTATTCCAAGCATTTAGGTACATACCGAGAAGGAAGCACCAAAACTTTTGTCATCCAAAAATGTTGTTACAAACTAGGCGTAAATATGAGAATTCACGATCAACTTTATTTCCCTAATAAAGTAAGATGCGGCTTCTTCTCACTAATGTCTACCATCCCTTTAAATTTCGTATAAGATCTTTACCTTGTACTAATGAAGATAACAAATTTGCCCTCAAAAAGGTTTTTATTCCTAGGTAAAGATGATAATAGGCCACCAAACCAAAATCTAGGTGAATTTATTGTTTTTCGTCTCGTAGAAACCTTTATAAATACTGTCCGAAACATCGTCACAGATATTGATTTTTTACATCCATTTGTTTGCCAAAATTATTACCTTCAAAACGCCCTACAATTGTTGAAACTGTAAATAGGGCATGATCTAAAATTTAATCATATATCAAACACACTATGTTTGAGTTTATTCGACATACAAGTAGTGAAATGGTGTACATGTGTACAAAGTACATTATTTTATGATAAACGGTCTCAGAACGCCTTTTGGCTAAGCTCTGTCCTTGATAATGTTAAAAAAGCTAGTGTCTGTCGTTGTAGAGAGGTTTCTACAACAAACTAAAACCAATCCACTTTGGATTGTTTTTAGTTGATACGATGGCAAAGCAACATCAACGACAACGACAAACGACCCTTACAAGCATTTTTTTTAATACTATAAACCTAAAAATCTATTTTTACATTTGATATGAGAAAGTAAAAATATAAAACAGAAGAAATTTATACCTACTCTAGAGAAATAATGAAATATATAAAGAAGCTATCAGCTCGATTTCATGTGTAGAACCAATCCTTTAGCTTCTCAAATTTATTTACCAATTCAGGAGAAGTAAAAAAGACGAGAGTGTTGTATCAGTAAATGCAAAAATCTTAGTGGCTTTGAAAATTGATTACAACGTAAATAAATAAAAAAACTTAAAAAATTTTACTTATTTTATTAAATTAATCGAAAATGATTTCATATTATGTCGTTCCTTGTCTAGCTATCGATCTAACGTCAGGAATTAACCTCATATCTCGTGCACCACTAACCGCAATCCATTGAACCGCATTGCTAGGTGTATACCTACTTGTCTGTTTATTTTCAAATGTCATTTGGTCGTATTTTGGTGATTGAGGGCCAAGATGACCCAGTGTGTGTAGCTTGCCAGTTACAACCCGCACAACTACTAACATGTTGTCTTGAGCTTGAATATTCAGCCAACCACATTGGAGCACTTTGGTGAAATAAGCTACCAGCCTTGAGAGATAAGGAAGCCTTTTTGCAGTTGTTAATTCAATTTTATTTATACTAACGCTTCTTGACTATATATGACAAAACCTATTGATGGAGTTTTTATGATAAAGTATCACTAAGGCCCTCCATCCCTGCTATGAATCTAGTTTTAAAACTATCTTTCATTCGTTTTTTGACTGTTTTTATCAATTCCTTATGTCTTTGTATGGTATAACGTAGAAATCATTATCTGATCATTTAAATAAATTATAACGTATTTTAATTATTTTATTCATCAAATATAAAATTGAATATATTAATATCTAATTAAAAGCAAATTGTTTTGAAGTTACTGATTATGGTTTTAGAATCACTTATATAAAAAAAAACATTGGATGTATGCGTTTTGCCTGTGACAGTTAGTAACATGAATAAAATTAAAAATTAAAACTAAAATTAAGTAATATTAGACTTCATTTTAGAGGGAACAAATGACAGTCAAGTATAAATAGTTTTATTTTAATATTCATTAGTTTAATAATAATATTTATTATAATAATAATATCTAGAATTGTAATCTTGGACTATAAATGTAAAATCCGGCATATAACATATTTTATTTTTAAATGCAGTTATTACAATTAATAATAATAATAGGAGCTCTTCTGTCTTCTTTGAGATATCTTTATACTCTTCTTAGTGAATTTAAATATTTAAACTTACTGACTTTAATATTTCATTGATACAATAATATTAGTTAAATATACACGTGATAAATTAAATAGAAATTTCTTACACTTATAATCAATAATCGAAGATTCGTCCCCAGAATAGATTTTGAATTTAGTTTTGTCTGCTCCGCACAACGTCTCGAAAAAATACTCCCCTGTCTATGCGTTCGCACCGACTTATATACCCTCTTTTGTTTTTTTTAACCCTCTTCCAATAATAATATAATCATATATAATGTTTTCAATTTAGATTCGAGCACACTCAAACGGATGCTGAAGCCAATGCCGTCAACAGAAAGCCCAGTGACCTCACCGGAGATGGGCCGCCGGCGATACGGAGGTGCCGGGCCTTGCCCACCAACATGTGGGTCTCATGGCCATCGTCACCCGCAGCACATGCACCATGGACACTACGCTCATGTCGTCAACAACAATAGCCGACAGGGCTCACAACGGTATTCTTCAGCTAGGTGATATATACTTAAATATAAATCATTATTAAAATTTTCAACCGTGTGTTTATACATCATCTTACAAAAAGCTGAAAGCTGACGTATTTTAATTAAAAGTTTATGCTAAAATATACTTAAGACTACTAAGACTATGTAGTCTAATATGGGTAGAAGTTATGCAGCTCATTTTCTATGAATATCTGTAAAATGCAACATAAGTTTGACGCCACAAAGCATTAAATTAAATGATAATTTCGTTAGTATATCTTGTAATGAAATGTTTATCTGGCAGCCGAGGTGTGGGCGTGGGTGCGGCCCCGAGCGGGTACCCGGGCCGCGGCCTTTACCTAGAGTTGGGTGGCGGCGAGCGCGACCTGTCGCCACCGTCTGATAACGTCATGTTCGACAATCAGTGCTATGCAACCACGCCCTCGTCTTCCAATGGCAACTCCGACCAGGAGCCATGCCAGCGTCGCGACCGGGACCCAAGGCATCACCACGGAGTGAGTATATTGAACCATGTCATTCTCGTTCGTACATTGGTAAAATGACTATTATTGTAAAAAGTATACGATACGATAAAAAAAACTTTACCAGACAATGTTTTTTGTTACCCAGATAGTGTTGCAATAAAATTTACTAATACAATCTCCGTCAATATGTACGAAAGTTGTTTTGCATTGCATTTGGTATACCTATCCAAACGATATGTCAAAAGGTTAATAATGAGGAGAACTGGTCCTGTATGAGATCCTCACAAAGGTGTGTCTGTAAGCAGCAAAAGCCGTGCCTGTCGCGCCAGGCGTCGCAGTCCAGCGCGACGCCGGCGCCCGGGTCGCCAACGTCGCGGCTGCTGCTCGAGTATGAGATGCACCTCCGCAATACGCTCGCCAAGGGTATGGACGCCGAGAGTTATAGCCTACATACATTCGAAGCTCTCTTGAGCCAGAGTATGGAGGATTTGGGTGAGATATCCAAATTTATGTGCTAAGTACAAAAGTTGCACTTTGAATAGATAACTTGCAAAAGACGAAGAGGCATGACACTTATTGACGTGATTCTCTTAGTACTTGTATATTAGATGTAATGCTATGATTTGGGATTATTGGATATCGCTAAGCACTTGAAGATATGCACTTTTATCTGAACTTTCACATATTGGGTATATACTCTTAAATAATCAGTACACACTTTTAATATAAAAGATACGCAATTGCATTGATTAACATGGTTTTTTTCTTATCTAGAATACAGCGACAATATGCCGCCTTCGAATCAGCGTAGTCCGTACCCACCACGACGACGTTAGTATTACTATTATTATAAGTAATAAGATAGTAAAAAAGGTATAAGTGCAGTACCCGTCGAATAAAATGGCTTTGCAAAACCTACTTTCTACTTACCTTGGTAGTGAGCCAAATTTTCTCAATCAAAATGAATCGTAGTTGATGCAAAGTATAGAGAACATTACTAGTTTCGTTATATTTATATAGATACGTGGGTTTTTTTTTGTACGAAGTATGAATTGTCCTGTAGCATAAAGGCTAGTTAGTAATATAATAGTATGTAATAGTAAACATGATTAATTCTTTACTTTCGTAGGCCTCTGTGAAGGCCTAAGAAGGCCTCTTCTCCCTTTGAGGTTCGGAACATATTCCACCACGCTGTTCCAATGCGGGTTGGTGGAATACACATGTGGCAGAATTTCTTTCAAATTAGACACATGCAGGTTTCCTCACAACGTTTTCCTTCAACGCCGAGCACGATATGAATTATAAACACAATTTAAGCACATGAATATTCAGTGGTTCTTTTCTGAGTTGGAACCCGCAATCACCGGTTAAGATGCACGCGTTTAACCACTGGGCCATCTCGTCTCATACTGGGCCAACTCGTCTCATTTGTAAACTATCCGTTTATACTCAATGATATTTATCGAAGATTCTCCGACATCTATCGAATGCTAGTTCCTATACAGTGTTGTATGCATAATATCCGAAACACAGTACGCGATTTAAAATGTCCCGCAGGCCCCGCGTCGCAGTGCTCGGGCGCGGGCAGTCGCTCGTCCACGCTGCCGCTGCCACACCGTCTCGCCGAGCGCCCGCACCCCTCCCGCGCCGACCGCGACGGGTACTACAGGTACGTCCTCCTTATAATGTTATCCCGCAGTGTCTTTTTTGTAATTTAATTTAGGCGGATGAGCAAATGGTCCACCTGATGGCAAGTTATCACCACCACCCATAGTCATAGGCACCGTAATTTTTTTTTATCATTCATTACATCACCAATGCACGTCCAACCGTTTGAGCTAAGATGTTATGTCCTTTGTACCTGACTTTGCATTGGCTTGCTCACCCTCAAAAATAGAATACAATAATACAATGAACTACTGCTTGGCGGCAAATTTTCTAATGGTGGACGGTACCTACACAGACAGAAACCCTACCTAGTTCTTCGATTGTTTTACTAAATTTTTACAATATTAGCAGCGTACATAATAACTTATTATACAATGTCACTATTGTAATAAGTGACTTGTTATATTTTATTTGCAAAAAAATATCTTTTAACTATAAGTTAACTAAATAACAGCTCAACCACCGAACCACGTTATAGTTATAATTATATCATTATAAGATACTTAATTTATTGTAATTCTATTTGACGGTGATTGCAGTTGGTCTAATTGCTAGATAAGACTGCATATCTCAAGGTGTTTATATCCCAAGTTTTATGATATCCAAGGTTGTGTTGGATTTGCTGCTCTATATATGTCTTGTGTCTGCCTATGTCTCATAATATGTCTTGAGTATTTGGGTGATCTAACTAGAGATAGGACGCTATGACAAAATCGATTAAGATGTCATCATTATCATTTAACTGTACTTTATAAACTAAAATAAAGACCATATTTCTGAATTACACTCTCAAATTTGTTTGACATAAAATAACCCAAGAAGAAACAGGCACTGGCTTATGCACAACAAGCTACCAAAGTTTCATCCTTATCATATACTGATACTGATGGTATAGAAACGCATATTTCACAAAAAAGAAGGATCATTATACTTACTGATTTCTATAAAGAAGCTTAATAATAATAGTGATGTCGAAATATTGATATAGGGTTTAGTGTTTAAGGAAAATCTGTGTGGTTTCTTTGTTTGACACTAAACCGTTTTACCAGGTCTTGAAATATTCACTTCACTTAAAATCACGAATTCCAAAACTATTGTTTGTTTTCAATTTATGAAGATATTTTCTTTACCGCTCTATATCGCTTCACTGTTCACGTCACTGAATATATTTAAAAAAAACCTAAAGAATTATCTGTTCCATTAAACCGTTAAATAATAGTGATATAATAAAGTAAATTAAATCAATCTTAACACTTCAACTGAATTGAGTTTAAGGAGGTACAACTTTAAAAATATCGCTAGTTACATATTTATTGTATTTATAGTACTTATATCTTAAGAAAGTCCTAGAGCATCAGAAACTACAGCTACACTAATTTGATCTATTGTTGTATCAAACAGTATGGCATGATACGGTATAGGTAAGCAATTTAGCGATCTTGGGATTATAAAGTATGAAGATATGAACGGTTTTAACCGTTATATTAAGAAACTAAAGTTGGTTTTTCCTTTGACATATCGTGTGTATGTCAAAAGAATATCCGAGATGTAATTTATCCTTTATTTAAATTATATATTACATATTTTATACAAGTTACACAGTTAGATTTTTGACACAGAGTGGCGCCGCCGCAATCACATAAAAATATATGACGTTTAAATTTGTTAAAATAAAAAAATAAAAATATATAAATTTTCGAAAAAACAATGCACATGGAAATTAAGTAAAAAATTATTTGCAAAATTAGTTCAATAACCTGTATAAACGGCTACGCCGCGTTGTTTTAATGTCATTAAATAAAAAAATAGTTAGTAAATTTGGGCTTAAAGCGTCATATTAGGGGTATTATTAATATGATGTGGAAGCCACAGGTACATTGTATGTGTTGTGAAGATCTTACATGTGTGAAAATCCACAACAGAGATATTCTTATGACATTTTCCTGCCTTGCACAACCACTCTGTGAAACCAGCTGTCGTCGGCGGTTTTTCCGAACCAATACGACTTGGGAACCCTCAAGAAAAGAGCAACACGTTCCTTAAAAGTCGGAAACGTACCTGCAAGTCCTTCGGTTTTGCAAATTTCCATGAGCGCTGGTAATCACTTATCATCAGGTGAGCCTTCTGCTCGTTTGCCTTTTATGACATAAAAAAAACATAAAGATACATTCTACCAAGACGAAAATTCATTGGGTACTTTGAGCCTAAATTAGTTTTTGACTTTTGCAAAGCAAAGTCTTCTGGGAAATAATAAATCTTTAATATAATTTTGAAGTATATATTTTAGTAATGACATTTTTAGATTTTATAAATTTATGATGTAACACGATATCCATGTTTACCAGGCAAAGCTTGAAGTTTCTCTTTCTACGATTGATAGAATTTAGAAAAGGTTTGTTTCAATTTCAGAACAAAGTAAGTACCTAATAGTTTGTGTTAGATTTGGTTTCAAATCAATACTGATAATAAGCATAGTATTCTATTTTGGGGTCCGAATATTATGATACGAGGGTTGATAGTTGAAAGCTTTGTTGTTAACAACAATAGTAGCTTGATAGCACACGTACGAACCTTTGATACGAAATGTATTCAGATATCTAAAATAGTCCTCATACTGTTAAATATGATCCTTCATCATAACCTTCAAACATCATCACTTCCAAAAATATCACAAAAAAGTAAAAATTGTCAATGAAGAAAGAAAGAATATCACTTTTGACATATCATTTCAATTTCGATTTATTTGAAAAAAGTTACTCGATTAGCCCCAAGTTAAGCATGCCGCTAGAATTCCAAAACTTCTTAAAATGTTCGTGTTCATTGTCACTTGTCGACCTTTTAATGTCAGTATTCGAAGTAAGATTTCTTAGCGCAGTACTCACAATAAATCTGCTATTTCGCAAAATTGCTATTGTTACCTTGTCCTTGAAGTCTGGAAAATAATAGACTTGAAACACAATAACATCATTTTTACATGTAATTTAGTCATAAATTTCAATTATAATTCCAGCTGCCTTTCAAATTGTCTTTACAATTCAAGTTTTATAATAAGCATTAATTTAATTATTGCGTGTGTGTGTGTTAAATTAGCAATAACGAAAGTCAACAAAAAAAAACTCCCTTTTTTTCCTTTTTTAAACAGCCCGTAAATTTCCCACTGTTGGGCTAAGGCCTCCTCTCCCATTAAGAAGAGGGTTTGGAACATATTCCACCAGGCTGTTCCAATGTGGGTTTGTCCAATGCACATGTGGCAGAATTTCGATGAAATTAGACACATGCATGTTTCCTCACGATGTTTTCCTTCACCGACGAGCACGAGATGAATTATAAACACAAATTCAGCACATATATACAGTGGTGCTTGCCTGGATTTGAACCGGGGATCATCGATTAAGATGCACGCGTTCTAACCACTGGGCCATCTCAGCTCATGAAACTCACATTTAAACACAAATAAAACTTTTTGTCTCTCAAATTTATTAATATCTCTAAATAAACTTGATTTATTTCTTCTTAATTTTAATATTTTCACTAAAATTATTGTTGTAATTGTCGGTTTCACAGATGAATAAATATATATTTACGTGTTTCCAATTATTTTTATGACTCCATATTTTTCGCATATAAATATTGTTGAGGGCATTTGTGACAGCTAATGATTCTATATCTTTAATTGGGTTGTCTGGAAGAGGTGGCTAATTAGGCATATGTACGCTCGTTCTACTGCACAATATTATTAGTATTTTACGAGTGTCTGAATTTTATTGCTTCTTAAAAATATTACAGCTGTCAATGATTGATTTTATAACTCGACTAGCGTAGATCCTTGTACGTATTAAAAAAAACATAAGCTAGGTGCGATCGTTTTTGATGAACCAGTTAGATTAATAAGAGTTGTTATCTCAGATTTAATTACCCTTAATCATGTCTTAGAGTAAAATACAACTCATAGAAACCAAATATTATTGACTTAACATTCTACCTAAAATCTATATATTTATAATATATTTGTATATTATAAACATATAGATTTCAAATATTTTTAACAAAGAATCTTTAACTAAAATCTCAGCATTGGTTTGGATAGTTGAACTTGCTTAACTAAGGAACTAGTATTTGTATTCATACAAATAAAATTAATTAAACTATTAGAATTCCACTGTGTTACTTACTTATTAGCGATAGGAAGATTTTTTTTATTTCGTTATGTATTTCGTATGTTATAATTTAAATTAGTTTTTTAATTATTGTTTTAATACAACGGTGAACCATTCCCTGCTCGCTAAAACCAATATATTAAAAAAATAAAATTTAAATAAATATAAATATATAACATTTTAATATATAAGTTTGTGATATTCATGACCTAATTTTACATATTTATTTAGTTCAATTCAATTATTACTCAAAATTGAAATTACATATTATAATTTTCGGCGAAAATGACGTTTATAAAATTGGAAACATTCCGTTAAAATGTTACCACTAAAAACTTTTAATTTAAATTAATGAAATATTATAATAATATATATACCACATTCAAAATACTTGTTTTTATAAAACAAACACATGTCCTAAATACGTTTATGAATGTCTAAGTTCAAAAAATTGTCCAAATTTTAATACATTTTAATATCAATCCCTGACAACACTTTATAAAGAGGGAAATCAAAATCTCTTTTATCATTTCCGATCTTGACAACCTGCGCATAAGAGCTGCTACTTTCCATTACGATTTTAAAGTGTACCTACTTCAATTTTTGACAAAGAACACTCGCCGAGAATAAATCGTTTTATTTTTGTTTTTCATAATTCCTTAATGTCAAATTTAATCCAATTGATTTATTAAAAGCTTGAGTCTTGTTATAAATAATTTTAATACAAAGTGAAGGAATTCGTTTCGTTGGACTGTCTCGAGTGAGGGCAGACAGGGGAAAACGAATTGCAGTTCGTTTACTATACGTAGGTAGGTAGGTTTACAGATTGGTATGGATAGACAGATCATCTTTCGGTTCAATGAATTTGTCATCTAATAGAGGCAACCAGTCTCTTGTAAATTTAGATCTAGTCTATCTGATTCATATGTAAGTATATAACATACACATACATCTAAGGCAGACAGATAATATTGCAAGGTACTATATATTATAGATAACATTTGTTTTAAATATTAATACGAACATATAAGCTCTATATTAGCGGGCTACAATATGTATATTTGATGATCTCATGAAATGCCTCAACTTCATTCGAATATATTATATGGAAGTATGTACGTTACAAATTATTTTGAAGAAATGAAATATATATATCTACTTTTATTATAGATACAAAAGTAACAGTATATGTTTGTCTGTCTGTCACGATTTTACGCCAAACCACTGAACAGAATTTAATGAATTTGGTATAGAGCAAGCTAGAACCCTACGGAAAGACACAGGCTTTTAGAACACATGATGAGCCCAAAACCAACCCCTAAAACGTGAGGCGACAATTGTCATAAATTCGTGCAAGATACGATATCAAATAAAAGAGTATTAATTTTTAGCATTTTTATTTATTTATATGCTATCGTTTCGTTTTCTTTGACTCACGTGGCATATATGATTACAATTGCTAAATATACTGATTCATTTTACTAAATTATATTATATATATTTGGTCTGACATCTTGGATATGCCGCCATATTGGATTTAGAATTGCGTCACATAGTTAAGCGTGTATAGTAAGACACAACTTAGATGTAGCATCGGTAAAATTCGTAAAAGCGATCACATCCGAATAAAGTAGGTACGCTATCCCAAATTATCAATATTTATTTTTTATGTGAATATGATCTAACCCAAACGTAACAACTTGTAATATTGTATGACCTAATATATTCGTTGATTTGACACGTCGATTTACATGCACTTGCTTTCTTGGTATACCGAGAAAGCAAACCTAAGTAACCTAGGTAACCAAAGTAACCTATAGCGTCGAACAGCGTCGAATGGCGCAATTGGTAGCTTTTCCTATTGGTTGTATAAATCACCAGTAATCGATTTTATTGAATTTGCCGATGCTACATCTGAGTTGTGTCGTACTATATCTGCTTCTAAATTGAGAAGAATTGCAAGATTTCATCCGTGCCTACAAACAACCATTGCAAGTCAAATAAAAGCTACAAATTATCATTATTTTAATATTGAGTTAGAATTTTTATAAATGTAAATAATAGCCCGTAAATTTGTCTGCCTAAGCTTTCAGCATTTTCTTCCGCTCTGCTCAATTGCGGGTAACAGGCTTTTATCCACCGCATGCAGGTTTCCTCGCGACGTTTTCAATCCTCATGGAGCTCGAAATGAATTATAAACAGATTAAACCCTTGAAAATTTAGCCGTGCACGCTCGTTTGGATGTGAAATCTTTAGGTTACGATTCACGTATTCTAATCCCTGGACCATATCGTCTTATAACTGACATGTATTTATATTAAATTATTGTTTACTATTCTACTATTGCTATATACACATATATGTATATATAGCAATAAACTTCGATATATGTTATTGTTTATCTTATTTCGACGTCAGATATCGAGATACATAATAATGGCGAGTGTGATATTAAGGCTTCGGATTCCGTTGAATAGAACTTTCGTAGAACTTCCCGGGATATTTGGCAACGCAAATAATGACAATATAGATTACAATTGTGATTTAACTTTGTTTTAGTAAAACGTATGTATGTCAATGCAATCTTAATTTGACTGTCCTATTTTTCGCATCGAGATTTTTATATAAAAAAATATCTCCACTGCAACCTGGCGTGGTGTCTGGTAATTAGCCAATCGCCTTCAAATAGGCCCCCCTTCGTTGAAATAATTTATAATCATCGTAATTTATCTTATGTTACAAAATATTATGCGCATTATTCTTAACTACGGTAATGCACTTCCTTTTAGAGTTCGTATATGTATTTTATGAAAGGTATATTAAAAATAAAATACAGTTATATTAGTTTAAATAATACTCATATATGTAAAAAAATTGAATAAAGATTCATTTTTTTGGAGTATGTGTTATTAATTAATATTTTTACTATGATTGCCTTGTAAATATAGCGTGTCTTAGGAATTAACTATTTTTTCCTACATTCGGCTATAATTGTGAAGGTATACATTTGAAATTGAATAGGCATTAGCTTAAGCATTTAGTTCTATAAAATTAACATCCCACTGCCTGGCAAAGACTTAATATGAGTGCTTTTACTTTCAAATAAAACCTGTATCCATGTCTAATAAAAAGGGTTTGTAAATTTATACTTGAATAAATTATATTTTCCAATTTTAGCTTGGTTTGCGGCATTCAAAACTATTTGGTAACATAAACTAGAAACTATTACTAAAATCATCTTTTTATATTTTAGAAATACATGGTTGTAAACTCAAAATAAACAAAGTTTTTAAGTTTCTATTTGCATACAAATCTAATAGATTAAGGGACATTTCGACAATTTTGGGGTTGGTGGACACTGCATACGCAATATGACCACTATATTCAAATATATTATATTAGAAAAATCAATAAATCAAAGCTATATACGGAGAGGCCTAGTGACGTTATATTAACAATCCTGGGAATCGAGCATTCGAAAACGCAACAGCGCCGAAACTTTTCATGTTAGAAAAAAATGTCGGACTCATCGCAAAAAAAGACACAAAGTTTTACATTTGTATGCGTCATCAAAATTTAAGTTTCTTGTACTAGGCCCTATAAAATATCCTGTACCTCCAGGTAATGATTTCGTTTCAATATAATCTGCATACGAAATCATTATTTGGGTTTAACGTGGGAATCGTTTGCATAATGTTATAGAAACACAGGTTTTTCTTATACAAGATTTTATGAGTAGTTTTTATTTGACCTTCAAACTCACCTATTAAAGCGCTTACAGTGATATAACGTCTGTAGACGGAGCTATTCCTTACAATTTAGATCCCGTAAGAGCTCAGGTGCCGCGTTGCGCATCGCTATTTATTTTTGTCTATATATAAATAGGCAAAGACAAAACAGGTTCTCCTCTGTTTGTCGACCGATTTTTCTCTTTTATCATTTCGAAGCTATTAATAAACATTATTACTATCAATAAAAAGGAAATAAAAATAAAATATACCTATATATTTAAAACATTTCATAAATGTTTTCTCCAAACTTCTATAATGATTCTTGTTGAATTTCGATCACTGGCCACGCATTACTTTTATTAAAAAAGTTTACTAACTACATTTATAAAGAAACATTAGCTGCTATACCGCCTGCGTCCGGGTGAAATAAGAAATTTATTTATTTCTCGATCGCAGTGCTACGTAAGGAATCCATCTAAACCGGGACCCACTCAAATATACAAAAAGTTTTCATGAAAATTGTAGAAGCGTTTTACTAAGAGTTCAGTTACATTAATACGACCTCCGTGGTAGAGTAGCATGTACACCGGTTTTCATGGGTACACTACTTTTAAGTCCCGGGTTCGGATTCCGGCCGAGTCCATGTAGAAATAGTTCATTAGTTTTCTATGTTGTCTTGGGTCTGAGTATTTGTGGTAACGTCGTTACTTCTGATTTTCTCTACCACCAGTGCTTTAGATACTTACATTGGGATCACAGTAGTGTAATTAACACATCTAAAGACATGCATAATTATAATTTAACTTTAAAGCGTATAATATGTACTAATGTTGAAATGATACTACACAGCAATTTAAATAAATAATACTTAGAGAAATACTAAATTATATATAACGAAACAATAACAAAAACAAATTCTAAAATGAATATTTTTAAAGACGCCTTGTATGACTGTTTTAATAGCACAATTAGTTACATAATGTATCATGTAAAATTTTGTTACTGGTTGTTGGAGGAGTACGTTACATCGCGTTTATTGCGAAAATTACGAGGTATTTCATTAGTGATTTATTGGTTACATTTGAAATTTTCGGAATGAGATATATCATCGCCTTAATAGCTTTAAAGTACATACTTAAATCCTTAGCGATTAAGACCACCAGTATAATTCAATAAAATAAAAAATACGATGTAAGAGCTTACTTGAATAAAGTATATTTCATCTTTGATTGATTATTGCATGAGCCATCTTGAAATTACCTTAGGGATATTATTTCAATGATTTAATTCATATTGTCCTTTATTACCAACCAATTAGAGCTTCTAAACAAAATAATAAAACATGTTAAAACGATGTTATGACGGTTCGGTGGTAACTGTTCGGCATATAAAATAGCTATAAGAGAAGAAACAATAAAATACTTTGCTACACTAGTAAATATTAAGGTAATAAAGAGTCGTGATATTTTATCTTCAGAAAGATAGGTAGACACATGCAAGTCGAATAATTTCCTTGTACAAGAAATTTGCAAAAAGCTATAATAAAGTACAAGAATATTTTCGTTGTTTCGAAAAATAAAAGCTACAACAAACACTTGTAATTGTAATCATTTCTAATTTTCGTGTTTATTATTTATTCTTATAAATCGATTCATTTTTAATCTACGAGTTGATTAAAATCTGCCATTGTTCTAGTGATCGCAACGAGCTGATGCGGGAGCGCGAGAGGGACCGCGAGCGCGAGCGCGGCTATCTCAGCGACCACAATACGAGGTCTGTTTGTGTCCCATCTGAATGAAAAAACAAAGAAATTTTGCTTCTCCTTCCAATAAGCTCCTTAAGAAATACTTATCGAAGTTTTTTTTATTACCTCAGAAGGTTCTTTATTGGTTGCGATAAAATTCTCAATTAAATATGATAACAATTTTGTAATATAAAACAAAGCATACATAATCTATTTATATACAACTGCACTCCGTCTTATATAATAGCAAAGCAAATAATTTTCAAAATATTTTTTTTATAACATTGGTAGACGGGCTAACATAGAGGTCAAATATAGACAATGACGCTGTAAAAAATATTAACCATTTTTTACAGCGTCAATGCGACACCATTCTTGAGAGCTAAGATGTTATGTCCCTTATGCCTGTAGTAACACTAGCTCACACACCCTTCAAACCGGTACACAACAATATTGAGTACTGTTGTTTGTAGAATATCTGATGAGTGCGATACAGCCCAACTGAACTTCCTTTGTTATTGTTTTTTATTATTACTTATGTTAATGTTATTATTAATAACACGTTTTTTATAGGGATCGTATACGAGATCGAGATCAAGGATATCTAAGTGATCACCAGTCAAGGTAAGTGAAATTATAACGCCAACATTTCATTATTCTAATTGTTAATCTAGACAATGCAAAAAGTAAAATTTTGTTTAAATCTCTGTTAGTTTTTTCGAAGATAATACTTTTAACATATTACAAGAATATTTTGAGTTACTTGTCGTTTCATTTGCCGGTACATTTCTTTAAACTTTATACACCGTGAAACTTATATGTGAAATTATTGATGCATTATAAACATATAACTTACAATTTTTTCAAATATATTATGAAAACTGTTAGTAAACATTTAGGGTTCCATTTATGTCATTGTGAGTAATTATAATAACTAAATTCAAATAAAAATGTTATTATTAAACGTAAATATATTCACACGAAAATTAATCACGAATACATTATTTGTCCCAAAACCAACACAAGATAAGTTAATAATTCCAAAAAATATATTCTTATTAAAAAATATATAGTTAGCATTATAGTTTTTTCTTGACCATGATGTTCCAAGGGCAGCATGTTTGGCTGTATATAATGAGGTCTTAGGTTCTGTTTTCGAGTCGAAATAGTTAAAAAAGTATGGGTTTTCTGACGGCAAATTCTTGGAACTATCACACTGGGTTTAAGTTGACATTTTCACATTCCCAAGTCTCGGAAAGAATGTAAGGACCTTATTTAAGACTTTCCATGTAAATACACACTACACATGCTATATATATACTAAAGCATTATACGATTTTATATCTCGTGCAATAGTCCAGTCCATAAAATTGGACGCCGTAGTCGAAATTCGGTCAGACTCCGTCATTATAACTTGTCATCATACTCTTGACATTGTCCATTGTTAGATTGAACTGGCTTAAAATCAGCTGTAAGATTTGAATGAGACAAAATTATAAAGTTTATAATAGATTCTACTAAAATATTTATTACCTGTATTATGACTTTATAAAATAAATACTTGGATGTAAATTAATTTCAATAACTTGATACGTGATGTAGCGAAACCTTTTAGTAATAAATAATAATTTATGAGATGCTAGTTTTTATATTTAGTACCACGCTGTTGCTGTTAAGTAACAATGTTAATGCATTTTATCAATAGCTTGGTTTTATATAAACTTTAATAATACATTTATTTAGTCATATATCTCGACGATGATGGATAAAAGTTCTTTAAAGTAAATGATTTGAGACTAATACTCCCTCTACACTAGTGAAAATCTATATCCGTTTGTTATCTATATCCATATCAATATCCATTTATTAATGTGCCCACACTACATGTAAACGCATACTGATGTTCACCCTACACAAAGAGTTTTCCCATCCATGTTTCTTCTTTACCTGCTAAAAACGAGGTTTATTATAAATTATACAATTTTGTATAAGTAATAACTCAGTCTCTTTTTTCTCAGTATCTTTTTGAGTAACATTTTTTTGTTAAAGAATAAATTTAAAATATAAATACAGTGCTTCGTTAAAACCTTACCATCTTTTTCGTTCAGCCTTAGCACTCAATAAGGCGTCTGAAACTATATCGCAAAGCTATTTAATCCCCTAGAATAGGATAAAAAGCATCACACTATTTTCAATTCTATTAAAGAGCACCCGTAGTCTTTATAGGACGGTCTCCGCTGCGGGGCGCTACTCGGCCTTCTTATCTCAGATTTGTCCTTATTTAGAAATGGACGTATTACAGAAATGTTTGAATCATACGCTGAGTCGTACAGTTACTTCGTCTAAAGCACAAATATAATATAAAAGAAACGCTGATTCGCTGTATAATAAATAAAATTTTAACAAAAAGAAAAACCGACTTCAAACAAAACAGTATTTTAAAACAAATTAAAATGCACTAAAAAGTAATAAAAATAATTGCATATTTAACATATTTTTGAGAGTCCTCCTAGGTAAAATGAAATGAAAAATATTAGACTACTTAAAAGTCGATTTACGATTATATAATGTAGTTATAGTTATTGTTATATTTGGAGCCGGTGTCAGCCACAGGCACACGCTTCAACAATCAAAAGAAAGAAGCGATACGAGCCTTTTGATTGACCCAGTATAATATCGTATAAAAGGTAATTTGTAAGAAACATTTCTTAAAGTATTCTCGTATTGTTTTTTGATAGGTATAGTATAGGGTTGGCTGACACCGACTCCAAATATAGCAATAATTATAACTACATTATACAATCGTAAATCGACTTTTAAGTAGTCTAATATTTTTCATTTCATTTTACCTAGGAGGACTCTCAAAAATATGTTAAATATGCAATTATTTTTATTACTTTTTAGTGCATTTTAATTTGTTTTAAAATACTGTTTTGTTTGAAGTCGGTTTTTCTTTTTGTTAAAATTTTATTTATTTTTTGATTTTAAGTGAAGCTGATGTAGACTAACATTTTTTTCTTAATATGGATAGATTAAGCGTGCCGTTTATATGAATCAGAAACTACTTCAGGGGCAATTTCAAAAGAAACTTTCGAATAAAGCAAAAATAGACTTTCGAAAATGCGTCTTTAATACGTCTTGCGGCGTAAACTACAAGGTACCACCCTCGAATGAGCTGTAATCGACCTCTGTAAAAAAACTTTGCAAAAGAGCTATTCGTATGCTATGTCGTACATCATATGACATCACATCATATACACAAAATTTGATTAAAGACAGAAAGAAATTCTGCCTCAAATCGCAACCTAACTGTAAGCCGTTTAGGAGTTCCGTCAATACATAGTATAAAACAAAGTCGCTTTCTCTGTCCCTATATCTTTAAAACTACGCAACGGATTTTGATGCGGTTTTTTTCAGTAGATAGTGTAATTCAAGGGTTTGTGTATATAATAAATGAACAATATAGTAAAGAAACACTGACAATTTTAGAAGTTTGCAATGTGATGTCGTAAATAAACAAATTCTTTAGTATATTTAGTATCAGTATTGCACCCGTGAGAAGTCGGGGCGGGTCGCTAGTTGATTATAATATTCGATTATAACAATTACATGAACATAACCACGTTCCGGAAGGTGATTCAAATATCCAAGTAACCCATAAATAAAAGATTCGACCGAGTATTGCGAACGTGCTCCTCAGAATTGTTCCGTTCCCTCCCGTTCCCTTAATTTGTCATGGATCCTGTGCTCAGAACCTTACCAAACTTTCACCAAACTACCCTTAAAGTACATCCTTTATAATAAAAAAAGAATCATCAAAATTGGTTAACGTGATTTTCAGTTATTCACCTATTTGTCGCGCATATACATAATGCAAATTTAAGACTTATGTCGTTTTCATACGGATACCATCATCGGAAAAAAAAAAAAAAAAAATGGGACCTCACGGGAAGCACTACCTTTCAAACAAAAAAAAATTATCAAAATCGGTCCACCCAGTAAAAAGTTATGAGGTAACAAACATAAAAAAAAAAAAAATACAGACGAATTGATAACCTCCTCCTTTTTGAAGTCGGTTGAAAATAATCACTACTATTTTAATTTTAAAAAATATAATATTATTGAAACAACAAATAGAAGTGTGTTCGCTGTCGTCATAATTATATGATAATTGATTCTGCATTATTTGCGATATAAATTTTCTTTTCAACTAGATCATAATATTTTTTTGGAACTATGCCGGCAATTGCATAATTTGTGCATCATTATGTAAAGGCAATCTAAAATACAAATGAAGATTCTTTCTCTCAAATACAAACATAAATACAAAAATATACGTATAACTTTAGTTTTTATTGTAATACTGAAAACATGTTTTGATATTTTTTCTGTTCATTGGTTTGTTTAAATCGTTTCATGATTGAAATACATAGCTCAATTTTTTCAAATTGTACAAACCGCTCACGCGGTTGTTTTTTATTGTTAAATATAGTAAATGATGTGTATGTATGCATTTCTTAAAAAAATACCACTGTTTTACATGAAAAATAACACAAAATGTTTTTACAGCAATGTTTATGTTATACTTCGTTCCAAGGCATTACTAAAATCATTAAATCAATTCAATGAAATCGATATTACAAGAAACGCAAATTTCAAAACAACTTTGTAGAGGAAATTGGAAAAATATTTTTAAAATATGAAATTCACTTCGAGTAAATCACGTAAAAGGTATATTTAGGCACAGGGGCGCTCGCCCGTACATTTCCTCTCATAATACCGATGCTGTTAAACTCGTAATAGATTCGAAGCGAGTTTCAACCTGACACGAAGCTGTTGTGACTCTTGGGGATTGTCGAAACGTCCATTCTAAATTAGGTTACCCAATGTAGGAAACGGTTTGATTTTCCTCTTTATTTTATTTTGTGATTACTTTTTCAGTTTGCCTTTTTATGGTAAGAATAGAAGCTTATACTTTTGCATTTATTTTAATTTTTGAATATATTTTTAGAGAAGTTAAAAGTTTCTCAATTTATGTTTTCTTTTTATTACTTATTTGATAGTTTTGATACCTTATGGTATCTGTTTAATTAACAATAATAGTGAAAAAATAATACATGTTTACTTTAGATATATGAAAATAAGTATTTTTATTTATGTTTAAGTAAATATATCAGTGAAATTAAACATGTTTTCCAAAAATCAAAATCAGCAATCACATCAGAATCAGCATATAAATTGAGAACACGAAACAAATGACGGTAAAATTTTCTATAGAAAAGTTATTTTTTTTTAAATTAACCTGTGATCATCCTCAAGGCATTAAATCGGCTTACAAGCACTGAAGCGTTCGAGGAACACACACATAAAAACAAAATGCGACCGAATGAATAACCTCGTTTTTCTAAATCGACTATGTCGTGTGGCGTAACATTTGGATTAATAAAAGCATTTGAAAAAATGGACTGACTTAATATGGAACATGTGTATAGTCATCTCATTCGCTTGGAAAAGAGAACGGTTGCGTTAAATGCATTGAAATAGCGCATTATCTTGACTATCTCGCCTTAACCATCTCGGGTTTGTTATGTAGCGCTACATTGAATGCACATTGTTCACCTTTACTACAAAAGTTTATGAATATATTAATGGGCTTGAATCCTGTATTTCGGGACAATTTCAGAATCAAGTTCTATTTAGTTTAAAGCTTTTAACAAAACATTTCTTAATAATAATATGTATATTATGATATGATATTCACTGGCAAAAGCAACAACCACTAATATTTTATTTTTATACCCATTTATCAATCAAGTATTAGCAATAAAACCTGATCAAGTTTTACCTCAAATCGTTTTCAAACATGTTTTAAATAATAAAAATAAATTTATTTTTATGGAAATAAATGAAGACGAATTTAAAGACTACGTATTAATTTTCTGATTCTGTTTTAGTTTCGTAAGCGCGTCTCGTTGCGCATCGTGTATTGGGGAGTCGGCGCGCTCCGCTTGGTATCGCCACTCCGACGGCTGGCGCGGCGCCCCACCGCCTGGGCCTCGTCGCTCACCGTGGGACTCCTTACCCAGTCTCCGACATGAAGGAAGCCTTAACGATTCCGGTTATAGAAGCAATAGAGCTGATAGCTTTGAGCAGCGGTAAGTTTATTCATGAAAGAAATTATTATTATCTATTAAAATCTTAAGTCACTGACTGCCCGACCTGAAGCTTATGACATTCTAATAAACATCAAATTTAAAATTTTGATCATCATCAAGCCTATAGCATGAAATGCAGCCATATCCGTTTAGTATTAGTATTGGAAATTCCGACTTTATTTATCGTTTTAGAAACTATGGATGAATTGGTTCTAATGTTTTGTATGCCCTATTATCATCTTGTATTACGTGTACTAGACGATAATAATTTATAAGATAACTAAATATCCGTACTACCTGCAAACAGGTACGGTAAGGTTCTATACATAGCTTTAAGATTGAACAATATTAAAAAGAAAAATTCTCGATTTTTCCGTAGTATCTCGTACTTAATTACTTAGTTACTCAATTTATTGATGAAAATCGACATGAAAATCCACATGAATTAAAATTGCGTTGTGTAAATATCAAAGCATACAAATTGTAAGCAACGATTTTGTTATATGGTATGTAGACATTTCGTAATTTCATTATAAGATTGATCGGGGTTCATATGACGAGTTCACAAATAGAAGTACACATTTAATAATAAAACTAAACTGTAAACTAACAAACCCCTAAGGTTAAACTTACCCCTTAGGTCCCTTCGTTAACATAATGACTGAAACTCAATAGCTCAGAAGCCGCTAATTGAATTAATTTAATATATTAAATTATTTTTGATCACACTACGAATAAAATATCACAACTCTGCAAAGATTAAACATATTTTTGGGACAAAGTATTCATTTCAACATAGAGTGTGTTTTTACTGTGTGTCAATCCATAAAAAAAATAAAAAAACAAATAAACATTGGCACATACATGGTCATATACTATAAACGTGTTTTTTTTGTGTTTAATAATAATGTTGCATTGAGGTTACTAAATTGATATAATTTTGTTAATGATAAAAAAGTAACAACTTTTGGCCTGTTTTTTTTTGTTAGGATCTATCTACATCTCTAATCTAAGCATTAGCTTAAATAGATACGAATTATCGTATAAATACAAGTTTTGTAATTATGGTTATAAAACCTAATGTTAAGTGATTATCTACTCGCAAAGACTACATCTGTAAAAAAAATTAAATCTTTTTGAGCCTACAAAATCACACCTGGATAAAACTGACACAGGTTTGGATGCACAAAGCTTTGCTGCTTAATACTAAAAAGTAAAAAGATCTATGTCTGAAATGATTATTTATTAACGAATCGTTTAAACTACAAACCATTTTAAGACTTTACTAGGAATACAATTTGAAGGTCACCTTTGTTTCGTAATACTAAGAAAGTAATCTGCTAAATTTTGATTTTAGGGTGGCTACACCCCTTAAATCTTCTACTTAATTCAATCGACTCGTTCGTGTCACGTGGAAAACGCGCTAATATAATTTTTACCTTTTTTATTAAACCAATTTCCATCAGCCCGATTTGATTTAAATTTTACGTAGACTTTATATATAAACGATAATTTTATAATTATCATATTGACCTGGCGTATGAGAGTTACACGTGTGCTGTAATCGTTCCCTTATTTGGATTATTTTATGAAAAATACGAACTCTAAAATTATTTAAACTCACTTTCCTTTTATTTTGAGCTGCTTCTTTCGAGTTGTTCATAATATATTTTAATTGTTTCAAAATTCTAATGGTTGAATTTCTATCTTCTACATTAAATCTCAAAGACAAAGTGGCCTTATATCCTTGAACAGCTTTTGCTAAACAATAGCTAGAACTGTAATTCATGTCTCGACTTGTTGTGAAGCGCTACGAAACCGATCTACGCATTATCTCGTATACCACAACCACTTATGACTTATGCTTAAGACGCAGCTTACACAATTATTTCATTTGTAATTTATTCTACATATGATTATATAACTAAAGACTAGTAGGTATAAAATAAGTTAACAAGTTAGGTGTATAGGCCTTAAGTTATTGTGTATGTAAATATAACGTATATTTAAGGGTACTTAAAACCTTCACTTTCATGATTTTTACGCTTGACGTTATCCTTATTTCTTTATTTGTGGTTACTTTTATCAGATTTGGATTTGCCGACCGATTTTTAGTTTGTATAAGAGAGTATTTTCTTTGACCTTTTTTGGTTCTCGCATAACAAGTTTTAGAAGGCAGAAGTGACAATGACAACAGTAATTCACAATTATAAGGGATAATGGAAGAGCAAATTTGGAAGCAAATGAGGCTTAGTCAAATAGATAAAAATATTTCAACAAATTCGTAATGTTTTAGTATGGTAAAGAATATATATATCGTTATAGAAACGCAAAAATTTATAGGAATAACTGTAACGCACATCACGTTGGTAAAAACTAATAAAGCCTAAGTAAAAGAAGTATCGGAGAAAGCTGTAAAAATACCCATTACTTTTTTTTATTTTCCTTTAGTTGTCACGTACTAAGAACATTACCCCAACTTTTATTACGTACCTTGTTCAGTATGTGATTTTATAGGACACACAGATGTAATCCGGCGTTGTCGCACACAGTTTCACATCACGTGACGTAATTAAATAATAACGAACACTTAATTCCTAAAATGTAAGCTTATGCTTTATTAAGCACATTAAAAGTTTTAAGATTTAAACTATACTCAAATTCTTTCGGTTGAAATACCGAAATCAAATAAATTTGAGAGGTTTAATAACGACCAAGTTAAGTGAGAGCAAAAATAGTAACAAAATCAATAAAATTAGTAACTCGAAAGTCTTTTATTTCTAGAGAGAAGAAAAATGCGAATTAATTTGGTTACAGTGGGGTTTTCGATCGACAAGACAGTGTGCGGTCGGAGTACGCCAGCGATCGCGAGTCATCCCGTTATGGCATCGTGCAGCAAGCCTCTATCGACAGCACCGACTCCAGGATTTGTTACCTGACTTCTAGTGAGGTAAGTTAAAAGTTTAATTGGAGTTTGGCTCTTTACTATAAGTTTCTTTCCTTGCGACAACATATTTCTATCCATGAAGTAATATTAAAAAAAAATTGTCTTTGTTTGTTTTGTCATTTCCTCGTACTAGATGTTCACTAGCACATTACTTTAAAAAAATAAGTAATATTTGGTATGCAGTATCATCATTTAGATTCTATCAAACGTTAACAATATAAATATTCATATAGGTAAACAGAAAAAATGAAATCAATAAAAATTTTTTAGACAAGTCGTTGATTCGATAAATTGAGAGATAAATGCTCGTTCGTCCATTTTGCAGTACTCTCCAAACGATTTCATTAAGCATTTACGTCTAAAAATAGGGAGCGGCTTTTTAAGTATCATGGAGTTATTAAGCCTCATGAGCACTTAAACGTACGGAGCCATGTAGAAAAGGTTGCGATGCGGTAAACTCTAACATTTTATCTTGCATCAATAGAACATAACGAGGGATAAATTGCAGACAGAAAATGCTTTGGAAATTAGGCTTTCACTTTATAAAACCTTTCGGAGCTCAAGTTATTCAAATAACTTTTCGACTAGACACTGTAATTTCATCTCTAATATACCATACCAATGTTTAATAAGGTTGTCTGGTAGAAATCGCTACCTAGCGATAAGACCGCCTTATTGTGCATCTACTTTTATTTTGTATATATTTCATTTTTATTGTTAAATTACTGTGTTACTGTGGTGTACAATAAAGTATATTATTATTTAACAATATGAAATCATACTTATATATAATATTATGTACGTATTATATAAGTCTGACTATACGTATTATTTGTCAGTCATTTCGATTTAATTATCTATTCGATTCTATTCGATTCTATCCGCAGAGAACAGCTTGACGTATATGGTGAAACACACGATTCAGTCATTGGTTTAATTGAGAATTCAGTACTTGACACTACTTCATTTATCAAATAGCATCCCAATGCACTGATTGAATTACTTTACTTGAGCTTCTGGTCTCTAATCCGGTTTCAAATTATGTCTTTCAGACTGGTTTAGACCCAGTCAGAAAAGAAAATACCTACTACATCGTATTTCCATAATTACGATCCCAATATCAGTTTATATTATGTTGTTCTTTTATTAAAATATATTGAAACGCTTTTGTTTCGAATTTATTTTCATGGCAATTTTAAAGGTATTCAATAAATAATGGACGATATAAAAAATTTATGACGGTATAAATAGACTGTGAATTTCAACAATTTTTAATAATAAAAATTAGTAAATAGACGTTAAAAACAGTTGTTTAAAAATCCAGTTTTAGTTTATTTTGTCGCTATCGTTTTTACCCGACTGTTCTAAAAGAATGGGTTATGTTTATCGCATGTACATAATATGGATGTCAATTTTTTCAAGTTCTTAGCCTAATCGCCTCGATGAAATTATTTTTATGAGATGATTAATTTATTGCTTTAAATATAACATTAATGTCCTTTGCTAATTTTATTAAAAATCTTTGAAGGGCTCTATAGAACCATACGACTATATAGAACCGATATGAGATACAACAAAAAATTACTCGTTTATAAAAGATAGATTATATACAAATTTAATTATTAAAACAAACATTCTTACATAATTTGCAATTACTAATGATTCAATTAAAACATCATTATCATTATATAGTATAAATCTAAGACGCTTACCGCAGTTTGTCCCTGTGTATGTTTAGACCTTTAAAATTACGCAGGGGATTTTTTAATAAATAGAGTAATTCGAAAGGAAGGTTTTTTTATATAAAAAATGAATTATATACAAAAATAGCATACACATATAGCAATGCAAAAGTGCGAAGCCGGGGCGGGTCGCTAGTAAACTATAAAACAACAAAATCCCGAACAAAACTAGAGTTAAAGATGTAAGATGAGGCGTAGGAATTTAATTCCTCCCTCTAGAAGGTCTTACATTACCAAATCAAGAATATAAAGCTTCTTTGACTCTACCATTTCTTTGCAGTTTCTTTAATTATCTTAATTTAATTACTTACTCCACATAACTTTTGAAACATAAACAATTAAACATTTTATTTTTATTTTAATTGAATAAAATAAAATTTAAATGTACTTTTATTTATTATTCAAAATATATAATATTTTAAGGTCTGTTTGTGTTTTTGCGTTCGCACTAAAATTGCACGTAAATATGAAATAACAAAATACAGAATACAGCAGATATACCAAAATTTTATAATTAACCCTAAAATTGCGCAACCTGATTAATTTTTACCTCGGGGCGTAATATTGCGTCGAAATATTAATCTTTTTCGAAACGAATTATGATTTAGACTTTATTAAATATATAACCTCGAGCGTTATTTTAGACTTGATCAATTCTATATCTTACGATGTAAATGAGAATACCGTATTTTTGTATGAAATAAAAATAAATTGAAAAGGGTGTGTGTCATACTTTACGCTTAATCTACTCATGTGTCAGTTTTTCATAAAAAGCGCCTCCAGCGCTTCAAGGGTAATTAAATGATAAACATCCCAAAAATATATTTTCACAAGAATTGATGATATCTTTAATTTAAAAAAGTACTTCACTCAGACCTGAGATTAGGCAGAAGAGAATATAGAAAATGGCTCATTTTTAACGATTGTAAGATGAATACACAAAATCCTTCAAAAAATAATATCCAACTAGTTTGTTCTGTAATTTAACTAAGGATGTACAGAGTAGTGAGCCTGGATTATACGTTGGGTCGCGGGTTTGATTACAGCTCGGGTCAGCTTAATCCGGACTTAACGACCTCACGTTAAGCCGTAAGTTCCGTTTGAAACCACAAATATCTAATAATAATCATTATTTTCTTATCTAATCTTTTAACGGCTTACTTCTAAGAATCGTAGAGTTTAGATGGTGATTGTAGGCAGTTCAAACTAATAACCTAATTAAAACTAAAACTTAAATAAAAATAAATACTTTACTGTAAATATGATAAAAAAGGCATGTATTTTAATAAAAGATACAGGAATATTATGCATATTGGCCATAATGTGTATTCATTTTTATGAATACATACAAGTATTTCTCAAGCTAATTGAGTCCAGCGGATACAACACAAATCCCTTCCTCCATAGAATATCTGGTACTTCATGTACATTGAGTTCAAGCGGTTATTCAGTCACTGAAAAGACAAATCAATAACAGCGGTCATTTCGATAACATACCTTATTCGTATTTTTCTTTTCAATGCCTTGTATATCATTGTCAGATAACTGTATTAGAGGGTGGGCGGGTCGATGTGGGGCTAGTAATTCATATTTTACCTGATCTCATTTAATACATCTACATAAAATAGATGAAGTACCTTCTAGCAAAATAGCCCGAGGTAATATCGGAGTGAGATCTGGGAGAGCTCGGGGATGGTCGGCGGAGTGTGCGCAGAGCGCGGCGCGCGGCGTTGCGCCGTGGGCACCACTACCGTGTCCTCAACGTAGCATTAAAAATATTATTTTGAGGTTAACTTTCTCTACTCACAATAAAATGAACTGATGACAAACGTGTGTCCTGAAAGCTTCGATTCGTTTAAACACTGACGTGTCGAATGTCGCGAAAGAGAACTTTGCACCGAAAACTGAGACGTTTTATTTGTGTAAATACAAAGCTTTTACTATCAAGTGCACGGACAAAGAAGATTTTATCATCCTCACTGCGTTTGTCGTTAATGGATAGTATTTCTGATGGTTGTTACAATACAGTTGAACTGTAGACTGATGATAAAAAATATTTTATAGAGTTATCGTGTTGTATAAACATATCCTGCGTCAATTGTAGGGCCTATCTCATGTTACAGTGTTCTTTTAGAGTTGATTAGAAATAAATGTTATAGATTTTTAAATATTAGAAGTCTCGCTTGTATGTCGCTTAATCCACCTGTGATATTCTTTCTTAAGTGAATATTGACTTTTGTGAATAATTTTTCGACTGCCGTTAAAAATATAAACAATAAAAAATCCTTAGAGTCATCGTCTTATGCTAAATTGCGTTTTAATATTAGGAATTGATAATAACTAAAAAAATAGGAATATAGTATAAAAAATGTTTTATGTGTAATAGTTCTATATATACCTATTGTTGAATGTTGTATGTTAACTATCCTCAAAGTTCTTATTTATATATGTGAAATATTATTAAATAATATATAGAATAAGGTGCTAATAAAACGATTATATGATAACTGCATGGGGGCCATCAAATCGAAGAATGCTGGTTTTATAAAGGTAAACAATGATTCTTAATAATGTAGACACTTTCATCCATAATCCACTCAGACATACACCCAACGTAGTCTAACTACAGATTTTTAATTCAATCATTCAAGCTTAAGAAACTATAACAAAACAAATTTCAAGTAACTTGTTAAAAATTTCAATGAGAAGTATGAACTCCTTTCATAAGAACTCCTTGTGTTTTTAACATTCCCTACTAATATAAAGAAAAATATGACAACTTTCAAAACTTATATTATAATCTAACCAAGTATATAATTTAACATTTAGTTAAAGAAACAATATACACATATGTTAAGAAATAGAGCTGTTTTGGGTAAAACATAGATAATTAGTATCAAAATAGAATCCAAAATATATATTAATATCAATTCAAATTAATAAATATTATCCTCTTGATAGTTTAACGAGAAAAATTTAAGATTCTTTTCTGAATTATTTATTTTTACCAAAACCAAAGCAACAGCATATTGTAATAATTTTACTATAAGTCGTTTTTAATTACTTCCAACAAAACTCTCGTTCATTATCTTCTTATTCTTCTCTTCTAGTTTGTCTCATTAAACAAAAACTTAGTTTTCCTAACCTTTATAAACTTTTTAGCAATAACTATCTCTAACTTGTTACTGATATAATAGGGTAAGTTTTTACTTCCTGCGTTTGTATAAGCTATGCAACATCAGATTATATTTGTGCCACTATTCATAATAAGAATATGTACTATTTTTTTGTATAATTATTATTATTATATAAAATGCAAGAATCCTTGATTTTTATACTATAATAATAATTATATAATTTTACATATATTTATTACTATATGTTTTATACCTCAGTTTAAAATGCAATTATATTATAATTACAACGTACAAAAGTTAACACATCAATAAATAACTGAAAAAATAAGGTAAATAAGATAGTTTTGCACAATAATCTGCTGTATAAAGAGCTCCTTAGAACAACAATGTCAAAAACTCCTTTTTTAACTTGTTTATTGAATCTATTTTTACATATTAATATGAATCTATGTTTTTCATTTTCCATGTTATTTTTTTATAGAGTATATTTATTTTTTTTCTTTATAAAGTCAAAAAAATATTGATTTTAATGATGGATTTAAATCCATTAATTTAAAGAACTAAAAAGCCTACATTTAATTTTCATATAATTCTAACTGGTTTGAGTAATGAAACAGTAGTTTTGGGCGCTTTATTCGCTGAACATTGTTGTTGCTCTTCTGTATTGCATTAAGCCAAATAGTATTTTGTACGTCATTGTAATGGATTCGTGATGCATTTAAAAGCGACTGCGTACAGTACGGAAGTTCTCTTGTATGCTCGTAAGCACATGCCGTACTTAAAAAGTTTCTTTTTAGACCTCGTTCTTAAGTAGAATATATTTTATATATTTATGTCGTGTTTTGTTTTGCTTTTCATTATTTCTTCCTCGTTATCTAAAATTTAACCAATATTTATCTATGTTTTATTAATTTAATTGTAATGACACTATTTTGGTTAATATGTATGTGTATTATGTTCGACTATTACTAATTCAATTTTATTATGTATGCTTCAGATATATTTCTCTATACTAATATAAATTTTACATTAAACGGCCTATGTGTCTGTTTATCGACCAAGCCACTGAGGCGAATTTGATTTGAGACAAGCTTGAACTACAAGGAAGGCTACTTTTTACTTTTTTTTGACCAAAAACATTATGATCAAACCCTAAAACGTAAACGAACCTGCGGGCGAAAACTTGTCTATCATATATTAATTAATGCACCTCGTATATTAATTTATGAACAATAACTTTATTTACTACTAAATTTACCTTATTATGAACTTAAAGTATACATCATAAATATAATTTATGATATTTAATCAGTTACCGATTTATTTAAACCCGAAATTGAATCGAGTATTTTTATTTCGTTTTTTTTTTTTTTAAATAGAATTAATGTATTATTTTATTCTGATATCGATTGTTCATGCCTACCACCACTAACAATCAACGAACTAACCACTGTTGAAAATTAGTTTTTATATAAATCTATCACAAATCACATATACAAACAGTGCGGTTTATACAGATGATATTATATATAATTTGTATCAAACATATGATTTAATTAACCCTTGGCTTAATTATGGTTTAACCTCCACTGAAGCTATTTCAAAATTTAATTTGGTCCTAACAATATTGACTTTTTACCATATCTATATACATACATATGTATATATTAGTAGTGTTTTTAATTTCCAGCCACACATTATGTGTTCTATAATAATCAAGTCTCTAAAATAAATAATTATATTTTTTATCTTTATAGTTGTTAAAAATAAAATGTGATATTACCGTCAGTGAAATAATTATTAAAATAACTTACACCGTAATATCATTCATATATAAAACCTATTTAATTCACATGACAAAATAATTTAATAAATAGTAAAATTATAAAATAATTAAATTCTCTGTTGTTAAAAGAAACAAAGCTTTTGTATTTAAGGTGCAAAAATATTATGCATTATCAATACATAGTATAAAACAAGGTCGTATTCTCTGTCCTTATATGCTTTTTAATGCTTAAATCTTTAAAACTGCGTATCGGATTTTGATGCGGTTTTTTAAATAGATTTTGATAGGAAGGTTTATGTATATTATACATGTATATTATATATTATACAATATAGTAAAGAAATACTGATAATTTTAGAAGTTTGTAATGTGATGTCGTAAATAAACAAATTCTGTAAGTATATTTAGTATCAGTATGCAAAAGCCGGGGCGGGTCGCTAGTATATAATTAAAGTGTAAGGTAGCTGACGATCAGTGTGTGCTATTAATTGTTTGCGAGCTCGTTTATCTTGATGTGTTGATTATAACTTTGACGGTTAAAGTTTAAGGGTCTGCATGGCCCCTTAAAATAATATTAATAAACCTGTGTTAGTGCGTCCCTACATTGCGAAATTTCGAACCTCCATGTTATATACCCTCCCTGAATACAAATATGGGAAAATAGTTGTTCACTCCCATGTTATTCTATACTCGTCACCACACCTCGTATCTAAGCAATTAACTTGCCCTTTTTTGAGTCTACCTCAACGTCACGGTTATACTAGTGTTGCTGTTCTTAGGTTTTTTTATATTTATCCATAGTTTTATAGTTGAAGATCTCTAATTAATCGGAAATGTGAACCTAAAATGATGTAATCTTTTTTATTAAAAAAATAATATTAGCTCATTTTTATATAATCAATTCTTATCGATATTAGTGAAAAATAAGTAAAGAGACTTGGAAGAGGAAAACGTAGTAAGTTTAAGATTAACCCCTGCCAGTTGTCAAATGTATTTTCCATTTGAAGTACAAATGAAATAGCTTTAACATGATATCGCATAATTTAAATATTTAAAAAGTATACTTGTCCATCTTTTCCGAACGACTTGGTTTTTCATTTAAATCTCTACAGTCGCATTCACCAATTTAAGTTTGTATTTTAAAAGAACGACAAATTTAAAAACATCTCGCGGTGAGATAAAATTAAAATCGTCGTAGCACCCCGTAAACGCTCCGTAGACCGTATAAATAGTTAAACAGCGCCGCGAGCCGCGTCACGCTGTAAACTGTATTTTTTATTACAATTAAATTATTAAATTACACGATGACAGATAAAGTACAGAAATAAACAACCGATCGTTATAAGGAACAAATTTGATCTGAGTGCTTTTTGTATGAGCGCCAATATGTGTACTTGTGAGTTGTGTGTTTATACGTGAATAAGTTATTTCACGTGCAGCTTCAAATATACTTGATGAAAAGAATACAGACCCATCTGTGAGTGAGCCAGTGTAACTACAGGCACAAGTGACGCAACATCTTAGTTTTCATGCATGATGGTGCATTGGCAATGTAATGGTAGACATAGACATTACTATGGGCGTTGGTAACCATGTACCATCAGATGGCCCATTCGCCCATTAGTCGACCTATATCATAAAAATAAGTATATGTATACCATATATTTTGTGGTATGGGGTAAAATCTTTCAACATTTAATTTTTTCAACGTCGATGTTTTAAGTATAGATTAAACGATACAATAAAACAAATACAGTCAACTCTATATTGATTATTTGAATTCATTGGTTGGAATAATGGTAGACTTTAAGATTTAGAATTTCCTTTTCACTTTCTTGGATGCGAACCCCTCTTTGGATATAGGAATCCTCCAGTTGCAGTTTTTTGTTTTTCGTCTTTGTAATCCATTGTGCACCCGCCATAGCTAGTCTGTCCAACGTTTCTCAGGCCGTCTTATACTAATTCTCTTGCCATTTGGTCCGACTGGACCATTGTGTCTTTTCTTTTGTCCATCTCTTGTCGTTATATCGCGCCAGGCGTCCTGGATATCATCATTTTACATAATATGATGTCAATTGTATAACAATATAATGAAACGCTTTCGAGCAGATCTATGCAACGACGTTGTTTTTTTTTAGTTATATGGTTATTTAATATCGAATTCAGTATCTTTCCTTGGTACACGAGTAAATTACATATATGTATAATATATACGTACTTACGTGAAAGTGATGATGTCTGACGTAGGAGGAGCTCAAAGCACCCACATTTCACCTGATCTTGTCGGTCCTACCCCTATTTTTTTAAGCATAGACGCGAAGGAAGTGCTGGCCCCTTTCGTAACAATATAATAATAAATAAGTATGAGACAACATCACATACATTACTCTGATCCCAATGTAAGTAGCTGAAGCACTTGTGTTATGGAAATCAGAAGTAACGACGGTACCACAAACACCCAGACCCAAGACAACATAGAAAACTAATGGTAAACTATATCGACTCGGCCGGGAATCGAACCCGGGACCTCAGAGTGGCGTACCCATGAAAACCGGTGTACACACCACTCGACCATGGAGGTCGACAAAGAGCTAATATGCTAAGGTGATTGAACTTTATTCTTCGCTGACCCAAGACTTTTAGATTGATTTTTGAGGTTTAATTTTATATGTAACCCCTATTATACTTTCAATTGTGCTACTGGATAATAAAGTATATCCGAGTGTTCTCTGTTTAATCGCCTGGAATTGCACGGTTGCATCGAATAAAATTTGTAAAATATCCTAAAGTTACATTAAATTTATTCCAATTGGTATCTTTATGGGGATATTAGTATTTTTTACTCTCAAAGCTTTTTAATAAAGTTCTAATTCCTGTTATGAATTATTCACCTTAAAAAATATATTTCAATTAATTTATGCTAGTAGTGTCTACAGTTTGTGATATATTTTGTTACATTTCAAGAAGTTCGATTGTGTAATATTATAATGTCGTATTACATGGTCCTATTTGTTTGTAATTCTTCAAATAGTTTCATACTAGTACTTCGCAGAATTCTAGGCTATTTTAATGGATTTGATTAATAAGTAAGAAAGCTATTTACATTTTTACTTAACCTTAAAAGCAAAAATTTTCTTAGGGATTTTAAAAATGTCTCATTATAGCTTGTGATGGTTCTGTTATGCTACTCTTTATTAACCTATTCATTGTTTATGTAAGTAGGTCATATAGTTACGCTGGAAATTGTATGATAAAGTAGGTAAGTCGAGTAGCGTTTACCTCTTCTAGAAAGGAATTTCTGATACAAATTGTATTCGTTAATCCAAACTTTTATTATACAAAATACATTGTTAAAATAAATTGTTTTACGTGATTATTATGTGTCGTTAACTAACAGTAGTATATGTCACTCTATTTGGCAAACCTTGCGTTTTTGTTGCGGATATGGTTTGACGTTATACCACCACGGTAACATGAATTGTTAAATATTATACGCGTGATTTTCAACCAACCAACGTGGGTTTCGTCTATATGTTTTTTTACTAACAAGCACAAATTAAACACATTATATTGAGCCCGCATTCTTCGTTCACAAGATCCTCTTTTTAGTGTAATCACATTACAATAAATAATATACTATTATGTATAATAGCGTTTTATGGTATAAAGTCGCTAGTTTTACTTATCTCTGTGTAGTCATCGTCAAATTTATATTTTAACTTTTTTATTTTTATCGAAATCAATTCTTCCAGATTGAACTATATTTTAAAAATACGAAACGAAAAACAAATAAGTGAAATTACGCGTGAACAGGATACATTCTAGGGAACATCTGTCTGAGTACGGCTTCGCAGCCTGGTGGCTCCGGATTACTATGATTGATTAAATCCGAGTATACATAATATATAAAATGTATAAAGCCGTGTCTTCTTATAGACTTCAGTGGATATTTTAAACAAGTAAAAGGTATTACGTTTATAAAACTTCGAAACAAGGATTCTTTTACTTAACTATAGTTTCATATTCAAAATAGTAAACTCTTCAATCATTCATCTCAATAACAGTTTTTTTTTTTTTATAAACGAAAACATTTTATTAGGCGCACAAACATAATAACCGCAGAGTGCAAACTCTATTATGCAAACTAAAAAATTACACTTTGTTCGACAGCGTTCGCTATGTAACGGGATATAGATGCTGAATGTTTATTTTTGAACGCCGCAACCCTGTCTGCCTTACGGATACTGAAAATTGTGTCACGGTCGGTTCCTATTGATCTCACTTCTTCACTGCGACAACCGAACCGTTCACTGTCTTTTCCGCTTAGAACGGGACTAATTAATAAACGGAATAATAATGTTTCTCAGCCCATTGCACACAGTGACAACTTTTTTAACAAAGAATCGTTTGAAGAATATAAATTTAAATCAAGCTTTTGTTTTATCATCTTAAAATATATCTTTTTAACTGCGCAAAAAATAAATCTTTTGTAGAAACGGGTAAGGAGCAACTTATTTATTATAGTCTCATTAAATTTTTCATTTACTCCCTTGGGAAAGGATGGCTTCTTAATTTATTTCAACATTTAAAAGATGAAAAATACGTCTCGGTTTTTTAGTACTTTAAACGGCAGCTATATTTATTATTATATTTACAAAGATACACGTAATACAAACTACACAACTTAAACCTTCACCCTGGTGAACCCTTATCCTAAAATTTTACCTACGTCATAGAGAATCGTTAAAGTAAATATAAAAAGCTATAATGGCTATAAAGTGCTTTAAGCGGTTTTAAATTATTTAAAGACAGGTTAGTTTTCGTGTCTTAATAGTCGAAAGCATCAATGCGACTACTTTTTCAGTCCTTGCTTTCAGTTATGGTAGCATTTTAAAGAGCTTGTCGAAAACAGCTATCGACAGACAAGATTTATTTGATTAAACGAAGCCAGGGGTACGATGTAGTTCGCTTTTTCTATCGTTTCTTTCATTTATTTTAAGAATATTTAAGTTCAATTTTGATAAAGATATGTAAATATATTTCTTGTTGAATAGTATATAAATTATCTTGTAGTTTCAAGCAACCTAATACCTTCTAACTATATTGCAATTGATTATTTTCGATTGATGTTTTTGTCGTGTAGAGACGGACGAACTTTTTACTTTTACTGTAGTTCCGCTAAGTTTGTACGCTTCATAGCATTTATTCCGAGTAACATATAGCTCTCATATTATTGATTTACAAACTATTATATCACTCGCAAACTAACTAGTCTTTATTTTTTTTATGATCCTTTAAAATATTTTATATGTTTATATATTATAATTGAATAGACATATAAATATTTTAATATTAGTCCATCATCATTATGTTAAACCAAAAGACTAAATGAAGTGCTTGATTTTATTCTTATTCATAAGTTAATGATGAATTATATAATGATTTATTTAAATTTAATATTAAAAACCGTCTTTAAATAGAAAATTAAGAACTTTATCCTTTACCTTTAGCAGTACAAAATTAATCTTCATAATCAGTTCGATAAGTTGTGAGTCCATATTTCCTTAACGTCGTTGTTGAACTTGCCTTTGTCTTTGTTAATTTAATGCTCAATTATACTGATAATTAATTCGTCCTCTCGATTTAAGTGACAAGGCGTTCTAACTCCTCAGAACTATAGCGACGTACTACAAGCATTAAGATTAGACCGATAAACGTAAAATTTTAAATATAGGTTTATCATAATATGTTGAAGCGTTATGTTTTTATTAAACAGTATGTTACGGTTCAGAGATAGACTAAAGTCTAGCGCTTTTAAAAAAATACGTTGACATTATGTGTATAATATGTTATTTTATGTGGGTTATATTTTTCATTTTTTTGTAAGAATATAATAGTAACGAAAATATGATTCATAACGCTTTTCTGAAAATGAAACGAATATTTTTATTAAATTTATAACTTACCATTTGGAAATTCTTGTTTGAAGAAATCTTAAAGGATGAATACGTGCCCTTTCTAGTCCTTTGATCCTTTCGGTCCGAATTTTCGAAAGTTCATGTTGACAAATATTTATTTACAATATGACGTTCCAAAAATTCGATCACGTTATTGAAAAGTATGTACAAAATGTTTATATATGATATCGAAACTACAGTTTGTTGCATAGCTTGAAAAACGCTTCGTAATTTTATTCGATTATAAAACTTTTATTTTACAATATTAAAAAGTGCTATAATGATGTTAAATAGAAAAGTCGATCGCAAACTCAGTCAAACTTGTTCCTTACTTAATACTTTGTTCTCTTAAGGGGTTCCATTAATATTTGAGGTGTGTGATAATGGGGCTTTGTACAGGCCGTCTGGTAAGGTATCACTCACTTATCGTATAATACCGCAAAACAGCAATATTTAGTTTGTGTCATATTTTTGGTATGTACAATAAAGTATTAAATAAATAACTATATAGATATTATTTTCATTTTAATATTATGGATTTCAATTTTTATAATACCACATTTAAATACCTTATACATTTTAATAGATTATTTAAGTAATAAGTAAACACCTTGTTTATGAATTATTGTATGTTATGAAAAGTAAATCCTTGAATTGTCTAAATTTATCTACAATTAAAGTTATTAATTTCGGGATATTTACCATGTTTTTTATTTTTGTTCGGTGGAGCTCGATATTTCGACATTGTCTACGAATGTCTTGTTCACGAGACTCGACACGAGAGAATATCGAGCTCCACCGAACAAAAATAAAAAACATGGTAAATATCCCGAAATTAATAACTTTAATAATAAAAATAACCATGTTAATTTAAAATCCTTTATCTACAATTCCTTACAAACAATTGAAGACATAAATGTTTATAGTACGAGTTCAAAACAAATAGGCGTAATTTTTTATTGCTGACGTAATAAATGGACAGAAAAACTTGCTTTTTCAAGACATTTTTCTCCGGAAATACCCCAGTTATCGTATAACGTAAAATCCTAAGTAGATGTGTAACAAATGTGTTTAATACGTTGTATTGCTGGTACGTGTAAAAAAATATAGTTATAATTGTATTCGAGTGTTTTCACGTCTTAAATTACATGTTTAAATGAAATGAGCGATCAATGAAATCGTTTAAAACATCGTATTTGCCCTTGTATGTTCTCCCAGAGCTGCTGTCTATGCGAATACTACATTCGGTTGATTATCTGTTAAGAATATAGACTACATTATAGTCAAAATGTAATCTTTCTTTTTGTATCTTTTTGAATTGTATCTAATAATATATCTCTCTTTTTCAGGTAAGTAAATACTAGATACTCGACCTTCAACTGTAAGTACGCATGTTATTTTATTTTCTTTCAAAACTAAAGTTTCGAGTTAGGACAAGAGCGAAAAGAATGTACACCATACGGAATAGTGTTTTTTTTCTTTATTTTCCCACATTTCGGCAATGTTTCAGCCAAATGGTAAAAGCTTTTAGAAATATACGACACGGCTTACCTATCCTAATGGTAATAGTGAATCGTACTGTAGTATTTTCTTTTTCTAAAGTCCTCGACAAAAATAAACAGAATGCTTGAATATTCATGACTACGAAAAAGCATTGTTAAGAAGGTCAATAAAATGCTTCCTAGTCGTGTTTTTCATCCTTATTTTAAATGTTTACTCTAGTCTTATATTTACACCTGGCCGTCGTCTGTAATTAAATAGTCAAAGTTAAAAAAATGTATTCATCTTGTAATTCTCAATACATTCTAATACATGGCATAAACACGCTCTTATACTACCTAATTTCATAACGTGTAGAATATAATTATAATTAGAGCAGGTATTGTGACGTAACATACTTGACAGGTTATTCGATGAGGTTTAGAGTTTAAATTTAGTCTCATTACGTAGTGCTTCGACTCCCTTAAGGCGTCACTGCAGTGGGTTGGGAAATCCAAGTTAGTGTTGGAGTTGGCGGCTCTGACGCTTGTGATGCTGGCGGTGGGCCTGATGTCGCATCGCCTCACTCCGTGCACGGTGCAGGGAGGCAGGAGCTCACGCCTGCGCTCAGCAACCAACGCCATATTATTCCCTTGTAACGTACTTTCGGTTCGTTTGCTCGGTCAATTATCTTTAATATATTAGATGACTCACTGACGAGGTGTATTCAAAGTTTTATTTCTAAGTATGTAGATTCTATAAAGAGATATGTCGTTGACACTTGATAGTTGAGAGTATCTGGTTTTATTAAAAATAAAAACGTATAAAATATAGGTCACAAAAATATAGTTACATTTATTCATAATGTCAATCCAAGGACCTTAACAACTGATTCAATTTGACCCCTAATCAGTACTTTACAAGCTCAATCTGCCAGCGACCTATATTTCTCGGGTAATTTATTTTTCTAACCGTACATTTAAAAATATATGCTAAAAATACGTACGATTATTTTTTATATGGCATATAAAGAAGTGAATAATTATAAAAAAAGTTGTCTAATGAGGGCCGGTCGCATTAATTAGTTATTGATTTACATTTTTACAAACATATAAATACTTATATCAAATGTATAAGACTTAAATTAAATGTGTAAGGCTTATATATAAATTTATAAAATATGAGAGACTAAAACGTCGCATGAAGCTTTAATGGCGAATATATTTTGATTTTACGTAAACCAGGATCATATATCACTCTAATTTATTAGTTTACCTCTCTATAAAACCTCTTTTTATGTGTCCCTACAAAAAGGTATGTAAGGGATACATAAATACGCTTCATATACTCCACTACACTTAAACAAGATCTATGTTATAATTATACTTAATTTTAATTAAAATAAATACAGCTATAATCCGGCAGTAACAAGCATAAATCAAATTATTTATCAAAACTTTATTCTATTTAACAAAAAATATAAAAGGATGAAGAAAGATATAATAACAAATTTTCAAAGGGGATGTCACCCGCCCTTATTTCCAGACACATTTTACAAGCCTCGCTGCACATGCATTTTATTATGTTCCAATATTATTATGACATACATAAGTATGTTCCGTTATCGTGCATATTCTTGCACTCGTATTTTATCTACGATCGTCGACATACATTTTTTATATTATTGTAGATATGCCCCGGTTACACTTGCATTAAATTTGGTTCACACAAACCTGTGTCATACATATTCGTATTGATTGTGGTTTTGTGGATACTGTTCCGGTCCTTTATTATATTGAATATAAGTTATCTTAACGACTAGTTAACCTAATAAAAAATATCAAACAGATAGAAGAGGGTATTGTAGTAGCTTTCAATTATATAAAGTTATGAACCTTATTGTAGTATAAACATGCTATAATAATAATCATACTATGTTTTTTATATGTTATAAAAAATTCAAACGTGGTATTTGAATGTAATAATTTGTTTCGTGATATAAAGTCACCATATTTGACGACATGAATTTGCGAATTTTCACAAATTTAATGTCAAGCTCGGCGATAACCTTAATTTGATGAACGATCATTACTACCGTTTTTATGATGTCATCGTGATCATAATAAACGAAAGACGTGAAAAAAACGTCGAAATTTACATCAATCAATATCTGTGCGTATTATATATTCTATGAATCTTTATTGTGTAAATACCGGTACAAATGCTTTCATCCTGCCTTCGTTCGCAAATATAAATAGCATTTTATAGCTTTCTGCTTTCTATTTTTATAAAATAGAGAGTAAGATTATGTCCCGTTTGAACCTCACTTAATAGATGTCACGGCCTCAAGATAATTTTCTATAATAAATTAGATTATAGCTATCGTTGCGAACAAACTTTTGTAATACTTTCATTTAGAAACAGTTTTATATTTCGAAATAATCAAATAAAAATAATATTTATCACATGGTAAATCATGGCTTTATATGACATATCCATAATATTTAGTTCCGTTAACTTGTGTAAATGTAGTGTCGGTTTGAGTTATCCTTCTATTTAAACAAAAATACAATAAAATAGTTATCATTTTAAGCAGAAATGGTTGGTACATCATACATTAAGAAAACCATACCAAATATTAAAAAAAATATATGCTTTGTAGTCAAGTCACAATGAAAGCAAGAATCAGCAATTTCCATGAACGAGCTAAGTTGTTTTAATAGAGATTTGATAAGTAATACATTCGTTTCGTTCGATTTAAGGAAATTTAATGAAAGGCTTGGTCGGCGTTGTGTAGTACTAGGCGAGTAATGCAGGGCACACAGGCGCCGCGGTGCCGCCCGCCCGCAGGCGCGCGTGTCCCGAAACCGCCCGAGGACTTACGATCGTTTCTCTCCGAATCGTAACGAAGTTCGACGATCGCAGCCACCCTCTGTCGACGCGTGCCGGATCCAGTCGCAGTGAGGGCCGCCTGGGCGTTGGAACAGTTTTCCGTGTACCCAGTGCTCGGTTATGTAACTGAATAAACTTATTTATTTATCAACTTAAAAATATCTTCAGAGACATTTGTGATAAAATTACAGAGTATGATGTTGAAATCCGATTAGATATAATTTCCGATAGCGTGTGTTAAAGTGATGTGTACCTCCGCCTATCCTCGCGGCTATAGACATTGGCACAGGTTTATCGTTTCGTTCAAAAATGTTGTTTCAATTTTATTGTGATCGACGTATTCATTTATACATTCATTTAAATTGTGTTATTTAAACGTAAGGTCAAACCTTTGACATGAGACGTGTCAAATAAAATTAATAGTTTAAAAACTTGACAACGATCTAAATGAATCGGAATACAATGAACATTTTTAATTTGTCACATGCCGGGCCATGCTCGTAATTGCTGTTCCAATTAAAAGAACAAATAGAACAACACAAATAGAAATTTGGCGCAATGCAGGACGCTTGTATGAAAAGATCTATATAGTTGTTCACAGCTTTCAGACCTGTTAATGGTTTTTAAATAAATTCATTCAAATTGTATACAAAAATATGCTTTAGCTAAGAACCTGTGACAATACAAAACATAAAATGTACACCTACGTCGTTTCAGTGCCCTCATTGATATAAATTACGAACCACAATAGTGTAATTATAATTTCATAAAATCAATGAGTCATTAACCTTCGTTCGATTTTAATTTGCCATAAACAAAGGAGCGATAAAATGATTTCGTTTCAAAATTATAAAGTTATATTTCGTAATGAATTAGAATGTGATTTTAAGCACTAAACAATAGCATGTATTTAAAAAGTAAACTGTTACTTGAATTGCAATCTTTTATCTGTCTTATTTCGAAAACAGATTATCAGATAATGGATTTAAATTGCAGATAACATTTTAGATAGATCAAGGTAAAGCAGGATTATCTCGTAAATAAGTGAAGAGCTTTCAGCACTTTAAACTTGTGTAGAATCAGCAAACACAAGTGTCAAACATTTGTATGATGCAAAGCTCGGCGACAATACTTGACCTAAAAGCGTACACAGAGAATTCTATCTAATCTTGAGGTTTATTTTTTGCGTTGCACACCTTCACTTTAATCCAATTTGTAGTTTAGTTGCGAAAAAAACGGCGCCGGGTCACTTCCATCAATTCAAATGCAAGAAATACTTTATTCATGTAGGCTCACGCTTGAATGTCACGCTACAGGAATAATTTGAATGTAAGGTACCACTGATTCGAATAGCAGATTCTATTCAGAAACGGTAAGAGACATATTCTCAAATTAAACACTGTAAATTAAATACAATTTAACTTACATATCCCGTATGTAGTATTCGTTATCTTTCTCCATTATTATCTTAATGATAACTTATTGTATTGTGTAATAAGCCTTATTTCTGAAGTGCTTTGACATAAGAAAAAAAAGCAATATAATATTTTGACACATATACGGAATCGAACATTTTAAAAAAAACATCTATTCTACATCATCTAATTTACTATTCAGCATACATGGTACAATTTTATAAGCCATATTTTTGCCTATGTTCTTGCCGTTTGTTTCATAAATATATGTATTCATATCTTTTAATTGTAGATTGCCTAATTATATAAACAATTTGGCTTAAATTAATGTCGTCAATTTATATATGTCGTAGGCAAGAATTTACGTTTAATTAGGTAAAATTAATTACCGGTTTTAATGTATGGCATAAAAATAATGAACAAATTCACAATTTTAAATACCAAACCTTATACTAATTAACTTAATGGCACATATATAATTGCACGTACGAAGTATTTATTTTGAACGAAAGTTTCTGTCTAACATTTGAAATATTTAAATATAATATTTTAAGTTGCATTTGAAACTTGTTTAGGGATATGCAGTTATATATTATATCATACGTAATAAGACAGATATAAGATTACATTTAAGTTTACCATTTTATAAATGTTTAATTCAATAGAAACTCATCGTTGCTTTTACATACACAGGTTTACAACATAACATTTCATTTCATACCAGCCTTATAAATATTATTTTTTAATTTAAAAAAAAAAAAACAAGAGAATTAATTTACCGATATTCAGTAAAAAAGCAAAATTGATTATTCCCAACTCATTTAAAAAGAACAATGAGTCTATTAGATTCAGACTTGCGTCTTATCTGCTACGAATCTACCAATTGTTCCTTAAGCTCTGTAATTAAAACCTTCCGATATTTTAACGACATCACAAAGCACAAGTTTGAAACAGTCTACCGCATCTAACAATAATTCAAGTTTAACTGTTGGCTTTAATTACATGAAAATTGTAAGCAATTAACTAGTAGTAACTTTGTAAACGTAGACATTGTCAACCGTAATAGCTGTCTTGGGATATGTGATTGCTCGAGGCTCACTTAAAACCTACAATTACATAGATATATAAATGACATCTCACACGAAACATAGCTATATAAAGCTGAAAATATGTATTGTTTATTAAAATAGTATAAATAGATTTGATATCCACTTATAGGTCGTACACGATGTCGACTCGATAGACCAAATGCAATGTCGCTTTGCTGTGGTATAACACGCCCTACTTCCCTTGGGACGCGCCGGCTGTTAGCGTAATTAAAACGTGACAAAACTATAAGAAATACATCATTTTCACGCCATGAGTGAGCACAAATAGCACATTAGATTTTTTTCTGTATTACTTAATTTTAGGTTATAAATATAAGAACCATTACTACATAAAGAACGTAACTAAACGTAATCACAATAATCCTTCATTATTTCCGCCTGTTGATCGACATTTCTACATTCTTAATTCTTGTCTTCAAAAACTAAAAGCCTTATGACAAGAATTAAGCTCAGAAATTATTTAGTACATTAAACTTTTCAAAAGTATTATTTTTCTATATCGGAAATATATTCAAATTAAAAGATTAATAAATTTCAATACAAGAAAACTGGAAGTAACATAAGTATACCTTTTTTGGTTCTAAGTATAAAGATGAAATAATTCACACGTTAACGATCTCTGTTTTATAATTATAGTAAACGACCATAAGTACTCGTTATTTTAATATATTTACTAGTTGTCTATCAAAAATATTAATAGCACATAAAATATGCACGCAAAATCTCCATCCATATTTCAAATGACATACAAATCTGAATTACATGTAATGACCAATTAATATCTGAACGAATACCGCACGCTTATGGTTTATTCACAATAAAAAATTGAATATCAGATTTATTAAATAGAAACACCTTTTTCACAGTAGTAATATATACAATATTTCAGATATTCTAAACGAAACGTACATTTCAGTCTGATTGTGACTAGACTTTACAAGACTAAACTTAATTTTTATGAATTTAATTTTTTTTATGAAGTAACTTTTTTAGGGTTCATTAATATGGATTAGATTATATAATTCAACAAAAAACAAACAACTGGATATCCTAATGTTACTATTATTTGTTGCTTATAATATACAGGGTAATATTACATAGTTTGCTTACCATTGATGTTTTTGTAGTGAAATCTATATCTATATCTCTAATAAAGTTTGTAATATGATTGACATATTATATCTATACGTTACTTTCGTTCAATTTAAGATTCTTCTTTCAAAAATAGAATGACATCTAATTTGAAAAAGTTATAATTAATTTATAGCTATCTCGCGGCACACCTAATTTGAACGATTTGCATCAGCGTTAGTTTTGCTTTTTTCCCTAACGATCCGAGTTGCATTGTAATTATTCATAGTCAAGTTTTCTCCAAGGTCTTCTTCTAAAACTAGTTACGTGAGACAATTTTACGTACAGAAGTACCCATAATAGAAATATTTCTTTGACATATAAAAGTACCTTAATAAAAATTAACGTAATAATATTTTATAAATATAATATAGTATAATCATGACCTTTGAATAAATAAACTAACTCTTAGTGAAGAAGCATTATTGAGTATATAGTCAAAATTTGAAATATATGTAAACGTTTTTCTCGTTTTTAGGTAGTTTGATTTGAAATTTAAAATTATTTATATATCTATAAATACTTATAACTTTTAACCTTGATTTGTAGATATTGGCATAATATTCAACGTTCAAACTCTGTTAAGTTATTTAAAAAAAAAACATTTTTAAAAACAAAACAATATATTTTCAGGTAGGAAAAATAACAATAAGAAAGAAAACTTGTAAAACAATTACCATGATGGAAATCTTTTATTAATAGCATAAACTGTATGATTTATTTCGCTTTACCACAATTCCTTGACAGCTTGTTAGCGTCCATTTCAGAGAGTAAGCTATTTCAAATGCAGACCCGCTTAAATTTTGCATTGGGTCTTCGACAACTTGTTATTCCGCTCATATTTTCTATTACTTTTTTTGTAAAAAAGATTGAAACAAAAATGACATGTTTTATTAAAATCACTTTGCCGGGTTTTAATATAATGTCTTGTTTTTTTTTTAATAATTATTATATAAATCTCTATTGCTTTATACTTATTGACAATTATCTCGTTGCATGCCAATTCATAAACAAGCTGGCAAAAGAGCAAACCTCGTTTGTTTATAATGAAATTATGTTTCAATAACACAAAATAACAATTTTATTTTGACGTTGATCATATAATGTAATGTACATAATTTCCACAGAGCCTTTCAGCAATTCAGGCACTGAAACGGCTCCGTTCATCTCGCCTTATAACCACTTCAATGTAACTTCAACCGTCTTAGTATTCAAGATGACTTTAAACTTTAAAATGTCTGTAAGATGTAAAATGTGATACAACAAAGTTAAGTGTAGTAGACGTGAAGAGAGAACAGAAAAAAGAAGCGAATATCTTGTTGCTCGTGATGAGGTGACGCTCACGCGCCGGCCGCTGACGCCGCTCCTCGCCAATGATGGTGGAGACGCAACGCGTGCCGCCGCCCCGATGTGCGCGCGTGCCCGAGCATCGTGGAAAACCTGCGTCTGCTTCCGCGCCACCCTCGCTCTCTGGCAGCGGCACAGTGATGCACCTCCGCCGCCGACGCCACAAGACTGTACACTTTGGAGAAAATCTCCTCATGCAGGTTTGCGCTGACCGTGCCCACTTAGCAGCGCTCGGAGCAAGAGTGCCGGATATTTCCTTTTGTCATAAAGCTCACACCGGTGTCACCAAAGGAGACGCACGCTTCTGTTGTGTCGCGCACCATTGTTGCTTGGCTGCTGGTGCTCTCGTGGCTCTGACGTCAAACGGACGGCCGAAACCGCACCGGGAGCGCAGTGCAGACTCTCACTCGAGTGGTGGCGAAACCGCAGACAAAGGAGAAGGCGGGGGCGGTTCGGTAACAAAGGAACCCAAGCGCAAAGCAAAACACCACCACCATCATCATCATCACCATCACCACAAGGTACACTCCTGTCCCTATCACGATGTTGCACCTCCTCCAGAAGACGAGCGTGAAGAAAAATCACTGGTACCAAAGAAAACCGTTTCGCCTTACCTCTATATACCTAGCAAATTAGAACCCAATGTGCAACAATTATTCAGTTTCATAGAAAGCGTACTAAGTGCGTGGGCTGCAGAGGAAGGCCTTACGAGCACCGGCGAGTATTCCGAGCCAGACGAACGTATAGTCCGTCGGCGGAAGTTAAACAAATATAAGAAACGTACAGATGTTCTCAACATACGAAGAATCGTATATGAAGTATCGACGTTACATGGTGCAAAACTGTTAGGGAATGTAAGATTTCGACATTATCATTGGAAAGGAACAGCACAAACTTGCAATGAAGCATTTCTCAGGAAGGTGAGTTCATATACTTTCCATTTAAATTGAAAATTAAAAAGCCTATATTGATAAAGTAATTAATATTCTGTGTATAAATAAATCTATTAGTGTCATGGTAATATGAGTTATACATTTTTGTGAGCTAAAATAAGCTTAAGTCTTATATATAAAGACACATTGTCTACTGCAGGTTGGTTGCTTTAAAAGTTCCACTTGTGTACCTGTGAAGCTCAATAGGTTTCACAATAACCTTTACAATGGATAGCTTGAAGAATAAAAGCCAGTAAAATATAGCTAACATTTTGACCTTATTTTAGATTCCTCCACGAGGCTGCAATTTCCTTTTCTACTAATGAGGCCTTTTATTTACTACTCTATAGCTGAACCTAAGTATCTCTTTTCGCATTTTTCGACTATTCTTCGCGCCATAGATAATATCAGCTAAAAGAATGGGAATAAGTTAGCTCTTGATCATTGAAATTTGTTTAATCTATTAATTGTTAATATCTTTTGTTGACTGTTAATTATGAAGAAAATAATTATGAAACATTTAAATAGAACTTATTCGTAGCGCGTTGACATGTTTAATGTATTGTACCAGAGTTTGTGCTGAGAATTATTATATTATAAACAATATATACCATATAAGTATATACGTATATAACTGTTTAACAATCGAATTACTGTACAATATGTTTAGTAAGAATACAGTAAAACAAAATTTTATTACTTTCATTAATAGTTTACGAACAATCACATAAGGATTGAGGTGATAGATTGATTATACGTAAATTAAAATGAAATCTAAAAAAGTTTACTAAAATTTTTGTTCTTTCTTTATAGCTTTTCGTAAAAAGCATTCACTATAAATCAAGAAATAAATTCTTCATGCATTTTTTGTAAATAGAAAAATCTGTAGGTATAATTTATTACTTGGCACGAACAATTTCTCAATTATACAATTTACTGTTGTTTCCATATAATTAATCAATTTCTCAGTTTCAAGTTTCTAAGGAGCGGAATGGTTTGTAAGTAAAACGTTACTTATTACCAACTGAGAACTCGGATTTGACGATATATAGCTACTCAACTACACGCAAACGATTTAGCAATGCAAAAGTTAGTTTCGAAACTATGAATTCTGCCTTCAACTAGGCTTGCTATAAATAGGTATTTCATTATAAAGTTGCAGAATAATTTGCGATCTCGTTTTATGTTACTAACAATCCAAAACATTAAAACTTCACCTTTCATTTTCGGTAAATGAAATGTAACTTACATGTAATGCATGTAAATGTAGAATTTATTGATTAATTTAATCATGGGCTGGATTGTTGGAATATTTGCAGAGTGTCAGACAATTTCAGGAACCGCGGTATTTTCCTTAACCGCCTATTACAAAATAAGCATATGAAAACTCTATCCTATTCGTATAATTTAGGAAACGAATATTTGAATGACTGTAATGCGATACTTTGTATAAAAGAAAATTAGATTAAGTTGACGATAAATATCGACCTTGCGTCATTGTGATGTTTGGTGTATGAGTTCTGCTCATTCTTTTCGCTCGAATAAATATACCTAATGTAACAATAGGAAAGAAATATTGTGTCTACTTATATGTAGAATATACACTTTTAAAGCTAACATTTTTCCTTTTCTATTAATTATTCATAGTATGGTCAACTTTGTTTGGGTTTTTATATGGAATATATATCTCATTGTTTTCAAAAGTACGCCAGCGACGTCGAGTGCCATCGAGCGGAGTGCACGGAGCCGAGCCCTGCATGCGCTTTATAAAAAGAACCTTCCTTATTAACACGTTTTATAAGCTACTCCTGTAACTTTGTATGTAAATAAATCTTGCACCTTAATTTCTACATTTCCGCATATTAAAATGTTGAAGAGTTTTTGATTACGATATATACTTCTTAGGTAAGATTGTCGTTGACGTTATATTTTAATATCAATGTAATGTAACAAATCTTTTTTATTTTGTCTTCTGAGAGTAAAGTAGTAGTCTTATTTATTAATAAGCGAAGGACGTCCAAGAGGCGTATAAGTATCTTAGTTCAGTAAATAAATTTTATGCCATAATCAATAACAATAAAAAAGTATTTACATTTTTGAATCTAGTTACGCCGGGAACACTAGTAAGCTTCTCTCTCTAGTTTAAATGTTAATAACTGTACAAAAATGTTTAAAATATTACAGCATAATTAAACGTCAGCCTAAATAAAGCTTTTCAAAATAACATATATCACGGTGATAATGATGATTACGGATCAGGGTTAATAATAAATAAATCATTTTATTAAATTAGTCTATAATAAAAATTATAGCTTAACTGTAGTATGTATTTATTTATATCTAGTTGCAGACGGCAAGAGAGGTAACAATTTTCAGTGCTGGAAATGAGGGCGCGAGTGCCGGTAAATTGCGTTATACTGTGAAATATAGCAAGAATACATAAATGTTTTTCTTCTTTGTAAATTTTTACATTTTAAAATTATTTTTAAAGTGTGTATTCACGACGGTTCAGTAGAAATTGTTTTCACATAAAGCACAAACACAATTTATTTTTCGATATTATTTTATGCTTACGTCACAGTCCCAATAGTGACGCAGTGTTTATGTATGTAGAGTGTCACACTATTAAGGGTAATGCAATAAATATATATGCTTGTTCCACATTAAATGGGTACTCTTATATAAGCCTGTACAGACGAAGCACAATGCACTTCGTAACAAGGCTAAGCTGCCTTTAATAAATTAATCCTGCAAATGCATAAAACCGTCTTATGAAGGTTAAAGAAAATCTTGCGAGTACCAGGAAAACTCTCATTTCGCCGCAGTACAACGTTTTATCGGCCATGTTATGTATTTCTAAAGACGTAATTTCAAGGATGGTATTAAATGTCGCGACTTCAGCAATACAGTGCTACAAGCGTCGCTAAGCTCGAAAAGAAAAATAAAATTCTTTATTTCGTTGAATTAATTTTTAAAACATTTCAAATTACTTTATGTCCTGACTTCATACTTGTTTTAAACAAAGCAATGTTAAATAAGAACAATTAACTTGTATGATTTTTTTACGTAAGTATACAGGTGCAGTATGTATTGATTGTATAATATGTACAATGTCCATATATATATATGGTCTTATCGTAAACTAGGCCTCTGCAATATTTTAACCAAATATCGTTAATATACTATAAGCTGTTTAACTCTCAGTTATACTAATGTCTACACAGATATCGGATGATGACCGCATGTCGCTGACCACAGCCGTATCTGATGAAGAGGAACCCGGTGAGAGCGCAATGAACTCTCCATACAAAGGCAAACAGACAGGCGCCGCGGCCGCCTCTTTCAATTGTACTGGTGCTGTCAGGAAGGCTGGGTAACTCACAATATTTAATTCCGTATTTTTAATTAATTAAATTAATATTCCATTTCCATACTTTTAACTTAGAGTTACAAGTAAAAGGATCCTTACTTAAAAGGAAAGCCCACATTTACACCACATAGATATAAACAAGACTCCACTGAATGCACCTGGGTATCCTAAGACTTAAAATTATTGTAAAAGGATGGTAAAAGATAAAAAAACAAAGAAAAGTGATATCGTAGAAAGTTGACGAGTTTCCTAGAGCCTACAGCGTCTTTTATATTCCTTAAGGCAACAATTCCTGTCCCATGAATCCCAAATGACCGGAGGGAAATCTTAGCCGTGACCCATTCAAAGACGCTGTAAAAACGTTGTGTAAGACGACAGGATATCTTACCTTCGACGAGTTCCTTCGAGGACTAATTTCTTTTACGGGAAGTCATTTAAGCAGCACCTTTTTAATCAGTATAAAAGATTATTCAGTAATTTGTCTAAATAAAAAACTCATTGTCGAAATGGCCTTAGAATATAATTTATCATTCAAATAAATTATACACATTAAATATTGGTTTATAAATTTAAAACAGTGTACAACAAATCTGAACCAAATTGTTAATTTATGAATAATTTTCACAAATTTTCACTAAACTGGTGCTATATTTCGCATGATAAGTTAACGGTGGTAAGGCTTTGCGTAGGCCTGTTTGCGTGGATTTTACTAAATCGTCAGTTAATCCACCACAAACCTTCGCATTAGTGTGTTTCAAGATTCAAATAAACCAGTATAATTAAAGGGTCACGGGATATATCTTAGATCAACGGCTGTAACGCGTTAATGGTGTAAGAACTTAATGGTGGAAAGGTTACATTTTATGCAAGCCCGTTTGGGTAGGCAATTAGCTGTACAATATATTATGAGGGACATCATATATTCTACCAGCAATTAGCAATACTTAGTAGCGTACGGTAAGTGAGCCAGTGTAACTACAGGCAAAATAGTCATAGCATCTTAAATCCCAAGGTTGTTGGCACATTTGCGATGTAATGAATAATGATTTATGAATAGTTAATATTTCTTAAGGCGCTAATGTATATTTACGTTGGTGGCCACTTAACATCAGTAAGGTCATTTACCCAATTTATGATATAAATAAGTATATAACATTGTTTAGATATTAATCAGGCTACTCGTAAGGACCATTTTTATTTTGTTTTCTTTTTTAATATTAATAGTAGCAAATTATATTTATTTCAATACCTATATTTTTAAATTCGTTAATTTATAAAGTCATATAGCAATTGATTTATATTAAATGGTAATTTCGAATTATTAAAAAATAAATATTAATACAAAAATTTCATTCCTAATAGATTTTTAAGTGTGAAAAAGTGGTTGCTACGCAAGAAACATCAAATTGAGTTGGCTCGTAAACGAGGATGGAAGGGCTACTGGGTCTGCCTAAAAGGCACAACTTTACTCTTTTATCCTTGCGACTCCCGTGAAGGCCGATCAGTGGAAGCTGCACCAAAACATCTCATCATTGTCGATGGAGCCATCATGCAACCTATACCTGAACATCCCAAGCGTGATTACATATTCTGTTTGAGTACGGCTTTTGGTGATGCATATCTATTTCAAGCGCCATGCCAGGTCAGTTGAGTTTTATATTTAAAAATAGAAATTCATAGCAAAATCAATTTTGTCTAGAATTATTTTTCTAATTCCCTAGATTGAGCTCGAAAACTGGGTGAACAGTATACATAGTGCATGTGCTGCGGCATTTGCTCGGCATCGCGGCAAAACGGGAACGCTTCACCTACTTCAAGAAGAAATTTACCGTCTAGAGAAAGCGATTGAATCCGTAAGTAAATGATAAATAGAATATAGGTAGATATTTTCAGTTAATTTAAAACAGCAGTGAGCTTAGATGTTGGGGATTATAGATCACTTCAGTCTGCATTCGAAAGGTGCTGAATACAATGATACAATGCGGATACTGAGATATTATGCAAGGCTCGACCTCCACCGCTCGTCGGTCTGAACCAACAGAACTATTGTTTGACTAGTAGGAATCACTCACTTTTTTTGTAAACTAATATAGATTCTTACGATTTTCAACTTTAAAGCATTGCCCGAAGAGTCTTTTTTTAATAAAGGCGAGTTCTCCACTGTTCGGTATAAGACTTGAAGTGTGTACAATGTACCGGATCAAAAGCATTCACTATTTATGCACATAAATATTATTTTGCTTCCAGTTAACAACAAATACCTACTTATATAGCAGCAATATTTTATGGAACTAAAATGAAAACTTCGTTAAAGTATTAAGATATAAAGTAATCAACTGAAAAATTAAAATCGATAAAAATAATATCAGATTAGCATGTTTAATTACTTTCTCATTGCTAAACTTCAGTCGGATTTGTTACGTAACTTACTACGAAATATTTGTATTTTCAAGTAGTATTTAAACGTTATTTATGATAGAGTTTATACATGTGTACACACTTAGCGTGTGCTGGCGGCGTGTGGTCTACGACGTTTCTCGTGCAAATCGAGCCAATTTCTGACCCGCATCGCTTAACCGCAACACGCATCAAAGCCTTTGCCGCAGTATCTGATCATTATACGTTCACCACAAGCGTGTAAATGCTTTAATTCTTAGGAATCCTACCATATGGGTTATATTAAATTAGGAAAGGAATTTAATTATTATAAGCATCCCTTTTGTTAACAATAAAACTAAGTTGATTGAACGATGATATAGACATTACTTGTGGATATCATATCATTGAGGAATGTTCTATTTGTTATTTATATATGTGTATACTATTATAATTTAAACATATAGTATGTCATTATATAGTGACAATGAAAACGTTCATATCGATTATGTACCTACCAGTAATATCTCAACAACAGTAATACCCCTGTGACCTAATATCTTAACTGACATTTACATTGCATAATTGCAATTCGAAACGATCGATTCTCCTCATATCCTACCGTTTGATTACATTCGTTTCAAATAAGCAATAGTGAATTTTCCTTGTAATAACATAAACCATGAAAAGCGTGATTATAATAATACACTTGATTGATGAATGAATTCCGCCGACATTTCGTGTAAGATGTGTAGTTTATCGCGGGTTATAGTGATCGCAGGCATGTGGCGCGCGCTCATTAATATTCATGGCATACCTCGTGCCCTGGTACAGTTTGAGGGCCGCGCCTGCCGTCAAATTGTGTCATACTGAGCTATCTTTAACCGTAGCTGAAGTATGACATATGTTGTATACTTACGCTTTCTATTTCTTAATTTATAACACAGTCAATATTTAAGTATTTCTTTTCTGCCTAAAATAACATTAAAAAAAAATCGGATAATTTAACAAATCCATAATTAAATAACTATAATATATTTTATCTAGGATCACAAGTTGAAACATATGGCAGATCTGCAACAATCTGTTGTATCGGATCCGGAAACGAGAGCGCAGTTGGCAGTACAAATGCTGCAATGGGAAGAAAATCTGGAAAGACTACACTGCGAACAATTCCGACTTCGATGCTACATGGCCAGCCTGCAGAGCGGCGAGTTACCTAATCCCAAGGTAAAGATTGATCGTTGAACTGAACTAGAATACTCTATTACGTAGGAGTCATGATTTCATTCAATATTAGGAAACTTTTTGATTTATCATTTGTAAAAATAGTCAAGTTTCACTTTTTATTAAACAACGGTTTAATGAACGCTACGAGTCATCATACAGTATAGATATTAACATATATTAAAGAAAGGTCACGAATCCCTAGCATAAGATTTATGTATATCATAATAGAAAAAATGAACCTATCAATATGAGTCATAAAAATGTTGTGAAATGATTTTATCGAGTTGACAGAAAAGTGATATTTGTTAGCTTCGCTGCCCAAATTGACAGATCCGTTGACCGGGAGGAGGATCGTATCTGTTACGCCGACCCATGTCACGCCTCTATAAATTGCCTCTCAACAATCGGAATAAAAATGACTACAATATTTCCATATGTTGGCCTCGTTCGAATGTAATACTCGACTCAATTACAGCGACGCATCCATACTATCTTTGATTTCGTTATGTCAACATTCATTTAACAATTTAAATATGGGAGATATTCGCGATATCGCTACAAAATCAAGCTCGATGGAGTTTGAATAGCGTAATTACTTTTAATTCGACTGAATCAGCCTTATATCTCATACGCTTATATAATGCTATAGTAACCGTGGGACTTACATATTATATACACTTTAATCAGTACTACACAGTTAAGAACATCCGATCAGAATTGTTATTTGGATAATACACAACACACCGTAATCGTTAACGTTTTATTCCTAAACTTTTTTGTTAATAATAAATAATTAAACATTTAAAATTTGAACTCTTTTGAAAATACTGTTTCATGATTCAAATTTTGTTTCGTTATAACTACCAAAAATACGATATAAAAGTGAAATTAAAATAGATTTCAATTAATTAATTGGTTATTATGGAAATGGTAAGGATAAGCTTGTTTTAATCACAATAACGATCAATACGCACGCTGCATGAGTGACATGCTTCTGGAGGCTTTGAGATGCGTTGCGTCTACCGCAAATGCAATCGCCTGATAAATCTACTAACCTAATTGTATACTTCGAATCACGATGTAAATTCTTTTGTTTAGATAATATAAGACTTGTTTTTTCAAATTCCAAAGTCTTGTACTCATCTCAAACTTAAACAGCATTTTCATTTCTTTAGTGCCTATTATTATTATTTTAAACAAAAAAAAACAATAATACAAATATTTAATCAAATTTATTATAATTATAATATCATATTTTGTACTTATTATAAATTTACAAGCGGATGAAGTAATGAGTTTGTTCAATTCACCTGAATCGTCCCCTGGTTAAGATGGTTGGTAATACATAGGCCTGAGTGTGAGTAATATTGCAGTCCTTGCTGACGCACGTGTCGCGTGGCACCAAGAGTACGTTGAACAAGCTGGGCGTATTCACCGTGTCTTCATTCCACGCGTTCATCTGCGCGCGCTCTCCCTCACTGCTGAACAACTTGCTCGCTGGTCGCGGCGCGACCAAGCGCAGGGCCCCTAACCTGTCACGGTCCAACTCTGGCTCCAGTCGACGTTCCATGCAGGTCGGTAATATTCTTCCTATTTTGACTAGAGTCCGACCGAAATTGGTTTTCTGCCCATTTTAGCCGCAACCGAATCTGCCAAGTTTCGGTGGCATTTTTAGCCGAAAACGAAACCGACTTTCGGTCGGACACTAATTTTCACGCATGTATTTTCTAAAATCTTATGTATTTTTTGTTGATGTTTATACAGGATTTATAACTATTATAATTATTTACTAAGGCAGCAAGACTGCCTCTTCTAGAATAAACATTCCGATCCCATGGTAGCTTAGTATTAAATTAAACCTTGTAAAATCACGTTTCAAAAGTGCTTGTCTCTTACTTGAACAAATAAAGCATATTTTGATTTTGATTTTTTATTTAGAGCTACAGCGCAAAATTACTCATATAAATAAAGTATCCATTATCGTGAAAAATTGAATTACAAAGGCGAATGCGGCGCTGAGGCTGTCGTACCCAATTAGATGAAGCACTGTTCATTGCTGTCCAGTAGCTTACAACATTTTAATATTTTATTTGAAAATGGTAATTCTTTAATACCATTGAGGTTTATGATATAAACGTATTTTTTTTAAATTACATATTCTACAATGTTACAAAGCAAAAAAACACACAAAACGTTTCTCAGAGTTTATGAAAACTTTAACTCTAGATTATCGAGGTGGCGTGCCGCTTAATATCTAAGGAACTTGTAATATACACCGTCACGAAAAGCGACGATTACTTAGTTACTCGCAGCCGCCGACTGCCTGTCATTAGACATTTCGCCCTTGTTACTAGAACAAATTACGAGCACGGCTCTATTAAGGAAAGCGGTAAATTGCCCTCGAGCAAACACAGTAGCTTTACTACCCAAATTAAGTTTTACTGTGACGGTTTTTCTACACAAAACTATGAACAGTAGCACATGTATTCATAAGACCGTTTATTAAGGTTATTCGGTAACGAGGTTTAAGCCACGTCATTACAACATCCATGCATTTTGAAACAATCCCTATACGAAGAATATAACTAACCATTATATTTCAGGAACGTTATATATTCCCGTTGGAAGACCCTTTTGTCTATTACACCAAGGTTTTTGTTTCCTTTCTTCGCTTTTTAAAAATATGGACTGAGACTTTTATGTGGGCGTTCTTTTGTGATATTCCCATTGTAAAACAGATGTCGCGTGAAGAAGGCGAAGCCGCCGTAAGGGTTTCATTACCCGAAGGTACCACTGCAACTGTGGGCGTGCGTGAAGGGATGTCGGTCGAGGAGTTCCTCGCGGCCGCCTGCGCCCGCCGCTCGCTCAACCCGCTCGAGCACTTCGTCAGGGTCAAGAAACGACGTGACATGGAAGACCACAACTACTTCGTGCCGCACAGAAGTGATCTCATTGAGACTTATGTAAGTTCATCTGTGATTCTCAATCGTCAACGTCGAAATAAATTGAAATTACTATTATAAAGACTAATTATGATAATTCATGTAGCTCCACACTCATGAAGTGGTTGAAGTATGCGCCAAAATCCTGTATCAAGTGGAGTTGCAACGCACGACGCTCGAGCAGATGTGGGGCTTCAGCGTGGAGGCGGAGCTCATCGAGAACGCAGAGCGCCAGGACGAGCTATGCTGCTACGTCAGCCGCGTCGAGGACAAGAGCGTCGCCATGCAGAATGGTAACATAACCTTCACAAAGTCATTGCCTTTATTAATTACAGGTACAAGAAATTTATAGAACTAGCGAAGAAGCTCCGGTCAATAACGATGTTCTGTTCGGTAAGATTACGAAAGGGCGCACACTTGTAAGTACTAGAGTTCTTGTTAGTCTTTGAAAAATCAAGACAAACTCTTAACTTCTGACTTTCATGTTTTAGTAACTTATTTATGTATCTACAGTCTGTAAGTGAAGCTATACTTAAGATAATGTAAATACTATTTCATTTCGTATTTCGATTCGTCACTCAGGAATCCCTGATTTAAAATAGTAAATGCATTGATAATAAAAATCAGCTTGCGAATTGTTAATAAAGATATACATAAACAGGTGTTTCGTTTTCAAAACTCGATAGAACATTCTTTGATGAATCAACAATGATTTGAAACAAATACTGAAAATTGTTTTTAAATTAAGTTACTATAAACGTTGTAACTCTTAGATCGTTCTATACGGCACTGGAATCCAAACACCCTGTTTAAAAAATGTTATGCAATCAATTTGTTGTCAGGTATAATCAAAGGCGACGAAATAATGGTAATTAATGGAGCGATCGTATCTGACCTAGATATGATGTATTTGGAGAGCGTGCTACAAGAGGAACTCTCACTGGTTATGATGATGAGGTAAGGTTTAAACTCGTCTATTAATTATCACTTTCATGCAATTTCGCCGATCAGTAGGTGAGTAAGCCGCTGTTCATTAATCAACGGTCTTCGCGTGCATTCGTTAGCATCGATTCGCATAATTCGATGCAGCGAGGTCGAGTTCGTTATGAATAAAAGGCTTCTCGTGGCTTTGTGAGAGTAGCCCGGAGCGAAACTGGAAAGCGGGTCGTGGGACCTAATAAAACGGAAGTCAAAGCGTGGCGAAGCGCTCCTTGTGTGGAAGTCTCGCAGGGTGGAAGGCTCGCGTCGGCATTTCCCGCCCTCATACACCTGACCTTTCGACCGCGACAAGTTTACTGAAGCGCTCGCAACGACCTACATGCTCCCTCGCTAGGTTAACCAAGAGCCCGATAAATTAAATACTGAATAAGAGTTAGAAATTTTAACGTCCTCTAAAAAATTCTATCGGCCATTTTTTTTTAAATTATTCTAAATCCAAAATCTTTGAAATAAATTTGTGAAATCTGAAAATCATATATTTACTTAGGAAAGCCGTATTTAATGTTGTGGAAATCCATGAAAAAAATAAGTATATCAGTAAGATCACATTCAATTCAAACAATACGTAGTAAAATTATATGGTTACTAACTCACAAGATGAATAATATCTTAAATCTTAAGATGATTTTTTTAAGAAAGGAATCAATCTTAAAAAAATACGGATTAAGTACCGACATATAATTGCGACATAGAACTGAACTTACTAGGTCTAGAAGGTCTGTTCCTGAAAAAATCTGGCAACCCTATCGCTCGCCCGCGGCCCTCGCCCGCGTCTCGCGCACGCCATTGTGCGCGCCGCAGCCGAGCCTCTTGACGTCGCGCGTGAATTATTATTATTACAGCCCCATATTGAATGAGCGTTGGCAACTTTTACACCAACGGAGCTTCTCTCGTCCGCGTATTAAACCTGACTAGAAATTAGTCTCGTTAATTGTGGTAAGTGTGACGAAAAACGTCTCCCCATCGCAGAATCATCATGATACCTTTTATCTCTGTACTCCTAAAAATAAAAAAAATCTTTCATGAAAGAAAAGCCATTGTACTTGTAACAATACTTTTTTTTAGCTTCAAACTTATTTTCGGTTCTTATTCCTCGAAAGCCGCCGATTCAATCAGGCCTCATAAATTAAATTAAAAAAAATCTATTAAAGAAATCATTTCTCTTTTACGATTTCATTCGAACCGATATTAATTTCAGATATAATTGTCCTCCCATTTTCATAATAAATGAGAATATGATTTAATTATTATTGAGATCACTTTTTAAATTGATATTTATTTCAAAATAAGTATTTCTAATACTATGCGTGCTATCAATATGCTATGAAGATACGAATTATTGTACACGTTTTATTATAATGTCATGTACTAATTATTCGACTAACACTTTTTTCTTCTTTTCATTTATAAGTTTGCAGTGCCGGCACTAAACTCACAATTTCATTATTTGTAGGTATAAATAATTTACTTACTACCTTTGTGTACATATATTTTAATCATAATAATTGAACGTGTGAATTCTTCATATGTGCTCCGCGAGCGAGTATTAAAAAGTATTCTAGTTTTAGGCTTCAATGAACGGATTAATTAAATTCATTCTACAGCATTAAAGTGCTGCATTTTCATTAAGTCGAACTTACATAAGAAACTGTTACGCTTATTTCAACCTACTTTCTCGCTGTTCTAATTCAAACACTAGAGCGTTCTAAACGCAGGGAGCAGATGTCTGTATAGTGGATGCAATTTACATACAACTCTGCGCTCACGGAACTGTCGGAAATGGATGACAGCCTGCATGCGATCAGCAATAGTGCAGTGAATTAGACATCAGTACCTAAATTTCAAGACAAATAGAACTTCGCTTTTATCAGATTATATTATTTTTGATTATAGACGATATTATAAAATGTGCATTAAATATTTTTTACAAAAATGTATTAATTCTGAAATTTGTATTCAGCTTTATAGCATTACATTCATTCTACATTTATTATAATTATTTACCTTGTTTTCTATCAACGATTACAATCGAAAAATCATGATTTTTACAAACAATAGATGTTTTTCACTAGAATTATATGCAGATTTTAATTAGAGAGATTTGATTTATAAAGGAATTAACATTATCTAGGACTCATACTTTTGCCCTGCATGTACATTTTTAAATAAAATATGTTTACAATCTAAATTTAATACGCCAAGATCGAACACAGGTCAGCCAATTATTGCAACCTCCATACAAACTAGCAAAATACAAAAAAAAATACAGTCAGCTGTGCGATTAGAATCGCAAGGTATTAATATATGCAGAGGGATCGTGAACACAGTGGTTTGGTCGCAGGTCGTCGCGGACGGAGCCGCCAGAACTGAGCGGCGTGATGCGCGCGGCCACGGACGATATAATCGATTCGTTGGTGTGCCCGCCACCGCCCAGCGAGCCGCCCGTCATCTCCGACGACATGATATCCGGCCTCATCGTGCCGGCGCCCGCTTGGAGTGAGTACATTGTTTATACACATTGTTTGACACCCGTATCGATCATCAGTTATTGATTACTAGCGCATTTATTTAGGCTATGATAATACATTTCAACGTGTGATGTGGTAGAGTATTTCTATGTTTACTTGCAAAATTAAATTAATCGCAGCCGACGACAGCGAGGTGATTGTGAGTTTAAATAATAATTATATTTCAGCGAGGTCTCCACCTGACCAAACAACGATGCCGGTACCGCGGCGACCTTTAAACCTTCCTTCGATTACTGTATGCTGTAGACATTATATGTTTACGATCGTATACTCTAAAATCCAGACGTGCATTCAATGTGCACGTTGTATAGAAATTGCTCTTATATTTTCAACCTGCAACTCTCAGCGACCATAGCAACACTTAATCCTTCGAACTAACGAAGCGTTATGTTGTTAGAATTCAATTAAAGCATAACGAACATGTCCGTGCCTACGCTGACGAGATATGATGCCCAAGCGTACACGCTATTATTTCGTTGATCTGAAACTTCATTTACATATATGTATAGTAATGAGAGTCACAATAATCACAAATAACATATTCAAATCGCAGGAAATAATCGTAAATATTTTATATTGGTGTGTTAAAGCAATTTATTTCGTTGTTAACAATATGAACCGAAAAGGCTTTTATTTTTATCTCACAATTAATGCTTAACAAGCAACTTCAGTTTTTTCGTCTACGTAATACTTGGCAACGATTCTGCTATACCAAAATTTCATTAGCTTCCAATATCGTGGCTGTCAGCCAGTATTGTTATTAGTACAACGAAGTATTACAATTAGCATCATTTCAATTTGCGGTTATCGATTCCCAATGCTGCTTTCTATACTATAAACTTCTGGTAATTATATGCTCTCGTTGATTGTTAGGTATACTTTATAAATAGGTCACATTTTAATAAGATATTTTTTCAAATTACAAATGCATGATCATTATGTTCTACTCTTACTAATTAGATATTCTATCAGTAAGGATACTTTTAACGTAATAAAAATAGCTTGTATGAATAAAATTAAAAAAATGATGTCTATTGATACTTCTAAATTGAAATAAAAGCATTTGAAATAGGTTTGAATAAAAAAATATATGGAACACATATCAATTCGTTTCAAAAGTTAATTACAAATGGAGCTCTTTGTCTCCCGAAACGGTATCGTTGTAGCGGTGTGGTCACTATTTAGAACAAGCCCGAAATTGCTACGCTCTTGATTCACTCGCTGTGATTTATTTCAGCACGAGGGTCTGCAACACAAGAGGCAATTATAATACCGTATTGGTTTGACATGCGAGGCGATACTCGATGCTACGATAGAGAATATGAACTCGGAACAATAAGCCTCATCGACCGCATAAATCCTTATTACGCGCTATGATTGTTGCCACATTCAAACAGAGAAGCCTTATTCAGTTTTATCTTTTATATAACTGTGATGGAGACACTTTTGTTTTAAATTGTCTCATTTTCAATCTTGTAAAATTAAAACCACTCAAATTTCCGAATTCTTTTCATCGAGCGTGACGTAAATTTTAAACGCAAATTTGCCTAAATTATTTTTTTTGACAGTTACCACTTTAGTATATAGTTATAGTATTTTTAAAGTACAAAGCATTACTGATAACATGTTCCTTAAACCTAGTGTTTTAGATTACGAAATAGGTTACAGCAAATTAAAAACTGAAAGCAAAAACCACTCATCGCGGCCTCCAAATAAAGGTCGCGACCCTTTCCCCTGGGCTATTTGCTCGCCCCTGATGTCGACTTACCTCGACCAAAAAACTCATTGTGTCAATTCTTATCACAATACAAGCTGGGTACGTAAGTTGTAATTTAGCCGTTAATGTTGAAATCTGCTGCCTTATCAAAGTCCCAAATAAATAATTACGTTTCGTATTTCATCTCGGTGATGCTGAGGCTTGTCATGACTCAGACGTGGTACATTATAGCAATTTAGGGCGGCTTTATTTCACTGTGTACTTCATGTTATATTCCAATATTAACTACATTTGAATATCATATAGTAATTATAATTGACATTCCGTTTTAATGGTTTTAATTTCCGTTGTACGTTTTAATACACTATTATCTAACGAGTTATTTATAATTAGATATTGGTTTAGATTTTTTTTTCTCGATATGGGTTCTTTTTAAGTCTTTCGTTCTTGTCTAAGTCTATTGTAATCAACTATAAAAAAACTTTATATTTCATTAAAATTGAACAACATTATGATGATTATTATTGAATATTTTTAAAGTACAAGATTTTTTTGTAAGGTACTTGGTGGTAGGGCTTTGTGCATCTTCGTCTGGGTATATACTGACCACTCATCAGATATTCTACCGCTAAACAGCAGTACTCAGTATTGTTGTATTCCGATTTGAAGAGTAAGTGAGCCAGTGTAACTAGCGTCAAGGCAGAACAGGCAGAACAAGCATCGTAACATCTTAATTCCCAAGGTTGTTAGCTCATTGGTGATGTAAGGAATGGTTAATATTTCTTACAAACCCTGTATCTATGGGTGGTGGGTGGTCTCAACAATCTACGTAACCTTACTATCGGGTGGCCCATTTACTCTTTTCCCACTTGTCCTTAATACAACAACAGACAATAACAATAGTAAATTTCACAGCTGGGCAAAAGCCTCCTCTTGGAGAAGGCAATCATATCCCCCCATACTGTTCCAATGCGGGTTGGTACTACTACTAATACATAAGTGGTAGAATTTCTATGAAATTAGAAGCATGCAGGATTCCTTACGATGTTTTCCTTCATCGCTGAGCACGGATTAATTATAAATACAAATTAAGCACAAGAACAATCAGTGGTGCTCACCTGGGTTTGAACCCGCAATCATCGGTTAAGATGCACGCGTTCTAACCACTGGACCATCTCGGCTCAATTTTGCCATCTTGTCCTTGATAGTAAAAAGAAAATACCTACTTTTTAAGAAATAACAATTTTAATTTGAACAGGTAAAGAACTGTATAGCCCAGAGGCGGAAACCCACGGCGACGCGACGACCACGGGCCCGCCGAAAGTTAGTTCTCGCACTAACTCCTTCGAGATCGAGAACCTCCTCAAGGTGCTTAATAAGGAAGACTTCACTTAAAAAGCTTCTTTGCTCACTCCTGCACCCTTCACCCGCTTGACTCGCCGTCTCAACGATCTACGTAACCTTTTCCGCCGACAACTCGAGGGCTCTCGCTTCGATACGAAATCCGTTTCTAAATGATTATTTAATCAAGCTTATATTGGTATCGATTTCTAAGATCGAACCGATGGTTTCAAGAACAAGAGAAATCTTACTCGGGAGAAACGAACTTTCGTACAGAAATACTCCAGCATGTTTCCTCCCCCGCAATCATTGTCTCGTAATCATCTGAACATTCGCTACGTAGCAATAATAGCTTTTAATCCGTGGGCATAAATAGAAGTGTGGGCGTGTGCGTGTGCGGCAGAGTGCGGAGCAGGTGACGGGCTGGTGCCGGTCGCCGGCCGACACGCGTCGCGGCAGCCCCACCGGCAGCCTGACCAGCGCGGCCGTCACGCCCTCGCGGCATCTCTCCGACGCGGACAAGCTGCGTAAAGTCCTCATGGAGCTCGTCGACACCGAGCGCGCTTACGTCAAGGTTTGTCAAGGTTCTATATGACAGAATACGCGTCTACGTTCAGAGACTCGAAGTCAAGGAAACATCAATCGACAGTGTAACGTATTATCTGTCATCGTCGATCTCGCATCTTCGTGCGAGCCGATGTTGCGGCTTATCGAAAGATCTGAGGTGGTAAAAACGTGTCGTAATACTCAGCCGACTGCGCTTTCACGGCCGATTACTCGATTGGATCTACGACGTGCAAAATATATCATTTTGACGGGCGATCGCTCGCATCCCGTTTTTATCCGATATATTAATAATTCGTGTATGGATTTTTCTCCATGTTGTGTAATAAATACAAATATATCCGCTATACAGTTATTCAATTTTGATTTGATTATTTAAACTGAGACGATGATAAATAGTGTAACATTATATTTAGTAAACACCAAACATTAATTTCTACGTAATTATTGACAAATCTTATTACGCCGTAAACTGAAATGGCTTTCGTAAAGTAGCTATTTATAAGTAGCAAGATTAATAGTAATTGCATTATCATTCTTAGTCGTCGCATACGGAGAGATTTAACGAAGTTGCGGACGGAGACTCGGAATTAAGTTTATAAGCAATTTCCGCGTAACTTGTAACGGTGTTTAGAGCGTCGCGTTAGTTATTGTAGCGCGATTATTTTATCGGAAAAAATATTTCACTTTCTCGTACCGATTTAGATAACTTTTTGAAATAAATAACTATGTCAAATAAATGGATAATTTCCTAAAGTCGAGGTGAATTTATAGCTTTATAAACCAACATCCGAAAAACTGTCTAACTGTCAGCTTACATAAAACATTTGTATCGCTCTGGTTGGAGCTATCGACCGTGTTTCTGACTTAACCAATAATTACAGCATCTGAATAACTTATTGGAGAATTACTTGGAACCGCTGAAGAAGGAAACTTTTTTATCGAACGCCGAAATCAACGCTTTGTTCGGAAATATTCAAGAGATAGTAACTTTCCAAAGACAATTCCTGCAAAACTTAGAAGAAGCGCTGGAGGCTGAACCTAATTTTAACCATTTCGAATTCTCTAACCAATTCAAGGTGTGTATACATATATTCAATTTATTACATATGAACCTTCAATATTTATAAATTATTATTTAACTTATATTAACTTGGTTAAATATAACACATACACTAACAAAATTTTACGAAAAAATCTTGCGGCTTTCAAATTACGTAATTAATATTAAAAGTTGGAATAAAACGTTATATTACAATTTTATTAAAAGTAACATTAGAAGGACGCATAACTTTATAATTTCGGTAAAATTTATGCATTTTTATATAACTTTTCAGAACGTTCTCTTCGCAGTTGGAAATGCTTTTCTATATTACGTCAACCATTTCAAATTATACAGTTCTTTCTGCGCCAGTCACAGTAAGGCACAGAAAGTTTTACATCCGAGTAAGTTTTTATCTACGAGATAGTATTTCTTTAATGTATATTTTTTACCTTCACATTAAATATTTTTGATTGCTAACAGACGAAGGTAATCAAGCGTTACAAGAATTCTTGGCAGCCCGCAATCCAAAACAACAACATTCTTCAACTTTAGAATCGTACTTAATTAAACCAATTCAAAGAATCCTCAAATATCCATTACTTCTGCAACAGTTGCGAAATTTGACTGATGTGAATTCGGAGGAACATCTTCATTTAGTGGGTAAGGGCTTGAAATATTACAATAGACATTATAATTTCCGATATAAAAAGTTGAACGTATAAATTATAAATACTGTCAATAGCTTTAATGAATGAGTTATTTATTATTTACTTTACAGAAGCCTTAAAGGGAATGGAGAAAGTTGCAGAGCATATAAATGAAATGCAACGTATACACGAAGAATACGGTGCTATATTCGATCATTTGTTTAGACAACACCAAAAGTCTTGCAAGCAACCAATTGACCTGAGCCCTGGCGATCTGTTGTACTATGGAGGCGTCGAATGGTTGAATATATCAGACTTTTTAGGTAAAATAAAGAAGGGACTGGAATTGCACGCTATGTGTTTTGTTTTTAAATCAGCCGTTGTCTTCCTTTGCAAAGAAAGACTGAGACAGAAGAAAAAGTTAATGGTGAGCTCCTTGTCTTTGAATAATTATATTATTTTCGTACAAAAGTTTCACACAAATTTCGCGTCTTATTTTTCGCATTTTACAGTTTCTAATGTATGTAAAAACTTCAATTTTCACTGAAAATAATTGAGATTAGTTCCTAGCGAAAAGTAAATGCGTTTATGAAACTCTTGTTTTATTGTAAAAAAAACATAGCACTCTTAATTTGTGAGTTAACCAAAGGCTCATAATGAACTTCCAGCGCCTCTCTAGTTAGCTTACTCTGTTGATCTTTACATTTATTTTTGATTTAATATAAAATATGAACTGAAAACATTGCTGGTTTTGCTGTCGTCTGAAATAACTCGTATTTTTGTGATATTTTGTTATCTAAAAGAAATTCGATTTTACTTTTTCACCAATGTATTCTTAATTTAATGTAAGCTGAACTTCGTATGTGATTTTTACATATCATTTTTAAATTATAGGGAGTTTCTTCCAAAAATAATTCTAACGAAGTAGAAATAATTCGTTACCAAGTTTTGATACCGGTAACGGAAGTACAAGTACGAGCCTCTTCAGCCAAGGATATGGACAGCCACTTCCTGTGGGAACTTATCCACTTACGCAGTCAGCTCCAGCGACGATCCGAAAAAGTTTACGTCTTATCGAACAGGTAAGATACTTTGTCGTATGTAAATTGATTTTAATTATTCTTGAATATGACAACTATGACAAGACATCTTCGTTATTAATTCGTTAAGTTTATTAAGGACCTATTAAGGAGTGTTTAGTCATAAATAGATAATTTTTGACTAATCGTATAATTTATTAAACCAAGAAGAAATAAATCAGGGAATGAACGATAAAAGGAATATAAAATGGACCATCAAACATGTATTAAGTATACTTGTAGATTCATTTAGCGTCTCATAATAATAAGTATTCAAATATGTAAAAAAACTCCGCTAGCCAAATTGTAACCCTATTTTCCCCTCGAATAACTAATTGATATGCGAATCCGACGTCAGCGTGATTTCGTTAAATACGAGACCTGCCCACAGCACCGCGGACTTCCGCAACGCGTTCCTCAAGACCATCCGGCAGATCATCCGCGAGTCGGTGCGCAATATGTCGCTGCCGAGCGCGCGGCCCGCGCCCGCACCACCGCGCGCGCCGCACGCGCACCACGCGCACCACACGCTCGACCGCCCCAAGCACCAGGTGACCACCGCATTGTTCTACTACCACACGCCGAATACACAAATATTGAGCTAATTGTAAAACCTGCAAAGCCATACTTACAATGAGAAACTATTGCTATTACTGAAGTTCTTATGTTATACTAGTACCCGCGGCTTCGTTTGCGTTTTAGGAATTTAGGGTATTGATTGTCATGTCACAGGTAATAAGTAGCCCATGTTCACCGCCTTGATCTACTACTACATGCCGAATACACATATAGATAGAGCTAATTGTAAAACCTACAAAGCCATACTTACAAAGACTTAAACTATTGCTATTATTATAGTTTTTTTTGTTATACTAGTACTCGCCCGCGGCTTCGTTCGCGTTTTAGGGTATTGATTGTCATTTGTCAGGTAATAAGTAGCCCATGTTCACCGCCTTGATCTACTACCACACGCCGAATACACATATAGATAGAGCTAATTGTAAAACCTACAAAGCCATACTTACAATGACTTAAACTATTGCTATTATTAAAGTTTTTTTTGTTATACTAGTACTCGCCCGCGGCTTCGTTCGCGTTTTAGGGTATTGATTGTCATTTGTCAGGTAATAAGTAGCCTATGAAGTTCAAGTTTGCTTCTTACTAAAATACATCAAATTTCAGTTCAGCGGTTTGGTCGTGAAAGGGCGACAGACAGACCGACAAACAAAGTTACTTTCACATTTATAATATTATTATAGATTATAGTATAATAACGTATCGCACATTTTTTCGCAAAGATTTAAATACATTACAAAATTAGCAAATTATTATAATGAATCATTAATTGGATTAATGATTCATTATAATAATTATATGGATTTATAGGTCGCATTTGTACAACAGCAATCACAGGCGGTTTTAGACATTTGACAGATGAGTAAGCTCTGTAATACCTTAAATACTCAGAGGCAACTAAAATTCACTTATAGAGTGGAAAGTGGTCTAAAAAATTTTAACTATGAAACATTGAGTTTTAAAAAAACTAGCATACTGAAAGATATTATAGTTTCACTAAGAAGGGACTACAAAATATCAAAGTTCCTATTCTATTTTGATAGTAAATTGTATCGGCAGTCATCTGACTATACGTATATATGACTTACATTTCATTCTATTGGACTCTTGGCCAAGACTTGAATAATAGGCGAAACCATGGGTAGCCACAGATTTTGAAATGTGTAGTACTGAAAAAGTTTTTCTCATTAGCCAGTCTGAAACTTTGAAGAGAAACTTTTTCTAGATTCAGGTAACTTTTCAAACTTGGACTGCAATATAAAATCGAATAATATGACCGAAAGTGTTTTAAATGTTACTTTCAAAATTAAAATGATATATAACTTTCTATTCAATAGCTGCAGCCGAATAAAATCATACTAATTTTGGAATAATAATATGGATAGCGTAAATTTTCTATTATATTCATTGCAATACTTCAGTCTTGGCTAGTAGAATTATTCGTATATTATTAAACGTTTGAGTAAGGTTTTCTCGATTTCACAGCGAGACATCTACAGTAATCATTTCTTAAACTAAAATATTATTAAAACTGAAAAATAATTAACGAGATAATCATTAAAAAATAATTATTAATATGAAATAAATAAAATTAGATTAATGTTTTCTAAGTACTAAAGCAAAAGCTTTAAATGAAGTAATATATGAATTGAAGTTCAACTGACCTCAAAATCAAAATCATTGAATATATAGTCCAAGTATTTATAGGATAGTTACCTCGTGTAATTATTATTTTTTATTTAAAGGATTTCGTGACTCCCAAAACAATATGTTATCATTGACTCACTGAAAGGCTTGAGTTTAAATTTGTTTCATATTTTATTGCAAGAGGAGAAAGTTTGATTGTATATATTTTTTATTTTTTACAGGTGCAGGTCATGCAAGGCTCTCAAACACTTGGGAAGACGAAGAAACCTAAAACTACTGGACAACGCCTCTCCGCTGGCAATATCGAGGTATACATTTTGAAAAACTTATTATACAATTTATGAACATATTATAGTGTGTAGATATAATAATCAGATGTATTTAATGTTATAAATTAATTACAATATCTTAATATTCGCTAGGTCGGTGATTTGTCTAGGGAGAACTCACAGGAAGCTGAAGAACCACCGCAAATGTCTGAAGTATCATCAGATGAAACTACATTTAGACAGAGAAGCAAGACGCTTGGCGATACAGCAGGTTAGAAAAAAGTTCAAATATTATCAAAGCAGCATTTAACCACTTTTTTTCTATAATTTACCTACTTTTTTTTATAACAACATAAATAATTTATAAATTGTACACTATATTATAGTAATTAACACAGGAGATAATGATTTATAAACAAAAAAAATTGTATTGTTTTATAGATTTATTTAAAACAAGCAATCGATGCGTATACTACCTATTTGAGCAATCTTTCATACAAACAGACTGTGACTTGGTCATGATATAGCTGATGTAATGATGTAACTTACCCTGGCTTTCGCCTTAAATTTGTGACTATTTATTTTTATAACTGTATTTCTTTTTATCTTCTACCAATTATGGTTTTATCTGGAAAGAAGTGACATGTGTGGCTTACGCAAACCAGCAGATATGAGCAAGCGGTCGGCGCCGAGTGCGTCGAGCTCGAGCGGAGCGGGCGCGGGCGCCGAGGGCTCCAAGTCCGAGGGCGAGGACGAGCCGCCGCCGCCGCCCGCCAAGCGAGGGTTAGGCCGCACTCCCAACCACCTCACCCTCAGGTACCAACATATGTATGGGCTAACCACACCGACACCGCCTGCGCGATTGGGACCCACTCGCTGACTATACACGTACCGACTCTAAATTAATCTGTAATGTGACGTAGGTTCGCTAGTTTCTCATACATATGTCACCCCTTTTAGATATAGCTGAAATCTAAGAATGACTAACCTTTACATTGACACTATAGTTTAGCTGTATTTTACATGATAAAGTAGTCAATATTGTTTCCAAGGTTTTTTTAATAATCGTTCTTAAATATTTTGCAGCACCACATCGACGTTGAGCGCTGGAAGTACGGGGAGCCAAGCCAGACTTATCCAATCTTCGCATCAACCTACCCAGTACCAGCCTACTATGGTCAGAGAGCTAGGTAAGCATGGGTCTCAATCGCTTAAATCTTCACCAGAGAGGAGGGGCTCGTCTGCATCGGAGAAAAAGATCAAAGTGATCCGCTCAGGGAGTGGCAGCAGCATTAATAGAGATAGATCTCCTATGCGTTCCACCGAGCACATTTCACCCGACAGAGACCGTGTGACGAAAGTTATTATTTGCAAATCCCCGAACAAATCGAGCTTAAAACAAAGTAGTAAGACGCTCCATCGATCACCGAGAGGTAGTTTTGATCAATCTAAATCCCCACGAGAATCAATTGACAAATCTCGGTCACCTCAACAGAGCTTCGATGGCTCTAGATCTCCCCGCGGTAGTATAATGAAATCGAGAGAGAGTAGTCTTGACCGAGCAAAGTCGCCCAAACCGGCCCCCAAGAAGGGCATAATGCGCACTCCACAAGCTAGTTTTGACAGATCTCCATGCAAATCACCGAACACGAGTCGTCGATCTTCTAAATCCAGCGGGGAAAAGTTAGCAAAACTAGGAACCAATTCCCTCGACAGAATGACGCACTACTCACAACTGGCGAAAGCCGAAGATAAAGCAATAAAAATGGGTATCGTCGTTTCCAAATCGACCGAATCCATCGCTAAAGCTATCGAACATCCGACCTGCGTTGAATGCTATCTGTCGGGGAAGAAACAAAGTAAAACCTCCTAGCATAAGGGGAAGGGCAAGCAGCCCAAACCTCGCCGGAAGTCTTTAGCGTCTCAATCGATTTTGGTAACATCAGATCGCAGCAGCGTTGAGACGCTCGATGGCTCCGGGCACGAGCGCGGCCGTTGCCCTTCCTCCCGACATTGCCTAAAGAATGATTTCGATCAAATACATGTTTAATTTCCTTGACAACCGTTGCACACCGTTGACTAAGCGGCTTCTAATTTTCGAATGAAAGTATGCTCTAATATATGTCACCTTAAATAATCGAGGGAACTTGTGGTCACTTGTAACCTGCCCTTTGTCGATTAATCCACAGTGTGCACCCGCTGTTAATTTCGGTTTTATAACTACTACGTACCTTATTTGGGCGTTAATTTATCAGAAATGTCTCTAAACCGAATGCGAGATTCAAGAATTTGGTCGATATGAAATGATGTCAATACTACTCGTATTTACGACCAATGGCTAATATAAGATTTGGAAATACTAAAGAATGGAATTGATTAGAGAAAGATAAAAGAAAGTTATTTTAAGTGATTAGATAGTAACTTAAAAATTCCTAGATTCGTTTTAAACCGTAGACATAATCTCACTACGTATTAAGTAGATGACACCAACTAATTTAATCTAATCGTAGAAAATACTCGACTGCAAGATGAAGCTTGAGACAACTGGCAAGGTTCAAATTACGTATACGTAATCATTACTATTTACAATTACATTACTCGATTCAACCCCTTCTAGGGTATAATATGTTGGATTACATAAATTAAAAATATAGGTAGACATATAATGGATCCATAATAAAACTAAATTTAAAAAAAAAACCTTTACTCTAGTCCTCAAGAGCTAAGTGTTACATTTAATGGCTGTGGAATCGTACTGATGATAATCCTTAATCAACTTGACCTAGTGTTTATCTTATTAAATCATTTCACTTCTAATATTCTTATTACAAATTTCATTATATAAGTAGCATATTGTTATTATTACGTACATACATTGCTATGGATTTGTACTATTAAGTCTTCCATTTCGAAATACCTATATAATTAATAATATTAATTTATTTTTTTATTATTTATTCTGTGCCTGCTCAAGTTAGATTTAAGTTTACTGTTTACTATGCTAAATATTATTATTATCACTATCATGAAATTAAAATAATCCTTCCTTCTAATTTAAACTACTATCGCAAACTACAATATCAACTAGAATATGAAGCAACGCTGTTAATGTGTTTTCTGCAATTAAATAACTACTTATACTATTATAGTTAATCGATAATTATATGATCTATGTGCATGCTAACAAATATAATACTCAATTATCATACTAAATATCGTATAATAGGCTAGCCATAAAGCATTTAACGTGCATCATAATAATACACTAACGACATAATAACCTATTAATAAAAGTAGAGAAAATATTCGTTAAAATAACTTATTACTTAGCAACTAGACATGCACTCTATCCGTGGGATGACCTCTAGATATCGCACGTATTAAACTCCCAAAAACTTAGTGTCGTGAAGGAGTAAGGTTAATCAAACATCTATGTACTGGTGCACTCTAGATTTATAATTACTATGGAAATATATAATCGTGACATAGCTATAAATTATATTAATATACCTATAGTATCGATCACAATAGTTACGACACCGCCGAAGCTTTTTGAATGTTCGATGACAATGTTGACCTCCGAATCATGACTAGCTGCTTTAAGGGCACAGCTTCAAAGCTTTTTAGCTTTTTCTACTACGTTCACTCGCATATTTACGGGCCCGATTCACGATGTGTCAACGCAGCCGAAACGAAATCGCTACCGAACGGTCCTCACCCGGCCGAGAGCACACGAGCGCGCCAAGCGCACGACGACACGTGCTCCATGCGTCTCGAGGCGCGATTTCGTTTCACATATTGCGATGCGCAAGCGGACGAGGCGACGACGACAACATTCATCAAACATTCAACTCTTTTCGCGGAGCCGCAGCAACCCGGCGATCGGTGCGATTTCAAAAAAACTGACGGGACGTCCAGGACGCGTCACGGACGAGAGCGACGTGTAAAAGAGTTCGGTGTTTGGTGTGTTGTAGGGTCGCCCGTGTGGAAACCGCGCGACGTGGCGAGCGAGGCGGCCGCGGCCCCCGCGCCCGCGCCGCTCCCCGCGCCCGCGCCCACCACGCTGCCGCGCTCGCAGCGCCCCGCGCCCCGCGCGCCGCACCTCTCCGCCAGCCGCAAGTCGCTCGCGCCGGACCACCGCCACTAGACCACCACTCGAAACGAACCCTACCCTCTGCTTCCGATTCGGCTCGACCACTGCGTCGAGCAACCTACCTATGTCACGCATGATACCTTCGGCCACTAAGTATCCTCTTCACACATCGGATCGGAACGGACTAAATATTTTAGTACCTACTTCACATCTCAATATTTGGATGGGCGTATATGTTTAGTACCTTTGAAAATGTCCTATCAATTCCGACTGTGAGAGTGAAGATAAATCGAACTGATCCTTTCCTTTCCCTTTAATTTATGGTATTTCATAAAAAATGATTTATCAACAACGAATGAAAATATATTAAAAATGAATCGGCAAATTATATGATATTCATTAATATACACAAATACTTTCTATAATTTTCAAGAAAATTAAATAAAATGGATCTGAAAAATTATGAAGTCTATAGAGTGTATTTAAATGTTTCAAAGGTACTTGACGCTCAAACCCTACCGAGTCTACGCCGCCAATATAATACTCCCCAGACCTGGGTCGCCTCCTCGTTCTATAACTTCCACCTTATGCTTCCAATTATGAAATTAAATTATCTCATATTTAATTGCTTGAAATTGCTATTTATGATTTATTATCAATTTGCAGATATGTATTAACTATCATTGCGTTTCTTTGTAAACTTAGAAATTTGTCGTAACTTCTAAAAATACCTTGATAACTGTAAAGATTATAAAAGGTGTATTTAAAATTAACATCTAAATATTATAAACAATGAAATAAGGCTCATAAGCCAGATTTTGCAAAGCGTTTTTAAACATTACTGACCTTTTATTTCTGATAATCGATTTGTCGATTACAAATCGATGTTTCCATGGATTTGAAATATGACAGCTATATATTGCACAATTTATATTTTAAGCAATGACTTATAAGATTATTTCATTTTACATTATCTAAATAAAAGACTACGAAACTAAAGTAACTATACTAATGAAAAGTGTAATAATTTAGAAACGAATGAAAATATTATAGTATGGGAGGAATTAAATATGAAATACATATATACAGCTAATCGATAAGAAGAATAATCATTAAAGTTGAGCTACATGTAAACTATTCAATTTTAATCGGATATTTTCAAATATAACCACGGGAATATAGTAATTGAATGCACATAATGTAGAAAAAAAACATGACTATTTGAAAAAAGTATTTATTAAAAGTGTTTATTTACAAACGTTTATTGTCTTATTTACAATAATAAAGACTTGATTATATTTATATTGGATACGTGCACCTCCGTTACTATATCTCTGGTCACGGCAATGACGAGCGGTCGGTAGAGACAGACGGTAGAGTCATGATCGTAGAAATTTTGTAAAAAGTAACACTCAGTTTGTTTATTATACTTGCAAACTAATATTTTAGATATAATACGTATATTCAAGAGAATAATGTTTTAGTATCAGTAGAAAATTTTCAACAGCAATTGCTTAAAGCTCAAAGATTTTATTTATTTATATGTTCTCCGTGAAATATAATTTGTTTTATGCTCAAATACTTTATATTTTTTCCGACATAAGACTGTGTGCGTCTCGTCTGTGGTATGAAGACATTGAATAACTATAGAAACCTTCGATTAAATGAAATCAGTTTGAGAAGTATCCACATAGATATGTATATACCGTTACCTATATAAGGTTACTTACCCCGATTAATATCCCTCATTGATATTGTGAATGTGCTACGTCGCACACCTGCCTAGAAAGTACCGTTTATTCCAATATAACGAAAATAGGCTCAGGTAGTCGTTAAGTTTTATTTATTCATGTTAGATCTAACGAGAATCTCTTTAAGTCAGTAAGTCAAGCCCGTAAATATAAAATGACAATATCAACAGATTTATTTACCTTCCATTACAATGTCGGTTTCATATTTTATAAAAAATAATATTAAATTTTATTTTGTTATTTAAAAGCGTAGGTCTCATTATATATTATCTACACGAAACCATTTCTACTAAACAACTTCATAACTAAATAAATGACAATTGTAAAAAATTAATTTGGTATATACCTATGTATATTCATTTCGGAAGGTATGTCCTTACATTTATTACTAATTATTTACTGTGATTTGTCTCCGTTATCGATACTACGCTTTTAAATATAGAAATAATATTTATTTATAAATAATGTCATACAATTAAATTAGTTTAATAAAAACGTATTTGCCAAAAAAATGAAATTTCTAATATGTATTCTGTGCCAAACTGGGTTATTCCACATACCCATATCCATGCTTTTTATACTCACTGTTAACATAGTACGGAGTAAATATATCGTGAAAGTAGTTAGCTGTAATCTATTTGCGTTTCATTTGCTCACATTGGCAACGCAATCACTTAACTACCCTATAGTTGAATATGCACATTACCTTATGGAAAAAGTACACTAGGTAGTTTTGATAATAATTTCTCTTCGTGATCAAATTCGAAATTTCTATCATAGGTTAGGCGAATTATATAACATATATCCATGTTTCGGTTTGTATTATTTACCCGATGAGAAATAATTAAATACACATTTCTTTAACGTACAGATATTGAATTATAGATATGTTATTCAAAACCACCATATAACTCGAAACTGAACTGCTTATAATATATGTACATATTATTTTATATTTTAGTATATTTTTATGAAAACAGATATATGATATGTAGCTCCTTGCCTTGTATATTATAAAGTTAATTTTGGGTACTTTCTTAAAGTTGAATATAAAAATGTATAAATATGTTTGAAGGTCGTTCTTATTCAAATATTAAATTGTTTTTGAAATTTAAGTACATTATTAATTATAAGTTGGGACATATCACCGACGCCGGCGAGTTCAGTTAATATGCTATATTGTGGTTTTAATAATATTATATTAAATGTTTTACAGTAATTTTTAAATTTATTGTATATTATGTATCAATACTGTGTAGATATTGTAATATTTATTATTATTATCACACAAACACATATTGCAATGATATTTCAAATTTTAAGTATCGGTTCGAAAATTGTTTTGTGATTTATTAAATAAAACCTGTTTATTAATATACATATGTTAAAATATTCGAATTTAATAATTACGAACTTATACAATCAATTTATAGATATTGTTATACTAAGAAAATATAATTAATAAAAAGAATAAACAAATATGAGTGAATAATGAAATGAAGATGTGCTCATTAATTGCGATTGTATTTCATACTTCAATGACATTTGGAAGTAACGTAGGAAAGTGAATGAATATTTAGAAAGACTTATTGAAGTAAAATACGAATGTAACTAATGTTATTATAAGTATTGTACTTTTATAATTTAACCTTATATAGTTTGTTAGTTCGGTTCCATCGCCTCCTCGTTCCTCTGAAATATTTTCAAACTACATCAAATTAGCGTGACGTATTTGAAATATTAGCAAACATTTTCTATCGCAACGTCCGCCTACGAAACCACAGGACGCTGGTAGACATTTTGATATTTTTATTATCGAATTCATTTTATTAATACGCCTAAATTAAAAAGTGCCTTTACGTATTTCGTGAACACTGAACGTAAGTGCACGCGCATCTGTCGGGCTACCGTCGTGCGGTTTGATAGTAGTTTGTCAAAATGTTTGTAACCCTCGAGTTTATTTCCTTGCTCTCGTAATTTTAGTGATTCCGTTGGTATTCATTGATTTGTAAATTATTGATGTATGCATTCCTATTCGTTTTGTAAGTATCGATAAGTTCAATTTTGTGACACATATTATGGAAATTACTTTTTATTGCTTATGAATAAATATAAAATATATATGTATTTTTTTTCCCATCCACCTTTATGACAAGTCATGTGAAATCATTTATGAGGCTTTAAAGTTAATTCGAATTTCCGATTACAATAATTTACAGTGTGAATTCGAAGTCACCGTATTTCAATCAGTTGCCACACTTTTTTTAGTAAAATATAATGATCATAATGACAATACTTGTGTCGTTACCCTAAATCGATGCAATATCTAATAAAAATATAAAATATTAGTAAAATTTACTCGCAATAAAATCAAAACATAGTATATATCATAATTTTTTCTTAAGTGCAACTTTTAACATTTTTTTAATGTAATACGACATCTGCGAGCTTAGAGTTGACTGTGCCCTTTTTTACATTTTACTTTTATACAAACATCATCTTCGCTGGACTTCAAGTTTATCGTCTTCTCTTGGAAGATGTGGCCACATTGACTTTTTATTTCCTTTTATAATTATATATACATAATCTATAAAAAATAATATACAAGTAATTCTTTTAATATTAACATGGAGTAATTAAGTTAACAGCGTTACTCTCCCCGGGATGCATTCTCGAGATCAATAAAATCTAATTTCCGTTTTTTTGGAATATGTAATACAAGGTAGATTTTATTTTTTCGTGAAAGGGATGGTAGTAAAAATGTTTTATTTTATTTAAAAGGATCAGCACGGAGGTTTGTATAAATAATTGAAATAACACTACACTTAAGGTTCAGTAAAATGTTTTATTTTAATTGTACATCGACGTCAATATTAAATCAAACTTCAGTGAATTTGGATTCAAAATCTTACAATTTGCTATTAAAACAGTTTCTCTAAATTGATATGAATTAAACATTTAAAACATAATTAAATATTTACAATAATGACATTAACTAGAAGTATTTGTATTCATTACATTTTTCTTTTTAATTTTCCTTGATAAATCTTTTTTTGAACGATTTGTTGCCATCGCTACTCTTAACTTATATTCATTGTCTAATTTATCAATCGTATTTTCTCTATTTTTTTGAATATATATATTTAAATTATAAATTCACCCAGGTAATAAATTATGATGATTGTGTACCTTTGTACTATTATTTTGACACTTTTAAAACAATGTTACGGTTGACGAATGTGTTAAATGACCTTATAAAGAATGAATGGAATTTAATTCATTCGCTAATTTATATAAAAAATAATAAATTGATATGAAAACTAGAATGATATTACAATAATGGTAAAACTAACTCTGGTGGTAGACAAAATTGTAGGATAGTCAAACGGGAAGCTCTATATTAAGTGAAACACTTAGAATATTTTAAAATACGTTCTGTACAACTCTCTACAGTATAAATTATAAACTCCTAACTTAAATAAATAACAATAGAACTATCTAAAGAAATGTATATTGTATATACATTATATTATGTGGCACAGACTACGTTTTATAATAATTTAAACGAACAAAAAAGTATATATATCTATATCTCAAAAAAAAAAGTAGTCAAGAAATAATTTTTTTAATAAAGTATTTATTAGCATAAAAGTCGTTTACGTTGAGAAAGAATAAATGAACATAAAATCGGCTCATGGATGTCGGTATACTGTGTAAGATAATTGTATAACATGCTACATCTGTAGAATACTGAATCAAATGTTGTGACAGTTAATACTAAGAGTCTTGACTAATCTTCAATTTTGACCATTATCTAAGCAGCTACTTTAGTAAAGGTCAACATAACATCTAGTCAGCATCAACTCTTATAAAATAAATCAGTACAACGTAAAGTAAAACTTAATCTCATAACTTGATAAATATTCACACAAATTAAACTGTTATTATATAACAAATCACTTTGTATATACTCGTATCTATTGTAATTTATGATAGCGCACACATTAAATAAAGTTTAATTATTTATTATATATAATACGCGCGCTATTACATGTATATGTCAAATAACTTTATATAAGTTTATTATCACATCTACTTATACATGAAATTCTCGGTTTAAAAGAGGTTTCATTATTAACTATAATATGGTGTTTCATCAAATTAGACTAGAATAAAATTCTTCCACCTAGTTTCATATTATAATAATTACATAAGGCACTCCTTTAATTTTGCAGATTTGTCGAAAGAGGTTCAGATACAGACACGTAGATTCTTATTGTAAACCGAAGACGATTGGAAGTTATGTAATGTACACGAATCGCGTCGAGTACGTTGTATATTTGAAAGACATTAAGTTTAGAAATAGTTAAGCACATGATAAACGAACAAGCAGTGGAAATGTTTTACTATCAATTAACTATTTGTGAGATTTATGTAAATACTCTAATAACGATTGCACAGAACCATACACATTAAATTTAAATAAATAAAAACACTGAAAACATATCACAGATACAAAAATAATAGTAATTTGAAAGGGATTTTGTGGATTTTATAAAACACTTAATGCAATTTAATGTAAATTGTGAGTACACGAAACGATCAGGTCCAATTTTATTAAAACGAAGAGTCCTTTTAAGACGCACAAAATCGATCTATCCAGTAAGTGCAGCGGGACATTTAGAAGATTGTGACATTGTTATGTAAGACCGTAATAGGTATTTATTTCAACTTGATTGGACCCCTAGCATTTTTTCAAAAAGCTGTCTTATTCATAAGTAATCTCTTTAAAAATTTACCTACCTAAATATACTTACATGACTTTCATTACTCATTAATTATTTCAAAGGTTACATGATACCGCGCGGCGTCTTTAAAGCCCCTTTAAAATTTAAATTAACATGTTGTCAAATTACAAAAGTCTTCTCTATAATCCTGTTGATTGCTTAATACAAACCAAATAATAAAAATAAAAAGATTTTTTCATTTGTTGTTTTCTGTAAACTCGCAGCGTTTTTTACTTAAATTAGTTTACGATAGCAAAACCGCCTAATGCCATACGTAATGCATTTAGCTATAATAATAATTAGGTATTTGTAAATTTACGATTACTATATAATCAATAACCACCATAAACTTGTATTTTTGTTATACTAACGATATTTTTTACAAAATAGACTAATAATTACAACAGACAGCTAGATCTGTTTTTTTATTTATCGAGTAATTTAATAACATTCAACTAGGGTTCCTATAAATTTCGTTAAACTCCCTGACAGAACGTTCACATTCGTTTCGTTGAGCTTATTGCGCATAGGTCGTGTACGCGACAGGGTCGTGTATATTTGTCTAAACGTTGGTCCCTAAGATAGCTATTGTAATGATGATATCGACACGGAGCGAGCGGTGAGGGGCGCGACGCCGCGCGTGCTGCGGCCGGGCTCTCCAATTAAAGGCACATTGAAAAGTGATTCATTTTTCCTACTCATTGCCATACCTACCTACTCCTCCGTCGTCCCACACTAATAGTTTAATTTCTTGTCTTTTAAGGTCTGTCTAAAACTAGTCAAAGGGAATAACTAATTTTTCTATTATATTATATCATATCATATGTATATCGATTAAAAGTCACACCACTATTTGTTCAGTTGACTTCATACACTTTAAAAAATTTGGTATCACATCCTAGTTCTAAGATATCGCGGTATCTCCGACATCGAACTACATCATTTTGGCAACGTGGTGGTGAAACTAAAAAATTATCTAATTACCTACGAGGCGGAATCGCCCAAAATTAGCACTAGCGAGAAGACAAAGTTATCCTCAAAAATTTTCTTCACATTTTATTTCCCGGGTTGCCGTTTGCGAGGTCCATTGTGGGTCGGGTGAAGCTTCCCAGTCTTGAAACGACTCGAACATAAAATTGTCAGTGGAATCCTCCGCTTCATGTGCGACCTCTGCTCGACTAAAGGCTTCGGCAAATTTACCTATCTCAGTAGACCCGAAGGCTTGTTGGAAAGCCGGTAGAGGGACTACCGGTGGTCGTTTTTCTTCTGGCGGAGAACGTCGCTGCTCTGCAAAGAAGTGTTCGCGAGTCGGTCGCGCCGCCTCGGACGGTATCATATTTCGCCCTGGAAACTCTTGAATGTTAGCTTGCTTCTGTCCATTTTCCCTATTGTAATGTGGTTCTTCGTACGTCGGATAAGGCGTTGACCTTCCGTCCTGAGCACAAATTTGATTTTGATGGTGCATGTTTGAACCCTGAAAAATGTTAGAGATATTGTGACTTTTTACTCTTATCACATATGTGAATAATCTTTGAAATATATATTTACTTTTATCAATCTACAATCAGAGGCGTAACGCATTGGTTCCCGCGAACACATACTTCGGGAAGCCCATGAACCGTTAGCAGGATTAATCCCACTCCAGCCTCCTCCCATCATACCCATCTGTAAAACGTATCAAACACTTCAGTTACATTCGTTCCTTACTCAGGCACAAGTTACGTAACTTTACAATGTGTTTTATGTTCAGTTACCTGGTAAGGAGACCACATTTGCGGTTCGCAGTAGCCTTGACCACGGCCATTTATGCCACATTCTAAAGGTGGCTGAAAGAACATACAAAATAGTTTTAATAAATTACATTAATATTAAGATAATCTTAGTAGACTACAAAAACACAATTAATAGAATTAGTAACAAATACCGGCTTTGACAGCTGATTCACGTAGAAAACAAACAAACAAACAACAGAGAAAACATAAAACAAAAGTTTGTTTATATAAACAGAAAAATACCGTAAGTAAATTAATGCAATTTAATAAATACAATGAACGAACCATTCCAATATTTGCTACCTAAGGAAAACATAAAGTTTTCTAAATCATAATACATTTATTTGAGCGCAGAGGTGTAAACTAGTGTGTCATTTGTTAGGGGCCGAAGAGAACGTTTCGCGAGTATCGATTCAAGCTTCGAGTGAAGTAAACGGCGCGTTACATAGCGAACTGATGACGATAAACGAGCAATCGATAACATAAACTTAGCACAATCAATGCCGATTTACTGAGTTGCCGTCGCTATAAGCCATTTAGTTTTTCACTTGAAAATACTTTATTGTTTATTATTAATTGTAGTTATTTTTTTGACTGATTATTATTAAATATAAATACAAACACCGATGAACATATACAATAAATAGTTTATTATAATATTTAATAGTTTAAGGTTTGAAAAACACGTTCGATTGAGGAAAACTTTCAAACGAATTTAATAATAATATTTCGTTTCATTCGAAGAAGAATCATGCTTTTAATAAATAAATGTATCAGCGTACGTTTGTATGTTTAAACTATTAAGTTACATCTACACGTGGGAATGAAGTCCACGACTCATGGACAACGTATTTGCATGACCACACCGCAATCATGCTTTATTTAAATCGAAAATTATTGTACAATTCAACGAAACGAAACAAAATACTTAAAACACTAAAAGCAAATAATTATATGTCATATCGATGATAACGATCTTAGCATTTATTTTTTTTATTTGTATTTTCGGTACTTTAAATTAATTTTCAACGGATAACTTCAGCGGAACTTGAACAGTCATTATATAGGTAACAATTCGCTGCATAATACGAACAAATATTTTATCGAGTATCACATATTAAACACACGATTAGTCCTTTAATATACCCGTATATAAAACTAGCATAACGTATGTATGTATATACGAGATAACGTTTAGTGTTGGATGGGGTGGGGCGGCGCGCCACGATCGATGACCGTCACTCCCTCTGCACTTCTGCGTTGCAGTACTGCATCCGTCACATCTTGGGAAAACCCTGCACCTTCTTATTCGCCTTCTCTTATATATCTTCCCCTTATTTGTATGATATATCTATTCGCTGATTCATTCATTCATTCATTTACTTATAAACGTTAACCAGAAACAGTTCACACTTTAATATTAATTGCCAAATGAATTATCAGACATATATTTTCTATAAGAAAACATTTCGCAGTTTCCAATTCAAATTCATTTATTTTAATAAGACGCATTTTTATGTCGTGACTATAATATTTATTTGGATTACATATGAAATGTATGTGAAAATCAAATAAACACGATTTTTATTAACGATATCAGATACGTATTATATCGATTCATAAATCATAACGTTTACAGCATTCATCGCGACGAAACTTTTGGGTGGGTATGAATATTATAGCGGAGAACTTTATTACAGACCGTAGACTTGTGGTAAGGTACAACGATCGAGGAGACAAAAATGTAAGATTAAGTTTTTATATAAGAAAGTTCTTGTAAATCGTGTTTAATAAAATTCTATTAATGTTTAGTAAGGCTCATAGCTATGTTGACAACCTTGTACATACGTAATTACGCAATGCATGTGGAGCTGAAAACTAGTCATACGGTACATTAGAGTAGTGGCGGGAGATTTGCGGAGGCTAACTATCGAGCGGTAACCGGCGAGCGCGGCGCGAACCACGTGACTTATCGATCAGCGCGCCCACGACACTCGGAAAAATCAACCGCTGACAGCTTTCATGGGCTACCACCCCGCGCCACCCGCCGCCCTCATTAGCGCCTTTGTACCTCTATTCCTCATAATATAACACCGTAAATATTACCACTTTAAAACTACTTCCGTTTCCCAAAATAAAGTCTTTGGCTTAAGTACACAAATAATTCGTTTAATATTGTAAAGTTTTAGTCCCACCGCCCAAAAGTTTTTGTATTTTATTTCATTCGAATTTTTTCAATAATATACAAATGTTAACATAAATTTCACAGAAATTATAATATAGGATTATTCTCTTAACAAACGTAAAAATTGTCAAGAAAATATTTTACTCAATTAGTTACAAATTATATAAGAAAAATACGCAGGTGAGACTATACAAAAGCAATTCATCCCCAAATATAATAATTACTCGACTAGATTAGACATCTCGTCAGCTGAAAAGATGATAAAATATAGCGGCAAAATGTCAATGACACCGATCAAACTAAATACGATTAATTCGGATGAAACTTTTGCCAAAACTTGATAAGTAACAAGCTCATTTTGGCAAAAAGCGAAAACTAATTCATAGCTTATAAAAGATAGCAAGCAAAATTGAACTCTAAAGCATCAATTATAAGGTTAATAAGGATTAGAATGAATGGAGTTAAGTTTCGCGACGTGGACATTGTACAAACGTAGACTGTCCTCTGACACTGACCTATATATTCAGGAGTGGACGCCGCGCACCGCAACGATATTTCACACTCGAAATGTGCGTACAGCGCCAGTAATTAGTACTACTTAATATGAAGTTTTGTAGTGCTATTGTAATTAATTGTTTTGATGAAAATCATAATAAACATATTCATTTACAATAGTTATAAGAACATAACTGTAAATATGCAACATGTTATTATAATACATACTTTTGTCGAGTTAACAGATTAATAAACGCCCGTTAAATTAAATTACGTAGGTAGCAAATATTGATAGCAATTTATGAAATTTCCCTTTGTCAATAAGACACATTACTTAATATAGAAAATAAAAGAAGTGCTAATTGCTTTCTTAGCAATTGATTAGTTATTATTAAATTACGAACGAGAGAAAATAAATGGTAATTCATGAGCATTAAATTCAATACATAATTATCAATGAGATTCAGTAATAAACTATAAATAATAAATAGTTACCGTATGCGGTAAGGGCAAATGCGCGGGATGCGTGCGTAGCTCCCGCCTCGCCAAGGCTCGTCTCGTCCGCGCCTCCTTCAGCGCGTAGGCGCCGTAATCTGACCGAAATATAGTTCTCAATTATTTTTTTATTTTTAACATAAGTGTTTTTCAAACAACAAAAACTGTAATAAAAATAAAATTATTATCAAATTGATATGTGATTTGAGTAAATCAAAGATAAATTTGATAATTATTTGTATGAATACTTTTTCAATAAACTCATTATTTTTAGCTCTACACTGCATTATATAAAACTAGCTGTCGCCCACGGCTTCTCTCGCATTTTAGAGGCTTGGGTGTCATGTTTTAGGCAAATAAATATCCTATGCAATACCTTAGAGTTAAAATTTGCTAAATACATATTTCATCAATTCGGAGCAACAAACAGACAGACAGAGTTAGTTTAGATATACTGATAAAAACTTTTTTTGTTAAATCTACTAAATTCTCGTTAAGATTATTTATTGAATATTTTTAGTCATCAATATAAACATCTATTCAGACTAAGGTTTGTTAAACCATAATAATTTTTAATATATACAATAACTGTAAGTCTTAGTATTGAATCATAACTTTATGTTTACTGTAAATCGAACTTAAAAAACTTCCGTATCTAAAATCTTCGTTTTGAAAAATTAAGATTTTTTTTTAATTTATAAATATAATAATAATTTACTATAAGCAATAATAAAATTGAAAACTGTGTGCTTTATATTTAATTACACAGAGCCTTACGAATAGATATTTTTGCGTCGTTTTATCTCGTCAATAAAAATTGTATACTTCATTGATCTGATGTAACTTGCGCTACATTGTCACAATTTCCTTCGCGAGATATTCTATGTAAATAATGAAATTAAAATACAAATTGCTCACTGTCAAGCTCGCGTTTAATCGCGTGACTAGGAATGCCATTTCCATATTCATTTATTTTGTTTATTCGGCTGTAAACTTTATGCGACAAAAACTTCAACATTTTAATGTTAAAGAAATTCAATTCGTTTAATGAACCTTAATTTCTAAAATCTTTTAATGAAATCGAATTCAGAGAAAAGTTAAAGTGATACACATATCGCTTGCTTGTATATAGATGCATAGTTACAAAACTGACGCGGTCGTATTCACGTAGCCTGTAAAGTTCATAGTGAGAGGAGACGCGGGTGTTAGCACCCCGGTCAATATGTAGAGTGGCTGTGCGCCGTGCGGGCAATCAATCCCGCGCGCGGGTGGCGGGGCGGGGGGACCACCTGTAGCGCGACCCCGCCCGCCCCTCAGCCGACACGTGCGGCAGACGTCGCGCGTCGAGAAATCCGCCCAAACGTAAACATTAATTCTTACTTCATTCTTCATTGTACAGAATGTCGCCTCACCACGCGCGTGGATTCCGATCTCTCGAATATTGGTAAACAAACATCACCTCTTAACGAAACAACCTAGTCTAACATTTGTAATTTAATAAATCTAATGAACTCTCATAATTTAAAACATACGTAAGTTGTAAGAATAACTACACGTGTTAGATTCACGCGTAATAAGTAACATTAAGATAATTCTTATACTTTTCATTCTTAAAATTGTAGCATTTATCTTACGTTTAATTTTTAGTATTGAATATATCTTAGTTCTAACTTAAACAAATTATATTAGGGGCAAATTTTATAAGGAACCCCTATAAAAATAATTCTATTTTATCATTCTTAAATTCAAATTCCTTGATAATTAAATTAAACTGCATAAATATATTTAGTTTACGCAATACAAAAAACAGTGTCACTCTTGGGAAATCAATTAAGCCTTTAAAAATTATTAATATCAGATATAAAATTTATAAATTGCAGAAAGGTATGTTTTTAGATGGTTGTAATATACATATTTGTCGCGCACTTATTTTAGTAACAAATAAGTTATACTAATATGTTGTTACCAGTAAAAAAATCATTTGATAAATTTTAAAAAAGTAACACAGATTTTTTTTCTCAATGATAAAAAAGCATTTTTAACAAACTGAAGGAGGAATCATTAAAATTACATTCAGATGAATTACTGTCATACCCAAAATTATAAATGAAATGTTAGAGATTATTTTGTAAAATGTATAATTTCTTTAGTCAGAGATTACATTAAAATAAATGAAACATTTAAAAAAAATACCAACCCATGGACATCGCATGGTCGCTGTGGTGCACGTGATGCGCGGGATAATCGTAGCGGTAATAGCGCGTGTAAGGGTCGTGCGCGTGCGGCGAGTAGTAGGCGTGCGCGTAGGGCGTGTAAGGCAGCGGCGCGTAACCGTAGCCCTCCCAACCGGGGCTCGCACCGTACTGTGCGTGCGCTTGCCCGCGGTACTCGCCGTAGTTGCAGCAGTCCATCGCTGCCTGCGCCTACGCAGCCGGCAACGCGTCCGGCCATGCTCGTCCGCAACCGCGCGCACTTACACGCATCGCACTCATGCTCTCAAACTTATCTGTCCCTACTACCGTACTTTGCCGCGCTCCAGATACATTACAAAAAAGTAATATTCATCATTCGAATTAAGAAAGAATTCTAGAAATCAAATAAAACTTTAAACAATTTGGCCGCTTTAAAAAGTTCAAATCAGTGCAGCTAAATCACGTAGAGTTCGAACGCAGTTTCGCGGCGGGAAACGAACGCGGTTGCGACGTTAGCTAGCTAAAAGAGGTCGGTCGAGTTTGCCGGCGAAGCGGCGACAGCGAGAGATTCAGTAAACGAGGGCCGGGGTAGAGGGTGCGGGCCGCGGGAGGGGCGACGCCCGCTCGCCGGCGGCTCGGCGCAGCGCGGCGCTCGACGGACGCCGACTGAAGGCGCCGCGGAATCGATACGCTGCCGCCGCGTGCCCGCGCCCGCTCTACCTGCCCGCGCCCGTATTGCGCGCGAACTTTGTCTTTCTCCACGAAATTTTATATTTAGAACCATGGTGAAACAATTGATCAATACTTTGCACTATTAATTAGTACACACTTTCGCCCTCCAACGAAACTATTTCATAACAAACTTTTATTCATATAATTTTATTTTTTGATGCAAATTTTATATTCCTTGAAGCTTTTGAAACACGCATGGAAAGTTGCTTAATGTTGTTTATCTTTTTATCATCGGCTTATGTTTGTAAATAAGTATATGCAATAACGTGGATTTAATTAATGAATATAATATTAGGTGCGTAGCTAGTAAGTAAATGATAGTTGCAAAGTTTTATCGTATTGCGCGTAGGCGACAGTGACCCACATTACGGTCAATTATAGTTATGCGACGAACTACGCACCACCCTACGTCCTTCAGAGAAACTGGTCATTGAAAACTTTTAATTTAACCGTCTCACTTCTTAATAACAACTCTACAATTACATTGAAATCAAAGAAATATTTCAAACTCGAAAAATCACCTTATCATAAGTGAAACATTGTGAATGCGCCTATGGATTAATGATTATGATATTCGGGAACGAAGTTGAAAAAAAGTTAAATATAAGAACAGTTTCTTAAATATTGATTAAGGGTTAGCCATAAATACAACGTAGGTACATATATCTACGTAACTTTAGCTACGGTCTACATATTGGGCGCCTACATAGTTCACAGCTTCACTTTCACCCATTGATCAATAAACATTTCTATTGATTCTCTGTTACCTAATTACAGCAGGGACTAGCAATAAAAATATGTTCTTTAGCATTGCAGGTACTAAAAAATTTATAGTCGAACACCAATGTCTACACTTACATCTATGTACATTCGAATGCTGATTTCGCGCCAAACATTGTACTAACAGATATAAAGCAGACATTTGACGCGCGAAAATTTTGAATTGAAACTCTTTTAATAAACTTTTTCAATTGAAATTCAATCTTCACGTGAGAAGTAAATAATTGAAATTGATTGATTAAATACTTTTGGAATGTAATTTAAAGTACTTAGCTGTGTTATATTGAATGCAATGTAACCTATTTTGAGTATTTCATTGTGATTTTATTTTTATTATAGTTAATATTTTTGGTACAATATGACAGACTGTTGAGCAGTTAAGTCCTAATGATACGTTGTGTAGCGAGTAGAGAAGCCAGGCGCGGGTTATCATGCAGATTGCGGCGAATCAATAGGGGCGCCTCGGCCACTGACGGCGGATGACGATCAATAGCGTCCCAACGGAGCTGTCTCCGCATTAAGGGGCTTCCTCGAACGCCTTCACATATATCCACAAGCTATCTACACTTCATACATCACTCCACGATGCAAAGAATAGCGTACTTATGCAGTGGAATTTTAGCGAGAATAGTAAGCAATAATAATACTTGATGGATTTAAAGTTTTTATATCTTATTATTAGTATTTTTTTATTCAATATGAAAAAATATATGGCTACGTTCATTTTTTGTCATAAAATTTATATTTTAAACAATTTTATACAAAAGTTTGTCAAGAAGGCGACCTCAGTTGGAAAGTATTCAATAAATCGAAGGTTGTTTTAAAGTCACCTGCAAGGACGGATCTTATTTATCACAAAAAATTCTAATATTATTTCAAAATAATTAAATATTTATTTTTAACTAAGCTAATTTTTATGTTTTTTCATTGCAATAATAAAATAAATGTTAAAAATGCCAAGTGATATGTTTATTATTTTCATGATTTTTTTTAGTGTCACTATAATATATTTTGTACTTACGTTATTAATACTTGCTTATTATATAATAATGAAGCCTCTACAAAAGTTTTAAAATCTTTATCGAATGTTTAAAAGAGGTTTAAATCAATTATTTTAATCTATTCGCTTATACAGCATTTAAGTAGCCAGTCCAAACTTTATTTACTGATAAAATGCTAAATATCAAATAAATATAAAATAAATTTTCACTTTAATCAAATGGTTGAAACAATGTACATTGACGATCATGTCATCATACGTGATGTCAGTTTATTAATATTTTTAGTTGATGCTCATTCTAAAACATACATACTTCTCTATACAGTCTTAAGTATAACATCTACTCAGAAGATTATCTCTCTTTTTAATGAAGAGGAATATGAGAATGATGAGTATGCTTATTGAAAACATAAAATAAATAAATTTGGTTTATGTAAAAAAGAAGAATAAAATAATATAATTCAAGCTCTACCCCGAAAAACAATTTAAAATTTGACACAGGCTAAATTATTTTCAGTAACTTTGACGAAAAATACTTACAAATAAATTAACGAAACCCTTTCTTACTTTTAAGTTCTATATTGTAAGGAATCCTCGGTGCGCAGGTCCGTCTCGCACGTGGCTCACTTTTACTATTCTTTTTATTTTCGATTTAAGTACAAAGAAGTCATTCGTTTAAGATTTATGTCAATCGTGAAAGCTGCTGATATTTTTTAATAGTTTTTAGCTTACTAACAATGTTTTAAAGCTTAATATATAAATAGGTATCTACTTACTTTTGATTGTTAATGTATGTAATGATTTGTCTACTTCTTTTAAAACAACATATTTGGATTTTATATAACCAGTTGGTATACTGAGGGAATTTTAAAATAAATATTCAACTTAACAGTAATCATATACATAATTCAACTAATCTCTCCGAGATTACACCTTGCTATTCTTTTATTGATTTTTGTTGTTTTCGGCTAACAAAAATATACCAGATAGACATATCAGGATATAGCTAAAAGTCAAATGGATAATCATTTTTCTGGTTTTAGAGGCTGTTACTTAAAACCTCGTAAAGATTATTTTTCGGGGGCGAAAATATGAGATGGGCTCCCTTATCGGGAATGGTGTGCCCGTAGACATTGACGATGTAAGAAAAATTGACCAATCTAAAAAAATTATATCACTTTTACTTTTTTTTACTGGATCAATAGCCCTACAAATTCAAACCAAACCAACGAATCTACGTACTGGCGTTTACTAGTAAAATAAGTGATGAATAATTACCAAAGGAGCTTGTATATAATAAGTAGGTATAGAAATAGGGAATGGAAAATTTTATTTCTTCTTAGTTCTCCTTAGTTCTGATAAAAGTGTAAACACTAATTTCTTTAAGGCTTTTCCTTAGATATATTTGTAAGTTAAGAACAAGTTGGGTGGATTATACTTTTATTTATAAATAAAAATATTTGAGATTAATATACCTTATATTTACACCGAATGGATCATCGTTATTTGAAATGGGTAATGTTTCGTAGAGTATGTTTCCACTTGATATGTATATAGAAATGTGAAGATGCAAATCCTTAGCAATCATGTCGACGATGCTCCGCAGAGAATCGGTGTCCAGAAGAATGGCAAAGCGGGATCGAGCAAGAGCCAATCCCTCCTCGATAGAGCTGACAAAGCCATCGTGTAAGCCCTCCTACAGCCCCTACGCCTATGGCTTAAAAAATAGTGTTAGACCCTGTTGACGCGCGACTTTGGGGCCTAACGTTTCGTATTCCGAAACGCCCTTAAAAGTCTGACAGCCGGGATGGCCTCATCCCAATGTTTACTTTCTGTAAATACTATAAATAAGTATTTTGCAAATGTAGGAGCGAACCTACATTTGCAAAATACTGGCAGGCTGTCAACGAGAAATTTGCCCAAACTTTGAATTCGATAGCCTTATTAATCCTCAAAGTAACTTTTTCGTGTTACTTGAGACGAATTTTTCAGAAATATAATTAAAACATAATTGTGCAGTAGGTCACGATGGAATAACAGCCTTAGTTATTAGGTCTGCCAGACATGTACTTGTTCCAGCAATAACGCATATCTGTAATTTATGTATCATCGATGATATTTTCGCCGGCACTTTTAAGAAGGCGTAAGTTACACCTGTATTTAAGGGTAGGGTTGGTGAACTATAAGCCTATATCTGTCCTCACTACATTATCTAAAATTATGGAGAAGGTTCTGAACAAAAGATTGCTTGGCTACCTCGAATGTAACAATTGCGCTTATTGTAATTATTGCGTCAAATCAATACGGGCTTAGGAGAGGCGTATCAACAGATGATGCTTTTCTTGAACTAACAAAGCAAATCGTTAAGAATCTTGATTGTAAGACTAAAACATATTATATATAGATATTTCTTGATTTAGCCAAAGCATTCGACACGGTGCTCTACTCTTCTTCCTCTTCGTAATTTAGAAAGCTTTGGAATAAGGGATATCACGCATCTCTTTAGTGATTATCTAACAAACCGTAACCAACGAGTTAAGGTAGATAACTACATCAGTGATGGTGTTAATCTAACATTTGGCGTGCCACAGGGCAGCGTGTTGGGTCCCATCCTCTTTACTAAATAGACTGTGTCAACTGTACGATACTCGTTATAAACTGCGCTTATCATAAGTGGAGAAACATGGGAATCTGCTCACCACGTAGCTAAAAATGCTCTTGGCATCGCGATGGATTGGCTTTCTCTGAATTTATTAACGCTAAATATCTCTAAAACCCACTATGTCCCTTTCTCAGCAAACTCTGCTTCACAGCCTAGTATTCCAAACGTTAAAGCCCATAGTAGTTTAAGTTGGCAAAAGCATATCATAGTGACAGTTGCGTGAGTTCGCAAGCTGATGTTTTCAATGAAAAGACTAAGAAGAGAAGAAGAGTTGCCGACCAACTGTTGAAAACCGTATACTTTGCCTTAGCCCAGTCACATCTTACCTATTGCATATCTGCCTGGGGTGGTACACTTAAAACGTATTTACTTCGCCTTGAGAGAGTACAAAGATCTGTCTTGAAAATCATGCTAAACAGATTTAAATTACTTCATTGATATAGTAATTAATATCTTCTAATATAAGAAATACGCATATCCACGCACACGCACTACACGCACTCTCATTCACACTTCACACATTCACACACACTCACACAACACGTAGCCATTTCCTGCAATATAAATTATAATAAGTTTTTAGTACCTACGTTAAATTGAGTTTTGATTACCAGAACTCTTACAAAGTGCAACAATTTGTGAATGAAGTGTAAGAGGTAGGCGCCTGTGTCTGTAACACAGTTTAAACTAAGCACGGACATAGACGTTCATTCTGTTTCAAAAATGTATAACATTGTACTATCAAAATTGTGTTTTATAGCCAGGGCCGCCGTAAGCGGGTGTGCCACGAGTGCACCGCACGCGGGTGGCACGTCCAGGGGGCGGCAAATTGAGCAATACATCACGTACTTATTCAAGTTATTCTCAATTGGTAGATTAGGTATCAGTTACTTGTAGTAGGGCGTTGTCGTAGGGCGGCTTGAAGGGTATCGTACAGTCAGGTATATTGGTGATCGCTGGCAAAAGCAGAGCTACGGGTGACGTCGAACCGAGCACAGAGGTCATACGTTCGCTGTCGCAGGCGCAACGGGCTCGACACAAATTTGGACAGCTGTGGGCCGCACATCGCCAATTGATAAGTTGTAAGGCGATAAATAATCAGGGAGCAAAGGAAGCGCTTTTAATGGGCTTGAACAGGGTCCCATGGGGGCGCCCCTATCGTGGTTTTCGAGGAAAGTTCCGAACACACGGCGCTCCTGTGACGGAATCGCTACCGCCAGACTGGTCGGAGAGCTATTTCCGGGAAACAGGGCGGTTCACTCAACCGTCGATGCCGTAAAACACCCTGAAGACCCGGACAACGGAGGCGGTGGCCCAAGGGAACGTAGTCCTAGCGGTATCACCAAACGTGGCGAACGTCTTCAATAGTCTACTCTTTTTTTTAATTTAATTTACAAGATCCACGGGCTCACATTTGCCCGTGGATGTTGTAATGATGGCCTTTTATGGGACTGGAAACACCTTACCTGCGTGCGCTCTATAGCATTGTATGGTGCATCTATTTGGGTGGACTCTCTCAATGCTGGTAACAGGGCTCTCTTCTTGCGGGACCGTGGGAACAGTGAACAACTGGTGACTCGCTTCGCCGAAGAAGACCGGGAGAAGGTGTCTTCGCTATGGACGTCTTCTCCTCCCGCCATAAGTGTACCGGGGTTAGGGATCTTTGTACTCTGAGAACTCCCTAGGAAGTGGAACCCCGCAGAGATGAGCCTACGGTCAGCACGTCACAAACGATCTCGTGACGTTCCCCGAAGAGACGGAGTGGGAGGATACTGCTGGTTTTTTAATAGGTATACCCCCCGCCCCCCACCTCATCTGGAGCAAAAGCGTTATGCGTTTTGCAGCAAAAAAGGGCGGCATAATAAGTATTGCACGCGGGCGACAAAATAGCTAGCGGCGGGCCTGTTTATAGCACATTGAGACGGACATACATATTGCAGCTGGCTTTATGAAATAAAAATAAAATATTATTTACATTTTCACTTATCACCATAGAGTGGCGAAATCAACAACGTCCCCTGTGAAGAGTTCCGCACAAGTGGACCACTGTACAGGATGCGCAGACTGTGGATACGTTAAGTCGATACGAACCTGCTGCTTTTTCATTTTGCACCGATTCTGACGGCCATCACAGTAGTTTTGTAGGTAAAAATCTAGCACGAGTACGGGGCATCTAGGCGAGTACCTTTCCGAAAATTTCCACTGAGTGAAAAAAATTGTGTAATACAGGAGGTTCCCCGGTGTAAGGCTTTAGTTGGTAAAGATTCAGTGTTTATATATAGATACTTTTTTTTTCGGTGCCTCTTCTTATAAAAACACTTGCGCAATTAGGGTATAGGGTGTCTACGGTGCTGTAGTGTAGTGGTGCTCCTTCCGCACCTTGCCCTACCAAGAATATTGTGATCCAGCTGCATAATATTCTAGGAAACCCATGGGAAGGCAGCTTCGTAAGTAACGCTATGTGTCATCGCAATCGAAGGGCTTACGCTATGTTTAAACAGTCATTTTGAACATAGGTAACGCTTCTCGAGTCCAAACTGATCTGCTTCCGTTTATTAGAGAGTCTGTGATACTAGATCACTGACTGAGCTACTCGAAAAGATGTGTTAAAACCTCTGCCAACTTTAGAGCATATGTCCATATCATGATCTTGAGAGTTGTCATTGGAAGCAATCGACTTATGAATTATATATGTAATAACATATAATTGTGGTATCACACCTCGGGATTGTTGTTGATTACTTTCCTTGTTCGTCAAAAGCGTTAAAAGAAAGCCGAAAATATCAATACGATTCATATCCACATTTTTTGAATAACATTGTCATCTCGACTTTAGATTGCGGCAAAGTTCGTATTAATACAATTTGTATAGTGGTTAAGTTGTTAAAACTTAACATATACATAAAGATAGATTTTTGTAATATTCGTATGAATAGATAAAATATTTCTATTTGTACATATGCGTATAATGGTGACATGTACATATGTAGGTACATTATGTAAATCTTCTATACTTGCATAGCCATGCTTTATAATGACTAGATCAAAGGACACACAAGATCTTAAAACCACTTAGTGGGCCACTTAAGCTTACCGACTGCCTACTTGCTAGTTACAACTACAATGCAGGTACTTAATTGAAAATGTTATGCAACTAAATTATCTCTTAAGTGATTTGAAGTCGACTCAACAGAGGAAAACTATGACACATTCTATAAATTTATTGATGAAATGAATGCGAGATATTCAGATGTTTTTTAATAAATTATTCATACCTCGACCATTCTCGCATAGTCCACAAACGCATAAGCTTAGCCGCAATATCTTTTTCCTCTCTCTGATAATATTTAATTTAAGCAACCCAAGACAACTACAGTTTAGGTGCACCCCCAGACTTGTCGTGCGTGTCGAAGTACGGAAGTGTTAACATTGCTAACTTCTTTGATCTACTTCTTCACTTATATCTTGACAGAAAATCTCAATAAAATATTATTGGCCCGATTGGGCTTCCAAGGGACCCGTAGCCTTCTAGGATAGACATGTACAAAGGAAGCAATTAGTGCACCTTATTTGAATAAATAGGGAAACCATCTTTATATTTGAGAAAAAGGAAATATATAAATTAAATAAATATTGAAAAGCATTTTTTATTTTTAACATAATTAAAATATAAATCTTGTAAAATTTTCGAATAAAATATTTAACAATATACATATACAACACATATATATTTTACTAATCAGTAAATACATCAAATTTCATCAAAGCTCAAAAGACTTCCTTTCAATCAATACAAACTTATAATATATTTTTAAAAAACCTACATACATTTCACTAATGGCATCTCTCTCACTCACTAACATAATAATATATATTTCAACTCACGAAATAAAAATTTAACTCGGCAACAATCAACAAGGTATAAATAATTATATGCATCTATAATGTAAATGATCATAACATTATGTAACTAATGATTTTACATAATTTGTAAATTGTAAAATTACAAGAAACTTGGTAACTAAATAAATATATTATCTGTATAGCGTAGACACTTAACATTACATCATTTTGGCACAAATAACCAAAAAGATCAAAATACAACTATGAAATATTTGTTTTATTTACCACTCTTAACTTATGTGTATACTGAATCTTCATAATTTATTGTCTACGGAAAATACTGTTGGTGATAAAAATATGTAAAAGACCTATAAAATTTTTGACTGTTTTTTATAAAAACATTTTTTGTAATACCTCAATCTGCATAATTATTTTAATACTGCGATTTTATATCCGTTATTTATGGAATCTCATAAATAAGTCGTAGAATAAATCACTTACAAAAATTGGAAATATTTTTTGAAACAGTTTTCATGTTTTCTATTCTGTGACTATTACTCCATTAACATCAATATCTTCTTAAAATAACTTACATCACCTAGACGATAGTAAAAACTTTTAGTATATTCTGGAGCACCATTAAGAGCTATTCTTAACTACAGCTCCACTGTGTCTGCACCTTCATCATTTATATGTAATATCTATTTTGGAGAGATCTAGTTTCCCTTGCAATCAGCAAGCATAATATTCTTTAATTTTAAATAGTTTCAGTTTATAATAGTTTAAATATATTAATTCTAATATCATAAGGCTCACTTAAAATACAATGGTATTTCATTATAATAATTTAGTTGTTTCTAATAGTTCGGTATTTAAAATTTTTATATAAAAATATTATTCAAGGCACAAATTTTCGTGAATTAAAATCTAAGGCACACTATTTCATGAGATTAATTTCGCTGGCCATGACTGGTCCACATATGTTCTTTGAATGTCTCCCTCATTGTGAATGATCTCGGACATAAATAGCAACAGAGCCTATTTGTTAAATCCGAGTGCATTAACCTTACATGATACTTAAGAGCAGACTGATTTGAATATTTCATTCCACAATGTGGACAATCCCCACATATAGCTGCATGATTCGATTGCTGATGAGAAGTCATTGTTTGAGAAGTTGAAGCACCACCTGTCAATCCAGGAACTGTTGACATTCCGGCCAATAACAATAATGCATGAGACTGTTCTTGAGTGTATGTTTCCGAGTCAGTCCCATCGTTATGCTCTGATAACAACACCTCTGGTTCATACTCTAGATCAGATTTCGGTGATGGTTTCTCAGTCTTCACTAGTGAATCTTCATTAGGTGATATTTTGACTGGGCTTTTAGACAAGGTAGGAAAATTAACTGGATCAATGCTTGCTTCTTTTGGTCGAATAATATTTTGTATATCTGGTACATTTGGCACTTTTTTCAAGGTTGGACTGGCACATACATCACTTTTTGACGGGTTGATTCCTTAAATATGAATAAAGTAATAAATTATTTTACATAGCTAAATAACCCATTGCTGGCCTAAGGCCTGTTCATCCTTGTTGAGAAGAAATTAATAATAACATAAGCAGCAGGAGCAGAAGTTAATAATAAAATTGATAATGGTTTTAAATTTATATTTAAATAAAGTCTTACCTGAGATTAAAGATCTGGCAAGCATACTGTTTTCATAGTCAGGTAGACTATCGTCATTCTCAGAATTAATTGTTTGAGTTGGAATAGGTGAGGCATTTTCCTCATCCCATTCTGTTTTTATAGTAATTGGAATGTCATCTTGCACCTAAAATGAAATTGAATATGAGAAAGAGTTATTATTTCTCGCATCACCAAAGTAGTGACCATTTATCATTATGTGGTCAATTAACACAATCACCTATTTCTTAAAAAAGATTTATTAAAATTGTATTAAGTGATGTCTTCAATAATAAATATGAAATGATTATATTTTTCAACATTACCTTAAAAAATTATATTGCATTGTGTAATTAAAATGTTTCAAAGTAAATATATCAAATAATATAATATATCTATATAAATATATCTGTATATGTTGTCTGCAAATACGAAAGTCTGCTAAATATCACATTATATAACTTCAGCCACTATTTAAAAAGGGACATAAATATGTCAATAAGAATCTTATTAATATTAAATCACTAAAGTTACCTGGGTTGCATTTTTTCCGTTAGTTGTCAGATGATGTTCATTTTTTCCCTCATTTTTCTTATCCATGTTATTTTCTGGTACAAACAAGTTGTCGACTTTAGTAGTTTGGGAACCATTATTTTTGCAGTACATGTCACTTGCTTCTTGAACTTTAATCTTTTTATTTCCATCCCCAAAAGACACATCATTAGGTTTATCAGATGTACTACTCCTTCTTTTCTTCAGTGCAGGGATTTTAGTTTCTTTATGAGCTACATGTAATTGTGGCTTTGCAGAAATTGTTAATTGAGTATACAGTTTGTTTGTTGCACTTGTTGAGAAGAAACTGTCACTCTAAAAAAGGTAAAAAATTTATATTTAGAAAAGCTTCTGTATTTAGTTTTAATATGTCATAGAAAAATTAAACCTTAACAATTTACCTAATTTTACTAGAGAATTATCCCTGGTTCCTTAAGACCAAAAAGACACAATTGAAAACTGATAAATACTAGCACTTGGCACTATGTACACTATGAGACAATCTAAATACACCATTAAATACCGGACTATTGGACTTATATTGTCCAATATTTAGTGTACATAACATTTTATATAATATTATACTTGCCTGTTGTGTCACTCCTGTCAAGCCTTTGACCTGTAGCAAAGCTGCAGTGTGCAGAAAGGATGATAACTTACTTTCTTCTATAAAAACTTCCCCTTGGTACATATATGACAACAAACTAAGAATATCATCAGCTGACACATCTTTTAAAATTATTACCGGATGTTGACATGGATTCTCCTGCAAATAAAATCAAATTAATATATTAACTATTAATAAGTTTTAGACATCCTTCAGGCAGTACTAGTGTTATAAACGTGAAGGTTATAATGTCCCAAGTCATTCACCTTGAACACATTCCTAAAGTACGGGCTGCATGCTGACAGTATTACTTTGTGGGCCTTGATATTTCTGCCTTCACAAGTTAACGTAACATCGACCAGATCTTCAGAGCACTTTAATGAATCCAATGCACTAACTATATTAGTCTGGAAGTTATTCCACCGTAAACAAAACTGGTCTGCCATAACTATATTGTGTTCGTTAGATAAATCTGAAAACAAAAATACATTCGCTGCTTTTACTAACGATTGTGAGAAAACAACACCAAAAAACAGTTACAATCACTCTTACACACCAATTCACACATAACTTTATAAAACTCAAAATGTTTTAATTTATGTATTTCAATTTTTATAATAGCAATAACTTTATAGAGACAATTTTACTTGAATAAAAATAAAGTGCATGACCTCCAATGACACAGTCTTCTTTCACTTTTTGGTCCATAGACAACTTAATGTTTTTAAATGCAGATTGCAGCCATGCACTTTTATAAAGTATTCGGATACTTACCAAATAACTGTTCATAGACTAATTAAAAGATTCGTTCAAATTTGAAATAATTTACTTTCTTATTTTATATAATAATTATATAAGTATATAAGCAGTTATATATTAAACCAAACACAAAATTACTTGACGATAAATAAATATAGCTTTGGAAATACTCGTCAATAAAAAAAATAAGTGCGTCTCGGGTTGCTCAACGGAAGTGATATCTTCTAGCTAGCACTGTGGGTTAGATTAAAAGAGGAGGAGAAGGAACCTACTTACCGCTTACTTGATGTATGTAAGAGAAAAGCAAGCTAGACAGTAGACAGACTGGCCCTGTAACACGTTACGTACTGAAACGGCTTAGCTTCTCATAAGAAATGATAACTTTAAAACTAACCAACATTTTTAATGCTGTAGATAATTGGAACTAAAAAAGAAAATGAGTTTTCATCTATGGTGAATAGTTCTCTTTAATATAACTTTAGTAAATTTATCTTATAAAAAGTGCAACGAATACAAAATAAACTATTCAAAGAAAAATGAAGATGAAGTATAATTAACTGGAATAAATAATATAATATTTTTTTATTAAAGTACCGACAATCGTTATAATGGAAATGAGAACGGTCTAACTAAACCTATTTTTTTGTTGGCGAGATCAGAGCTATGTCTTATGTAATTCTAGGTATCTAGGCTCCGGATAAGAGGATTTTGAATTGTTAAGGTAAAATCCAAATACCTACCCTCAGCAAAATATTTGAAAAAATTATTTTAAATCAATTATTAGCATATTTCAATAGACACAATCTGCTTCACAGAAAACAATTTGGTTTCATGAGGGGTCGCTCGACTACCGACGCAGGTATCGAACTTATAAAAAATATCTATGAGGCCTGGGAGGGGTCGCAGGATGCCTTGGGGATTTTCTGCGACTTATCCAAAGCCTTTGATTGTGTTCAGCATGAAGCTCTGGTCAGGAAACTATATCACTACGGAATTAGAGAATGTGCACTCGACCTTCTGACTTCCTATCTTAACAATAGAATTCAGAGGGTTGACGTTAAAGGGACAAGGTCTCCTGGGGTCTCAGTTGGTATGGGGGTCCCACAAGGATCAATTCTTGGACCTTTTCTATTCCTCATATACATAAATGACTTGCCCTTTCTTGTTGGGAACAAACATGATATAGTATTGTTTGCTGATGATACCTCTTTGGTTTTTAAAATTAATAGGAAACAGGTTCAGTATGACGATGTAAACAATGCTATGTCCGATATAGTACATTGGTTTAGCGTAAATAATCTTAGACTGAATAATAAAAAAACTAAAATTGTAAAATTTAGCACACCAAATGTGCAAAATGTAAAACCCGATGTACTTATCAATGGGGAATCGATGGATCCAGTTGAAACAACTGAATTTCTTGGCCTTACTCTTGATGCCAAGTTACAGTGGCTCCCCCACATAAACGGATTGGCGGGTAGACTGAGTTCTGCGGCATTTGCGGTCAAAAAAATTAGATTACTTACTGATGTTGATACGGCTCGACTAGTATATTTTAGTTACTTTCATAGTATAATGTCCTACGGTATTATGCTTTGGGGTAACGCAGCCGCTATCCAAACTATATTTGTGCTGCAGAAGAGGGCTATTCGCGCAATCTATAACCTAGGAGCCAAGGAATCATTAAGGCATAGATTTAAAGAAATTAAGATATTGACTGTTGCTTCTCAATACATATTTTGTAATGTTTTGTATGTACGGAAAAATATTAATGTTTTTATGAGAAAATGTGATTCTCATAACATTGGTACAAGGAACAAACACAATCTTGTTACTCCTGTTACTCGACTGCATAGAGTCAGTAACTCTTTTGTGGGGCAATGTATACGCTTCTACAACAGGATCCCAGAAAGCGTTCAAAATGCTTCTGTTGCCAAATTTAAAAAAATTGTTAAGGAACGCTTGTGTGCAAAAGGTTACTATACAATTAGCGAGTTTATGTTTGATAGCACACCTTGGGAATGAAACGATCGCCTCCTGGCTATTTCTAATCATATACTACTATGTACCTTATAAATTTGACAAAAAAAAAATAACAGAAAAAAAAAGACCCGCTGAGTTTCTTTCGTCGGTTCTTCTCAGGTCAGGGTGTTCCTTTTTCCGAACCGGTGGTAGTGTTTATTTGACAATCAATAAGTAAGTGTAATGCTTTTATATTGAATAAAGGAATTTGAGTTTGAGTTTGAGTTTGAAATAATAAATGATATAAATCTAAAGTAACAAAACATTTTGCAATTTTAGCTCACCACCAATTTGAAATATTAAAATTATAATTAATGTAAATTTTAATCTAGACATTTTGGAATTATTAAGATATTATCATATCTTTTATTGTCCAATATTTAATTTTTTTAGTAGTGGCAATTATAGTCTGCCGGTAACTTCGGTTTGTTGGTGTTGACTGTTGTGTATCTAAAGAAACGTGCGCATGAATTGCATTTTAATATTGGATTTATAAGGTATCGACAAAGTAGTATACATAATAGTGTTCGTCGTTTTTGAAAGAAAAGATTTAACATAAAATATGAGTAACGATCCTGAAAAGTTTGATTCCATGCTTCTTGCAATGGCACAACAACATGAAGGTGGTGTTAAGGATGTAAGTTGAACCTTATTTATAAATCTGTTTGGTCTAAATTTTGAAAGAATCTTCTAGAATAACAATACTGGTTTGTATTGATTGAAAATTAATAAATCACAGTATTAGGTTGGTTTTTGCTTTTTTAAATTATGTTATTGATCAACGCTCAACTTAAGTTTGTCAAATACGAAAACACATGTACGAATGAAATATATTGTAATATAATGCCATTCGGTTTACTTTCAGTTACTGGGGACTATAGTTAGTTTCTTAGCAAGAAAAACAGACTTTTTTACTGGAGGAAAAGATGGAGAGTGGGAAAAGGTATGTCATTTTCTTTTATTCATAAGTTGTCTTATATATTGTTATAGTCGATTTTTATAATTTCTATTGAATTATATAGATTTACTGATTCCATTGCATTTGATGAAAAACAAAAGTATTATTTTGAAATATCACGAAACTATACACGACACGAAAAAATAAATTAAGTGAAAACTGATCTTTATGATGGTAATTAAATATGCGATAATTAAACATTTTCAGATAGTGAAAGACACATTTTACAAACATGCAAAGAAAGCTCGAGAGGAGGCTGATAAAATTAAGAAAGAGAAGGAAGAAGCTGATAGACGACTTAAGGATATTCAGCAGAAAAAAGAGCAGGAACGTCTAGCTCGGGACTTTGAACCGGCCACTGTGAAGGAACTTACAGAAGAAGAAGCTGTTGAATTACAAGAAGATATTGATAAAGATAAAAAGAATAGTGAGTCTAATATCTCTCCTTTAATAATTTACTGGTGTCTTTTCTTAGATTTTTGCTTTGTAAATCTTTATGACCATCACCCCTTTGTTCTAAACTGACTATCAAAAATATTTGCTTAGTAATACTAAAGTGTTGTTTAGTTGCTAATTCTCATCCATGCTGAGAATTTACATTGTCAAATAAATATTTCATATTTTCATGATATATAAAATAGATACATTACATATCTTACAACATTACCTTCTTTCGCATTTCTCTAATGAGACATGTCAGTTTTATATTTTGGATAAAATATGTGATTGTGATATACCATAATAAACATCATCCTCCTGCCCTTATCCCAATTTTATTTGGGGTCGGCGCAGCATGTCTTCTCCTTCCATACTTCTCTGTCAGACGTCATATCACAAGTAACATTCTTTCTAACCATATCATCTTTCACACAATCCATCCATTGTTTCCTTGGTCGCCCTCTACCTCTACATCCATACACATATATGCTCAAGGCCTTCCTCACAATATGTCCCTCATTCCTCCGCATTACATGCCCATACCATTATAGTCGCATTCCACATAACTTCTCGACTATCGGTGTCACTTTCAAACTTCCTCTTATGTACTCATTCCTTACTCTATTCATTTGCGTAACATGAATCATAATGAGCTCAACTACTAAATTATTTTTAAATCTCGCCTTTTACCTATTTATTAATCACATTTTATGAACATCAATTTGAGGAGTGAAAAAGTAAGAGTAACAATAGGCACATTGTCTTGGTAGGTTGCATGGTTGGTCATGTTGTTTGTAAGGAATAGGTTTTTATTTATTAATATTAATGAAAGAGATTTTCTGTTATTGTCAGGTCATAGATTGTCTAATTATTCCTACTTATTAAAAATAATTAAAGCTAGTAAAATGGAAATTGCACAGCCAATAGCAACAGTCTCACAATACTGGTGTGCTCTTCTATCTACTGTTTGTTTGTACTGAACTGAACCATATGTTATATATATAATATATTCATTTACATATTCATGTTTTTATAACATTTTTTAATACTAGCTACCCGCCCGGCTTCGCACCCGTGCAATACTCATACTAAATATTCTACAGAATTTGTTTATTTAGAACATCACATTAGAAACTTCTAAAGTGATCAGTGTTTCTTCACTACATTGTCCATGTATTATATACAAAAACCTTGAATCACTCTATATATTAAAAAAAAACTGCATCAAAATCTTTTGCATAGTTTTAAAGATTTAAGCATACAAAGGGACATAGGGACAGGGAAAGCAACTTTGTTTTATATTTTATTAAAATTTAATATGACTTTTAATAGCAAAATTTGTTTAATATGTGAAGTATATATCTAACTTTTTATATAAATAAAATTAGTTTATACCTGAATACTATTTTATTCAAGGCTCAAATGCTATTTTTATCTAGAATTCAAACTTTAAACAGAGGTATTTTAACTGTTTTTTTTTTGGAAATATAATGGTGGTTAATCAATTGCTCAAATTTTTTGTTTTAGAAAACGAAAATGGCAGTGGTGATGTTGCAGCTGACACTGAAATGGCGGATGCTGAGGAGGACGATCCTAAGGAAAAAGGCAAACTAAAGCCAAACTCTGGCAATGGCTGTGATCTTGAACATTATAGGTGGACGCAAACCTTGGAAGAAGTTGAGGTAAGAACTTTTATTATCCTGAGATGTCTGTTTCAAAATATTGATGTATGTATATTGTATAACTTGTATTTCATTTCACAAATACAGTTGTGCTACTTATCAATATGCCATTATGATACTTATTTGACTAGAAACATTTTCAATTCTTAAGTTTTAGTGCTCTGCCCATACAAGTAAAAATTTAAAATCCATATAGTGCCTTGCACAACCTGATTTTGCCTATTTTTTCCGATTATAAAAATTTAGTCCTTTAATAAATACAAATATAGATTAAAAAAAGTTTCTGTATAAATCTTGACCACTTGGAATAGAGGCAAGGATGCAGCGCAGGCAATTAATTATACTGTGATAGTATAATTATATTCTCATATTCTTATACCATTATTTTTATAATAGTTTAAGATTTAAATGATGATGTAAATCTTGTAAAAGTAAAAAAAAAAGTAACAGTCTGTAAATTTCCCACTGCCGGGCTAAGGCGTCCTCTCCCATTAAGTAGAGGGTTTGCAACATATAAATCAAATCTTGTGGATAATAATTATTATTTTAAGAATCACATTTCCAAGAATCTAAATGATAATAAGTTATGGCATAATTTCATTGCCAATAGGCTATTTGACTGTATTTTAAAATCCATTTTATATTATTTAGTAGAGGTTAAGGAACCCAGTAAGAGATGATTTTTTTATTTCTAGTACTTATTTGGCGAAAAATATCATATTAATGATTCCATCTTTAAATAACGCGCGAAAACGCTTCTTGGACAATATTGCGCTGCAATGGGGTCGGTGACGTCACTTTGCTGTATTTTAATCTGTGGTACATATAGTAGAAAAGCAAGGTTTACAAGAAAATGACTTCATCATAAGCCCGGTCAATCAGGAGCGTTTTGTGTCACGTGACAAACGTTTGAAAAAATGCATTTTTATTTATTGATTTTTGAATACATTTAGTAGGTATTTTCAAGTTTCGTTAGTAAATAACCATTTTTAAACTCATAATATACACTGATTACAATAATTCACAATTTATTTTTCGCATTGTCAAATAGCCTATTACTTATTAATCATATTAAAAGATGATTATTTTTTATGTAGGTCTTTTTTAAGATAGGACCTTTGAAATGTGATTGTGGTATGTTGAAAGTGTATATTCCTTGCGAAGTATTTCTATCATTACAATTATTAGTGTCATAAGTACTCTTTATCTTGCCACAGTTCGTTTTAAACTTCTTAATTAATCATCCTGCCACCAAATATCAATATTGAGTCATACTCTTGAGTTCAAGTTAGAAGGGTGAATGAGTCAATATAAATACAGACACGAGATACATATTCCAGTACCAGTGGGTACGTGGGCGTAGGTTCATTTAAAAATATTTATCATCATGGCGGCATTTGTTTTATCTACCATATTAAAAAATGCACGTGATGGTGACTAGGTACGTCTCAGAAATTATGACTAATCTAAGTTGAGTCAAGTAGATGTTGCAATACTTCCAACTGAAAAAAAACCTGACTGAACACACAAAAACAATGATTTCTTGAATGTACTAAAATTATAATACAAAATTTCAAAATGAACCAATAAACTAACAGTTTGCTTTTAAAAACTATATGTATTTTAAAACATTGGTGCCTTCAAACGAGGCGTGAAGAGCCAGCATGGCGAGGGCGACTAGTGCAGCACATTCTTACTGATTATACTGGTCGTCTTCGCGTTAGGACTCCACTTCACTTACCATCACGTGAAGTGTCATAAGCCTTCCCGGAACGTATAAAAAAATAACATATATTTACAACTAAGCTATTTAGGAATGTTTCTACAACCCTCAAAGTAATTAAGTCAATGGTCTCTTTTTATCTACCTAGATAATTTTTAATTAATATTAAGAATATAAAATATATATGTATATAGATATATTAATAATAAATTAAGATTAAAATACATACAAATAAATGAAATAATTTGTCTCAATACGACTCGTTTTAAAATTAAAAATATTTTAATTTTTTCAAGTCATTTAATTATCACAGTTTTACGTTATTACACCACATTCAATTAAATTAATTTATTCAATTATATCTTAAAAGTAACATTTTAATTCCAATAAAAACAATAACATGCTATTGGTTTTTTTCGATTACAGTGTAATGTATATGCAAATAATAATATACAGAATGAAGATCCAAAGAAAGTTCTTATTTCATTTATTAAATTTTGATTTTTATAATGGTTATTAAAAAATATTTGCAAAACTGCGTAACGGCTTCAACACGTGGTTTTAAATAACAAGTGGTTTTGATTGTAATTTTACAAATAAACATCTTAAAAGCCTCTTCGTAAAATTATAATCAATTTTACAAAGTCATAATAATATGATAATACGAATTTAGTCGAAAATATATAAAATATTTGCAAATAAAAATATAAACAATCAAATAAAATTCATATTAAGCACATACTTTATTTAAAGTTGCAAAATAATTGTTATTTTATTTGAAATTTTGATGTTATCTTTATTTTGTTTGCACATAGCACTTTTGGATTATTTTTAATTGAGTACTAACAATAAATAATGAATAACTAAAACTAATCGTACAATTGACTAATTATTACTAACTTGATATAGAAACAGTTATTATTGCACTATAAAATAGTTGACAGATTTTATACATCCGTACGAATTCAATTAAAATTGAGAAAAAACTCTAAACTTTGTAAACAAAGACGTATTGGATTTAATTTTCGAATTAAATTAATGTAAACTACCTAAAATAAATAAAATTAGCTAAATAGCAGTGCTGATTTTGATATTTATATTTGGAATGCACAACTATGTTACACAAATATGACGTAACCACGATTTCTGCAGTCCTTCAGAGCTAACTAGCAGTACTGGTTTACATATATTAAATTGCAATATTTAAATATATGTCTATTGCAATTCAGTTTACGGTTACTAAAAGTTTCTTAACATTTTTTTTGTCATATTTGAAATTCAATATTCGAAAAAGGATTTTCTACTAATTTTCTTGTATCAAATATTGCCATATTTCAGTTTTGTTACACATAAAAAATTAAGGATTTTATAAGTACGCGCTTATTATAATAATGTATGGGTTAAAATTGTGTTGTCCTTTTCGGTTTCTGTTTCTTCTTAGGAGTACTTGTACATTCCAGTCTCTCTGCGCATTCGCACTGAAATTAAAATTATCAATATTCATGAATAAATTATTTTTGTAAGTGTTAATTATGTTGGGATAACCTAACCTTACCTTAATTTATCAAACTATTAAATTATCATATGATATAACAAAATTGTGAATGAATTTTTGTTGGTTGGTTTTAGACCAAACAATTTTTAGATTGTCTATCTAAATTAAGTTTCAAAATTATTATCATTTGTTAGGTTTAAAAAAAATGTTTGGCAACTGCTATTGGTCAATGTTGGTTAGTAACTTGTAATGTGGGATTTTTTTAATAATATTATTTAAGCTAAAGATAAACGTCTTTGAATAGTAAAAAAATTGTAGATACATACTTTCCACAAAACAAATGGCTGCCAGTATGCAGGCGGAAAACAAAATAGTCATCGATATAACGAGGACCGTAATCTGGTGGGAATGATCGCAGCAGCACGACTTCGGCTCCTTGCTGGGACGTTGCTTCGTAAATCCATTCACGACGGTAAAATGAGTTGAGCTAGCGACCGACATCGCGTCCGGACCAGCCATTGAGCCTCTTTTAACGTCTGACCAAAACGTGTCAGTTGCCTCACGTTCCTCGGGTATTGAAACCACTGTTTTAGACATCGTCGGTTGCTTTGCCAAATTAATCGATTGCTGTTGACTTTGGTAATATTCGCATTCTTCTTGTACTGAATTTCTGCCGTTCATCCGAGCTAAGTTGGCTGCACTCAACAACAATGACCCTGAAGACACGCTCTGAAAACGAGAACATTACAATAGACGCTTTAATATAATGTGTTCAACAATAGTTTACTTTTCGACTTGATTGCATACATCTCAAGAGTTTACACGACCATAAGAAGTGGGAATTTCCGGGTCGTACAACTGAAGTAGTGTAAATACTTCGGTAATTTATTGCGCGACAAATGGTTTTTTTTTTTTGTATCTGGTTATTTTCATTACGTAACACACGAAATTCAAAGGTTTACATCCGTGTTTACATTGTTGTTATGTTTAACATCCGTATCATTGTTCTTGATACTCTGCATTCTACAAGGATTTGCGTGATATTATTGCTGCTTATCCATAGTAATCGAATATATCCTTCTAAATAAATTTACATATAAAATGATTGGGTTTTTTGCTATAAAGCTAGAAAATGAATTCAAACACACAAGTATACAAAATTCGGTTCGGTTTTCATTTTCGTAATGGTTTTTTTTTATATTATGAAATGGTATTTTTGTAGTAATGATAAACAATACTAATATCATGATTCATAATTTGAAAAATTATTTATTTGAAACCCACTCATGAGCAACTTAGGATATGATATGATTATTAAAATAATATTTTGTTTTCGATATCCACATTGATACTTTATTTCTTGAGATAAATTTATAAGATTATAAGCATCGCTATTAAAGAAATACTTTATGATGTAGTGGGATATTAATGAGACAATCATGATCAGCTTCTTACGTGTGTGCTGTGATTACTTGATGAGCCTTGGCTGGAGGCGGAGCCGCCGCGAGAACGCGAGTCATTGATGCTTCCATTATTACTCGCCAGCGATGGTCGCGGTATATGCCATTCCTTTGTTGGAATCTGAAATCAAATATTGTATATAAGAATATCATCCATATGCCTTACTTTGATTTCAACAAAATTGAAACGACGTTATTCATTCCCTATATTGCCTAAGTGAGAACAAGCACGACTGACGAAATCAGAACATTAGTAGTCCAAACTGCGACATGGGCTGAGTTGATTGATTTGTACGTAAAAGAAAAGCTTTGACTGTTTTATTCAAATCGTTCAGGCAGCAGACAGATGCTGTAACTGTTGTGTAATTCGATTCTGTTGGTGTAATGAATATCTACAGATATCACGGATTACTTCAAAAATTGTGCTTCAAAAAATGAAACGATCATATGAACACGCCCTTGCAAATCGTTTAAAGTACATCTTTAAATGTGTAAAGCTATATTAGTCATATGTTAAGTTTTTATGCTTATAACAAATTACATAACAAGCTAATTTCGCCGTGGGCGCATTGCTATTGTGCAAATTGTACATCGTATAAAAACTCTGACAAGTCACTTTATAGTAAAGTAAATAGTAAAGGTCAGGTAACACATGTAAGTACGTGGAATATCGTGATTTTTTTTGTATATTACTATTGTCGGGTGAGTTTCATCAATTTTAATTTTAGGTCAAGTTTTGTTCCGAGTCTGATTGATTTTGTCAGATACGGTGTTCAAGGTTCGCGTTCTCTTTATTTGCGGTCTTGTTTCGCCGACCTCTGGCGCAACAAATCTCAGATTTGCTTTCGGCCTCATAGTCCATTTTGTTACTTTGATAAGATGATGGATAGCCTTTTATGCTAAAACTATATGTCACAATAATTTTCTTTTATGGTATTTACAAGGACGTTTTTATTGTTTATAACAACGCTATAAAAAATTCCGCAATCCTAGTAGTAAACATAGAATTGGTAACTTTAAGTTATTTGATTATGTTGACATAATTCAGCTGCTTAATATTAAAGATTGGATATACCTAAAAGCACTTTGGGCATATTGCAAAATGTTTTACTAAGTACGAATAACCGGTTCTATTTCTGGTTAGCTATGGTTGTACCGCAGAGTAAATGCCTTTGCTAAAAGTACGTTATCACTTTCGCTTTTTATACAATCTTATTTTAATCAATTGTTCATTGACATTATATTGTAGTTTAATCGTTTTGAATTAGCCACTGTAATGGTATTTTTTTAAACATATAGATAATTTGAATGACTTTAATTGTTTTATATAAATACCTTGAGATACTGCACGAGAAGCACGTGCTAGATAAAGGATGTGCGCAAATGCAACTTAACTTTTAATTGCCACAAACACGTGTAGTTAACACACATGGGAGTTCCCATGCGAACAAATTGCAATTTACCATGCTTAAATACCTATTATGCAGCACGCATGTGATCTAGCACGTGAATTACTGAATATTTATTATTAATATTTATGATGTTGCAAATCGATTATATCTGTGTAGTCATTTTTATTTATTAAACTAATAAGTTTATTAGTCATGCTTACGACTACAGCGATGTTATCAAAAATAGATAAATATATATAACATTAAAACTGGTAACTGAACCATGTTTGGTTTTAACGGTGATGATCCAGTTAAAAATGTAATGGCAGGTGTATAGTTGTGTAACATGTCTGGTTCATCGAGTCACCAATTATGCAATAGCGGTAATCTCGACTAGTCTAATTGAATGTGCCCAATGCGTGTCAATAACGGTGCATTGTGATCAAGGAATACACGAGCACGTTTCATAACTATTTTGGATTAATTGTCCGCATCGCAAACGTTAACGCAACATATTCAGCGAAGAAAATTATATTATATAATCCATCATAAAAAATTGCGTCGATAAACTTACCGTAGCTAATTAATCATGCGCTTTTGTAACGGTTTTTTTTTAATTATTTCATTGCGTCTGCTTTCTTTGTTTCATATTTTTATTATAAAAATGTTGCGAGTAATTAAGCGTGTCTTAAGTTAGACTTAGTGCTCGACGCATAAACAATGCTATACTTACCATGATAATCAGTTAACGACCATCTAGATTGTTCCCCTTTGGAAGAGAAAGTGTGCTGTTCCATGTCTCTTCTTGGAACACTTTCGGTAATGCAAATGTCACAATGGATAACGGATTTTAGTTCAACACTTCAATGCGTTTAATTTTATGAATATCTTCCACTCGTAATGATTGGTACAAGCACATTGCATTACATATTCTCGGAACGAAAGTCTAACGGTTAAGGGGAGCACGATTACTATAAGATGAATTCGAGAATCTTATGTTTTCGATTTATAAAAAAAAAATATTGATTGAATGTGAATGGTTAAATAAATAATCATAAACAAACGTGCAAAATTAGTGTGTCATTATTTGACATGCTAATTTTACGTAAATAAACATGCTATTAAAGTTAAACGTAAAAAAGCGAAATATTTGAAACATCCAATTATCATATTTTATACGCGATTGCATGAGGACACCGTAACATAACTCATTGTTCACGCTGGTCACAAACACTGACATGATGCTTATTGTCGTCCTTGAACTCAATCGTCTGTATTTATGAAGCTAACAGGAATCGTGTCAATGCAAATTGCTTTGGAAGCTGCCTGACTACTGTCTGACAATGAAGAAGGTCTACCTAATGCATGGTTAAATTTGCTTCGCTGGTTTTTTATTTTCCATCTAATAATGTATAAATACCGATAATCTTTCGCCTCCGGCTCGAGGTCCACCTGTATGAATGTGGTCTTGACCGAATACCTATTGAAATAAAGATCGCAGTACATTGTTCTTTAAGTTTCAGATCTTTGTAACCGAATCAATTTTTATATTCTGTTATTTAAAAAAGACTAATTGATACGTTCAAGTTTTTCGTAATCATTTACCTGTTATTTTCTTTTTTATTAATGATTAAAATTAGTGTTATTTAACACTAATTTGTAGCGGGATAAAACGGAGGAAAAAAGTGACCATGAATCAGGTTATTTATCCGGATTCTTTTATAAACTTCATCATGACATCATTCGTTAACGTCTTCAATTTACTTTTATAGTACTTTTCGTAATAATCGTGCTTAATTTGTTTCCTAGTATTGTGTAATATTATATTTATTGATTAGCTTTGAGTGATACGATGATACCTGTCACATTTGATGCTGCTCAAGTTAATGATATATTTTGTCATTAGAAATAAATACAAAGGTAAATTGCCATAGCGGATTGGAACTTTGTAAAACTTGGTTTACTCACCTACCACAACACTTCCTGACTGCGGTGTTAACTAGTTGATAAATATCATGTTGTCGTCTATAACTTGTGTAAATTGAGATTAAGGTCACTGTCATCAGATTTTCATTTATATATTCATGTAAATGTAAGCTTACAAGACAATTTAGCTTAACACAATCAACTGTAATTAATTTTAACTGACTATGTTTTGTTATCATTCCAATATCACAGTACTACTTATTATTGTGGTATTCCGGTTTGAGAGGTTACTCAGCCAGTGTAATTTTGGACACTGGGGACATAACTTGTTCCCAAGGGCGGTGGCAAATTCGCATTTAGCCATAGGGCCTATTTTTACTATACTTATTTACTGGTAATGTTCTACTTACTATCAGATCCATTTTCAGGTACGCTATAAACAAATAAAAATTGGTATCGAAAGTCACAATACTCGATTCTCTGGTTGGTCGGACCACGACACGATTGAGGTAGACAAAGGTCGCCATAATCAACGGATACTTACTATTTGCGCAATTATGTTGGCGAAGTAACGAATAATATAATTGCAAGGTTTTATTCGTTGTAGAAAAAAAATACTGTAAATAAATTCAGATTCAAATCTGGAATACAGTTTTTTATTAACTACAAAATTTTCGCTCGAGTTTAAACGTTTTGCTACAAATTAAATTTGTAAAGGTAGAATTATACGTTACATTAATTTCACAGATCTATTATAGATTAAGCAAGAACATTTCAACACATTATAGGGCTTGCAGAAACAAGATAATAGGGACAATTTTGTCTAAATATTTCCATAAGAAATTAATATCACATATCAAATATTGTTAACAAGATACCAAAAGCCATTAGGAATTTGGAATGCGGATATAATAATTAAAAAATGAATATTAAAAAAAACTACAATGTATCGAGTAACGACCTCCTTCTTTAATTTGGTTATAAATGAAATTAGATTCCAACAGCAGATGTATCTCTTTCATATATCCGAAATATCCAATTCAATATAAAGTTAAGTCAGATATTTTACTGCGTTTGTTTGATTTCCGCGTTCCGTTCATATTTCAAATTAACGAAAGACCTGATTACGCATGTGTATTTAATACGTTGCTGTTCATATGTTCGTAAAGTTTATTTTAATGATGCGAAATCAAGATGAAATTGGAAGTAAAATTCAGGTCGATACATGTATGCAATCAAAGTACGACCAATCTTGGTACAAATATTGATGAGTCATTCGTCTAAACAAGCAGATGCGAGCATAATTTTCTTAATACAGGAACCAGAAGTTAAATTGCGTGTTAAGTAAAGACGAGAATTGAATTTTTATATTATATATAAACGTTCAAAAATTTTCGAAGCCAACTAATTTAATTAGCCTTTTAATTATTAGCCTAGTTATTTTATTAAACCGCCAAACCGTTGAAAGTTTTCAACCAACATGAATGACTTTCAGCCAACATATATTCCGTTCATTAGTTAGTTTAATTGCTTTTAACTGAATGACTAATTAAGCTGACTACAAGCTCCTTATATGTAATAATAAATATACATATATTATGATATAAATAATAAAGCTAAAAATATTAAAAATCAATTACATAAGACTTTATTAATAGTAGCATTAACAATCAATTTTGAATCGTCACAAATCAGTGACAGGTGTACGCGAAGCTGTTTTGAATTTGGATTTTTACCAAATAAGGAAGATATAAAGTGACAAGATCAGTAGGTACATTTTTGTTTTGATTTATGGTTAAACTTATTTCAAATATCAAATTATGAGTCCAATACTAGCCTGAACTTTGTTCTTTCTTCGAATCTGCAAAACCTGTGGGTCCTGAGTTTCAATCCCAAGAAAAAAAAGGTGTTGAATTTCGCTGTCTTTATAATATTCTAGTATCCTACTCTTTAAGCATGATATCTCAGGTTATGTGTGATTGTCTTTCCGAATTATGAGAGTAGAGGAAGGAGAAGAATTAAATAGTTTATTGTGTTTACACATTCTCTTAGGTATTATATTAGTCTTTTTATTGTAGAGTATGTTGAGATGGCAAATTTTACGTTTGCTTGCATTAATATGTACATTAATGTAGTCGGAAATTTGGTAAATTTATCTAACTTCACTTCATAAGCTTATGGTTCCGATAGCTATTTTTATTATTCTACTTAAAATAATATTGTTACGATATTATTATTTAAAATATTTGTACAAAAACATTCAAGAATCGTTTATTAGGTCAAAATGAAATAAAATACACGTAACTTTTAGGTTATACATTATTATAGTTATTTAATTTATGTTTTAGACATTGCTCTTAAATACAATAATAATACAATTTTGCGTAATGCCTTAATTGCGACCCAGTTATTACCAATAGTATCTCACTCTCTAAACATATGCAATAGGGCTATTGGTACATACAGCGTTTGAAATGTTTCTGAACAATTATTGTCTATGACAATATACAACGTCCAAAAAATTTACATATATTTCGTCACAACAAATTTGTTTTGGCAAGAGGTTCACGAAACTATGCCTTACGTTAGAGTGAATCTTTAACGGAATGTCAGTTACTCACGATGCGCTCTTGGTGGCAGCGCTTTGTGTAAGCCCCTCTGGGTAGATACCAACCACTCATCATATATTCTACCGCCAATTTTGTGTTTTGGTTGAACATCACAGTTCCCAAGGCTGATGGCGCATTGGTTATGTCAGAAATAGTTAAAATTTCTAATGGTGCCAATGTCTATGGGCAATGACCAACTACCATTAAGTAATTCATTTCATCTTCTTTTATAATAATGCAGACGTAGATGTTTTAGTCTTTATATTATATGTCTATTTTATACTCTGCTTAGATGTCATATTAACCTAATTTATATCGCAGTTTATTCTATTGGCAATAATTTAAGGACTTTTAATAAACTATATTTTATACATAAAATTTTTATCTCTATGTAAAAATAGGTATAACTCTATAGATATAACTTGTTTTCATTTTTGAAAAATAGTGCTAGGTTTTCATACCTGCGATTTAGGCCTCGCTCACGACATTGAAATTGCAAACATTTTAGCTTACGAAAATTGTGAGTGTATCTCAAGTTATTCCAAAATGCATATAATTTATAATCTTATTTGTTTTAAAATCATTTAAATATATGAATACCAGTTTAAACTTTTGAACATGAATCGTCTACAATTTTCCGGATGACCTTATAATAAATCATATAATATTGAACTAATGTTTTGTTTACAACTTTGGAAAAATACTAAACTATAAAAAGAAGTATTACAAAACAAATATTTAAAAATCTTTATGTTTTAATAATTTTACAAAGCACATATTTAGGAATTCCAAAATTAGCAATACTTAATCATTAAATTTTTTTTATTGAAAGTTATTGTAGTAGTTTCAAAAGTTACGTGGCGTATGATACAATGATACAACAGCATTGCAAATCTGAACACCGACCCTGAACTAGCAGGTAAACTGTATTAATTCAATGCTATTGACACTGATAGATCATGAATTTTAAATATGTCATTGAGGTGTATTTCGAAACAAAACGATAACAAACATTTTCGAGCTAAAAATAATATTCCCATTCAATGTACGATGAGGCGAGGCGTAGACGATCGCAGTTGACTTTATATTTTTTTTCGTCCCTCGCTTTTGTTTAACCAAGCGAAGTGCACCGTCCGGTGATCTGGTTTGATGTTCACTTAAGTCCGGGTGTTGTGAAATGTGAAGGCCGTCCGTCGAAACCGACTTAGTTCAGTCCCTGTGCCATTTCGTTTGGAACTAACTAGTGCTATTTAGCCGGTTCCGTAGCCTTGCCTTTAAATAGCGGCTCCAAAAAAAGACATCTATCTCGTAAGGATACTAGAATATTAGTCATTTCTTATTGAACAAATGGCGGATAATTTTTTTTTTTATTAACACTACGCTTTGTCTATATGAAGTTGAAATAATTAAACAGTTAATAAATGTTATAAATAATGTAGTATGTTAATTTGCATTAACATATTTTTGATGTTCGGAAATAATACTACAAAAAACAAATCCTCTCGTCTAATGGAATCTATTGCAAATGTATGCGGATCTAATCAAATATGGTCGCTGATGATATTCAGAATTCTTCCATTTGGTCCGGATCCACCGATTATAAAGTTTTTATAAATAAAAACAAAATTCCGTATATTTTATTTCTGCATATTAATGAGATTAGTCATATGATGTTAGTTGAATTATTCAAATAAAGCTTGTTTTCATCACAATCATTGTATCTAAAACAGTTTACTTTCTACACCTAATTGGAAATTGTTAAACTTTATTTAAGTATTATGCACTAAAAACGGTATTATATAAATACGAATTTATGTCTTTTGTTTCAGTTAATTACCTTCTCAGATAAAATTATAATTATTTCGCCATTTTAATTGAACGAACTATTCAATTATTATAGAACTAATGCAATGTTAATACTTCGTTTTCTAATAGTAAATTCGCGTTGTTCTGAAGTTCAATGATCTTAATCGGCTTTTAGGTAACCGACTTATGACGAAATAATGAAAGGTTAAAGAGAACAAACACCTGACATATCATAACATAACCTTTCAAATATATTTATTACGTTACAAGTTTTTCCTTATTTCATTGAACCGAATATCTTCAAGAGATCTATAAGAATATAATTAAATTAATCCATAAATTAAATATAACTGGGCTCGTTACAGCTAAAAAACTTAATCGACCTCGAAGTTAGCGCTATTAATAGAGAACTTCGATCAGCTGATTACTTAATTCATTATTTTAAATGACAATACTGTCATAGTCCCAGGTGGTAACATATGTAAGAAAGAAATTTGTAGGCTTGGTACTTCTACAATTTTTTGATCTAAATATTTATAAAATGATTTAGTCTGATTCCTGTCATTTATCATACATAGGTTTATTTTATAACTTGAGCATATTCGTTGCGTTAAGCTTATTTTTAACTCTGTAAGAGTTTAACAAAATAATCGTAGAAAATGCCCTTTATAAGATATGAATAGTGTTCCTATTTACCCCTTCCAATTAAGCTTAAACCTTTTGCTATGAGTGGACGGCAACAGCCTATTGGGTCGAACCTACGACTATGTGTCGCTAGCTAGGGCTTGGCGGTCCGTAAACCATTGCACTATTGTCGCTTTAACTCGTACAAAGTCGAGACTATTAGCTAGTTGCTAAATGTCAGATATGTTTCTGATATACAATATAATTTTATATTAGATTCTTTAAAACATCGTCATCAAGCTTAATTAAAGAAATATAATAAGTATGGTGTGTTCGATTGTATCTTCTAGCCACAAACTTGCCGGCAGAGGCGGAACTATTGTAGATGTAACGTCTGATATGCGTGGGTAACAACTATAATCAAAGTTAAATAAAAGTAAATCATCATTCTACTTTTTCACCGAACAAATTTATAATATACAACTTATAATTATATGAATTACACGTTACGAAATTGGATAAGAAATCTGTACAAAGAATATTTAAAGGAATAAAAATTTCCTTGGTATATATTGTTTGTAAAAATAATATATGTGTAGTTTTGTTTGATGGGACTGACATTTTTTTTGTAATCTATTAAATCACATCTAAGTTATCCTTTGCTTGTTTTAAGTGCATTGTTAATGGTAAAGGTATAACATAACTTACCGAGCCTTTGACATCCATGATTTTCGTATTGTAAACTTCACGAATGTTTTGGTAAATTGCACTTATTACGTCACTGAACACTGCATTCACTTGGTCCACATGACTGCCAGATTTGCTTCGGCTCTTCAGTGAATATAATTCAGGCTCTCTCGCCCTCTCCGTGTGGCCGGCAACGTCGAACGCGCCTGTTCCAAGCGGCAAAGCGACTAGAGTCGTACTGAGAGTGTTGCAACAATCTCCAAGGCTTATATATGAGATTGTACGCTGCCGGTCCAAAGATGTTTTTATTTATTCAATAAAAATATGAAAATAAAATGGATTACAAAAAATTAAAATTATAAATATATATTTAGTTTAATTTATTGTTTTGACTTTTAATTTCATTTATTTATACAAATCAACAGATCACTGCAAGGTCTATATAATATTACATTTGTTTATTGAATCGAATGCTAAATTCTGAGATCAACAAATTTAAAGTAAAATTACTTCTCTGACATAATATTCGCACAAGACATTTCATAACAAAGTTCACGTAATATTAGCATTTAATGCCGGTGATACAAACGTCGCCTCTCGGTGGCCAAGTCTACCCAAGTCACTAGGCTACAGGAAAATAAGATGATTCTTCAACAAATACGGTAGGTAAGTCACGTTACACCGTGGGACAGTGGGTCGTGACGCACCCTTTACTCCACCGGTGGTTGTGCAAGAACTAGCAAGGACATATCGTCTATGCATTGAATCATACGGGATCGGAAGGTAACGATTACGATTCAAAACGTTACGCCGATTAAAAGGATGTACGTGCCCCGTCCAAGTTCAATGTTTTTGTTATCAAAAACTGCCTTCGATTCTTGTTTTTAAATTTATGTTCAAACAATTAGACGAACACTTTTAGTAACAAAGTATCTATATTTATATAATAATATAATTAGTGCTATGAACATCCAATATGTAAACAAACAGATAACATACATCCGTACGAAAACTATAAAAAATACACGTACGAAGTTTACAAATAATTCAAAAACGAAGATCTTCTTAATTAATATTTGTTTTCGAATTCAATATATTTATATAATAATCGAATATTTATGCCCCACAGACACCTTGAAAATAATAACCTATTGTAAGTATAATTTTCAAAATAGTAAACAAAACGCCGATTTTTTTGAAAAGGTTATAAGTATTTTATTATTGATTGTCTAATTTAAACAATAACTAAGTAACTATTACATAATTACTAAAATATTTTTTTTAATTAGCATTTGGAAGACGTTGTCTAGACAGTAAACAATAGTAATTAGAGCAGTTTATCCTTAAGACGGTTAAGACACGTACAGGTGATAAAATATAGATATAAAAAATACAATTAAATAAATTTAATATTATGATTATAAATAGAAGTACTTTATAATAAATGAATTTTCGTGATCGGATGGCAGAATCATATACCTAATGATTGTAATTTTGACTGACAATATAATTAATACTCATGTCGACCGCAGGTTGCCTTTTATTTTTTCTAAAGTTTCTTGACACCGTGGAACGTGTATTATAAAAATAGATACCAAGAATTATAAAAAAATTCAACTAAATATTGGTTTTTTAAATTACATTGTACCATGAACCGCACATATGATAATAAAGAGGCATAAAAACTTAAAGCTATGCATAACTTTGAATTCGTTATATTATATTATAAATCATTAAATTTATTTGATATTAATGAGCTTACGTATCAAAAGAATCCAAGCACCCTACGTCTATGGTTGCCATTGTAACACGTCTGTAATCGGCGTGTAATCGTGTGAAGGTGGTATAACACAACGCTATTGAGCGCAGTTACAACAAGGTTTTATAAAAAATAATAATCTAAAGTAACAAAAGATTGAAGGTTTGCTTTATACTTAATTTCTCAGTCGCACGCTCAGCTTCATCGTAATTTGGATTGTACACTCGTAGTAAGTATCAATTTGTCATTGCCCAATATCACTTATGTCTTATCAAAAGTCTTTTAAGACCAACGTCAGGTTTTTATTGTTCTTAAAAGTATTTTGAACATTTTTTTATGAAGCAGTCTGCACGTTATTAATGACGGATGATATGTTTTTTCTTTGTCTAAATCATAATCTCTTTTTAATTATCAAAATTATTAATTTGTTTATTCTTTTATTATATTATTTCGTATATACAATCTTCTATATATGTGTACATATCTCTTATATATAAGCCTTATTCTTATCACAGTATTTTTATTTTAATGTTGAAAATATAAGATCAATGCCAATAAAACTATTAAAATAATTTTCCGTTATAAAACACTTATCAATCTTAATTATCTTACAAATGTTGTCTTATTTTAAGTTGCAACGTTAAAATGTGAATTGTCTTTTAAAACAATACAAAAGCAACGTGAACTTTATTAAGATAAATATGACATAATACAGATTAACATTTTAAACAGTTCTAATTACATTACATCCTCGCTGTGTACCTATGTGATCTGGCTGTTAATATAATATCGTTCAATTCTTAGTATCATTCAATCGCACCTCTAACATGGAATCCCCCCAAAAAACCCAACGTGAACTTTACCATACATTTATATGTATTAATACATTGTCTCGTTCACAAATAAAGCGGGATGACCTGACAACACTGGAAAATCAAAATACGAATAAGATTATTTGTATTGGATGGAATTATTACAAAAGGATATTTATTGGCAGCGCTTAAAATCTCCTATTTTTGGGTTTATAATTCCTCTCTTCTCGAAGAAATTTGCTTGATTAACATTTGTTTTTCGAAAAATAAAATTTGAAACCAATTAAATATCGCTTCTTAATTAGTTTTACAAAACAAAAATAAATTAAATGGAGTAGGTAAGTTGTGTTGCAATAGTAGTATAATTAAAGGGCGAGGTTGTTTCAACTTGATCGAAACAATCATCGTATGTGAAAGGTATTCTGCTCTCGGTAATATCTGTAATGCCAAGACAAAAATATTATAATTGTTATCTGTTTTACGTCATAGATGTTATTTAATAAGTCCTTACGTAAATATGTTTTTGTTTTTTTTCAAGTAACCTTTAGATCCATCGGTAAAGCAAGACACACAATTACAGCGCACTGTCTCTGATATCGCTTAAGCGAGAAACCGTTAATACGAAATTCGTCAGCTTAATGACGTATAAAATATAATACCCCGGTCCGGTTCAGGTGTCTATAAATTCATATAAACATCGTCCTTGCGAGGAATGCGAGGTCATCACGCCTTCGTAGTCGGTCGCGTTCTTTCGAGGCGCTCCTCTTGTGAAACATAATAATCGTCGTTTTAGACTTGGATCATTCCGTATTCGATGCATGTCATTATGATTGCGACCCGCACCTTGTTCTCGCGGACACAATCGACTCGAAAGGATAATAACAGCAATGACATTCGATAGGAACATACTAGAGTGAGATTGAATAAAATAAGATCCTAAACGTCATGTTAATAGCAAAATTAATTCAGTTCCTTTTATCGAGAGTGTACATTGAACAGACGCTCTTGACTTTTTGTTCGATTGACGTATACGTTGTACAGCACATGCGCACATGATGATGAAATTATCTAATGATTCACGGAAGTGATCTCTTAATAGATATTAGGTACAGTCGATCAGTCTGAATGCAATTCTTGATTTCAGATTTTCTCGGAAATACTCATAACCAATTGGATACATCACATCGAAATATAATCAAGTTATATTGGCATCCTATTTATTAAGTAAAATAAATAAAGCGTAAGTGTAAATACAGTCAATCTTTAAAAAAAATTGTACGTTTTATTAAAAATAATCTGGCTGTTGTGGCTTATCTTGTAGTTCGTAAGGAAACATTAAGATTGCTTTTAGTTACTTAACTCTGAGGGTAAAAATGTAATCCCTTCAAAATTGAGACGTTATAGAGGACTATTATCATAAGCTACCTTATGGATAGTATGATGTTAGGCTAGTTTTAACAGGCTTTTATTAACATCGCCTGTTACTATGCGTGTGGTCTTGCTACTGAACTTTAAACCAGTTTCACGCAGTTGATTAAATTGAAATTTTCCATGCCATTTTAGTGTTGACGACAATACCTGGAGGTATTGATTATCTCCAATTTTATTCGTGATATTACAAACCGTCTCAACTTCGCAGGGTGCAATACTGCTACTAAATTTACATATTACAAAATTAATTCTTATGTATATTTTTTCTCATTAGAAAATTGAAATTGCCACGTTCTTACATTTTAAGTTTGTAATATTTTCAAAAATAATCATTAAATCTTATGCTGTAAAAGACCGTATGAACTATATCGGATGCACAATGTACTGAAGATACTTTACTAATTGGATAAGGATATTGCGATTTTGCTTAAAATCGTTTCCTATGTAAGCCATTATTTCTCGTAGAAAATGAAAGACAAGAATATGGTTATCGTGCCTAAAATATCAGTGACGGTTATATGTCTAAAAGGTAGACATAAATCCATAACTGACTTTTAATAGACCTTTTTAAGGTGTACCTACTATACTGTAGAACGTATGCAATGTAAGAGCAAAAATCTGTATTTATTTACGACATCACATTAGAAATCACTAAAATGATCGGCGTTTCTCTTCTATATCATGCATGTATTATACATATGACCTTCCTCTTGAATGACTCTATCTATTAAAAATAAACCCGCATCAAAATCCATTGCGTAGTTTCAAAGGTCTAAGCATACATACGGACAGAGGGGCAGTGGCTATCGACTTTGTTTTATATTATATAGCGATATAAATAAATAATTTTTGATCTTAAAAATGACACAACATTAGCATATTATATCATATTTTATATTAACCGAAGTAAATTTGTATAACACAGGAACTTTAAAATAAATGTGTACAAAATTTGACGTCACATATGACAATTACGAAGTTTAATCCCATTTACTGGGAAACAATTTCTGAGACCGTTAAAGTTACAAACAGATTATACGTATCTTATAACCTTTAATATGAGTGTTATTGCGAAGTAAACCTTGTTTTTAAAACAATATTTAGTTATATCCGTATACGTTAAAAAGGATAATTATGATTTATTATGCATCTTTTCATAAAGTAAAGTGTTGTTGTAATAACATTATGTGGTCGTACGCTTAATGTGTAAAAAGCAAAATAAAGTACATGTCGTGACTTTTGTATCAACGCTAATTGTATTATTAGATTTGCTTTTAATCGCTTGAAAGAAGATTGTGTGGAAGTATTCGTAAAAAATAAATACAGCACCTCAATGCCGTTTGTATCTTTCTTCTTAAGAAGAAGAGTTAATACTCCGACAGATATAGATTTCCTCGTTTTTATTCTTACACAATTTCGAGAATAAACATAAAGATTAATTGAGCACGAGATTAAGTACAAACAGATTTTGTTCACTTGCACAACAAAGGATATTGTCAATTCGATTCGGTCTTATTATGCTCATTATAAGGCTGCAGATCTCATAGATACATTTCTATTTATTAGATCATATCATTGTCTATATATTTTAAACTAAAATTAAGTTTTAAAAATATTAAATTTTTTTACACTGATAATAATTAAGGTTTAATGAAAAGTCCATGAAAATATATAATTAGCAAACGAGAATTTATTTAGTTAAGTCACAAACGAAATTTCGAGATTAGAAATTTCGAGATTAGAAAAACATACCTAAATTTTGACTCATTATACATTTTGTTTCTCGCAGTTACGTGTACCATTACGTCAAGTTCTTCGTCCTCGTGACCTGACGGTGATTATTAATAAGCGTCACCTCAAAGTGGGAATTAAAGGGCAACCGCTCATCATCGACGGGGAACTGGATGCCGATGTCAAAATTGAAGAATCCACGTGGGTGCTGCAGGATGGACGTAATTTACTCGTCAATTTGGAAAAGGTAATTTATATTGATCATTCAAACCAAATGCACCTCGAGTATCTAACACGTAATAACCCGTATATTTGTTTTTATGGTATAGGTTGGTGGACGAGCATATGGTAATGATGGTAAGTAGTCACCATCGCCCATAGACAATGACACTGTTAGAAATATTAACTATTCCTTACATCGTCAATATGCCACCAACCTTGGGAACTAAGATGTTATGTCCCTTGTGCCTGTAGTTACACTGGCACTCACCCTTCAAACCGGAACACAACAATACTGAGTACTGTTATTTGACGGTAGAATAACTAATGAGTGGGTGGTACCTACCCAGACGGGCTTGCACAAAACCCTACCACCAAGTGAATTACTAATATTTACAACTGTATATATGGATCAATTTATATACGGAATGAACTAAGAAATATTATAAAATATATGTCTAAATTTCATGACTAAAATATCTCATTACATTGCTTTAAGCTCAGGAATATAATATTAACGTAATCAGTGACAAAATTTAGTAACTTCATTGTTCTCATACGATATTGCTCAGTAGGTACATACATATGTATATAGTCATATGTTTTACTATGCTACGTTTGATACTATTCATTGCTTTCACGTTTTTATTTGATTGTAGGTACTTCTGGACTCTTTTTGATTTTACGATAGCGTGTTTCATGTTTGTATTGAAATTATTTAATTAAATTTTTATCACCTAAGGTTAACAAAATGAATTGGTGGAGCCGCCTTGTTACGACCGATCCTGAAATATCAACAAGGAAAATCAATCCAGGTAAAATTATTAACATTTTTTGATTAGCATAGACATAAATAAGCTCATTTGGTCGTATGAGTTTGTTATGTAAGATATTGTGTATTCCCTGATAATTGTATCATTAGATGTATACCTAAATCTTTCGAAGATTATAACTGAAAGATTTTAACCATTTACATGGAGATGGATTAACGCAGCATAACGACGATTAGTTATTAACATATTATTATGTAGGGGGAACCGGGGTCAAAGGTAAAAGGTGAGCTTTGTAATATATAGAAATCAAGATTTAGATATTCAATAAAAATAATGGCTAATCTTAAATATAAGTTATGACGTCAAATGTAATGTACCATGATTTGTGTCTTCAAGTGCAGGCAAAGCTTTACTTAAAATAAAAATGTACAAGCTAATCGAAATGTGACGAAAAATATTTATAAAATTAGGGTCACATCTTATAAAACAGACTAGCAGTAGGTCAACAATTATAACGTAAATGGAAAAGTAGGTCTTGAGATTAAATTAATCATCGATTTATGTCACGAAGATACCTTATTAATAAATTATATTTAAATTCCAAATTCAAAAACATCGAATCAATGAGAAAGTTTTATAAATAGTTTTATCGATTCTTTAATAAGAAACCCGGAACTCTTTACAGAATATGATTGTTAAATGTTTGTATGCTACTTTGACTATTATAATTATTAAGACACACGTATCAAAATTGCGTTTCGTCGTAAGTCGGTTGTCAACATTTCACGAATATTATACAAAGAGAATTCTTACAGAATCGCACGGAGTGTCTAACAGATTTATAAGTCAAGGTTTCGCAAAATTAAATAAGTTTTCGTTAGAACAGGAAAATACTAATATTATGTAAGCTAAAGTGGAACAATTTTGATAAAAATTGGTATGAAGATAGTTTGGTTAGTTTTGTCACACAAATATTCTATAATTGTGAAAAGTGGGTAAATGTTTGGCGAATCTATATTTTTCATGTGACGATATGAAAATCATAGTATTTTTAGTTAATTCATAAAATGTTTGTGCATTAAATTGTGTGATAAAATGTATAAATATAAAATGCCGCGGATTCAGATAGTTGCTAATATATTCTAAATTGATGTTATTAATGCAAAAGGGAGTTTCATTTGTTTGACGTTTAAATCCATTACTAGAGCAATAAGAAAGAACAAAGGTCATTAAAATGTAATTTATGATGACAAATAAATGTAAAAGTACCACGATTTGTCTCTTCAATTGAAATTTGTCTGCTTTTAAAAAAAAGCTTTTAAAGTAACCTAACGTAACATCTACTTTAAGTAGGCCAATTTTTTAATTCGGTGAAAACTGTTTTGCTATAATGAATATCTTACTAAAACAAATAATTAAATGTTTGATAGACTGTTGCGATCATTACGTTAATTATAAATTTATTTTAAATACATTCTGTAATGATAGAGCCTTCCGTTCGGATTTCCTACATTACCTAGTATATAAACATTCAAGGATGTCAAGATGTCTTTCTAAGTTTTAAAACTCGTGAGAATTAAATAAATACTACTTTGTATGCTTGAACGATAAACGACATTGCCACGTTTCGTATCGATTGATTGCCAGTGTATTATTTTTCTATCACGACATCATATGTACATCAATAATATACAAATAATTGTTTGTTTTATTATTATATGCATTAAATAAGTAAAAAAGAAAACTTTACATTGAAGCTAAATATGAATTTGTATATATACGAGATTAATATACTACTAATGTTCTGCTTAAAAGATGCTACGTGTCGTGGCTGTGTAGCTATAAAATAATTTAACATAGATTATATATGATAAAAAGCGTGGACTTAACATTTGTTTTCATGTCATATAAACAATGTTTAATTGTATTCAATTAACACACCTGTGTTACTTAATTGTCTGTAAATAGGTATCAGATTTTAATGCCGCTCTTCTCTTTATATTATACATTCCGTACCGGTGGGAACATAATCTTAAATGATAATAAAAAAAGCGGTTTCATTCATATATTCATATAACAAAATCTTATATGTATTGAACCTTCTTACATGTCTATAGACAAGCTAGATAGAATGCATTCGCCTTGCTGGTCCACTTTTGAAATTTAAATAGAAACTTCATTGTCTCCCAAACTCTATAGCAATCGTATACATACTAGGCCAAGATTTCTTGTATAGAATTTTTTGCCAATCATATTCGCAAACTTTTTAATGATTCATGCAATGAGTAGATACTAGTTCTATTAAATGTACTTTCAAAGTTTATACTTTCAGAATGGACGTAATCTATAAAGTATATTTTTATTTAAACCAACTTAAAAAGGAAAGCTAACTGATTGAGTTGTTTTATTTTCTGTATGGTGGGCGATATATTCAATGATTGTGTGTTGACTTTTTTTTTTTAATTAATGATCATTTACAATTTATTAAGTGGTAAATTGGAGAATTCAAGTTCTGCTACTTACATATACATACAAATATCGTTTTTAATACACGATTTTTTTATATAAAAAGCACTGTTACTATGTACTCAGCGTGTTACTATACTAGTTCCTAATGACTACTTACAAAATACAAACAAACAAGAGTAAAAAATGCAGGCGTGTATTTTTAAATGTTGTATAGACCGTGGGAGTTGAAAAATATATTATTATTATTAATATTATAAATGTAAATAATGCTCGTTTGGATGTTTGTCCTTCAATCACGATCGAACGGCTGGACGGACTGAAATTTAATAGCGAAATCAATTACCTCGTTGAATTTGATATGAGATATATTCTTTATTTATTTTTCATAACAATAATACCATATATTGATTTCCTAAGTTTTAATATTTCCATATCACAATGTAAGACATACAAAGAATGAGAATGTTGGACGTGTTACCAAGGTGCGATAGCAGGCTGCGGGTAGATTAGTCCGTCAATTGTCATGGATTAGTTCAGTATTTTTTAATAATAATAAATAAATATGCGACAACATTACATAGATTACTCTGATCCCAATGTAAGTAGCTAAAGCACTAGTGTTATGAAAAATCAGAAGTAACGTCGGTACCATAAACACCCAGACCCAAGACACCATAGAAAACTAATGATAATCTACATTGACTCGGCCGGGAATCGAACCCGGGACCTCAGAGTGGCGTACCCATGAAAACCGGTGTATACACCACTCGACCACGGAGGTCATCAAATAATAATAGACATACTACTTCAATAAAAAATCTATGAGACTTTCAGATTTCATGACTATATATTTATACATATATTATTGTTATTAAAGATTTTATTGTATTCTTATACTATAAACTTATATAATATTTATCGATTACAAGTACTGTCAAACAATTTTAGTATCAATACTACATTAATGCAATTAGTGAACACCGTTAATAAACTGAAAAAAAAGTTCCAAAAAAAGTTCCAAAATGCAAAAAAAAATTAAATTTGATTAAACATTTTTGATTTTTCGGATTATTCTTTAATGATGTAAAAATATTAAGTAATAAAGACGAATAAGATAATTACGGGGATAGAACCGCTAACAGATACTAGAAATTACTATAGAGTACATACTATACTTAGAACAAAAAAATTCTAGATATGGATCGATAATTTGTATATAATCTTGTTTATATATTTATTATTTTTATTCCAGAACCATCAAAGTTATCGGATTTAGACGGAGAAACACGAGGCCTAGTTGAGAAAATGATGTACGATCAAAGACAAAAGGAAAGGGGCCTGCCCACCAGCGAGGAACAGAAGAAACAGGACGTACTTAAAAAGTAAGCGATACATATTATTGACTATGGTCGGAGTCATCATTTGTATCACCTTTGTGGCCAATGTATGAAAGATAAGAGATGAGAAAATGCTAAAATATTTATAGACTACTACCGGCTTATAAAAAGTTTTTAAATTAAATTAATTCGAATACCCAATCGAAGGATTAAAGATAAACAAACTATAGATTTTCAATATCGACGTGCTTTGCTGGTAGCTCAGCTGTATTATTAATAGGAAACAGTTATTAAATTACTTATTATATTCTATTTAACCTCTTATATCCAATTTAATTTGACTTTAAAGTTCCGATAATAACTATACTGACATTCAAAAGGCAATTTTCGCTAATCATCAATAAAATCCATAGATTATTCAAGATTTTCAATTCAATGTCAATGTACCGTTTGTATTTGTCTTTACTCCTCCTGCGGTTAGAATAGGCTATAAAATAAATAAAACGAAACATACAACTTTTAATTGAAGTTTTAAAATAGTACCCGTGGCTCGGAAGAAAATATTTTTAAAGTAGAATTTGTATTTAGAATAGTAGTACATTTAAAAATTCTATTAAATCACAAATTACACAAACTAGTGGTGTGTGTAGTGTATTTTTGTATTTCTGACTCGAGTTATTTAAAAAAAAAACATCGTAGCATCTTAAGTTAGCCAATACAATTATTGCGTCAACACTAATAATAAAGTCAAATGTATGTATTTAAATTACACTTGTAAGTATTAACTAGAATAAAACAGCCTCACATAACATTTTTCCTCATTCCTCTTTACGTGATCGATAAAGGTAGAATCATATTATTGGGCGGAAATGGTGACTTCTACATGCAATACATATAAAAGTACTTTATTAAATCGCCAAAAGTAAAACATATTATTCAACCTCTTATGTCAATACATTTCGCCTTGAAAACGAACATTTAACTTTTTCCGCAAAACAGTGCTCAGACTTCAACGGAATAATCTTTTCAAAAGATAAATAATATCCATTTTTTTTTACAGATTTATGGAACAACATCCGGAAATGGATTTCTCGAAGTGTAAATTTAATTAAAGACGAATAAAAACTTATCCAATTCTTCGATGTCGATGCTCGCTTTATTAAATAGGAGCTGATATTGTGTAAACGTTGCATGTCGATTTCATTACTTAGAAATTAATGGTCGAGCAAACAAGTTGTCTGTCCTAAAACTTATTGAACTTTTAAATCTTACTAAACCATATAAACCATTTATCTTGGACAGGTAAAAGTTAATTTAAACTCGTTTACTAGTCAATAGTAACATTTCAACAGATTTGTTAACGGCTACTTGATTTGCTTGATATAAATATTATTATGTTGTTTATATAATAAACAAATAAATGATTTTTTTTAATCGTTTCATTTTATTTCATCGTGTTTATTCTACTTTATATAGTTTTTAAACAAGAAGTATTAGTCTTGATTAATTTGCTGCCTTAAACTACTGTATTTTCAGTAGTTCGGAAGGGCAAAATAAAATCACGTGCAGTAAGGAACCAATCTCTTTATTACAATGCCCTGCAATCATTCAAATTAAAAATTGTATTACATGCCAGTATTAAATGTTATGCCAAAAATAATATAAATTAAAGTTGTACAATTTATTGATGATTTACTTACAATAATAATTGTATAATTAATAAAGTAAATATAATGGTGTCTGCTATATTCATAATGTGTAATAATAATGTGAGATAATTAATGATATAGAATCAAATTACCTCACACCGTATTGGAGACTCACTAACACTACTTCAAATGTTGTAGTGTGTTTACTTTCTGAGGTATTTGGGTTCGATTCCTGAGTCCCCCGATTGATTGACGACCCGAATATCAGAAGGTTTTTGTGTCAAAAAAACCTCAATAACAGATTGGAGCGTGGCAAGGTTTGTTTATATTCCCGTGCTTTGGCTGAGTCTGAGTCTGAGAATGAAAGATTCCGATAAAATAATCTCTCAATCTAATGTAACTGACTCGACATACATTTAGAAATCTCCTTCATTCAAAACCTCTGTGAAATCTCATCTCTGACAGGGAGACTGCACCGCAACGCAAGAAGCTGGGAAAATTAAACAACTAAATGACGATACACTTTGATTATTTTCATAGTAGGTAATAATACCTAAATACATATAAATAATACCTAAGGCTTACAGCATTTTGCTACCAGCTTTATGGAAACTAATGGAATTTTTATCCATAACTCCGATGTTATATAAGGAAGAGTAGAATAATGTGATAATAATAAAAATCAATTGCAGCTTAAACATCTCAGGAAAGTGGTTCGTCATTAAGCTCAACATCAAATGTTAAATTGAAGGGAGTAAAGAATTGTAGGCGTAGAGAACTAAGAAAGAAAATGAGTTAAAATTCTCTACAAATTTTACTCATTGTATAAGAAACCAACTTTTTGCCGATTTGGTTTAGCATTGGTATTTTATCACTAAGCATAATGATACAACTTTAAAGCATCATGTTATAACTGAAGTGTGTTTTTTTTTCCCGTATACTCATCAAAACTCGGGGACAATGTTTCGTCAGGAGCTCCGTACTCTTAAAATACAAGACTCGTTCAAAGTATTCATGAAGATCTAATGTAGTGGTGTGGAGCAGTCTTTGACAAAGCTTTGAATGCTTCGATTGCCTAAGACTTTTAAAATGATCATAATAACGTAGTCAAGTGTCATAGTTTTTTAAGCATGTGATCACGAAATCTGCTTTGCAACTGTGAAGTCAATTTTCTCTTACTTTCCAATCAATCAGTCAATGTTTCTGTAGTGGGACTATCCCCAAAATGTAAACAAAGCAAAAACAGCAACTTTATCTACATACATGGTCTTTATATCGAATTTATTTAAATTTTCATTAAAATAAAATTTCAAAAACAAAAGATTCAGAAAACTATCAAAAGTTGATTGTTTATTTCTGTTTTGTTTTTTTAATTGTTAACCATTATCAGTCCGATAAAGTAATGCTCAAACAGCTATCCTACGAGAACTCCCTTTAGACAAAAAATCCCTTACTATATGTTTTTTTATTTATCCAACAAACAATATGTCAATTAATAATAGGATTTATTGATTAAAATTCTTATTAAAAAAGTACACGGTAAGTTAATAAAACATTCCATCTACCGTATTCAAGCGGAAAGCAAGGCTTTCTTTTTATTTCTTGTCTTAAAAGTATGTATGTTTTTTGGAGAATTTTTGTAAGATACAAAAACACTTCGCTTGAAACATTATATTATGATAAATACACTATGAAGGAGCAATAATAAATACAATTTCAATATCTGGTGCCAATGATATTCTAATTTACTAGAACATCATTTTCTATTTAAGTTAAATTTAATTTGACTTAAGTCAAAGAATCCAGCAAGTTTTCATTAATGGAATAAAGTCTTCTGGATCTACGTTAAAAATAGGTGTTCCACAAGGTTAAATTTTGGGTCCCTTTCTATTTCTAGTATATAAAAATGATCTTCCTTTCTATGTTAATGGTATTTGTGATATAGTTTTGTTTGCTGACAGGGTAAAAACTGATTATGACGATGTCAACGGTGGATTATCACAGATACACAATTGGGTTACAGTAAATAATTTAGTTTTGAATGCTCAAAAAATAAAATCTATTTCGTCTTGAAGTAGCTGATACCACGGTGTTCTTAGGAATAGAATTGGATTCCAAACTTCAGTGGAGTTCTCATTTATCATCCCTAACAGGAAGACTCAGCTCCGCAGCATACGCGGTTAGATAAGTTAGACAACTGATATTGATACCGCTCGTTAAGTTTATTTTGGTTATTTTCACAGTATTATGTCATAGGGCATATTACTTTGAGGTAACGCTGCAGATATTGAATCTGTCTTTATATTACAAAAGAGAGCAATAGAGAAAGCTAGAGACTCTTCGGGACGTTTTTAACAAAGTAGGAATACTCACTGTTGCATCGCAATATATTAACAACAATATTATGTATGTTCACAGTAACATTGATCACTTTGCTAAAATCAGTGACAATTATTGTATGTGCAAGGAGTAGGTAAGGATAAGCTTATAACGCCAAGTTTCCGACTCCGCAAAGTCAATAAATCTTTTTTGGGGCCCTTTCTATAATAAAATTCCGCAGACATTTTTAACTTTGCCTTTTCGTAAATTCAAATCGTTTGTAAAAAATACTTTGGTAGAAAAAGCATATTATTCGATACAAGATTTTATAGATGATAAAATAGCGTGGGGTTATACCTGTTGATTTCCAAGCAGGATATATTAATTGAAATAATTGTATTTAACTAACATGACTTTGTATTTTTTAAACGTTAAAAAAGAAAGAAAGAAAAGAAAGAAAGAACACTTTTATTTGGGACCGTACAAAAATATCAAAATATAAATAAGTTTTTAAAAAGAGTAACTACTGAATTTCTTGCCTGTTTTTCTCGGTAGAATCTACTTTCCGAACCGGTGGTAGCTTCACTTAATTGTAAAATGACGATTCAAAAGTCCTTGTAAAAGTCTACTCGAATAAAGTTTATTTTGATTTGATTTTATTTACTGTCCTATCCTATTATAACATTCCATATGACATAAGATTGCAAATTACTTAAATTGTCTAGCAATCTGTCTGTGAGTTTTTGAATGCTTAAATGGATCTAATTTTTCTACTAGGGCCTACAAATGGGTGCTTTAAAGTCAAGGATAATCCTTCGAATGACCATCGACTCAATATTTTCATCATTCAAAATAACCGGAAGATTGCCAAGTGTCAACTGTCAAATGTGATGTTTGAAGTTAAACCATCAAATTGTCTTGTCGCCTGTCGCCACGACATAACAAAATAAATAAATGATAGTATTTCTTTTAATATAAATATCATATAATTTTGCAAAATGGTCAGGACTGTGTATTCTCCCGAGCATTGTCTTCAATATTTAGAGCAATATGCAACTCAAGAAAACTTTGTATTGGGATTAATATTAGGCCAGGTAATATATCTCTATTTCGGTAATTTTTTTTATATTAATTGCAAGTTAATTACGATAAAATTCAACTATTAACAGATTACTGATGCACGTGAAAATATAATTCACTTAGCCCGTACACCCGACGACAAAACTGCTGATACAGTTTCAGAGGAAACTTACGATTCACAAAAAACTGAAACCGTACGAAATTTACTAGGAGTGTCAGAAGCATGGGTTGCGGATCATGCAAAACATGTAACACGAATGTTACCAGGAGGAATGTTTGTTCAAGGTATGCATTGCTTTTAATATTTAAAATTTTAAAATGATTTTAGTAATAAAGCACACAAACTTTTAGTAACTTGTAAATCTTATAAACTAATACCAGATATTCTTTTTTTATGTGATTTCAACTTTATTTTTATAGGTATTTTTATCACAAGTGATGAAGATGTCTTTGAAGATCCTAACCATTTTAGTAAAATTAAAGCTATTCTCAATTTCATACATAAAACTTTAAGTAGCAACCAGTATATGTTTGGAAACTATCCTCATTTGAATGAGAGACTCATACTCCATATGTCTACTAGTACTAAAGTACTGACATGTAAAAGTATTGAGGTTGGGTCAAGCAAAACCACATCAATGAAGCCAGTTGAGTGGAAATTTTTGCCCAAGATGCAGCAATGGCAGAGACTAGACTGTTATTATGAGTTTGATGATGTTTATCCAGTCATAGTCAAGAAAAGTGGTATATCAGTAAAGCAACAATTCCAGGTATAGCAATATAGAGAATTCTCACATGTAGCGTAGTCTATATTTATTTATCATATTATCTTTTAGTATGTTATGAAAAACTTTATTATGATATTAATGAAATGATTTGATCTGTATTTTCACCTTACTACTACTGGTTATAGGAAAATATGTATTTGCTTTAAATGCCATTTACTTACTTATTTAATGTTGAGTTAGAATGGTATAATTATTTATTATTATATATAGATATTTAAATGAAATATGGATGTTTGATGAATAATTCCCAATTCTTATTATTTTCAGCAAATATTAGAAGTTGCATACAAAACAATTCAGTCAAGTGTAATGTTTATTGATGGAGAGTTAAAAGATGGTTCTGATGCTTTGGAACAACTTATAAAGAAAAAAAGGCTGAAGAGTAGTACAAAGACTACACAGGACGCTCCAAAATCAATGCATGTTTCTTTATTTGTGCCTTTTGTAAGTATTTAAAAAATAGTTAGCTTCACCATTAAATAATTAATCAAGTTAATTAATAATATAAAATTTTATTTATACATTAATTAAATACTTAGTTTACATTCCTACTCTTTTGTATGTGTGTTAATATGCAGAAGATGTCTATATAATATATTGCTCTTGAATAACCAACTTATTGAAAAATATTTGTATTTTTGTAACTGTAGGAAAATAGCCTTCCAGAAACAGTGGAATACCTAGAATGTGATGGTAACATACATTTTAGTGGGGTTGTATCCTCCAGTGTGTTTATGTACCCGAAGGCAACAGTCAGTGAAGCTATTGCTGCAGTTAAACAAGATATCATCCGTTCTCTAGCTTCCCGCTTCACAATGCATTGTGATGCTTTGATTGATGATAACTTGTTGCCAGAAGGTAAGATTATTTTTCATTTATATCTTGGAAAGTAAACTCAAACTTTTACTATTATAACTATGCAACAAGCTTTATCTACTATTTTAGTTTAGTTAAAACCTGTTTTTTGTATATAAAATTATCTAAAAACCCTTGGATACACTTGAATTTCACAATGGGTTTCACAAATGGTAGATTCTTCATTGTATTCTAAATCTAATTTAAAGTGAATATAAAATCATAGATATTACCATAATAATTGTTTTTAATTTTAGTAGTATTCGTTAAATTAGTAATAATTGAAAGTTTAAATTCATAGTCGTAATTTCTGCTTTTTACAGAGAAAGTCTGTTTTAATGAGCCACCACGGCGAGTATTGGTTCCTGTGGGTTCACTTTATCTTTGCGACTATCTCTTTCCTGGTGAAGCACCAGCTGAAGCCTTGTTGTCTGTTAAAGAGCTCCTCGACTTACAGATTACTGAGGGCGATGTAGTTTGTGATGTTGAAACTCCTGCCGGTATTGTATTCTAACTTATTTATATATTAATTAATAATGACGTATTTTTCTGAGTTAATAGGTGTTTTTCTATATCTCAAGGACTAATTAGCAATTTTGCATTTAGCAGAAAGCAATGCATACACATTATGTTTAGTGGTTACATATATTGTAGCAAAGCAGAAAGCAATGTTTTGGATTGGTGAGAGTGGTAATAAAGAGTACACCTGAGAATGTCCTGTAGTTGACTGGTCTCTCTTGAGCTGAGTCGCTGTGACCGTAGTTGGTCAGGATGACATTATAAGTTGTTCCCCGCAGCATAGCCACTTTTGGTGATTGTTTATGGTTACAATTCTTCTTTTGAGGGTCTAAGCTTGTAATATAGTGGACAAACTAATTAAAAATAAATTCTAGTCATTATAGTTAAGGATATTAATTAGTATGCTCATAAGTGCAAGTAAAACTATATAAATAGCTGTAAGGTAATATTGTAAATAATCAATGTAGTTATATAATTATTTTTAGATACTTCAGAGTTTGACGCTTTGGATCGCGATACAAGCAGTGAAGAACTCCTGGCAACACCACAGGAAGCTAGTCAGTTTATGTACATCACCGGTATTTGCTTTGCTATGTTTGTTTTAATAGTGTCGATTTTTATACATTATTATGACGCAATTGTACAATTCATGGGCAAACTTCTCACAAGGTCCTGAATTTGCATTTAATATACTAAATTATAAGCCCTATTTGTTATTATTTGTAAAAAACTGTTTACTGACTACATTACTGATGTAATAATAATTTTAAACATATAAAACAAGATATGCACCTGTTTTGTACAGATTATGCTGTGTAATTTAGTATTTAATTTTCCATAAATAAATAATTATTTTTTCTACATCTTTCTTTTTTTTTTATTTTTGTAATATCTTAATAACTTATTACATAACATTTCGGGCTTAATTATAATAAAGTCGAGACATGAGATTGAAGTCCAAGGTTTTTCTTGTTCATTCGAACATTCTAAGTGCATTTTAAATATGGTTTAAATAAAAGAATCGCTAATATGTATAACATGGAAGCAGTATTGAACATTTGAAAGAAATAAAATGAATTATTTTTGCTTTTTAAAGGCGAAGAATAATTTAGCGAATCTTTAAGGAGTCTGGTTTAACTTTAAGCAACCATCAGGACAGCGGATATAATAGGTACGTGAAACAACCGAATATCGTGAATGTTCTGAGTCTGGGCAAGCACCACTGAATTATCATGTGCTTAACTTTTTTTTATACTTCAAATTGAAATTGGGTTGCCGAAAACCCTGATTCGGATTTCACACATATTCTAATTCTACCACGTGTTATATTAATATCCTCTACTCGATAATACCTTCTACTATGGCAGTGTGCTCGACTATTTTTTTATGTGAAGAAGGGTTTTGCAAAACCAAGGGAATTAATAATAGGTACCTACTACTATTACCTCATACCTCCATTTAATTCAAAACATATACATTAGAAATCTATTGAAATAAATCGCTCAAATGTACAATATTTTACTCAAATATTCATGAAAGTTCGGTAACCCTGCCGAATATATAAATTGCAAGTGTTGAATCAGCTGCGATTTACATAGACATAAATTTAAGAATTAATAGTTAAGATACAATTAATATTTAATCAAGATCGTCATGTGAAATAATCATTGGATTTACAGCGCCATCTAGTGGCGAACTAAAGAGTATAATAAACATTCAATAATCCAATAGATGGCAGCCAAGTAGATGATGTTGTAATACCATCAATGAGAATTTCATACTTAACACATGTTTTTGTTTCATACGAGTAGTCATATGCTCGAAAGAAAACTTTGAGAGTGACAGAGAGGTCCGATACGATACAATAGTATTTCGATACTACTTCATTAATCGGTCGTATCGCATTATCAAATATGATAGTGAGGAACGACAAGTGCTGCCTTTATGTGTGACTATACAAGTACACACGCTGATTTCTAATAGGACTAGTAATATTCAACAAATCGTCAACATGTCGCGTATGTAGTGTTGTTATTTATTTAATGTTTGTGGTTTTTAACTGTTTGTGGATCTTTGTGTTACTGTATAATAAATGAAGTTTATGAGATAATCATTAATGAACATTAAAGAAAAATGAAATGAGTTATTTATGTGTACGGCTGATTATACGAAAAACCGGTTTAGATACAAGTTTTCTGTGAAATAAAACTGAGACCGACTTTGTTTACAATGGCGTTTTCAATAAATAAACTTAAAAATATTTTGAATATAAATAAAGACAGTCAGTTAACGGGTAGTGGTAGTTTGGACCCGGAAATAGGTTTCAAATTAGCGTTACATCCAGTTAATAAAAATTTGTACGTGACTGTTATCGGCGCCCGGCATCTCCCATCCTTGTTTGGACTTAGTCGAGCTCATGGATACCTCGTTAAGGTACTTAACAATGTTTTTATTTTTCGAAAAATGCTACTATTATTTGGAAATGTATTTTAATTTCTAAGCGTTAATCGATGTATGTATAGACCAATTAAGACAAGAATGCTTACTAGAGGTAGGTGCACTTACAGATAAAAACATCGTTAGGTAAGGTAAGTGCAAACATATAGGTAAGTGACTATGTTTTACCACATTAAATATTACTATTAAATGAAATATTACTTAAAATTATGAAAATTATAAAGCATTCTTCGAGTTTTAATCGCCTTTTGTCTAATATATTCTCTTAATAGGGTTACTTCACATTCCATAATTCATAATTATTAAGTTAGATACCTAGGTGCGGGCAAACGATAACGATTTCTATAAATGGATATTATGACATAATATTAATATTTATAAATAAATAGTTCCTATTTCTTATGTTAAATGACTAAGTAATAACATAAAAATCTTATCATTACAGCTGACTGCATAATCGCATTACACGTTTGGAATCGGTAAATTTGAAGCACCTATTTCTAACATTATTATCAATATAAGATAAGCGTAATTGTAACTTTTATAAAACTACATATTATAGCTTGCTTTGCTCGTTTTTTTTTTTTATAAGTAGTACGTCTCACTTTCGGGCAAAGGTGTGCTCTCCTAAGGAGACTTGGACATACCTTGTTCTACCATGTTGCTTTATATAAATAATTACATTTTATAATAATTTTTTTTCCAAAGATATTTTGAAGATTTTATGCTCTTTAAGATTTTACCTCATTTAAAAGTAGAAGGACATATAAATAACCTGTAATATGTATGTATGTAATCTTATATGTGTATGTAACCTTTAATCCTGTTAAAGAAATTATTTAAAAATTCGGTGTCGTTGGCCCAGGCTTTTGCTCACAATCTATTATCTAAATAGTATAAAACAAAGTCTCGTCTAGCCGTTTTTGCGCACAGATCATTTAAATTACACAACAGATTTGAGGGCGGTTTTCAATTTTCATCAATACACACATCTATTCAAGATTTAATATATGCATATAATGGTAGAGAAAATCCGAGAATTTCAAATTTCCTACCCTGATAAATCAGCATTTGTTTTTGTTACGTTTGTTCTTCAATCCAGAAGTTGTACAATATGTCACTGTAACATTACAATCTATCGTCAGATTCTAAACTGTCGAAATATTGTGAACCGTGAAATATGATTGCAATTTAAGGCATTATTTACAGCTCGACTTTTATTCATTTTAACATGCAAATTAAAAGAAACAAGTATAATTAAAAAAAAAAGTAATTAACGTGTATAATTTTATACCTATATTTACTTGTGGTTATAATTATCGCTGTGCTGTACGCTTTTTCATAATTATTCACTGTGTTAATTAATTTGAATGATAATCAATAAATAAACTTGGAATTTATACCGAAAATAGTACGAGGAACAGTTAAATGAAACCAAATATATGCTAAAAACGTAATTAAACAGTTACGTGAACCAACACGCAGTACGTAGTAACGTTTCATTAACGTCGAGTTCAAATACCGAACAATTAGTCGACACATGCTAATTTACTACTTACCTAATTTTAAAAACACTATATATATGCGATGGGTATGTAGATTGCAGGCAATTAACTAAGATTATTTTTGAACATTATTGTTTGTTTTGTAAATCTATTCTAATAATTTCCATGATTACATCTATTTATTTCAATAATTGCTACGATTTTAAACGTGAAATACCTATTTAAGTCGGAATAAGTAAAATGTAAACGAAAACATATTTTTTCTTATACTAAATTGCAATCATTCATAACGATATGTCATGCATGCTCAATAAGCGATTATTGTTTTTTCGTTATCAGAAAATGTTCAACGTCATATCTGTAATTTATCTTAGCCACACCATCGACAACGTATTACGTAGCCCATCTTTCGTTTCCCTATATAAATTGGTTTACCTACCTGAACGAAATTAGTCGTTTAACATTATTTCAATAGAAAATTTTGGTGACTAATGGACCTAGCTACTGAACGGTATACGAAAACACAACTAAAATGTTATTAACATGTTTATGGTAATAATTCTAAAATAATTAGGTCCAAACACGCGTTATTATGCGGATCCTTACTTAGCGTGTAGAATTTAGTTCGATTATAAATTAAACGTTTAACGCGTTATAATGAACGTTTGCGTTGCGTTTCAATATTTATAGGGTGATTATACATAAATAATAAATCCATCATAATTTTTTAATTAAAAAAAATCATTAATCATTAATCGAAGACTTAAACTTTATAATTGTATAATTACTTATTAATTTAATGATGTAGTTTTGTAGAAATAACATGAAGTTTGAAGGATATTGTTATACGCTTAGCCTGGTTTCATTCCCTTTCTTAAAATATGTATGTATAAAAGTATATTTATGTATATATATACATAGAACTTTTTCTTTCTTAAAATATATATATATATATATATATATATATATATATATATATATATATATATATACATACATAGAAATTGTACTTTTTTAATCAATTCATTCAATATGAAAGCAATATGCTTGTTTACGTAGTGCTCACAGATATAACTTACCTAACGTAAGTTAAATATTGACAAAATATTATATAGTTATACTGACAAATAGACATTTTTGAAGACGCGCTTTAAAAAAAACGTTTTCAAAAATTTCATATAATTTGTCAAATCGTATATGTGTAAAGTTTATGTAGGATTTCTTTCTAAAATTTCTATTAAAAAGAGATTAAACTTTGGTACTGTAGTATGTTAGTTACTTTTTATTGTGTTTATTTGATTTTAGTCACTTGAGTGTGTAATGTAACAATCATTGATTTTTAACAGAATGTATTTCTCATTGGCTGGATCAAAAATAATTACAGTGCATTTTTGTTTGATTCGTAATTAGTAGAGGGTGTCCAAAATAATCCGATATTATGCAGTAATATTTACGCCTATTTTGTTGATGGTTATACCGCCATCAGTCGGTCGCCAAAGCCTCGTTTGCTGGTCGACAGGATGCACCACGGGCAGGTGAGGTTGGCTTGGGCCTTGGGGCACTAAGGTGTAGTTTGCGCCTCCTTACATCCTTTTACTTGTGATGTGATGTGATGTGAACCACATCGAAATTTTTTAGGAACAATTTATCTATATAGATATATATCTATTACACATAGGTTCTCTACGTAATGGATTATCTCTAATTTAACTTTCAAATTTCCGCTAACAGTTTCACCGACATTCAATCGCAATTATTTCCCAAATCGTGAATGATTATTAAGATTATTCAAGCTCTCGGCCAATGATATGTCAAATATGTATGTCAAATATTGTATTGTTGTTTATTTGTGTGTAAGAGGGGTGTTCTTGTGGTTGGAATAGGCTATGTAATGCAAACATTTTATTATGTGTTTACTTGTCGTATGATGATGAAATTTCTTAGTTAAAAGATGTTGCAGACTTAAAATTTCAAGTGATTTTCAAGTCACTCGGTAACAAGTGTGGCAACACTTCAGGTATCAAATTACGTATTTAATGAGACGAAATTAATTGTCGTCGCTCTGATCGGGGCGTTATCGTCGGACGATTAATTGAACTTGTCCGATAAATTATGGGTTCCGAGTTGACGATTTGTTCCGCGGGTCTGGGTTTTTTCGGTAGTTATAATATCTTATCTAGGCTCATATTTTTTTATTTGTTATGTTATTAAAGTGTTATTTAAAAAATCAAATCAATGTTTTCGTTTTCATAAACATACCTTTAAAGTAAGACTTAATGCTTTTGAAATAGGAATTGTGTACAAATTTAAGACTTGTTATAGTACATTTACCATCGTACTAAATGTAAACCCAGTTAGTGCCGGACGCAAGTTATGAAGTCGTGATTATCAAGTACGTTTCACGGAAATTAAATTCTAGAAGGCACAACGGCAAATATTGGTATATAGATGATGAAGATGTACAACATCAACACCTTTGCTTTACCATTGCTAATAATTATATATTATTTTATTAAACGTTCAAAGTGGAAGTATTAATTTCTTATTTTATTCCAAGGTAAGAAGCCAAATAAACAAAAAGCATTTTGACGCGATATCAATGGGTGAAAGCTTGATTAATCTATGATATTTACTATGGATTTGCGAAAAACTTGCATTTTGAACGTCGACGAAACTTAATGTTGTCTTAAATTTTCGCTGTAAAGTGCTCGAAACGTCGGGATGTCCCAAATAATTAATACACGCGATTAAAATCCGTTGAGCTGAGATGGCCCAGTGGTGAGCTGAGATGGCCCAGTGGTTAGAACGCGTGCATCTTAACCGATGATTGCGGGTTCAAACCCAGGCAAGCACCACTATATATATATGTGCTTAATTGTGTTTATAATTCATCTCGTGCTCGGCGGTGACGGAAAACATCGTGAGGAAACCTGCATGTGTATAATTTCATCGAAATTCTGCCACATGTGCATTCCACCAACCCGCATTGGAACAGCGTGGTGGAATATGTTCCAAACCCTCTCCTTAATGGAAGAGGAGGCCTTATCTCAGCAGTGGGAAATGTACAGGCTGTTACTTTACTTTACTTTTTTACTAAAATCCGTTATAACTAGTTTTATTTAAATGTCGACGAAACTGTTATTGGAATATTGGAAGTTAATTTAAAGTGGAAATAAGTAGTTTATTGCATTAGTGCCGATCATAAACTCTTAGTAGCATACACCTTGCTGAAATATTATCAAATATAATGACATAGGTAAATCTAAGGTTTGTTTACCTTATTTCCAACATTTTTGGAAAGCCATAATAACTTATAACTTTGTCTGTCTGTTGTGCTTTTATGGCAAACCACTGAACAGAATTTGCTAAAATTTGCTTATGCTTTAGTCCTAAAGGCTTTCTTGGGGTCGATGATCGGTCAGAACGATAGATATATTTATTAGTAGTTTTCGGCTATAAATAGGCCATTTTTATACCTAAAATCTACGACCGTCCCATAAAGCCCGGTCGAAGCGATCGAACACTACTTATTAATATATTAATCAAACGGACCGATAAAAGCGATATGATTCTAATTTCGATTTTACGTTATGATAATAAATACATCTCACATCAAATTCTAATCTAAGATTGGCCGTGTACTGAACTTTACGCTTGACCTATTTTTGAAATTATATCGAACACTGTTTGTTTTACTTCTATCAATTCCTTTACACACTGTAACGCAAACTATTACAATATTACATAATTTCATAGGTAATTACGAGATAAGCCGTTTGACCTACGTCAGAATGACGATCTGAGATAAAAAATGCATCAATTTATTATCTAATTACCTTTATTACGAAAATATCGTTTAAAGATTGAATATGAATGAGTGAATGAGTTAAAAAGTGTTTTTTAAGATTCGAAGTAGCATATTAGGTTATTAAAAAATATTATCTTTGCTTTATGAATGTTATCTGATATGCGGTAACCGTCATGCAGCTAGTTTAACATCGTGTTCTGCGAAGCGTAAAGGCAGAGGCATGCAAGTGAAGGTCACCGTTTCGATTCTTATACTTAATGGTCTAGCTATTTTATAATCTTTGCTTTGCGCGTTAACGTTAATTAGAGGTGGTTTGTTGTTCTAAAAATCCAGATTTAATTTTTAATATGTATTATATTGCTGAGCACCGGTTGTAGCCTAAATGGTCGGATATCCGACTTAAAAATTTGTTTGAGATTTTCGGCATTGGTGATCCAAATCCGATTAAAAATTGAGTACCTATCAATTTTTTAGGCAATTTTTTATCTATTAATATCAAATAAAATCTTCAAGTAAAGCCGTTACCTTGTTATTATTTTAATTCCCCTCTTCCAATTCCTAAAACATCTTATATCCGTTAATAAAACTATCCGAAACAATACAATAATCTAAAACAATTTCGTATCCCTGGTAATAACAGGGCCGAATTAACCATGTCGAGTTCCCTAGGCAATGCAAATCTCGGGTAGAAAGGTCTCAGGAGCAATATTTGGCTTTCACAATTTCATTAACAATTAATTTTAAAATTAAATTTTGGCCTACCAATGCGCCACAAGACACTCAAAGGCACACAAACTTTTGAAAACTTTACTATTCATTCTGTAAAAAATATAATTAATAATTTCTTATTTAAAGTAATTAAGAAATTATAGACCAGTTATAATTACTATTTACTTTTTGAACCAAGGAATACACATTTTGTGTTGATTTGGAAATTAGGGGTATTTCAAATCAACACCATCCAATCATCTTTGTACCTAGATTGAATCGTTTTTAGTAACCAGTCACGTTTATAAAAAGTCTACTGTAAATATAATATATTCATAAGATATATCTCTGAAACGACTAGGTACTTTATTACATCACAATCGCACTCCTTATACTAATATCAGACATTAATAACATTTTCTCAAGAAATATGGAAAAGTTGACTTTCTCTCAATGTTTGTATTCGATTTCGCAGACATGTGAGTAAGATATTGGGGATAATTTAAACACATAGTAATTAATTTTTCGTTTTGTTATGTCAATTGTGTATTTATAGAACAAACAATAAAGTCTAATTAGGCTAGGCGTTGGAATATTTGTCGGTGTGGGCGTGAGATTAATTAATATTTTTTGTAAGATAATTTAGTTTTTGATAGATTTTAAGCTATTTTTAATTACAATGCTTTTTGCTTTTAACGTTGAATATATTGTGTAACTACATGAAAACTGACAATTATATATGTATTGGAAGATTATAGATCTTTATCGATTCCATAGGTACATACATGTAGTTAGTATGTATTTATTTACGTTATTTTACATCAACACTACCATACCGTGTCATGATTTGAAGGTGAATTTGTACAGATCCTGACGAAACAAGGAAAGATAGAATAAAATTTTTCGCCGAGAGCTGTGCTGCAAGCATTGCGCTCGTAAAAAAACACTCTAGGGGTAAGAACGACTTAAGAAAAACAAACCACATAGATTCGGGACTCGACATAGTCCATTCTTTGTCAATTTTCTGAAAAACTTCCATATATAGGTACGGTTTTTCACAAGAAATATCATGTTCGGATTTTTCATGACAAATGTTTCACGGCTGTCTCTTTTGTTCCTCATTCTATTTCAAAAGCAAATTCGGTCTGAAATAAAATGAAAATCGAAATATTCTTCGTTTTAAATTCGAGTAGAAAAAAATAGTGATACCGAAAAACGTATTCATAGTTTTCATCTTAATTTGACGAGAAATATAAAATTCGCCTTATAAAATTTCTTGTCACCGTAGGAACCGTAAGATGCTTCAAGTTTCAAGACGCGAATTTCAGTGTTAATTATTACTGAAATTAATTTTGTTTTTAATCTATATAGGTCTAATATTCTCTATCTTTCGTATTCTTATAAATGTACCTCAGTTATAGTCTTGCTATTGTAACGAGTAAATAAATAAATTACCGGTAGCGCCTACAACATGATTATGTAGTACCAGTCTTATGTTATTTCGAAAATTATGAAGAATCGTACTTTGCAGTTGATTATTCATAAGATATTCAACAAAAGTAAATATAATTGTTAGTGGTAAACTCTAGCTCGTGTAGTAGTAGCTAAGGGTTATAATAACTTGGTTCGACGATTACCATGTTATGCTTAAGTAGGGTATGATATTGCCAATGTTTATGGGTTAAGACGACCACTTATCATCATGGCCTATCTCTGTTATACCTACTATTATAGGCTCAATATACCCTATATCATCATAAAAACATATACAATGGTTATAAAAATATTACAACGCTGAGGCGATTGTTATCTTCTATCCAAAATAATAAAATTGACAATTTTATTTTTCGACCGTACACTCTGACATAATATGTGCGTCAATACGACATAATATCGTACACGTATGTTTTCAGTTTTTGTAAATATACTTATATCAATTGAAAATCAAAATAACATATTTTTATCATATTTCAGGTCAAAATGTTTCCCGGCGATAATAAGTACGAAACTTCGTTACAAGAAAGTTCATGGCCTATTTGGAACGAAGATTTTAAATTTCAATTAAAACAAAAGGATGTTAAGAAGACAACGGATAAAGTCGATCTTCAGAGTTTAGTTGCAGGACATTTTATATCACTAACTATTTATGCATTATTAGAACCAACAAAAGCCGATGTGGATAGAAGAAAAAGTGCCAAAACTTTAGACTCGAAGACATCGAAACCAATGACTGAAGACGAACAAAAAACAAAACCGGGTAATCTATTTGGGAAAACATTTAACAGTTTCAAATCTACGAAGACTGAAGCGATTGCACAAAAGTCTATATTAGAAAAAAGACGAACTGTTGGGGCAGCCACGTGGAATTTCGATTCGAAATTATTCCAAAACGATCTCAAGAATGGCTTAATTGGCACTCCAGATATTTGGAGGCCGATAAATGCGATTGCTAGCGGATTGTCAGCCGCCGATTCTAGAGTAAGTATTATAATATTTTTACGTTAGCAAATAACCGACCTTTTTTTAGCAAATCTGAGGAAAGCTTATATATAAATTGGTTTTTCCCTTTTTCTATTTTGCTTATTGATGGCATTCAGCGCTCGTCAATAACAACGAAAAAATGTTATAAAGAAAAAGTATCAAGTCTAGAGTATTTCCCTATTTTAGTTAATTATATGTATAAGTCAACTCACAATTTTTCCAAATTAGTTTGATTTTGTCTCCCAAACTTAAATACAGAATAACTAATCATTTAATTCGATAAGGATTAAATGTCTAGTGTGTCGAACTTGATCAATTATGCGGAAACTTTGGATCTATAAATCTTATCTTATCATACAAAACTTTATGTTTCTTATTAGGTTAGGTTAGTTATTATATTTTGTCAGTGTTTGTTTGCAACGCGTCCGAAATGTCAGCTTCTTTTTGATGATAAGTATAAAATAAATTGCATACATCAAGTTAAAACGCCACCTATTTATATACCATTGTGTATTACTTGTATGTTCTGAAACTAGAATCTAAATAATATGAAATTTCCATGTCAATAATATTCCCATGATTAATAACTGCAGTGTGATTCTTAAATTTCGTATCTCACTCATGTAACGTTTACAACAAATTTACAGTGAGACGCCATTTTGATACGTGTATCCTATGAATCAATTCAATTCAATTCTTAGTGTCATGGCATTTAGTCGTGCCGTCGGAGCAACTCTATGAATCTTATAATTGTTATAGTCAATGTCATATATGTCATTTTGACATTTCACGCCGTACTGGGTTAATTCGAATTCGAAATAAAACCAAAACTCAACTCTTTCTATCGTATGATAAGTGTTATTTTTTGAATAATATTTGCAATTAGTAAATTTAGATATGATTTCTCACTAGCTGTGCCCGCGAACTTGTACGCGTTTGAATTTAACAAAAAAATATTGTAGCCTAAGTTACTCCTTATTATATCAGTTATATGCTAGTCAAAGTCCCGTCAAAATCGGTCCAGCCGTTCCAGATATTAGCTGGAACAAACAGACAGACAAACAAAAATTGTAAAAAATGTTATTTTGGTATATGTACCGTGTATACATACATATTCATTAGGTCAAAAGGGCTATTTTAATATTACAAACAGACACTCCAATTTTATATGTATAGATTTGTACGTTATTGTTATTCACTCGTTAACTTTTTATAGATCTATAAAGCAATGTTTTTGCTTTGAATGACATCATCATTAACATTGTTGGATTCACGGTTTTTGTAGCATTTCTGACTAATTACCTATTTTTTTAAAATACAAGAATTTTCTTGCGTTCTTGATTGTATTCGCGTTAAGCATATCTACTTGGGCACCTTAGTCTCAGGAATTTAGATATTAATTAAAAAAAATAAAAATAAGATTACTATCAGAATAAGCGCTTTCGAACCAAAGAATTAATAAACTCTTCAGTTTTATTATATTCATAAAGATAATAATATAATGCGTCTTAATTACAATCTTCAGACACGTCTTTAGAATTAATTGAATTAAAGGTAATAAATTAAAACAACTTGAATGGTTACGTAAATTACATACTTAATATGTCATAGGTACGCGTATATAAATGATACAGTTTTATCTTACATAAAACGTCAGTTATTATAGAAGAAGAACATAAATCCAATTAATGTATGATTCATCGGATTGGTTGACTTTTATATTCTTGCTTCTTTAGTGTATCTGACAATAGAATAGATTTGACCTCGACCGATCCCAGTTAGAACATGTACCCTATCATCATTACGCTGACGCAAGACGTCGACCTCGATTCATTTATTTTTTTTATAAGACGCTTACATTTTACAGCAATTATGTAATTTCATGTCTGGTTTAAATCTAGGTATACAGCTAAACTACGATCTATACTAGAAGTATAATGTTATAACAATTTATCTATCAATACATAGATTATTATATAGATAAAGAACAATAGTAGCACTGGAACAAACACTTGCCATGTTTGATATCCTTTTACCTATTTTGGCCATGGTACTATTTCTCTTGGGAGACTACACATCTGCGCAGAAAATATTACAAATTCATAAGTGTGCGCGCCAACATACGTGAAATCTAATTTGATAATTTGATAGAAGGGAAAATCCGAACCAACACCTTCCCATGCTTTCCGAGGCATGACAGTGTATCCATTGACAATATTAAGAATGACAGTTATGACGTAAAACGCAATAACTTTTTTATTGACCCGACTTAAGGCCTGAACACAGGATCTCGGGTACTGCGTTCTGATTAATTAATTTTCTGTCCGTTTAAGCATCACCAATTGTCATTTAATCAAGGTTGTTATCATTTACCTACATTGATATCCTGGCTTATCATATTATAAATATAAATTATATTTCACGTAAACGAAAACGTTCTCAGTCTAGAAATAAATTAACGCGATTACTGACATCGACGGGAGTCACCGGCTCGCTGCGAACAAAATAAACAATTTCGTTTGAATATTGTTCGCGAGTTGTTCCTGTAATAATAAAGTTATTTTCATGATTCCATAAGATTATGTTTTTAGCCGCAAGATTGTTGTTTATTGAAATTGAATACGAATATTACGACTAAGTTAGGTTTTCATCGCTTTCCTTTGTAAAATTTGAAGGATTTTTTTGAAAAGTTACGCTAAGTAAACTTGTATATTAAATGGGGAAATGATTTATAAAAATAATAAAGTAACATTTCTTTATTATTATTACTTATATTACATAGTATAAAAGAAAGTAAGCTTACCGCTTACTGTAAGTAAGTAAGCTTACCGCTTACTGTCCCTATGTATGCTAAGATCTTTAAAATTAAGCAACGGATTGTGATGCGGTTTTTTAATAGATAGATTAACGCGAGAGGAAGAATAAACACATATTTTGTAGTATATTTACTATCAGTATTGCACCCGTGTGAAGCCGGGCGAGTCGCATGTTTCATATATATTAAAAATAATACTAGCAATGTCCCAAATTAATTATTCCTTTTTACCCCTTTTATCACTTATGTTAACTCATAAATCGACGGGTAAGTACAACAATAGCCAAAGAGGTCAGGATCGATCTCGCAACTTTTAAAACATAACGCGATCCGTAATCCATTGCGCTATTATTATTACACTTTAATATAGAAATAAAAATGAACTTTGTTTCCAAAATGTATAATGATATTTAAAATTTGAGATCTATAACTCGTTGAATAATAAAATGAAGAGCAAATGCCAGTTGTCTTTTGTGAATATTTGGCTGTTCCATTCATTAAAGGTACTGAGGACGGTTTGTATTGAGGACCTTGTAAATTCTCTTTGTAGAAATTTTTAATATAATTTAGGACATAAAGAGGATTTCAGAACTAATAGGCAAGGTTGAAATATAAGAACGTTATTTATTATAAAAATCTATTATCAAAATTATTTACAGAAAGATATAATAACAATGTATTTTATTTAACAAAGCAATCAATAGATACGCTTTCCCTTAAAACCCGTGTGTAAAACACAGGAAATCGGGAAATATATCGAATTTTTCATATACCGATGTCAATAGGCACTGTACCATATACAATCGGATGACCAATCGCTCTTCGGTCTCCCCATTTTATAACAAAAAACTGCGAAACAAACATAGTGTAATCCATCGTGTATCCATTTGCGGTGTAAGAATGTAGGTTCAGACTTGTTAAAAAGATACAATTTGAGCTTTGAGCAATCAGCTCAAAGGCGGGCCCTGATCAATTCTGCTTTGTGGAATTGTCTTTACAAAACACGCATTACATTTTAGTTTCATCACTGAATGATGTCGTAAGACAAACGTAACATTCGAAGATTTTATATCTACATCGTATATTTTATAAGTAAATAATTAAAATAAAAGTGTTAAAAATATATTTTAAGTACATGTACCTTATATTTGTCTTGGCAAATTGTACGAATATTGCCTACAAATACATAAACATGTTAACTTATCTCTTCCCGTTAAAGTAGGGACAGGTTCAATGGAATTCAAAATTGAACAGTCCATAACAATACACGGTCTGCGTCGATTGGTAATCACTCATAATCTACTTACGTTCAGTAGTTTCTACAAGCTTTCGTAAATGGAACAGATAAACGTAAAAATATGCCATATATTAAATATACATACATTTCTTTTATAAATAAGTAGTCTTATAAAAACAATTACACTAGCAAAGTACGTCAAAGTACCGATAGGTTTTTGTTTTTTTTAATCGGTTTTAATCATGGAAATTTTAGTATTAGATTTCGACCATATTTTTAAATTAAACTATTCAACGAAACGAAACAAAATAGGTTTAATTATTTTTTGTTAATTGTTCATTTCAAATTATAAATATATACGAATTATATTTTTTGTCTGCAGAGAGAAAATAAGAAAGGGCAGCTCGAAGTGACATTACTGTACACAGCTAGCGAAGACGGACTAAACGATACAGTGCAGTTGACTGTAAACAGACTCAGGTGTTCAGTCCAAACGATGCAAGAGCAAGAACAATACAAAGGTAGGTTGAATAAGTCGTTTGTAAGCAATAATGGCTCGAATATGATATGCCGTTTGTATATTAATTATGTCAATGGTAAGTGGTTATGTAAGGTGTCGTAAGTCATATTACGTTCATGCGGTAAAGCGATTTAAATAAACCAGTGTTCGCTCAGTGGTCGAAATTCGATCATAATTATAATTGAAAATGGTATTTATTATATGTTTTGTACGTATTTTTCTAATCTTAATTAAATTTTTGGAATGAAGTTGTTTTACGCGGTTTACAGTAGTGAACTGGTATACCTGTCCCTCTAATTCTTTTTCTCTCTATATCTTTCTATCATTCACCATTAATATTATTATTATTGAACGTAATTAATTGGGTCTGTTATATACAGAATATAGAGAAAGCAATTTCCTTCCAATCGGGTTTTCAGCAACACTGATTTTTATTGTTAACGCTAAAGCTCGACAATATCTATCTTAATAAAAATAAAAATTGGTTGACTAACGAAGGAGAGAGACAAAGTTATTGAACTGCCTTGCCTTTGCCGATTTATATATAGCTATCGGTATTCTCTTGTTTCGGGAAGATTTCAGAATAAAGATTAATACAGTATGAAAGAATTTCCTCATGACATTTTATAATTTTCTAGTATATTATAATTTAAAAAGAAAAAACAATACTATGACCCGGTTTTGCTTAATTACTATTGTTTCTCCTTAAAGCCAAAAACACAAAATTTGGATAAAAATGTTACATAAATTATCATTTTGGAATCGATACTGATCTTTCCTAATTAATAATGTAATATCAACAGGCACGAAGTAATTTGTTTTATCAATAGGAATCTTCAAATAACTATAAATAGATTACAAGTGCTGTTTCTTGTTAGCGCAGTTTGGAAAACGAAAAGTTGATAAACGGATTACTCCAGTTAAGCTTTGCATTAAAACTTTGAATCTTAGTTAATGTAAATCTTTATCGTTTCGTTGCTCTTCAAGGGTCGAGAAGTAAACAAAGTTTTAGCCATGAATATAAGCTTAACGAGAAATAAAAACACGATTCGATTTCTGTAGACTTCTGTACACCAGCTGCTAAGAATATACCCGGCATTACTGGATGAACTACAATTAACAATACCCATTAAAAGTATTTCATGACGTTCATTAAATACTTTTTCTTTCGTCCTTTTTTGACATTTGTATTTAATAAAATCTGTAAGCTTATAGATTATAAAACAATAAATAGCTTTCGGTATTGTTTAAAACTGTATATTTGCATTTCAAAAGCAAAATCAAACCAAAAGGGTTGAGCTATGAAAGAAATAAATTTCTATGAAGGTTATACAAACGTGCCTTTTCAACTTTAATATTCATGCGATATTTGCAATCCAAACTAGACAAAAGTTTAATTAAAGATTTGAATTATCATATCGAACATTTTGATTAGCAAATAAAAATATATATAATAAAAGTTTGAAAAGAGGCAGCTTCAAGATATTCGAGATTTTATTCATAAAATTTAAAATGAATACTAAGTTGATAGCTATAATAAGTTCTTTTGGTTTAGTCGTGGTTTCCATATTACGTCTGCGCCAAACGTCGTTTAAGAATGGATTGCATTTATCAGAGGGGCCAGTGGGCCGTGTAATACTATTTGCTTATTAAAGAAGAGAGAGTAGGCTGGCGTTGCTGGTGTTGAATTATAAACAGCAAGGTGATCGCAGCCTACTAACATACGTCGCAATACGCTGTAATGTATGCAAATTGCAAACACGTTGTCCTTTTTGTAATCGAGCCGAGATTTTTAATGAATTAAAAACGCTCGTTTCTTATGAAATTTTTTTTATATAAACATCAAACAAATACCTTCCCTGGATATGTTTTGTTTTCATTTCTCGATGCCTTTTATTAATTATCCGCTACGTAACTTTAATTTATATTGAAACTAGCTGTCGACCGCGGCTTTGCTGGCAAAAGGTAGCTTACTTTCTAAGTAGTTAGCTTCACATAAGATTCCATCAAATACGGTTCAGTAGTTTGATAGTGAAAGAGCGACAGTTAGATAGACAGACAGAGATACTTTCACATTTATATTAGTATAGATGAAAATAAACTAAACTGGACTATTAGGGCTGTTTATGTTTAATCATAATAATCATCATTTATTTGGTCCAAAATCTTAATATATAAAAATCCAGTGTCACAATGTATGTTCCCAGTGAACTCTTCACCAACTCAACCGATATTGATGAAATTTGGCAATTATGTGTAATTTGGTCCAACTTAAGAGATAGGATAGTTTTCATTTCGATTAATGGCCTCAATGATTTATAAATAACAATAAACTGATTATCAAAGTTGATTGTTGTTATTAATTGTAAGTTACGAAAATTTCGAACAGATGGCGCCCCACATAGGAATTTTTTACAGAAATCTGTCAGACCGTTTATCATTAACTTATCATAGATGGCGCTACCGTTGAATTTTAGATTTCATTTTCCACTACACGTGGTGCTGGCCATTTTTTGATCGATACTCTCTGTGACATCGCTTTTTCTGGATCATTTTCATTTTATTTTCATTTGTTGTATATTATTTTGGATATCTATATAGCTACTAATTTACAGTTACATAATGCAGTGAAATATAAGAACAACAAAATAATAGTACAAGGAATTTATTCACATAAAATTTTCTGTAAAAATAAAATTTTCACCAAAAAAATCTAACCTCAACAATGCCCGTAGCAAAAAAGCTCGACAACGGCGTCTTGAAAGAGCTCACGAATCAGTCGAACAAAGAGCAGAAAGAAATGAAGCTCACACAATTCGCATAGCTGATATTCGTGCGCATGAATCAAGAGAACAGCGTGATAATCGTCTCCAAGAATATTTATCGAGAACAAATCCAAATGCAATGTGTAACATTAAGAAAGGGAGCGGAATGGCTGCAGTATTACGGAAGAGTTCAATCATAATTTGGGATGAGTGTACCATGGCTCATAAACATTCGCTCGAAGCATTAAATAGAACTTTGCAGGATTTAAACAGTAATAACAGACTTTTTGGTGGTGCTATTTTACTATTATCTGGTGATTTCCGGCAAACATTGCCTGTCATTCCTCGCTCTACTTTTGCCGATGAAATCAATGCATGTCTAAAACAATCATTTTTATAGAGAAACGTCAAAACTCTAAGATTGACAAAAAACATGCGAGTACAACTCCAAAATGATCCGGCAGCACAAGTTTTTTCTCAGCAATTATTAGATATTGGAAACGGTGAAGTACAATTTTATCAAGATACCCAATGCATACGATTACCAGAACATTTCTGTACTGTTGTTTAAACTAAAAATGAACTGATCGAGAGTGTATTCCCAGATATAATAAATAACTATCTAAATCATAATTGGCTTAGTAATCGTGCTATTATGGCAGCGAAAAATGTTGATGTAGATCTAATTAACTACCAGATACAACAACTATTACCAGGTGATTTAATGTCGTTCAAGTCAATCGACACTACTGTTGATGAAAATGAAGCAGTGAATTTTCCAACTGAATTTTTAAATTCTTTAGACATAACAGGAATGCCTCCACACAATCTTCGAATCAAAATTGGATCACCGATTATTCTTCTGCGTAATTTGAACCCCCCTAAACTATGCAACGGTACACGTTTGGTAATAAAAAAAATCACCGGAAATGTTCTCGAAGCAACTATTTTGACAAGAAAGTTTAAAGGAGTAATCGTTCTGTTACCACGCATTCCAATGATACCGTCAGATTCTCCAATACCATTTAAAAGACTGCAATTTCCTATTCGTTTAGCTTTCGCGATGACTATAAATAAGTCACAAGGCCAAAAAATGTCTATTTGCGGCTTAGATTTAGAGAATCCATGTTTCTCCCATGGGCAATTATACGTGGCCTGTTCACGTGTAGGAAGACCATCACGTTTATTTGTGCTAACAAAAGACAGGTTGATCAAAAATATTGTACATCGACTGGCGCTTCAGTAAACTTTAATGTGATAAACTGTGATTTATTTTAATTAAAGGTTATCAGAGTATTTATAAATAAAATGAAATTAAAAATGCTATGTTAATTTGTGTTAAATTTTGTCTTTTAAATCCTTCCTTAATCACTCAGCCACAGCAACGCGTGGCCGGGTCTGCTAGTAGATTATAAATTATAAGCATATACGTTAATTAAATATATAAATTAAATTATTTATTAATTACTGAAAATATGATAGATAAATAATGCCTTATTTTGTTTCACTGGAACTTGAGAAATAATATTATTTTTATGTGGAATTATAGTTTGTAAAGACATTATGGTACTACATAAGTCATGACAATATAATACCTAATAAATAAATTTGTCTTTGCAAAACCTTTGTTTTTAAATTGATCAATACAATAAATAATTTAGGCATGTATATAGTCATTGAGTGGAGAGGCCTCAAATATGCAAATCAGCACAATTTGTGTAGATCTAATGGTCCAATGTTTTGCGAAGTTTGAGTTTTAAGTGTTAATTTTAAAAACAATATATTTTATGTAAGTCTATTTCTGAACAACCTATCCAGTTTTTATTTTTGTCTCATTTCTCGATTTCGTTGTCTGGAACGAAAAGCTAATTAGCGTAAGACCGTCTTTTGTATAATTATCATGGTGTTGAAAGTGTAAATAAATAAAAATAATATATCTATAGCTAAACTATAAAAATAGTTTTAAATCGATTACTATAATGTCTGAGGATTTTGCTATTTGAAAAACGTATTACTACCATTTAAGATTTTGAACCGCGAACATCAATTGATATTTGGCACTGGCAATTGATATTTTAATATTATGTATATTAAACATTTTAATCTGGCAATTAATTATTTTATTTTCAGCTCCCCTGTATCTGAAAGCGACTATATTAGAAGCTAATAAAGCCGAATGCTATTGGAAAAGTGATAGATTTGTCCCAACAATATCCGCCAGATGGGATCCGAAGTCGGCAACGGTGAAGTTAACGGTATTCAAAGCTAGTTTGAATAAAGTTAGCATTTATATCAGCCTCGGGTGCAAGACGAAAATGGCGAAGAAGGAAATGTTAGGGAAGGCCCATATTGATGAGAAATCTCCTTATTCGGACAGTTGGAGTGAATGTTTGAGGCAGCCGGGGATACCGAAAACGTTTTGGGTCAACTTCGAGTGATTTATTAACCTTCCGTATAAAGTTACAAATATCTTTGAACATTATAGTAAAACAAACGACTGCACATTAACCGTAAGGCTTCAATCACACTGCGGTCTGTTTTGCTGGATTACGTTTTTTGTTTGACTATTTACACACACTACAGTATTCCGGAATTAGTAAAACACATCACCGTTAGCGACGGATCCGTTAAAATGGATCCTGAAAATACAGATCGCATGTGTGAATATGCCCTTAAGTTACATCTATATACAACCTGCTATCTATGTGTGCATTGTTTGGAATATAATGTAACTTTGAAATTCCAGCAATATTAATTGAAGATTTGGAATTCAATATGTACATTCCCTTTGTTAAAAGTCGGGTATTGTTACATCATTAAAAAGTTATATTTAAAAGTATTGACAATATTAATTAACAATATAACCTCATATTTTTATACTTTATTCGGTTACTATTGTATAATGTAGCTAATTATAACGAAATGATTATATGTGATATCATTATTTATACTATAAGTGACTAATAAATTAACTTTAAATTTGCTAATATAACTCTTTGCACCTATTTTTCCTTTAATCAATAAAATATATTAGTTTGTATGCGTACATTACAAATTAAATTGACACAAATGAAAGACTTAATACTGAGTATTGTGATTACTTATAACCTAATATTGAACAAATATATTAATTATTTTTTTCATTTTAAATTAGTTTTATTTGTCGTAATTAAATATATTCATATGATCTCTAAATATTATCTAATATGGATTTTTCATTGTAGTTTATTGGAATACCAGGCAATATTTTCGACGTATGGCAACATTCTGTATCTTTTTATAGGCTTACTGAGGCTATATAAAGGTACATTTGTTCGCATTATTAGACACGGAAATGAAGAAGGATCGGATAATTAACGATGCCTAGCTTTGTACTGAAATTTTCTTGACAGAAAATCCCAACTGTATCAAATTGAGCTGACCTGGGACTTGCATCTTAAAACCTTAAAAGTTGCCACTAGACCAATTAGGAATCTAAAGGATAACTTCATTTAAATCGTCTAGGATTCTTCGTCTCAAGTTTAATGTAGGTACTTGGATATTCATTACCTAAAAGTGGGGCTACTAAATACGCGGAAACCTATAAGTAACTTGGGATGGTAAAAGGTAAGCTCATATTAAGTGACTTAAAAAAAAACATAAAGACTTAATAAGGTAACAACCGCTGCTTGATTTAATTATAACAAAACTATTATTAGAAACTAGTAAATTATTCTCTAGAATAAAATATTGTAGGGACTAGGTATGTTGCTAAGGTTAGTATTATTAATTGAATACGACAAAACTATTACTAAGAAGATCACTTTACTTAGATCACTTAGGTTAACGCTTCATTCACTTGGGCTCCTTAAAACTTAAGTATGCAACTCAGTATGGTCTAAACCTAAAAATAAAGTTCTATAATCTTTATCTAGGTTATATGATATATTTAATTAGATAGTAATAATTTTAGGATCACCAAATTATAATCGAATAGCCAAGCTATATTAATATATTTCAGTCGAAGCGAGGCTTTTTGTCACCTTTGATGAAAACGTTTTATTGTGGACTAGTAGAAAACGAATTGGGCGGACAAATCGAATGGACTTAATTAACCTAATTAAAATCCCCGACCTTTCGTAAATCGACGCTGATACTGATTGAACCCAGCTGCGTACAGGCGATAAATGTCCTTCGAGTCGTCTTCGTCAGCAAGGACTAAGAAAAGTTTGTAATTAACTTAGTAAATCATTAGTAAGCCTAAATTTGGTTATCTCGTTTAGCGATTGAATAAAAGTTGGCATTTTATTAAGATATATTTATCTAATATTAGCGTCCCGTCCCGGCTTCGCACGGGTGTAATACTGATACAAAATATTCTACAGATTTTTTTTTTATTTACGACACCACATTAGAAACATCAAAAATTATCAATGTTTCTTTACTATATTGTTTATGTTCTAATAGTTTATGTAATAATAATACAAAATACAAAAACCTTACTCTCGAATCACTCTATTTATTAAGAAAAAAAACCGTATTAATCTCCGTTGCGTCATTTTTAAGATCTAAGCATACGTAGGGGCAGATAGCGGTAAGCAACTTTGTTTTATTTATTTAACCTTTTTTATTTTTCTTCTATCGGGTATGAATTGAACACATTTTTGTAATGAAGCAAGTGGAGTTGTTTATCATTAAGATTATACTTAATTATAAATATCTCAAAATTAAAAACAAATGGAAGGAGCACGCGGGGTATATTTTTCGCATGATCGGGAATCTTAATTCCCGGTGGTGTGAAACGACCCGGCATTTTGTTAATATGGTACTAATTAACGTGACAATTATGTTATAATCTGATATAAATCTGTACCCTGTAGGTACGAATAAAATATATGAAATCAAGGATTTGAAAATATATAAATCTGAATTTTATATAAAAGAAAATAAATCGATCGAAGGATAGAATCGCACCAAGACTATCTATATTTATTTTATTAAAGGTTTTTATTAAATTTCTCTTGTTGGTGTGTCCAATAATCTTATGGCTGAGTTTTAAACAAATTTCTAATACAAACGAAATTACCTGCACATACTTTTGGCGTTGATGATAATTGTAATACCAAACAGAAAAAACGCCGAACAAATAAAAGTATGTTACTATTAACATCCTTTTTTTATTTTTAACAATTAATTGTAATGAATATATTTAAATAGTGAAAGCGAAACAAATTAAAACATTGATCAATTTTGTTTGAGTGATTATTAGAAAGATCATTATGACAAATACGAATACAAATTATTCATTACACATACATAACATTTTCCTGGTCCAAGGTATGTTGTTGTAATGCGTGAACTGAACTTTAACTAGATCACAGTAAATTCACCAACATTAAAACAAAAAAGTTAAAAATGTCTTAGAAAAGTAAAAGTAAAGTAACAGCCTGTAAATTTCCCACTGCTGAGATAAGGCCTCCTCTTCCATTAAGGAGAGAGATTGGAACATATTCCACCACGCTGTTCCAATGCGGGTTGGTGGAATGCACATGTGACAGAATTTCGATGAAATTAGACACATGCAGGTTTCCTCACGATGTTTTCCTTCACCGCCGAGCACGAGATGAATTATAAACACAATTAAGCACATATATATAGTGGTGCTTGCCTGGGTTTGAACCCGCAATCATCGGTTAAGATGCACGAATGTCTTAATCTCATCTATAATTCTCATTCTTGTAGACGATGAGAGGTTTTGAAGTGATATTTTGTTTAATAGAAACGCTGTGTTATTGAAAACTCGATGAAGAGACAAACATAAAAAAACGATTAAGTTTCTCTTCTATTGATCACAAACATTTTTATTATACCAAACTGAAAAAGTACTACATTAGCATACATATATTTTGCAGGGATGCTTTAGTATATAGTAGTATATTAGTATTTAATCTAGTGGCTAGATATGGGGTTCAAATCTCTAGGTCAAGGGTTTAAATGCCGTATCGCGTCAACAAGTTATTGAGTTTTTCTGTCTCAAAATCTCAATAACAGCCACAACGGGAAGGCATGATGGAAAACCGTTGGCACTGCGCCTGAGCCCTTTCCGGTCGTGTCGAATTGCCTTTCCATCGGATTATAAAAATGAGATACTCAGTGTTTGGCCACACATTTGTGCACTCTAATATGTCACGTGCTAATCTCCTTTGAGATAGGTTGCCGTGGCCGAAATCATTCAGGATGACACCATCGTTAGTGGGTGCGCTACGCAGTTTAACCCGCTTCACTATTGACGTGATAAGCGTAAATCTGATGTAAGTGAACACGTTAAACTTAGTTAATTAAATTACCCATCAAGCATTTGAGCAGGATTATGAGTATTATTAATGTAATTAATTGGGTTAGTTTGTAATGTTTAGGTAGGTAGGTTTGGACTGCTGTCATGGCAAAAAAAACTGTCAAGATATTTACTATGTATGAAATAGAGTGTTGTTCGGTTTGGAAGCTGTGATGTTTTAATGTGATTCGTATTCTACCAATATACTTTTTGAAACATCTATTAGCGCGCCCTTGAGGTAAGACTGATTCGTTGTTCGTGACTGCAAACGGCTCGACTAAGTAAATAATCCATAATGCATGGTTTACAAGGGGTCAGTGACTGGACCCTTTTTAAAATTATATCACAAACTTAAAATATATTTATTTTGATTTTTGAGTTATTGTATGTGTTTATTTTATTTATTTGTTTTTTGTAAATGTTACACTAAACACTATCGATCTATCACTAAACACTCATAAAATGATATTTAATATATGTAGGTAACATTCGAAATACACCTTTATAGGTAAACAACTTTGAATGTAGCGGTGAAAAGTAGGAATTACATTTATAATTTTTTTTTATGTTATAGGTTGGCGGACGAGCATATGGACCTGATGGTAAGTGGTCACCATCACCCATAGGCAATGACGCTGTAAGAAATATTAACTATTCCTTACATCGTCAATGTGCCACTGACCTTGGGAACTAAGATGTTATGTCCCTTGTGCCTGTAGTTACACCGGCTCACTCACCCTTCAAACCGGAACAGAACAGTACTGAGTACTGTTATTTGGCGGTAGAATAACTGAGGAGTGGGTGGTACCTACCCAGACAGAATTTCACAAAGCCCTACCACCAAGTAAGATAATAATAATAATATTTATTTATTTTATCTCGTCATGCTTTTTGTGATATTATGATAGTAAATCAAATGTTATTTTCATATCTCCACTAAGGCTATTTAAAGCGAGTCAGTAGAGAACAAGCTTTTATATTTAAACAGTCACGTAGCAGTTTCGTTGAAGTAGCTGTACCGTAAACGTTGTTATGTGAGTACTTTCTCACATCACACTTGTAAATAAAAAAGTTTCGTATGTATTTACTGTCTCGATACAAAAATAACTACTATTATTTTTAGTTACATTGTTATATTATAAGGTTTTATTTATAGTAAATATGTAGTATTTTCTGAGAATAAATATTGTATATAATTTATTTGAAAAGTATTTACAATATTAATTAATAATATAACCTTATATTTTTATACGTACGGTTACTATTGCATAATTTAGCTAATGATTACGAAATAATTATTAGTGAAATCAATATTTATACCAAGTATAAGCGACTAATAAATTAACTTTAAACTTGCTAATATAACTCTTTGTGATTATTTTTCCTTTAATAAGTAAAATATATTAGTTTGTGTGCATACATAACAAATTAAAGCGTCACAAATAAAAGACTGAATAATAATATACCCGTAATAAATGTCACTCAAAGCTGTATAAATGATCGTCGATATGATTTTAACTTTGGTGTAGCAGCTCAAAAATTTTAAAATTGCTTTCAAATACTAGCCTCGATATCACTTAGCACGATTCTGATAATAAAGTTCATATTTTGTATGTGTGCGTTAAATATTGCAACTCAGTTTTATACTATTGCCGGCAGCTGAAATTTTGCACATATTTCTTGGGAGTGGGGATAGTTATTATAAGATTTATTTGAGTAAAAAAAAATCTGAATCCAAAGAGAAATTCGCTATTTTTTATTTCTGTATATTATTCGCAAGGTGGTTAGGTTTTGTGCAAGACTGCCTCTATCAGTACCGACCACAAAACAGAAATACTCATTATTGTATAGTTCCGCTGTTCAGGTGAGTGAGCCAGTGGAGCTGGAGGATAAATTAGCTCCCAAGTTTGGTGATGATGTTAATTGATGTTTTAAGGAATGGTAATTATATCTTAAGGCGCCCACGTCTATGGGCATTACCCCGTCACCATTTGCATGAAAAGAAAAAATATATATATAGCTATCTCTATAATTATCACATATATGATATAAAGCAATGTATTCGTGTTAAATTATAGTTTATATTTTATTAGGAACAAAATTTATGGCGAATAAGCTAATTACAATAAAATCTATTGTATCATAATTCATATAATGTTTGCACGAGTAGATTTGCTAGTGTGGTCTACATTTCGATATTATCGTGGTTCACTTTGTTTACAAACACAAGTCGATTTTATATCGATAAATAAATTATATAATTACTCGTAACTGTTTGATCGCATACTTTTAACTCAATCGTTTATTCAATTCGATATGTTGGTTCGTAAGTATGGTTTGTGATCAAGACCAATAGTTACCGGAGAAGTAATTAACTGTTTCTAATCCGAAGTAAGAAAATTTGTTCGGTAAATCCTAGTAATTACTACAGGATGTAATCCCCGCATTGCAGTCGAGAATTGCACGTGGTCCTTTATACGATTAGACAAACGAATGTCGGAGAGCCGTTCGATTTTTAAATAAACATTTTTAAATCACGAATATCTTCAAGAAAATATATAAGCAAAACTAATTTCGAATATCGGTGTATTAAAAATAGAATTTATGATAAAACTTGCATGAGGAATGAAAAATGAAAGCTGTATCGAATAACTGGCCCACGCCGAGATAGGATATATTTAGCTTATATTACCTGCGGCACGTGATGCCGATAAGCGCGTTATATTCTGTCCTGGATTCCTGACATCCAACATAATTACACATCAGTTTGTGCGTTAACTTGACACTGGACATATTATTTCATGAGTCAAATTGGGTTCGAATTTTAGGTCGGGCTTATGAGAAAATATTATGATTTTCTGTGATAAAAATTGTGTCAGTCCAGAATTAATACTCCATAAATTGATAATAAGGAAGGCTACTGTGGTTATTAGGTAACTGTAAATGTTAAACTCCCGTACGTAAAACTATGAAAAAGCATGTGCACCTTTTTTTTTTAAATTCCATATAAAACTTTTCCATCTCATCAGTTTTGTCTCTGTATAATTTTTAGTATTGTGTTTCAGTTTTCAGTTACCATTTACACCATATGTATCTTTATTGATTTTTACTTTCAAGCAGTGAAAATAGTCAGAAATGTACCCGGGTCAACGGAATGAAACCTATGTGAAGGCTATATGGGATTCTACCTACTGCAATTGCCGTCTTCAGCACGGATTGGAGAGGCTCCGGGATCGATGTAAACTATCCGCGGCCTCTCCCGTCCTGTGCCGCGCTCGTAGCTCAGCGAAGTTTTCTCAGAGGATGACAGTGTACTTGCTCGTCCGCATTCATTGGTAGTGCGTTTGGCAGCACGAGACCATTACGGTTGCTCGGTTGTTGTTCTCGTTAAGGACAAGTCACATGAAATAGGACACACAAGGTTTCCACGCGTCGATGGCTCCAGAGGCATGCTTTCATCTGAGCCTCGAGTATCGGGGCTGTGGAAGGGCAGGTAATACGCTTTCGTCATCTCAACCAAGAAGAATGACCTTACCCTAACATCTTGCGAAATGATATTTAATTAGAGACACTGATTAAAATATAGGCAATATTACTAATTCGTACTTATATTCGCAAGAACTTATTCTTGTCAGCAATTTATTATCTTTGTAAGTGAATAAGGGAGTATGCCCTTTGACTACAATTGATTTGTTTATTACTCTTCGTTAAGTAAATTAATCTTAATATTGGTACGATGTTGGGCCTATTATAATGAATACAAGCCAATGTTATCCTACAATAACTAATCGAATAACTACATCGAATTTCTGACAATCTAAATATACGTAATGTATTTATACAACAACAACAACAACAACCTAAGTAAACTTCCCACTGCTGCTCTCCCTTTGAGGAGAAGGTTTGGAACATATGTTCCACGATCTTCCAAGTTGGGTTGGTGAAATACTCATGTGGCAGAATTTCTATGAAATTAGACACATGCACGAGATGAATTATAAACTCAAATTAAGCACATGAACATTCAGTAGTGCTTGTCTGAGTTTGAACCCGCAATCATCGGTTAAGATGCGCGCGTTCCAACCACTAGGCCATCTCGGCTCTTGCACAGTAACAAGAAATTAATTCACTAAATCAACTTGGTCAGTAGCTACAGATTTTCAAATATTTCGATGATTTTATATTTATTGTGCGTTTAGAACTACAAGCCAAAAACACGACACGTGTCTTCATTTATGCATCCACTTTTAGTTACGTCAGCCTTTTCACCTAAAACTGATAAGACGAGGGTGTTTGAGGCGTTTCGGTGTTCGATTGATGGATGCGTTTAGCAAAAAATCGCTGAACTTGCTTTAACGACACCCTTGGGTTAAACTGATGGTGTGGATTTCAGCACACTGTCAATATTGTAGTTAGAAAATTGGAAACCATAGTGCACAAAAAATGTTTTGGGCAGTGTTGGTATCTTAAAGAAAAAGTATATGGAGCTGTTTGGTGGTCTTTACGAGGTTTTTCGGCCAACATTAAACGCGGAAATTATTTATACAGTAAATATTTTGAATTGTATGTATTTATTGATATTATATAGTTAAAATATAACTTATTAAGCTCACATATAAATTTTTTATTGTTGCGATGCGATGGTCGCAATACATAATACTCACCAAATGAGTAAATGTAATATCATATTATATTTTGTGCTTTTGTGTGAAATTCGGCCGACTTTGACTGTTTTTAATGAAATAATTTGCGTTTCTGTTTCAATAATTTCTAACCGCGTAATATTAATCGTGTGTCAATTACGAATCAGATTAAATACCAACATAATTTTACGAATGTATGAATAGTTTGTTGTATATTATATTATCAAATGGAAACAAAATTATAGCGTGTTACGATGGTAATTTTTCGAGTCTAGATGATTCTGTATCTTCGCATGAAAATGAACCTCATGACCAGTGGCGTAATTAGGTGAGGAAGGGCCCCGGACGCCGGTGCATAGAAAAAGAATCGGGCCCTCACCCCGTCTTTCCCATCCCTTTTTAACTAATAATTACCCTTTAAAATTATAGATACCAAATAAGAAACCTTGTGCGCAGGGTCATGTTTTTCGAGTTCCAAAATTTGAAGGCTTAGTTAAGAGGGCCCCCTGAACTCCGGGGCCTTGGTGCACTGCACCACCTGTCCTACGATAGCTACACCACTGCTTATGACTAGCGTTACAAACAAAAGGTTATAAAATGTAAATCATAGAATTCATACCATAAAGGATATCCTAGCTAGTGATAATAATATACTGGTTACTGATTATTCATATTCGTTTTAAATTAGGTAGAAACTTTTAAACAATTTGCCAAGTTGCCAATGTATTGAGTACGAGTGAATGTAATTGCCACCATAGCTCATATAACAACGCATAATGTCTTCATTGTTAATGTCTATGACAATTTAATTGCCCGCCTACTGTTACGTTGCCTAAAAAAACTGTTATATGAGCCTTATAATTAGACGTTAGCAAAGTCACTTGTAGAAAAATTGGCTATTAGGCAATGTATGTATAAACGTTGTAAAAAATATAAAGTTTACAAAACAAGAGTTCCATGAAAGTTTGAACGGAGTTGAGGTCCTAGAGCAACAAAGGACTGGAAGTCGTAACAAATTAAATTGAATATTTTCAGGCCTCTCAGAGGACTTCTTCTAAGAACTTCTTAAACAATAATAAATAATTAATAATATATTATTATTTACTATATCAATATATTTAAACATCTATTACATTAAAATTGTAAACCGTCGGAATCTCTATTTTGGGCATTTCTTGTGGAGGCCCCAGGGCATTCGCCTAAGTTGTCCTGAGTCTCGTTCTCGTAACGACTGATTAGTCAGGATTAGTCAAAGGCTGGGTTACCGACGTTTTTTTATAGTGCTTTAGAATTTATAAGACTTTCATGTCGTCCTTTAATTTAAATAGGTCATGCAAAAATATCAAGTAATTTTCTTAACATTTATATTTCAGTACTTCACATCAACAAAACATGTTCAGATTTTGCTCTCAATTCTTATTTTTACTTCAAGTAATTTAGTAAAGCTAGATATTGTGTGACGCAGGTAGTGAAACTTGATATAATACGTGTTAGTATTTCCAAGTTTAAATAATTAATCACCGAATAAATTAATATGATTTTTTTATTATAATTTTTAAGTCCAGTTTCAGAGAATGTCTGAACCTCTTTTGACCCCAGTAGCTATATTTTCTTTTAACCCGCTTAAGATAAAAAACAAAAGCATATTTTTAGATTTTAATTAAAGAAAATAAAGAAAACTCTCTTAGAAACCAATACTTTCGTCTGACAGAACACGCAAAAAATAAAGTCAAAGATTTTAAGTGTAGGTGGAAAGTTCATAAATATAGTTTTTACTGATTTAAATACAAACTTAATTTTATACACCACCAATATAGAAAGGAAATAATGAAGATCCCTTCATTAATCCCTTCATTATAATCTTGGACCTAGAGACTCTCTTCGGGATGTTTTTAACAAATTAGGAATACAAACTGTTGCGTCGCAATATATTTACAACAATAACATTGTATATTCACAGTAACATTGATCACTTTGATAAAATCAGTGATAATCATTGTATATGCACTAGAAGTAAGGATAAGCTTATTATGCCAAGTTTCCGCCTCCGCAAAGTCAACAAATCTTTCTTGGGGCAAGGTATCCCTTTTTTTAATAAAATTCCGCAGACATTTTTGACTTTGCCGTTGCGTAAATTCAAATCGTTTGTAAAAAATACATCGGTAAAAAAGGCATATTATTCGATACAAGATTTTGTAGATGATAAAAAAGCGTGGAATTAATACATGTTACAGGATACATTACATACATATATAATTGTATTTAATGAATATGATTGTATTTTTTAAATGTTGAAAAAGAGTAACTACTGAGTTTCTTGCCGGTTCTTCTTGGTAGAATCTACTTTCCGAACCGGTGGTAACTTCACTTAATTGTTACATGACGATTTAAAAGTGCTTGTAAAAGCTCACTTGGATAAAGTTTATTTTGATTTTAATTATAGAGAATATTGTAAAATTTAGAAATATTGCTGCTTATGTTTTGTTTTTATTATTTAATATTTTGCAATCCAGAATGATTTGCATTATGATACATACATATGTATGTTATATTAATAATGATAATAAGTCACAAAACTTGAATCATTAATCGTAAAAAATATGCTTCAACTGAATTTTAGAAGTAGCATTACTTGAGACAGTCTTATTCACTTAACTAAATTATATCTGAGTGCTAAAAGTTGAGAGTGCCATTAATTTTGTTGCTTCCTAAGTGAAGAAAATTGTATGATAATTATTTATTGTTACACCTGTCAAAGGGACAGTTTAAGCGTGTTCGTGTATTATCGCTTCTAGTAGTTTGTTTAATGTAAATACTTGCACATAAAACTACGAATAGTTCGAATATGTATCATAATCACAACAAAATCAGTGCATTATTTTTGAGTGAACATAGTGCAGGCCGTAAACACGCTTCAAACATTTTATGTGTAGTTAGTAATTTAAGTATTTGTGCACATAAAGAATATATAATATAATAAGTTCTTTTAAATTATACACGTGTATCAGTATCGTATTCGAAACATTACACATTCATTCCTTTTTCGGAATTAAAAAATAAAAACGTTTTCTGTGTAATGGTTAAGGATGGTATAAAAACTCTTAAGACTTTACTCACTTTTGAGATCTTTTCCACCGTGCCGCGTATTCTTATGACCCAGTGACTCCAGTGGGTATGCACCGCCTCCACTGTGACCAGGCCTGCCGTGGATAAGTCCAGACCCTCCTTTCATCCGATTATCGGGGCTTGCTGGGCTAAGGTTCTGATCCGCCTATTCTCCACCGACCCTGGACGCTCACAACCATTCCTCGCTTTCTTTGCGAGCACCTTTGTTTGGAGTTATTATGGTGGATCAACCGTGAGAAGAGTCGCCGCAGTCCACGATACCGTGCGGTACCCTCTTATACCTCTCACCGCTATGACCCTTTGCGGCTTCCGCAAGAGGGCCATGTTGTCAGAGATGTTTGCTAGTTTTGTCTATACAAATCGGGGTACTGTACAGCGCCATCGACCTCACTACCCCGGCATATAGTCGCCGGCATAGCGATCCCGGCCCTCCCACATTTAGCTCCATTAAGCACTTGTGATATTCAGAATAAATTATGATACGATTTATTTTTAACGAGAGATTCTACGATATTTTTTATGTATGATATTTTATTTTTTACCTTGAATACAGTGACCGGATTTTAAAGCTTAATACGGTTAATTTATCAAACATATTGTTTTGTGCAAACAATATCTTTCATTATTGAAGTGTATAAGCCTTTGAATGAAATAACTTAGTTGTTTGTTATTTCGCTGCTCGAACTTTAAATATAAGACTGAGAACGAAATATCTTTTGACTCAACATATTCACAAGCAATAACAATTTATTAGTGTGATAACGAATTCATTGTTTCAAACCACGAATAGATACTTATGTAAATTATCAACAAGTCCCAGAAGGAGTTTGCTGTGATAAGATGTTTCGCAACCGCAAGGAAGTTTAAGCGAAGTAAGTAGATTCAAAGTTTGTTCGTTGGTCCCTACTCTATTTCTAACTTATTACCTTCGCGACATAAAACACTTCGCACCTACGCGTATCCAAGTAAATAGTTTTGCAACAAAACTGCAAATTACCGAGAAGAAAAACACACCTACCTTTTTTTATTAAAGCTTTTTATCAGATGTTTTCTTTTGTATAATCATGAGTATTTACAGTATTAAAAGGTTAGTTTTGTTTATTATATTATTATCTAGTTGTTACCTTTTGCGATGTGACGGCTTATAGTTTGAAAGTGAAACTATAGACTCATAACTCGTCGGAAAATAATTAATAGGGCACAAGTTAAGAAATATAATACGGCCCATAAAATATAAATTAATGTACTCGTAATGTAATTGTCGTTTTTGAGCATGAGTTAGGAGCTTACTCCATAACGCTATTCCAATCGAATGATACCTACTTTCGTAAGATTAAGGTCAACCTTCATTCTATAATGAGAATTCTATTTTCAAAATTTTAAAATTTGGCTCTATGAGCTATTCAGCTATAATGTATCCCTGTACTAAATCATCAGATTTGTTTTTTAATCTGTCGTGATTAACTATCAAACAACCATCCATCCAAAAATATTGGCTCTTACGTTAATAATGTTATTTGTTTCCTTTTACTTTAAATAAACAATATTAGGTCTATATTAATCGCTTTTTGTAACACGATACATTTAATCCTAAAATAACTTAAGATGAAAATATATAGAACAATTCCTTGGAATTCATTATAGACTGCTGTTGAAGTTATTTTATTTAAATAAGCGTTATATTGAACGTAAAGTATTAATGATCACTATGTTCATGCCTAAGAAATAATTAGATGGTATATAATTTTCATATTTTGTTACCGGTTCCTTTAAAATTGCTTCTAAGCGTTCATTAAAGATTTAAGAGTTTATATATACAAGAACTGTGCTTTTATTATTGTAATCCGACAGAAATGTAGTTTTATTATCGATAGAATTTAGTTTTCCATGTAATTTATTGATAAGAATATCATAGCGAAAGGTCGTCGTTATTGCTGAATTACGCAGATTAAACAACCCTTTTCCTTTTTTTTCTTGCTATAGTTTTAGCATTCCGTACCCAAAGGGTAAAAACGGAACCTTACTTCTAAGACTTTGCTATCCGTCCGAAAGTCTGTCACCAGGCTGTATCTCAAGAGCCACTATAGCTATATAGTTGAAATTTTCACAAATTATATATTTCTGTTTCTGCTATAACAACAAATACTAACACAAAATAGTATAAATATTTAAGGAGGTTTCTATACAAAAACGACCGTTTTTTGCTATTTTTGCTCGATATCAATACGAGTTAATGGTAGGAACTTGCATATTCACAAAATACTGAATTGTAAATATATTATATCTAGTAATAGTAATCAATTAAATAAAAAAGGATCTCTTACACAACAGAAGTGATTTTTTTGCCGTTTTTGCTCAATATAAGAATCAACAATAGGTAAACGTTTGAAATATTTACAAAAAAATAGTTTTATTTAACAATTAAATATTTTATAGAAAATATACTTATATTTGATGTATCGCGTTATGACTTTTTTTACGTACGAATTCGTACCCAATATGAAACTGTTGTTCTCCTAGTCAATTGTACGGAACCCTTCGAGCGTGAGTCCGAGTCGCACTTGGCAGGTTATTTTTTTCATTTCGTAGTAATTAGTAAACTATCTACTTGCGTTTTATTCATATTCACGGATTTATTAAATTATTCTAAATTGACAAATACAATACTTAAATGTGATATCCTAATAAATATCCGTATATTATATCGCATTCCTTTAATAAATAAACTCATATTTCTTGTTCAACGTTCTTACCTTATTAGTTTTATTGAACGGTAACAGTCTGTAAATTTACCACTACTGGGCTAAGGCCCCTTGAGCAACCAAAACAATGTGTATCCAGCAACCTCACATTTGGATTGGTGGAAAAAATGGTGAAATTTCGTTGACATTAGAAATATGCAGGTTTCCTTACGATATTTTCCTTCAACGCTTGCCATCACGCATGGGATAATGCTTTATTTTAAATTGCTTGCCTGGGTTTGAACGTGCAATTATCGGTTAAGATGCAAGCGTTTTAATCACTCGAGCCATCTCGGGTCTTAGGCCATCTCGGCTCCTATTATCTATACTGAGTTATTTTAATATGTAATTAAACTCCTGGAATTTTTTTAATTGACTTTTTGTTTGGTTTGGAATTGTTTCTTACAGACATTCTAAAATCCAATTACTCGCGAATATTGTCAATATTTTTTTATCAATGAAGGCTTCACAACAATTTAAAGCACTCAACAACACATCAATATTTTTTTTGCACTTTATTTTAATTTAAATAATTGAAACGAATTTTAATATTACGATTTGTATACAAAGCCATTCTTATACGATCATGTGATTTTTTGTAATATCTATTTATAAATATATAAATGTTACGCAGATACTTTTTACATTTGCAAAATACGTTTTAAGTAATTCATATTCATAAAAATCACATTTAAAGATAACACATATTACTTTCTGCGCATGATTATAATATTGATAGTACTCTTTTCCTTTTTCGATATTGCCATGAATATATTCTGCGATTTTATTTATAGCTACGGTCTAATTAGTAAATTAATTGAGATTAGCGCTTAACTTTTACTGTTATCGTTTATAAATGACTAATGATTATTTGAGTAAGAAAATTTGCGTCTATAACCCGAGGCGGCATACAAATGAGATCCTGCGGTATGACGGATTTATAACGGTATCTATTGGGCTTTGAACTCTCTCGTAAACTTGCAACGAGGGTTCCGTGGAGTCAATTCAAATTGTATTGTAAAATTTTAATTCAATTATTTAAAATATTTGTTTACTGAAATAATTTTATATGAGAAACGAGTAATAAAAATTACATTTATTTCTTTTTGAACTTCCAATTTCACAAATTACTAATTACTGTTCCTATTCACCTCGTCAATATGGTTTAAAGTTTAAGGGATCAGGATAGAAGCTGTTACAGTTTTGGTTCCCTAAGCGGCTCGTAAGCCATTGTGTTATTGACGCTTTGTTCAATTTAATACAGGAACGCTCAACATAGAAAACTAAATTAAATGATAATATTGTTTTTATTTATATGTAAATTTGGCCAGGATCTGTCATTCTATAAAACAATTGCAAGAAAGGGGATAAACGGTTGTTTATGATGGTTGTAGATGGTAGGAAAGAGTTATTATCTCCTATCATCGCTCGGTATCTACCGCCCTGGGCGATTGTTCTTAGGAAAATACGTTACTGTTTCTGCTTAAATAGATACCAAAAGTCACAATCATTTATGAGATCAAAATATTCGCGTTTTATCACGATCATTAAGCTTGTTTAATTGCTTTCCATATTTAAATAAAAACAATGGCCTATTTTAATGAATAATAATAATAATCAATTTAAACGTCATATTTCATAAAGTAATTAAAATGTTGTTTCAATAGCTTTTTCTCTCCAAATTGAGATTAGGGCCATATTTAATAGGGCTATATTTGTATTACCAAACTCTTAATAGATAATATTATCAGTCCTAACATAGATCCTATTAACCCAATTTTCGTTTTGGATAACGCAACTATTTTTAGTTTATATCTGTTAATCAGTATCTAAGTAGTATTAGAATAAAAACATTACTATGTAAGATAAAATTGAGTACCTATCTATATTTTTTTGTGTGAGAGTAACTAGTGAAGATTTGGATAGTCGGCGCGCGCGCAGTTCAGAATTGATCTCGTTAGAAGCGTGTTGCGTCCATGTCTATGAGGTATCGTAGTGTGCGAATCACTGATCCGAGAGACGATTGATTTATAGTGTATTTATGAAATAAACATCCGATATATTTGGGTAAGCTAAACTTTAATTCGAATAATTTACTTAACTTTTATATAATTGTTCAAAAATAAGTTAATTGTACATTTTTAATTTAGATTTTTGAATCTCATATAAAGAGACGATAGAAAATTCGCAGTGTGTTAACTAATTAAAATGTAGTCCACAAAAATATATGTTGAAATAAAAGTGAAGCTTAGTTAATGAAAAATATAAAAGCAAATATTTGAAAAGTTTATGAAAAGCGTACATAAGTTTTACTTGAAAGTGATACAAAATTTAAATTAAGCAAAACATTGTACTTTTCGTTAAAATTAATAATAACATCGCTTAAAAGTTCATATATTATAAAATATGTATAATTAAACTTGATTACTATTTTTTTACCACTAATATTTTACCGTATAGAATAATATGGTATTCTTTATGCCAAATTTATAAAATGTGAAAGAATTAATATTATTTGAAATATCCATATTAAGATTAAGTTTTTTTTTTCATGTATTTTAACTTACTAAATATTAATCATCACGCTAACAAGTGATACTACATTTCTATGATATAAAATATCACATAAATTGCATACAGATTGGTTATAACTTTTTTGCACCTAATTTGTTTACATTGATATACTTTGATTGATATATTGTAGCGCGCTATAAGAGTATTATTTAAAATGCAAAACTAGTACCAACTTTTTTAAATAAGAACCTAGAACTAGAAAATTCGTATTTATTTACAAAAGTTGTACAACTTTATTATGTAAAGCAATCAATAAATATCCCTAGAAAGGTGCTTACAAAGGTATATATATATAGGTAATATATGTTAGACTCCGACGTTAACGCAGTCTCCTAAGCTTGCTCAACATCATTACCATTTTCAACAGCGATAAAATTCTATCAGTTCGTAAATTTTATTTGCCTGTATTTTTAGAAAAAAAAAACTCTTGTAATACAAACTTTTTTATAATCATTTTATATGAATTTTTATGTATTCTTTATGAAATAATTTACAAATGGGCATGTTAGGTAATTGTAAAGTTCAATCGACTGCACGGTAGCCTCTAGCTTGCTTGACAACATAGGTGGTCTCCATTTCACGGGTATTTGTTGATAATGCAAAGATAATTATCTATTTCAACGTTACATAATGGAATTGAGCTGATGTTAGATATGATCTTGTTTTATATTATATATGTATTTGATCATATTTAAAGGACTGCATTTTAAAATTTTTGATGTTTTGTATTTTATTTCCGTGTGAAGATAAAAAAGTTAGATGTTTAAAATAGTTACAGTACAGCACAATTTCGTTTTTGTAATTCATAAAAAACCTAAATATTTATATCTATGATAAAATTGACTGCCATGTCATCTAGTAAGAAGTATTTCATACAAGGCACAAAGTGTATATATTATAAAAACTTCGATAAGTAGTGAAAGAGGAGAAATATACACATATATAAACAGTTTTAGTAAATATATGATTGTCCGGTATACATTTCTATATCATACGTTTGAGTTAAAACTTTTTACAGACACAATAACGTCAAAGTAAAATACAAGAGGCATTAAAATCAACGGACGCCAGGCGTTAGGTAGCTAAATATAAAAGCAGTATTCTTAAAAAGCTTAATATTTATATGTTTATAAAATATATTAGAATAACATAAATATTTAATTATTACTAAGTTCGTTAAGAATATTATCGATATAAATCATATAATAAACATAAGCAAACTTTTTTTTTAATTTTAAATATTAGGCTTAGAGCGAATGCAACATTCTCAACATCCTGTAGTGAAAAAAAAAACGAATGATGATTACCAGATGATTTATGGAATGTTTTACTCGAAATAACGTTCTCCGTTCTTATTTTAAAATCCATTGTTTGGTATATTTAAAATTGATTAAGTGCGCTCTTGACATTGATATTGAAAATCGTTAAATCGTTGACCTACAATTATTTTAGGCATTTTATTCGCGAATACACGATTTTACGTTTCACAAAGTACATAAATTATACAAATCTAATTAATAGGTCAATTTTATTTGTTCGTTTTTCGAGTTCAAAAACTCCTAATAAGATTTGAATGGAAATGTATATTGATCATTAGTTCAGAACAGATGTAGGTAATATTTTGTGATTATAATATGTTGTATATATTTTGAGATATAGCTTACAACGTCAACATTTACGGTGCACACATATTTCTATCTTATGTGAAAAGATAGGTTAAAATAATAATTTCAAAATAGTCATAAATCTAACAATTAAAAAAAATTTGAATTAAATTTACTTATATTCTAATAAACAGATATGTTATGTCCATACTAAACAACAGAAAAAAGTGTGCCGCGCCGGGGACTGTGTATTTTACATTTCGTTACAAGTAAAAAGGATAGCTTGATAAAAACAATAAGTGAAAAGGATAACTAGATGTTTTAATTACGCAAAACGTATTACTACGTAATTATGATATATTATAACAATTTAATTAAATTGTTATAATATATATAGATTAAAGGCAAACGTCCCAATTGGGACGTTTTCTAGTCTTCACTTTTGCGCGTTAATAACATATAACGCGTTAATATATATATGTTTACTAGAACATCATTGCTTATGACACAATATTAACCGTTAGCATAAATAATTGATACACGTATTTATTACAGTATAGTGTCAGCCTACAAACTAAGTGGTGAAGGTTTAGAATTTATTCCAACAGGTTGTTTCAAATTCCAACGCGGATTGGCAGTATTTCATCCAACACTTACAGATTACCTCACGATGTCTTCCTTCATCATCCATTCAGCATGAAAATTCATCGGTGTTTGCTCAGTTTTGAACCCGTAATCTTGTTGTGATTCACGTGTTCTAGCCACTGAGATATCAGAGTTGTTAATCTTAGGCATTCTGTTTATATTGCAGCTTAAACTGTAAACTGCAGTATACTGCTAGGAGTCAAAATGTTTAGATATATACTAAGATATCCAAATTAAATCTTGACTAAAAACATCCTTCTAACCTTCCATTAATGAAAGCAATTGTCAAATATTTTTACAACTTCTGTCTCGTCAAACAATGTTATCGAGGAACTCCGAATGTATTTAACCTGGTTTTTATCTGTAGACATTTGCTAGGTTGAGTCATTGAGTTTTTTTGTTATGGATACCCGAGCAATGAATATGTAGTAGATTAGCTCTTACACCTTAATTAATGTTCATTGGTTAAACATAACGACTCATAAATTTTCTCTCACTATTTCTGTCTTTATCAAGGTTAATCAGATCACTGTATCGACGTGTCAGTCTTGGCGTTTTTGTAAAAAAATATTTTACCTTGAATTGTAACAGAAGGACAATTAGATTGATTAGTAACAGTCGTAAATATCTCAATATACCATAGACCTACTATAATAATAATTCGAACACTTATAAATAAAGTTATGTAAATGAAAACTCAATGGATTTAGAATTTTATCTGTCTCTTTGAAATTGATTTAACTACAAATTAAATTAGCCTATCGCTTAACAATATTAACAAAAAAATTGACTATTAATTAATTAATTAATTAAATTTATATAATTAATGATAAAAATAATCTATCAATTTATTCAAATGTTTATTACTTATGCAATCGTGAAAAGACTTGTCGAGAACTGTTATTGAAATATTTGTTGAAATTATTTATGTTTTTGTATGTTATTAATTTTATCTATACATATCTTACATATATTATATTTTCGGATTGTTTGGAAACTTCATACGATGCTGTATGTATTCCGGATGGATTCCATTGTAACCAGAGTCGGGCGTGGTTATTGATTAAAAAAGTAAAAAATCTATCTCCAAGGTTAAACGTTATGTGAACCGATTTGTGGGCATTGTTTGTATCATATGTAAATTTTAGATATTCTACAGCTAACATATTATATGACAAATGATTACAATACTTTGAAATATAGTGTCTGAAACGAAATTTTTGCGGTAAGCTAACGCAAATGTAACATGTGTTATTATAAACCATCATAAATGCCCGTTACGTAGTTTACAAAAGTTTTATGTAACATACAGCTAAAAATAATACACCTAAGATAATATGAAGTTTTCCGGCAGTGTTGCTATAGCATCTAAAGTTTAAATTACGAGTTTATTATTATTTGGTCTAGTACAGATTGCGAAATTGTTATCCAATTATTAGTCAAATTGTTTTTTATGTAATATTAACTATTTAAATAAAGTCATCGACATTCCATTGTTGTCACTACATAGTACAAAACAAAGTCACTTTCTCTCTACCTATGTCCCTTTATGCTTAAATCTTTAAAACTACGCAATGGATTTTGATGCGGGTTCTTTAATAAATCGAGAGATTCGAGAGGAAGGTTTTTGCATATAATACATGGACAATTTAGTAAAGAAACACTGATAATTTTAGAAGTTTCTACTGAGATGTCATTTTACCCGTGCGAAGCCGGGCGGGTCGCTTGTTTAAATATAAGTCATTCGTATATTGAGAAAAAGAAACTTCATCACGTATTAAATTATTATTACTGATATCGTAACCAACGATGCGGATGATAGTTCGCAATTTTATGGTCATAAATTAATTTTCGTGGATACGCAGTTTTTATGTTTGAAGCCAATAAAGTTAATTAATGGTTAATTTATGCAAGTGACGAATATTTTGTCCAAGGTTGGTCGTGGTTGGGCGAAGATGCGTAGATTTACGATCGCGTCCAACGATCCGCGACCGATCGTTGCGTTACAGACATACCGATGGTTAAATTAAAAGTTTCCGGCAAGTGTGTGATTAATTGCTGCATTTCATAATAGTATAATAATGTTAAACGAGCCAGTATTTTTTATTCAAAATGGCATATTTTATTCTCGTATTAGTATAGTTGGCTTTGAAGCTTTAAATAAATTAATGGGAAGATATTTGATATCTTGGTATAGCAGGTATAGTTCTGGGGTAGGAGCCTTATCTTCAGTTATTTATTAATTAATAAAAGTTAGAAAGTTTCTGATTTATTTAAGTATTTCCATAATTAAATTGTGGATACACTAGTTTTATATAAATATACTATTACAAATTGAATTTCATTCTGATCGTTACTAACTTATTAGGATATGTTACAAATATTATACGAACGGATGATGATGGTAATGATCTTCACCAATTTAGGTCAAGCCGGTCTCAAGAGGGATTAGACAACCGTACAGTATACTCTACGAATGAGCATAAAGGGTACTCTCACAAAATTAAATCGGACTTCTAAATATCACGATCGGAACGGATTCCAAAACGTACTAAGAGCCAAATTCGAAGATTTTATCAAGAATATGATTTCAGAAAAAATCTCTATTAACTTTTATAGCTAGATTAGTAGGTTCAATTATGTAAGTTATCATGTTTTTAATAAATAAATAAATAAATATGAGACAACATCACATACATTACTCTGATCCCAATGTAAGTAGCTGAAGCACTTGTGTTATGGAAATCAGAAGTAACGACAGTACCACAAACACACAGACCCAAGACAACATAGAAAACTAATGGTAATCTACATCGACTCGGCCGGGAATCGAACCCGGGACCTCAGAGTGGCGTACCCATGAAAACCGGTGTACACACCACTCGACCATGGAGGTCGTCGTCGTCGTTTTTTATAAGTATTATACATATATCTAACACGTGTGATTGTTTTTGTATGTAGAAATGCGTAAAATATGCCATTAAAGCAATGAGGCATTCAGAACGTGTAACGTAGCAGCTTAATCAAACATAGCAACATTTGTTACTGTTACCACGACGGTTGCGCTACAAATGATTTATAATTGTTTGCTCAAATTATATTATAATTCAAATTTGAAATTTACGTTCGAAACCAATTCGTACCTATAATTCAATGAAACATTATATTATACAAAGTTAAATGTATGATTTAGCTGTTAAATTATCTTACAGTTGTTTAACGGCCGTTTTCAATAATCTATCTATCCCTTGTTTCAGTAACTAAAGATAACCAAATCTATCCTTCTGCCTTTACTTTGTTTTCAATTACCTATCAACGGTTAGCATTTCCTATCGATACTAGCTATCTGTCATCGGGAGGACTGATAGCTTACTAGAGACAGAACGCTCATACGATTCGTGGTTACCTACGTTTCTATATACGTTTGAAGTTACTCTCAGATAGACGAAGATCTCTCTAGTAACGTCAATCGCTTATCCGTCAAATTCGGGCGATTGACTTGAAATTTTTAAATATTATTGCTCTAATTTTTATTAATGATGGAATATTGTAGCAGTGATGATAGTGATATGGAATTATTACAAATTATAAATGAGTGTGATACAGACAGTGACAGTGATTCCGATATTGTGCGGTCACAAAAGAATTATAAGCCACGAATAAATTACATGAATAAGCTAAATGATTACGAATTTGAATATCGATTCAGACTAAGCAAAGGTGCTGTAAATGAATTAAATAATTTAATTCAACCCTATTTGAAGGCTACATCTAAAAGGTAAGGTTAATTTTCATCATGATTCATGGTCATTCTAATTTCCTTACATTACCTGCATAAGGTACCTAATATCAGAATTCACTCATGTTTTAACTTTTTTCAGAAACCATGGTATAGCGCTACGATTTAATGCATTGGGCACTATGCTGGTATCTGTTGACTCAAAGTTCAAAATTTGTAAGCGGTTATTATAGCTACTGCTGGCTACATAATATTGCGAGGAAAATGAATTTACAAGAATTAGAACCAGAAATATCAATTGCAATTATACCAGAAGAAAATAATTTTGTTATAGATAACCATTTACCATCAGAATTTTTTTATTCACGGCAATCACTAATAAATGATTACTTCAACAACACATAATTATACATATAAATATTGAATTTATCAGCGTTTTATTTGTTTTTAAATATATAGCTATTTTACACTTAACAATGAAAGTCCTTCTTTTAAATGGAAAAACTATTTATTTATTTCATTTTTAAATTTTAAATTCTGTAACTTTGCATTTTCTGATTCCAGCTAAAGTTTAGCAATAGTGATTTCTTTTTCCTGTAGCTCTAATTCAACTTTTTTCTTTTTCATTGTTTCGTCTCTGGTCATAGGTGCTGCCTTTGTTGACTGAAATAGTATATCAATCATGAGAGGAGATGAACGCATTGTAACTATTAAACATAATTATATTTCGTAGATACTTACATGAGCCATGTTGTCAAAATTGAAAGTTCAAACTGTCAAGATGTTTCGTTTTGTTATTGACTTTGGATGGCTAGCATTACCGTGACTTTATTAAAAAGGATGCAAAATCACACAAAACAAATACTTATTTATATATTGATATTTAATTTATATTAAAATTAATTTATTACTCAATTTTATAATAGTAAACAATTAAAAAAGAAATAAATGAAAAACAAATTTTGAGAGTGACATCGTTTCGTGGTTATCGATAAACGAAACGTTCGAAGAAGCTAAGATAAGTGAGAGGGAAAAGTAATCTATCGTTGGTCGAAGATAGATGGCACATATCCTTGATTGTGAAACGCATATTAACGATAGATAAATTCTAACTGACAATTGAGGATAGCGATCTATCTGTAATCTTAGATAGGTTATTGAAAACGGGCGTTAGACAAGGTAAATAAATAGAAAAGATAAGATCGTTGAGATTTTTTACATTATTAACTTCAACACGTTGCCTAGCAACGCGATAAAAATTTAATTCAATTGGCATTCGAAAAAATATTTGAATACGCAAACAATTACAAACGCGAAATATGGCGGCTTTAATATCTAAAGATAAGGAATCTCGAATGGTAAATTCATTTAAAATCCCTATTTGTTTATTCAAATAAAAATTCTTAATGAATTATTTTAGAGAAAACTTGAAATTATTTTTATTTCGTGATTTATGATATTTGATTAAATCACTTTTTTTTATTAATAAATCGTTTTTTTTTTATTTTCTCCCAAGATGTCCGACGTCTTTACGTTATGGTGACCGTAGCTGCACTGGTAAGCTATGTGGATGTTAATTGACATATTCTTTGATGTTTATTTAATTTCGACGAAATATACTTTTTAAATAGACGCCTGCCCACACTTATTCTTGCATAAAAACTTTTATTTATCTAGATGGGAATGAATGAAAGGTATATTTCGATTAATTAAACAGGTTACATCATTTATGTGCGGGTTCCGAAACTAATAAAAATAAAAGTAATAATAGTAAACAAATGGTAGTGTCATGATTTTTAAATAATTTTAATTGAAGTAATATTATTTAGTACTGCTTTAATTTTTAAATACATTGTTTTTAAATTAAATAACATTTTTAAGTATTATTATTGATTCGGTTATCGACAACATATTGGTGCAAGCCCGTGCCTTCCTCGGGTGGCGTGGCGTGGTGTGGCGACTGGTACCGCCTGGCACGAGAAAAAGAACACAAGAGGATTGATTGGGAACGAAAAAGAAAAAAAGGACATTCTTGTGAGAATAGTGGTGAAGACTAGTTAACACGTTCATTGCATTACGAGATCTATCAGATCTCTTGCAGGACTTTTGTATTGTGCGTTGAACATAATCGTGTTGTTTCACTCCTTGCGGGAGGATCTAACATGTAAGTTCTTTAGGTATGAGTAGGACAAATATACATAATTACTTCCTACTTAAAGATGAATTCAAGGACATTAAAAAAAAAATTAGAGATGGATTAGGTCCCTAACGCACAGTATTGTAATTATTTTCATTCCTTGCGTTAGGAGATATGTCGGTACTCGTGGAATCGTACGCCTCGTAGACGCAAGAGAGTGAAGGTGGGCGGCGCGGGCGCTGCGTGACTCGTTTTAGTGTTGTCGCGCGCACGTTTGCCAAATAACACTCGCGTATATACCTACGTGATGATTATAATTTTTGTTATACAATGAGTGCTTTTAAGAGAAAAAAGTGTAAAAAATCTATTAATTTTGGTGAAATTTACAACAAAAATCAAAGCCGGATTATACTGCTGCATCGTCCAGTAAAATAAAAAATTTGGAAAATTTTCAAATTTGCCCTCCATTGGCTAATAATGACAGTGATTCTGATTATGAAATATTTGAAACCCCTAAAAAGAAAATGATGAACCTTTCTACTTTGGAGCACACGCAGCTAAGAAATGAAAATAATATATATATATATATCAGCCCATGTACTGGAAAACGATTTAGTGTGCTTCAGAATACGATATCCAGTCCAAAAAGTAGTAACAATAATACCACATTATTGATGACTAATACTACACTATACCTACTGATCCTATGACACCTACTCGTAGATTTTGTGGTACTGTTTCTCCTAACCATAGTGGTTTATCTACTCCTAGCTCGTGCACACAAATGCTAACAGAAACATCCAACACAAATGCTAAAGCTTCTCCTGCCTCATTGAATGCTTTATGTACATCAAGTAGGTGCTCAATCAATGTGCCTACCATGTTTTAATGAAAAACACTTTCCATAAGTATTATAATAAAACTTTTTCAATCGACAACTGAGATATTATTTTATTCCCATCACTACTTACTACACATTTTGAACTATCTTCCGTTGCGGTACGAGATACAATCGATATCATATTTTTTTTTGGTATTTGTAGTTTATTAAAATGCCATAACTGCGTGCGAACCTAGCAAAATATAAATCAATAGGCTATCTTTCACCCACAAAACTTCTAAATATATTTGATTGTTTTTTTGGAAGATATAAACTATTTTGATAACTGTATCTTTAGGAGACCGATTAGGTCTCAAACGCACCAAATGGTAGGTTAGTTTGGAGATCTTTTAGGTCTCCAAAGCACCAGCTGCAAGTTTTTTGAAAGTGATGGCGCAGGGAACGTGTTAATTTTAATATAATAAGCGGATACTTAATATTGTATCAAGTGATAAATTAATATACTGAAATAATTAAATGTTACGTAAGTAGTTTTATTACACTTCAGAAGTGACACGGACCGGATAAAAAGGTATGTTTAAACAAATATTATCGAGACATTTTGTCTGTGAGGATGTTGTTTTAACGCCCACAGCGGTAAATTATACACCATTAATTAGTTAATGAATTTTTAATACTGTCAGCAGAAAAATAATCTTGATATAGCTTATTTCTTTTTGAATTAAGCTGTTGACCGGCTTATTAAAATATTTAACATAGAATATATATAATAAAAAAATGATGATATATATTTTTTTATTCTTATAAATAATCTACCATTCTGACTACATATTTACTTGGTTAATAAATCGCAATGCTGATTTTCTTTTTCTGTGTCCATCTACTAATAAATTATCTTATTGATCTCTATTCTCTTATTCTCTAGTCTTAAAGTATTATAGAATCGGATAATGTTAGGGGGTGAACTATGTTTGTTCATCGGATAATGTTAGGGGGTGAACTATGTTTGTTCATCGGATAATGTTAGGGGGTGAACTATGTTTGTTCATCGGATAATGTTAGGGGGTGAACTATGTTTGTTCATCGGATAATGTTAGGGGGTGAACTATGTTTGTTCATCGGATAATGCTAGGGGGTGAACTATGTTTGTTCATCGGATAATGTTAGGGGGTGAACTATGTTTGTTCATCGGATAATGTTAGGGGGTGAACTATGTTTGTTCATCGGATAATGTTAGGGGGTGAACTATGTTTGTTCATCGGATAAAGTTAGGGGGTGAACTATGTTTGTTCATCGGATAATGTTAGGGGGTGAACTATGTTTGTTCATCGGATAATGTTAGGGGGTGAACTATGTTTGTTCATCGGATAATGTTAGGAGATGGACTATGTACATATGTAGCTGAGCTGAAATTATTGTTGTTTTTGCACATAGTATGGTAAACAGATTACGTCTCAGATAATATTTATACGTTTTAGAATTTACTGGCAATGTCATCTGAACATGAAGCGGACACGCCGCCGGTTATGCCTCCAAAGCGACGGCGGCCGAAGAAGGCGAGCAAACGAAGGCGAAGGAACTCGTCTTCTTCGTCATCATCCGCTGATGAGTCTTCACCGCGAAGGACGCATAAGCTATCAAGCAGGCTAACCTCTAGGGACGTGCTGAAACTTCTGTCCAAATGGAAGGGAGAGTCAACAAAGAATAATTTTGGTAGTAACAATAATTTTAATAATGTTATTCCTGAATTTGACCCGTCCTGCAGGACCCAAACTATTGATTGCTGGCTGCGAAAAGTAAACGAATGTGCCTCTATATACGGTTGGGAAGATAAGCAGACAATACACTACTCTTTACAAAAGCTAATTGGTCTGGCTAAGAAATGGTTTGAGTCTTTGCAGACGGTCAAATTTACTTGGGACGAGTGGCAACTGAAATTACGCAAGGCATTCCCCAGCGACGAAAATTACGGACGTCTCTTGGAAGAAATGTTAAATCGCACATCACGTAATGATGAGAGCTTGCGGGAATATTTTTATGACAAATTGGGTTTGTTAAGTATGTGTGAAATTACTGGTAAGAAGGCTGTTGATTGTATTGTGTACGGCATAAGCGACCGATCTGTTAGGAATGGGGCACAGGCTCTCAATAGTACGGAACCAGAAGATTTGCTTACTTACCTTTCTTCCCAAAAACCACAACAGGCTATAATTTACAATAATAGACCGCGTGAACGCACATTTCAAAAGCCCAACAACTCTGCAAACACCAATACGGGTGCCAGCAACTCAAATTTAAATTCTGTAATTTGCTACAATTGTCGCGTTAAAGGTCATCCTTATTTTAAATGCACTAAGCCGCTAACAATATGCAAACGTTGTAATCGGGTAGGACATGACAGCGACCGATGCAGTCTTGACTCCTTAACATCCACAAATCGTAATTCAAACAATAACGTAGAGAATTTTGAAAAAAAAAAACTTTAAAAATTGACACAACTAATGACCCTAATAGTAAGTTCTTCAAAACTATCACAATCAATTACCATTCTCTCAAAGCCTACATAGACTTCGGGAGTGAATGTTATCTTTTGCGTAAAAGCGATGCAAAGTTTTTGAAACTTGCACAAAATTATGACAATATTCCAATTGTAAGAGGGTTTGGTCAGTCTTCTGTAGTACCTTTGTACAAAACCTTCGTTTCTGTGAGGGTTGATGACATTGAATCGATTATCGAAGTATTAGTGGTTGATGACGCGCACATGCAGGTATCTGTGATTATTGGATAAAACTTTACAGAACAGCCATTCGTTACAGTCTTAAAGAATAGTGACAATCTGACATTCTATCTAAGTCCTAATAAAAATCCATTTGATAACGATGAGGATACATTAAAACTTTACGTTACCGATACCACTAACATTTCGAAAACCGGCGTTGTCCCTGTGCAAATAGATCATGATTTTACCGGAGATATTTTTATTGGGGGCTATAACTCAGTCGAACCACGAAAGGAATACCGGTTGTTGCAGGGCGCTTACCGTATTTGTTGCGGCAAAGGTGGGGTCATTATTTCCAATCTGTCCGATAGTACTTTAACTTTTGAAAAGGACGCCTTGATATCTAGAGCAAATCCCTTTGTTGAACGGCCTGCTTACCAAATTAACAGGATTGTAGAGAATTTCTCTACGATAGAACCCCTCAATAAAGCCGACATTAAGATTGGACCAGGTCTTGACAATAGTCAAGCAAATGCGCTTTATTCGTTACTTCAGGAATACCGGGACTGTTTCGCTACTAACTTGGGTGAGATAGGCTGTGCTGTTGACGTGGAAATGAAAATTGATCTCGTGGATAACAAACCGATTGTTTACCGACCCTACCGCCTATCTCATTCCGAACGTGAAAAGGTCAGAGAAACAGTGAATGAACTTGTACAAAACAATATCGTTCAAGAGTCAAAGTCTGATTATGCTAGTCCAATTTTAATGGTAAAGAAAAAAACCGGTGAGCAGAGACTATGTGTAGATTTTAGGGCATTGAACAATAAAACAGTCAAAGATAGGTTTCCTCTTCCTCTCATTGATGATCAGTTATCTAATCTTAGTGGGAATACCTTCTTTACCGCCCTCGATCTCGCATCAGGATATTATCAGATCCCAATGGCTCCAAGTAACCGACATCTCACCGCCTTTGTCACGCCTGATGGGCATTATGAGTTTTTAAGAATGCCCTTCGGACTCGCTAACGCGCCAGCCGTCTTCCAAAGGATGATCAACAAAATTCTCGGTAATAAGCGATTTGAATATGCGTTAGCCTATTTGGATGACGTGCTGATACCATCAAAGGGAGTGGACGAGATGTTTTGGCGACTAGAGGAGGTGCTTAAAATTTTTAGAGAGTTCGGATTAACTTTGAAGCTCTCTAAGTGCCGTTTTTTTCGATGCCACAGTTAGCTACTTGGGATATGACATTTCCTCACAAGGCATGCAACCCGGTGAGGCTAAGATAACAGCGATCAAGGGATTTCCCACACCTCGCAATACACACGAAGTTCGTCAATTTCTTGGCTTAACTGGTTATTTTCGCAAGTTTATAAAAGGTTATGGGGAAATCGCCCGACCGTTGACTTCTCTATTAAAGAAAGAGGCAAAATGGCAGTGGTCTGAGATCGAGAACCAGCATTCTCCCTTTTGAAGGAAAGTCTTGCTAGTCGTCCTGTTTTGGCCCTTTATGACCCAAGATTGGAGACCGAATTGCATACCGACGCCAGTTCTGTTGGCGTAGGGGGCATATTGATGCAATGGCAGAAAGAATCGCGTGTTTTAAAACCAGTAGCATATTTAAGTCGCCAAACAACACCAGAGGAGAGATATTTGCACTCCTATGAGTTAGAGACCCTAGCCGTCGTATGTTCTCTAAAAAAATTTAGGATTTACCTTTTGGGCATACCTTTTAAGATTTTCACCGATTGTGCTGCACTTAGAACGACACTAACAAAAAGAGATTTAATTCCGCGTATAGCGAGGTGGTGGCTGCAAATAAGCGAATTTGATTTTAGTATAGAGTATCGACCGGGGGTACAAATGCAGCATGTTGATGCTCTCAGTCGAAATACCACTCTGCCCGCGAACTCAGAGGAACATTTATCCGTTAACATTTATTCTATAGAAAAGGACAACTGGCTTATAAGTTTATAAAGAGCAGACCCCGACATCTCGCGTATTTCGCACATTCTAAAACCGGAAGACGACCTAGAGGGCCGGGATATTCGCAAAAGTTACTAAAACGCTAGAAAGGATACAAAGCAATTTCTGGTTCCCAAAATTGAGAAAATTTGTAAAAAAATATGTAGCGGCTTGCTTAGAGTGTGCATACAATAAAGATACTGCAGCAAAACGAAAGTCTGGACATTTATACCCAATTGAAAAGGTTAATATACCTTTTCACACTGTCCATATGGATCATTTAGGGCCATTTGTTCGCAGTAAGGATGGTAATACTCACATTTTGACCGTAGTCGTCGCTTTCACAAAATACGTGTTCAAAACCAAAACCACTATCAAAGTCCTTGAGAAAATATTTTATGATTTCGGTATTCCGGCAAGGATAATATCTGACCGCGGTACTTCTTTCACGTCGACAGCCTTTAAGACCTTTTGTGAGGGACAAGGAATTAAGCATGTATTGAATGCGGTCGCTTGTCCCGGAGCCAATGGTCAAGCCGAAAGGTTCAACCAGACTATTCTTAATTCACTAGCGGCAGACAGGATGAGACCCTGGATATATATAAAGGCTTTGGAGGTATATAATTCAGACAATAACAGTTCCAGTGAGCATAGTGATCGCAATAGCGCTTGAATGTATGTGTACAGGGTCTTATACTAAATCCATGTAAATATTTTTTCTGTAAACAATTATTTTTGGTACAGCGTGTGTTTTATTAAATGTAAAAAAAAAATGTATGTATATGTTCATGTGTGTGTATGTGCATATATATGTATATGTATAAATTACTCACTGTATGATCTACACACATCTGTTGAAATAAAAACAAATATAAATGTAACTATAACATGTAATGTATGAATTAACACAAATGATTTATTCCAATGTAATCGCTCTATTTTTTTATAATTATTTCAAACTATCAATATTCAATATATAATATGTTTATAAATAATTCGATTACTAGCTTAATTGGCGAATGTCATGATTTGTTTTATGTAGGATTATTAGCGCGCTAACCTTTGAGTTGTACTCTTAAATTTATGTATCATTATTATATTGTGTAGAGTTAAGTTTGTGTTGAGAATTGAGCTAAGTGTTATGTGGTTATATTATATAACAACCAATTATTGTCATATATTAGCAAAGGGTGTATTTATATATAAACTATAATGATTAGCATGTCGTGCGCCGGGAGTCGGCACGATGTCGGATGGCCGAATGTCATGATTTTTAAATAATTTTAATTGAAGTAATATTATTTAGTACTGCTTTAATTTTTAAATACATTGTTTTTAAATTAAATAACATTTTTAAGTATTATTATTGATTCGGTTATCGACAACATATTGGTGCAAGCCCGTGCCTTCCTCGGGTGGCGTGGCGTGGTGTGGCGACTGGTACCGCCTGGCACGAGAAAAAGAACACAAGAGGATTGATTGGGAACGAAAAAGAAAAAAAGGACATTCTTGTGAGAATAGTGGTGAAGACTAGTTAATTTTAATATAATAAGCGGATACTTAATATTGTATCAAGTGATAAATTAATATACTGAAATAATTAAATGTTACGTAAGTAGTTTTATTACAGTAGTGAATGAAACAATTCTCTTTTTTGAGGCGATTTTAGAGTAGGAAATGTATAGAAATGTTTTAGTTGAAAAGGTTGGGTAATTATACATCTTTATTTTCAATGATAATCGCTAAACTTTGTAAATGAGAGGCATTTTCTTTCAATTGTAAAAAGATCCAAAAAAATACCTTGAATATTTTGACGCTTCTTCTACTTTTCCAAACCAGTGGTATTTTTTACTTTGACTATGAATAAATTAGTGGCATATTGTAAATTGAATAAAATAATTAGAATTCATTTATAGTAAAAACGTAATTTGATTTTAAACGTACCTGATCTCTTCTTAAACAAATGTATCCGCAACCCATACATTAAAAGGAAACGTAAAAATCTCATGTACAAAATCAATAAAAAATCTTACAATATTGTATTGGTATGAAGTCACAGATTTTATACTTTCAGTTCACCCTTCTAAATATAGATAGGTGGCGCGCAACCTTTATATACCCTGATCTATCGATAGTACTCGTAAACCACATTTCCGCAGCCACGTATCCCTATTACTCTGATTGACCTTTAATCGCGCCCACTGCCCAAAATATTGAAATACTACTACTATTTGGTACTATTTGGTAACCTATACCTTGAACAATCATTATAGCCACCATCTTTTTTTGTTTAACTGGAAAAAACGCATTCATATTACTATTATGACCACGATTCTCCAAGGAGAAAACAAGTGTATAGCGCCACCGCCTTCTCCACGGTCTTCTAGCTATTCTCTCATTCTGAGAACTAAGGTTACCTACACAAATACACTATTGACTGGTAAATAATGTTTGATGCAGTGGTATAGTAAATAACTTTGTAGATACCTCATTCGTGTAATGTTGGAATCCGACTTTCGATGATACGATATATTCATACGTGTATCCCTAAAGTTGTAAATTATTTTTTGTCAATGTTGTTTTGCCTTCAAACATTTCTCGAACGTACATTGCGGTGAGTTTCAAGTGTGTTCTTATATAATAGTTTGTTCATATATAATAGTAGAAAAGTATCGCGTTACTTAAACATTTATGTAACGTAATTTTTTGCGACAAAAAAAAAAACAGAAAGAAATAAAATATCGAGTACAACTTTACTCGCCCACTTGTAAAAATATTACACAAAATATATACTGTGATAAAAAAAATTAGAAAGTCGTGATTGTATATAATAAGATTCGTAATTTTGAGTATGATTACAAAGTTTTCTTATAGTATCGGTGTATATAAGAATAATTAAATAAATTTACATATTTGTATTTTATATAAATACTAACGACCCGTCGCGGCTTCACAAGGGTAGAAAAAAGGTTTTTTCTTCATACTTTTTTACTTTTTTTTTCCAAAATGTTTAACAAGTTTCGTATTATTTTAACTTATTTACATAAAAACTTTAACAAATTATATACCTAAACTTTTCGTATGAATCCCTGCCTATTAGTCAAAACCTTATGTAATTCCGTTCAGTAGTTTTGGAGTTTTTCGCGACTATATAGACAGATGCGGCCGACAAACTTTGCTTTGTAATGTGTAATGATGACGATGATGATGAATTTTTGGGAACTGTAAATTTATTATAGCTACAGGCCATGGCTTTGTGTAAGCTCGTCTTGATAGATACGACCCTCTTATCAAATATTCTGAGGATAAACACCAATACTTGTATTTTTGAGTTTCGTTTGTAATTGTTTGAGTGAGCCAGTGTTTGTAGTGTTTGAAGTGTTTGAGTGGAGCACAATATCTTAATTTCTGAGGTTGGTGGCACGTTGGCGATGTAAGATTGGTTAACATTTGTTTTTGCGTCAATTTCAATGACTTATCAATCTTCATAAAAATTAGATTCATCAAAATTCATAATTGAGAACAATTTAAAGTAACGTCATGAACTTATTATACGAAACTGGCTCTAAGCTCTTTCAATATATTACATTTGTTTTTACAAAAATACTTACATTATTAATTACGGAAAACTTTATGAATTACAATGTGAATTTAAGGAAGTAACAGGTTGAATATAATAAGATTAGAATTATGATTTTCTTCAAAAGAATAATGTTTCCAAACATTCAAGATATGTTTCTAAAATGATTTGGGTTCATTCTTCATTACCCTGGGGCTTCCAAACCGGTAAATCTGATCTTGTATTTTTTTAATATTTCCAGTAATTAAAAGTCATGTGATATTTGTAGCAATTTGTTCAATGTATTTTTTAAAATAAAAACTCAATTAAATTCATCGAAATTTTATCTGAAAAAATATTAGATAAGAACTTCCAATTAAAATAATCATTTTTGTAAATGGTTTTAAAAATTGTGTAAGAACGTCAACTCAGTTATGCACACAAGCAAGATAAACACAGCATAAGAAGTAACTTTCAGTTTTTTTTTAAGTATACAAATATATGTAGGTATATATTTATATTATACATTAAAAAAAAGTAAAGTCAAGTAACAGTCTGTAAATTTCCCACTGCTGGGATAAGGCCTCCTCTTCCATTAAGGAGAGGGTTTTGGAACACATTCCACCACGCTGTTCCAATGCGCGTTGGTGGAATGCACACGAGGCAGAATTTCGATGAAATTATACACATGCAGGTTTTCTCACGAAATTTTACTTCACCGCCGAGCACGAGATGAATTGTAGACACAAATTAAGCATATATATATAGTGGTGCTTGCCTGGGTTTGAACTCGCAATCATCGGTTAAGATGCAAGCGTTCTAACCACTGGGCCATCTCCATACATACATTACATACATTTTTTCTATATTATTTATTTGTCAGTCCTTGAAGCTTAATAGAAAAGCGAAATATGTGATAAACTCTAAGTCTGTTGGTAACTGTTTTTTTAAGGCAGAACGAATGCATCCAAAAATCCCTACTCTAGTAATTTGAATACATGGTTATCGGGGTTACTCTGAGCGTGGCATCTGCCGCCTCGCATGCGGTCAAACTGACCTTATGAACAAACGGCGCTGTTCATACATTCGCTTTACTGTCGAATGAGTCATATAAAATTATAAAATATTGAATATCGATTTGATGTTGCTTATGAAAATAAGGACATTTACTATGAATATAAAGATGTCGTTATTAATTTGCCTCCCTAGGCTAAATGACTGTAGTTTCTAGTTGCTCCAAGTAATTTTCATACATTTTCTATTGCAGACTTTATAAGACCTTTTTAAATGAATGTCTTTAATATTTTTTTCTTACATATTGTGTTTTGTAGTAATTTAGATAGAAAAAGATTTGCAACTTGGATATTAACTATTACGCAATGTATTTCTTTCAAGTGTGTAGTAGTATCGGTAGTCGTACTAGACATGTATACGTTGCATTTTTTTTAATACGTAAATATATTTAGTTGTTGTTTGGAAAAAATGATGATCAAGTGGCTATCTTAGGCTGTCCACGTCTCGCAAATACCGATGTACACTATCAAACCACAATTCGATTCAATTAAATTTCATTTCGCGAGTTTCTCGAAAACAGGCATAGATAACGTGAGATGGCAGTACACTTCTATTCGTCAGTCTAGCCTTCCCATGAGATGAGTGAGGGAAAAGAGAATTCACAAATGCACACATTTATGTACATACAAACATATAACTAGTTCATTCTAGAGGATATTTTCCCTGGCTTTCACAGTTCCTAAAAATAGCCAAAACATTATCCCTAATATATATCAAAATCAAACTGGCTAACAACGAAACCCATTATGGGTGTTCCGAGGAAGTGACGTCATAAGTGCATACCAAAGGCCGGTCCCAACCAAGTAATAAGTTTACATTATAACATATTTCTGTTCCTTTTGATGATGCTTTAACATTAAATATTTAAATATCACGGTACAATTTAATTGCTCGTGAAAATTTGCGTAATACGTTTTTCTTGTGACATTAAAATATCTTTCCTCTGACTTTTTAAACTAACACAGATGGAATGTTACTTTTAGTTGTTGATGACAATATCGTTTACCTACGTAAAAAATAATATAACAATATAATAAATGTTTTATTTGGAAGGCATGATCTCCTATGAACAATTTAAAAAAAAAAACGAAATAAACCATATTGTTATAATTGTTAGTAAGCGAGTCAATAAATACGTGATAATATTAATATATTAGTGGACTTATTTCTTAACACAAGAATTAATAACATTAAATGCTTAAAGATATACAAATATGAACTAAAACTAGTTATTGTATAAATCTTGACCGCGTATATTTTATTAAAAATGGAATTCGTAAATAAAACATACTGTATTAATTTAATGAATAACAATATCAAAATGTTTTACCGTAATATTGTCAGAAAAATCCGCAGTTCAATTTATTCACAAAGTATGAATCCTTGTCAAAATAAGGATCATTTACAATTTTCAATATATAATACATAAAAAAAAAATACTAAATAATATCTGCTTTCTATTTTATGTTTTATTTAATTGTAGAGATTTTTTATAAGGTACAGTCAGTTAAGAAAAGGTTCGTCACCTTAAGCTCTATTTTCGTGTGCTCGAGTGCTCGATATATGACACTGACAGACATATTTTGACAATTCAGTAAAATATATCGTATCTAATTTAAATTGGAATGACTAATTACGCCATTAAAAAGATTTCATGTTGATATAAAATTAGACGTAGCCCAAAGATGTTATACTATTTTGAACCAAGTTCTATGTAACTTTCATTTTGTATGCAGTTGTCAGTTTCGTGTTTTAGTTTAAAAAGGTACTACGTGATAAAAGAATGAATTTGAAAACGACGAAGGTTTTATTACGCTGACTGTACATCAATAAAAAACTAAGTCAGTTGTGTCATATTTGTATGTTGGTACTCGGCATTCGGGTGATTAAAGCGCAAGACTCATTGCTGATTCCTACACTATTTAGTGTACTATTTAGTTTTTAATATTTATCTCTTTACCGTTTCGTGGCTGGGTGGTTACTGAGCAACCCCTAAGTCCAAACATCAAGTCAGACTAGCTAATATTGACAGGGATTTTCAGTCAAGAAATCACAAGAGCAGTTTGAGGTTTGGACGTTGTTAACAGTCTCGTAACTCGGAAATCACCCATAAAATTTTTGGTCCTAGACTTTTCTGCTAAGTTTTTTCAGTCTTTGCCCTTATATAAGATTATGAGAGTAACTTAATACAGAGGCGCACAGAGGTGCACAAAGGTGCACAAAGATGCAATAGGTGCACCTATTGCGCAGTGGACTATTCTCCGTGACCGAAAACTGTTCCGTAGACATATCCATCAACTTGTTATTTTATTAAAAAAATGAGTATGACTCTTATTTTAATAGGACAGTATATATTAAGTATGTTCAAATTATTAATTTGTAATAAAATGTTATTGGCTTGTAATATCTTGGAGAAATATATTTTATCCTTAATTTTTAAATTATAATACATTGATGGTATCGCTATAGATATGCGTATGTAATATAACAGAGAGTACATGCGTATATAATATAACAGAGTTTTAACAAAAAGTGTAAACTCTAAAGGCCCTCTGGGTAGGTCACCTCATAATATACCCGTTACATATTTAGTATTCGGGCGTTCCGCTAGCATTTTGAAGAAGTAGTTAAAATTTTTACCATTCGAAAAAATAAATTCTCTCGGCGCAAATATCTATGGCAACTATATATATATGGTCCGTTGATATGCTTACTTTGAATGAAAAACATATAATAACAAAGCCTTTATTTTCAGGTACATGTCACGAAAATAATCAGAATCTGACATTCTCCTAATCACACCCATGTCGACTGTAACGGGACACTTATGGTACGTACAAAATATTTTATGGCTAGACAATATTCTTCTTGACCTACATCGCTATTTTTGGCTAATATAATTTGTCTGTCTATGCTATTGTGAATAAAATTATGACACGATGCCATATAAGTGTCATCTACAAATGGTAAACTTGAATAAGAAGTGTCAACGAGTAACTAGTGGTTACTAATTGCATTGTTCTTGGTGAACGCGCAAGAACATCTAGTTGCTATATGCAATAATGGACATTTAAGCCGAGGCTAATCTTTTCTATTTAATGTTTTTACAGTTCTTCATTATTAAAAATGTATTTAGAAGTTTTATAATTCAAATAATAAATTTAAAAAATGTTAGTTTTTTTTAATAAGCATTTGCTAGGTTTTTCTTTAAAATACAATAATATCAATATTTTTGAAACTAAGTCCGTGATTTTTTGGTATTCGCTTTACCCGTGTTTTGTTAAAGTAATGATCACCTCAAAGAATATTTAAACATAATAATTATTTTCACCTCAACATTAACTATATATTTTTAGGTTTTTTTTTAATTAATTTAAATAGTGCCAAATATTTCATAACACGCCGACACTTGTAACTTCTTTTTGTAAATTATATTTATATTTATAACATGAACAATGAATATTTATTTTACGCGTGTGTTAAACGCATAAAGCCTTTTATTAAACAAACTTACATTCTCATAAATAAATTCAATTTGACATTATACGATAAACAATCTCAAGACTCTAATTAATTTCACAACGAAAGTAGACATCGGGGTTGGGTGTCATAAAATATTTACGATGTCATACAGAAGTATTTGAGTAATATATATGAAACAAATGATATATAATAATTTTATTTATTGACATGACGTAACAAAGTAAGATTTTTTATTAAATATATTAATGTTTTCCGATCGAATGAAATGAAACATATTATATTTACCAAATTGTTTGTTCTACTATTATAAATATAAATATTACTCTTGTCTGTTTGTTACGCCTTTACGGCTAAACTGTATTTGATGATTTTATACCTAACACCTATCAAACAACCCCTAAACGCTAGCGAAGTCTAACCACAAATTTCTTATAAATAAGTAATTTTTAAATTTTGATCAAACATTTTTGAAGTTCTAAAACACAAAAAAACTCTGTCAGTAATTAATTTGATAAATAATTAATTAAAAACCATTGTGTGGACAATCTTATTAAAGAAATGTAGTTAAGACTTTGTTAAGATTTTATCCCTTCTAATTGTCTACTAGTGTTGCACTCGCCGTCTGTAAATTCTAGATAATTGCTTAACAGTAGAACGATCTTATTTAACTTCGCAACTATTATTGAAACTGGACGATGTAAATAATTTCCTCGTTTCTCTCCTATACTGGTTATTTCAAAGTTACTTGTTGTTTAATAGATGTTGAGTCCTGACTCTCTAGAAACAATTAGACATGATGTGGATTCATATTATATTAATATCGTCTCTGATCATCGACAAGGAATCAGCACGAGGACATCATGTGAGTATGACCTTATTTACATGGCCTATTTATATTTGATATCCTATTGTTACTTGTTATCTCTGTAGTGTACAAAAGTTAATAAAATTTTAAAAGGACCATTGTTGACATTGCAAGTGGCATTGCATTTCCACAAAAATCAAATGGCGTTCTGCCAAATTGAAATATATGTGTTGCTTGTTCAATATAAACCATTGCAACCATTGTGTGGTAAATACATGTTTAAAAATCGTTGACCCAGTTCACCAAACGTCATATTGTTAACGTGTGTGCTTTTATATCGATTGGATTACATCGACTAGACATTACAATACGTTTTCAGATAGAACCTGAATTCCGAACGAATGCAAAATTAGAGAGTTCAAATAATGAATACGTTCTGGAAAACGGTACGATATATATATTTTTTTACTATTCTCAATAATACGAATGTAAGAGTTTTCATTTTGCAGCGCTTTAAATTTTAATGCTTCCAATTTTCTCACGAAATAGTCTGCGGGTTAAACGCGGTTATCTTTTATAGTCTCATTTCACTTGAAGGTTTAAAAAAGTCTTCGTATTCTGAATGGGCGCGTTGGAGTGCATGCCTCGGTGGTCACAAAACGAGGCGGCGGCACTGCTTACATCGGCACATTTGTGGAGATTCGCTCCGAATACAAGTCGCAAGGTATTCATGAATAGAAGCGTACTGCTCATTTCACATTAATACATATATATTTTTATTGTAACATATATATTCAATATATTTTTATTTTAATATAAACGGTATTTACTTTCTCAGGTAGAGCACGGTACATTTAAAATATGACAGCAATATTATTTGAAACGTAGTAACTCTACTTAATAGTAAATTAAGAACACTTCTTCACTTCTCTCGAGAAGCAAGCTTGGAGTGTAATCCACCATATTGCTTACACACGATAGACGTGCAGGTCTCACAATCACTGGCCCGGTTTTAAACCCTCTTTCTCCAATCGAAGATATGTCTGTTTGAGCCACTGCACTATCTCAATTCATCTTATTAAGGAATCTAGTATTGTTTGTAAATAAACTAATATATATTAATGTGTACAGATTAGTGTGATTAATGTTTACAGTTGCGGTGTCTTACGTCGGATGCACATGCCGAGCAAAATGCAAGGAAATGACAAACAACATATACTTATGGTAAATCCTTATTACGGACTACTAATACTTATATAAGCTCAAAATCTTACTACTTATATAAAATTATGTGAGGCGAAAAAACTAAATTTTAAAGTTTCGATGAAGTATTTTCTGTGAATAAATCTAGCAACGGATTATATTTAAAAGAGGATCAAAAGGGATTTATTAAAATTAATGTAATCTTTTTAATGAATTATTTTGGTTGTTATCACTAAGTATAATTAAAAGTTCGTCATGCGAATCTTTTTAAGAGTGGAAAAAGAAGCAAATGTATTTTTACATATTTTTACAATTAAGCTGTTTAAATTTTATGTATCAAGGCATGATTTTAATATATTCTACATATTATTTTATAAAATAAAATTATTAGTAATAACGTCGCTTTCAATACGGTTTGGTGGATACATATAATAATGTCATATTAAAATGTCAAACTAACATTACATCTTTCAAGAATGCATGTATTTGCATTATTATTATCATGGTAGGTATAATTAATAGTTATTAAAATGTTCCCAGGCTCAGCACAATTGTTCTTTAACAAATTCACAATAATTACAATTTAAATAATTAAACAGTCATATCAACAAGATCGCATTTTATGTACTTATTTGGTAGTTTATGCACTTCATTTGAGAAAACGATATTAAACTTGCCGATTCTGCTCGGTAGAATCTACGTTTCAAAACTTTTGGTTAATTTAGCTTTACATTGAATTTAATCTAGAACGCGAGGATTTCATTGTGTTTGTAGAAAATTTGAATAAAGAATAATATAATTTTTTAGAATTCAGTTGTAACAGATAAAATACAAGTGTTCTATTTTATTTCTTTAAATTATTGTTTGCATTTAATTTCTAATAAACGTACTAAAATCTTACGTTCCATTTATTGCAATCAATTTCAAAGGAGCACAAAATCATCAAAATGTAGCAAAAATAAAGCACGCCTCAAAACAGTATCGTTACGATAAGACGATAGTGATTGTGGTGATGTAAGTTTGAACCAAAAATAATTTGAAGAAGGATCTCGGATCAGCCAAATACAAAAGAAAACAAGTTTAAAAAGCGATACAACATTTTACTTTTATCGAAACAAATGAAGAAAATTCTTATCGTATTTTAAAAGAGAATTGGCGAAAGGCTCAGTGGAAGATTGGGTAATATAAAAAACAATCTCACGAATGACGACTATGAGATAAATTTCAAGGTATTTGATTGAAACCTTATAAGCGGCATATTCACTTTCCCTAATAGAATATTAAGATAATTTTGCAAATGTCTTCGAGGAAACAAAATGATAGGATCACTCATCAACCTGCGTTAATTGGTTTTGGTAATAAGGCGGATTATTAGTCAACAAAAAGATTATTCAAAATTGTATAGAATATATAAGTAACTTTAAGTTTTATATAATTTCGTTCTCAGTCGAATGGTTGAATGGAAATATACTTTCTGATATTCAAACGATTACAAAATTATTTGAAGAAGAATATTTAAAAAAGATATTTATAGCCATATTACAGTAAGAGTGAGCATCACTGTATATAAAACTATTGGCATATAAAGTACATGGTAAAAGTAAATTTGTAAGTCGTAGGTCACTAAAAAAAAGTCAAGGAAACCTTTCCGCGAAATGTTCAGAACTCATTTTCAAGTTTTAACGAAACATTTATTTTTTTTGGATAAGTTACGTAAAATTTGTAAACATACAAATTTTTTTGTTGATAAGTATAATCTTATTTCGAAGTTTGTATGACTTTGTTTAATATCTTGTACTTATATTCTACTTAATGTGTTTTGGTTTGCTTACATTGGACTTGAATAATTTTTAACAAATTTTATGCATTATATTTCTGTGTTTAATATTGACAAAAAATAATATTTCTTGAAATATTGTTCTTGCATCCATGTTAAATATTCGCATTACTACATTTTACGAAAAACATTTGTGTTTTAAATGGCGTCGATGGTAACCAATCGACCTTAATTTAAAAGTTACTAGAGTTTTATAGTTTTTAAGTTTCCTTTTTGCTTCATGTTTTAACATTTTATTTGAACCACTTTTAAACTTTTGCAGCCCAAATTACGGCAGCTGGATGCAAAAGACGTTCAAAGAAAGTTTCTAGGATTCTCTCCCTGGAGCACTTGGACTCGATGTTCCAGAAAATGTACGACTGTAAGGCGAAGGTATTATTTTATTTATTTTTGTCAAGACTTAGTTAGTTATGAGTCGAGATGGCCCAGTGGTTAGAACGCGTGCATCTTAACCGATGATTGCGGATTCAAACCCAGGCAAGCACCGCTGATTCATGTGCTTAATTTGTCTTTATAATTCATCTTGTGCTCAGCGGTGAAGGAAAACATCGTGAGGAAACCTGCATGTGACAAATTTCATAGAAATTCTGCCACATGTGTATTCCACAAACCCGCATTGGAACAGCTTGGTGAAATATGTTCCAAACCTTCTCCTCAAAGGGAGAGGAGGCCTTTAGCCCAGCAGTGGGAATTTACAGGCTACTGTTGCACTATATTTATAGTAAAAAATATAAAAGTATATATATGTTTGATATAAATATAGTATATAAGTCCGAGGGAAATATAATAAATAATAATTCTTCAACAACGCCTCTGCATAAAATGTATATTTATCTCCGTTTCGTTTTTCGATTTTTATTCTGATATTTCTGAGAAATTCTTTTTTATTGTTATTCTGATAGTCTTCAATCGTATGTAGATATAGTCAGTTGACGAATGACAAGTTTCACCTTTATTAGAAATATCCTGAGATTTGGCTAATGATGCCAGAAAAGGTGGACGTCGAACTTTTTCTGAAATCATTTTGCAAACGTCTTTATTTCTTGGAATTAACGACCAATCTCGGAATTAACGATCAAGAAGTTTAATTTGATTTATCTCTACTACTCGTATTTTGATAATGAATAAATTAACAGTACAATTAACAATACAACTGTATTGCGTAACACCAATTTTACATTATGTTCAACAATTTTCAAACTTGTATTATCATAACATTGCACCAATGCATTGTAACAACAGTTAGCACATTGAAATTCTATTCCGTAGACATTGTTTGAAGCCAGCTGTATGCGGACGAAAAGTAATACGACAGTCTGCGTATTGCTACTTGGAGGATAGCTTTTGCTATCAGTGGATTCGTGGCAGAATGCAGCGACGAAAGGACTCAGGTGAAATTGCACATAGGTATCCAGCTAACAACTTTTATCTATTAACCCGTAACGACTTATGTGCTGTTACTGTATACAAGAAACGTTGCGTTTTGCTTTTGAGACATAACTTAAATATTTCAATGACACGTTACATAAAAGAATCAGGAACAACTTTAACAGATTTCTCTATTAACGCTTCAATACTATTTGTCGGTTTACCCTCAACTCGAAAACGATCGGCTACTGACATACCATGTCATAACGATGCGTAAAACACAGTAACTGGTTGTTAGTCGTATACAATTCTGCAGCTACGCTTATCCTATGCATTATTTAAAGAAAGTCATATGTATCATACTTGCAATACGCTTGATTAACAAATAATTTATTAATATCATATTTTATTTCAGAGTCGGACATTGTTTCACATAAAATTTTCCGATAATAATAAATAAATGATATGATAGCATTTATCAGTATAAAAGTGAAATATTAATTTAAAATATGAGATGTTCCATTTTTAAAATTTAAATGTCAGTCCATCTGTGGAATGATGTCATTTGGCAGGCTACGGTTCCGGTTATTGGCCTAACGAACGGTGCCAAATTAAGCTGCTCATTAATTATGCTGCACTGAAAAAATATTTACCTTTAAATTACACAAATTAATTAATTTAAATTTTATCGTCTCTGCTACATATGAAACAATAATAAATTATTTTAATCTTCAATAATTGTTACCTGTTTCCAAGTTTTCTCATGTTTCAAATTTTGAAATGATAAAATAAAAAAGCTGATTATCGCATATAAAATTGTAAACGTTCTAAATATACCGTATGTAACTTATTCGTACAACTTAGGTTCTATTCGATACTTGATTAAGTGGAAGTTTAGTAAACACTTATGATTGTATTAACTGTAAAAGTTTTCAAAGTACGATTAGTATCGATACGTCTGGAAATTAAGTAGTTGCATATTAAAAAAAAAAAAGAAAATTTTAATATATTCATCCTTTTATTATTTTACACGCTAGAATCTTTCATAATGAATTTCGTAGAATATTATAAATATCAGATAAGCTCCTTCGTAGAATACAGTTAATCTTTTGTGAGCATTTTATTCTTAAAAAAAATATTTTAGTATAAAAATTTCAGAAAATAATCTCGTCGAAACTATGCCCGAGCCGGTGCCAGCTATGCATCCAGAAGATTCTAGAGCGCTATCCTCAAAACTGCCGCCTTGCGGTAAACTTGGCAGATACCGCGGTTCTCCGTATGGTCGACTCCGGGCTAAAATGAAAGAAATGGTCCGCATCATAGGAGGTAGAGCAGCGCCACCAGGAAAGTGGATTTGGCAAGTTGCTGTCCTAAATCGGTATAAGGTAAGTTAATCGGATAATATTTGATTATATTACCTTTCTTTTGCTATCAATTGGAGTTACCAAACAAACTACATATATAACAAACGCTAAGATCTAAGGCATCAGTGTTTAGAACAGACGACTTTCTGATTAGTAAACCGAGCAAGTATTTACCACTGGGTTTTCATAATTGGGTAATATTATAGAAATCATTTTTTGATAATAGATAAAGAAAGATATCTCGACAGTTTTGTGTTTTTTTCTTTCCCTACAGGTGAATTATTTTTGGCTGTAACTTTAGTGATCAAATATTTTTATATTACCTACATTTTGATCGGCTCGTTGGTCTAATGGCTGATTATAATTCCACAAATCCCAAGGTACTGGTTACAAACACCAATGACAAATTGTTGAGTTTTTTCGTCGAAAACCTTTCAGTAATAGGTCGGAGCTTGGTAGAGTATATGTATACTACTGTGCATCAAAAAGCATGTATTTCTGTAGGTATTTTTGTACTTCGATTTTGTCATTTCAAATGAAATAACCCTATTCTATTAAAACTGTACATAAGTATAGTATGTTAGTTATTTTACTCTACCTTTATCTCCGTAAACTATTCAATATATTATGTATACATTATTGTATACATACTTTAAAAATATTTTGTATAAAATTGTCGAATGATATTAAACCTAAAAGTCTGTTTCGTGCGCTTACCTTATGTTTCTTATTTATGACACATGTTTGTAAACTATAACATAAATATAGACACAGTATTTTCTTGCTAAGTTCACTTTTCATTTAATTTATTAACAAATTGCACTCGTGCGAAGCCAGGCCCGGTCACTAGTCTAATATAAAATCATAAGCTAAACCGAATATATTTTAATAATGGAACACAATGAATTCTCATAATGTACATATTGTGTTTTAATTAAAAGAAAATATTAATAAAAGGCAGAATGTTACAATCATAATTTTATGAATCTGGGCGTAAGAATTTCACTTACCTACAAAGTTTCTTCATTAATATCGAGGCAATTTTGCGACCCTCCTAAAATAATTAATGTTCCGCAGTGTTTAATCACATCTGCTTTACATATACTAATAAAACATTTACATTGTTATAATCTAGTTTTGAACAAACATAACACATTGTTTTTAATCTATATTAATAGTATCGTAGAGTGTAGTGTCTGCGACAGAACCAATCAGAACCTATCCAATTATAGATCGTTAAAAAATTATATTTGTAAAATCGAGATATGTCGGTATTAAATTCGTAAAATTCAATGACATGAATTTCAATGGCTGCCCTGTTTGACGTTTACGATTGCATTCAAAATACTAGGTAATAATTTCATGCAGTTATTAAATATAAATAAAGTTATATATATCACGAGTCAAAATGGCCCAGTGGTAAAAACGCGTGCATCTTAACCGATGATTGCGGGTTCAAACCCAGGCAAGCACCGCTGATTCATGTGCTTAGTTTGTCTTTATAATTCATCTCGTGCTCAGCGGTGAAGGAAAACATCGTGAGGAAACCTTCACGTGACAAATTTCATAGAAATTCTGCCACATGTGTATTCCACCAACCTGCATTGGAACAGCGTTGTGGAATATGTTCCAAACCTTCTCCTCAAAGGGAGAGGAGGCCTTTAGTCCAGCAGTGGGAATTTACAGGTTGTTGTTTTTTTGATGTAACAGAAGTATTAATATTCATGGAACATATATTTTATATAATACATTTTTTATTTATATTGAAACAGCGTGTCGCATCGACTTCGCACGGGTGCTATGGTGACATTGAATATAATACAGAATGTCTTTTTATACAACATTCACAGCCTATAAAATACAAACTACTATGTCTCTGCTTTTAAAATCCATAATATCTTCAAAAATACTTATTTATATTACATGCTGTAAAGGGGCATTTTAATCTACATTAAAGCCACAGTGTATTTCAGTGTATTTAACGTTCTTCATTGTATGTTTCCTGTAAACATACAGCATTTATACTTATTGCTTAAAACCATTGAAATTTCGTTTTTTTTTTTTTTAACCGAGCACAGCCTTTTTTCTTAGCGATGTAATAATTTGTTATTATAGGAAGCGTTTTGTGGTGGCACATTGGTAGCCTTACGGTGGGTGGTGACAGCGGCTCATTGCGTAAGGAAACGCCTCTACGTGCGACTGGGGGAGCATGACTTGCTCGTGCGCAGCCACGGAGAGATCGAGATGAGAGTTACCGAGGCTGTCATACATCCCCACTACGACCCAGACACTGTCGTAAACGATGTCGCTTTACTAAGGTAACTATTCGATTTATTAACTTTGAAATAGATTCATATGAGTAATGTTTAAGTTGCTCATTTCTGACATTGGGGTGCACTTATTAGTTATTATAAGAGTCGAGATGGCCCAGTGGTTAGAACGCGTGCATCTTAACCGATGATTGCGGGTTCAAACCCAGGCAAGCACCGCTGATTCATGTGCTTAATTTGTCTTTATAATTCATCTCGTGGTCAGCGGTGAAGGAAAACATCGTGAGGAAACCTGCATGTGACAAATTTCATAGAAATTCTGCCACATGTGTATTCCACCAACCCGCATTGGAACAGCGTGGTGGAATATGTTCCAAACCTTCTTCTCAAAGGGAGAGGAGGCCTTTAGCCCAGCAGTAGGAATTTACAGGCTGTTGTTGTTGTTGTTGTCGTTGTATATGTTATTCTGTATTTCTATATATTTGAGAAGCTTTGGTTGTTGTTAAAAAATGCGAAATCCAAGTTTAACATTCAATAGAAGTCTATTAATTCAAGACAGCTCAAGTTATTTGAGTTAAGTGAGAAATGTAAAACTTTCATTTGTCAATGAATCCGAGGTATATGAAGCTTTTAAATTATGATAGTTAAGTTATAATTTCTGAGAGATATAGGATAGAGGCTGACCGGATCATACCGGATATATATTTTTTATAATACATACAAAGACCATGAAAAAAGCAAAATATTTGATAGTCCTTATAAAAAAAAGTCTTTTTTAATGTAGTGATCTATATGAAGAGACTTGACCGAGATGGTGACAGTAAAACCTAACAAGATGCATTCCGGCTTTCAAAAACTGATGTTCACGAATCATCGGGTCGTGCAAAAATAATATCGTATAGCAGAACACATGTCACAAGTAATGTTGTCTTAGATTTTCGCGATTATTACTCATTGAAATAAAACTTGTTTTAACGGATTTAAATCGCGTATATTAATTATTTTTAACATCCCGACGTTCTACGACGTTTCTACCCGTGACCACGAACGCTGTAAAGTGATACGTCGGGATGATAAAAATAATTAATATACGCGGTTTAAATCCGTAAAAACCAGTTTTATTTCACATGTCACAAATATCGGTATACCACATAGACATGACGAAGAAACATCGTAAGTCGGTCGCCGTTATTACTTCAAGGACCCTGAACGCGGCCCTGACAATTCTGTGTTTAACCCTTGAGAAATACGAACGATGCCTCAAAGGATGTTTTTTAACGGAAACATATGATGTAAAAAATGTACTGTAAACATTTTCAATTTAATTTGTATTAGATTATTCAGGGAAAATTAAATAAGCTATTGAATGAAATACCTATATATGATAAATATGTTAATACTGCAAATATGGGAATAATAAAGGAATTTCCTCTTAAGGATAAGTTTATCAAGTTAATGGATTACATGTGGCTAAATATCATGTGACACATGCAGGCTTTCTCACGATATTAACTTTTGCCACTTAGCACGAAATGGATTATATTTATATACACATAACCCATTAATTTTTTTTCACAGAAAGTTAAACATACTATTATTTGTATCTATCACGGATAAACTTTGAAAGATTTATATGGCAATATTTTTCTAATAATAAGAGATATTATTATATTATACTAAGAGTGAAATTGTTTTTAGTTTTAAAACTCAAATCAAAGGACAAGGAAGACTCAATTAACACCAAAAGTGCTAGTCTTTTTCAAAGATATGTGTCTTTTAATATTATTATTTTATTGTTAATCTGTGCAAATAAAACTGACAAGTTTAAAGCTTGTTTAACGACTTCGTTTATGCGCCCAATTAAACACGGATTAAGCATTCATTGAAATGACATTTCAATCAATTGAATACTTGATGATGTCCAAATAATATTATGATAACATCGCTCTAAGCTTTGTGACTGTTTCCGGCTAATTATCAAAAGCAATTAAATTAATTATCTTTTGTATAACACAAACATAAAACACACCATCAAAGTAAAAAGGGTACAATAGATGCCTTATCTCTTGAAGAAACCGAGGCCGAATTGTGGGTTATCTATTATGTTGATAAAAATCACTATTTTCTTATTGGTCTAGACGTTATACCAATGTCCTAAGTTATCTGCGCTGAACTAAACTCCGGGTTGTGTTAATATCATCAGGTTTTGCTCTAAAGTAATTTTCCGTGATTACCTGCTGTATAAGGTAGTGAATCTACATCTCTGATTTTACTTGGCGGTAGGGCTTTGTGCAAGCCCGTCTGGGTAGATACCACCCACTCATCAGTTATTCTACCGCCAAATAACAGTACTCAATATTGTTGTGTTCCGGTCTGAAGGGTGAGTGAGCCAGTGTAACTACAGGCACAAGGCAGTCATAACATCTTAGTTCCCAAGGTTGGTGGCACATTGACGATGTAAGGAATAGTTAATATCTCTTACAGCGTCATTGTCTATGGATGATGGTGACCACTTACCATCAGGTGACCCGTATGCTCGTCTGCCAACCTATACCATAAAAAAATACACAAAAAAGACATCATAAATTCTTTCTGAAATTCTTGAGTTTTTCTAATTCACGGATTTATTGTTCTAGTTTTGCGAAAAATAGCCAAACATTATTCAACTTTATCTGCTTTCCCCTTGAATGAGTTTATTGGGTGCAGTGTTTATTCACTGCCATTGAGACCCAAAAATGCCCTTTTTTCTCTACTGAACTTAAGACACCACGGAAATAATTTCCTACTTTCTTTACATTTCATTATTCAAAGTTTACTAAAAGCTATTTCAATGCCACTATTTAAAATCTCGGTCTGTAATCCGTTGGTAAAATTTTTATTTTTATCATAAAAAATTATACAGACTGGCGAGTTCCTTGAACGCGTCTTATTCAAATAACTTCCACGTTGATTATAGATTGCCTGAGCCAGCCAGACCCGACTTAGGACACGGAGTTGCTTGCTTACCCAAGCCGCATCAGATATTACCGCCACATTCGACATGTATAATATTAGGTTGGGGAAAGAAACGCCCGACCGACGTACACGGTACCAGAATACTACATGAAGCTCAGGTATCTATTTAACTTTTATATTTATTGAAAAATATATTATATAAAATAGATATTTGTAATAAATATAGTCAATAGCGCCATTTTACAAGCCATTAATTGTCAACAAAAAAATAGAACAATTATTAATAAGAATATGAATATTTTTTAAAGATTTACTTATTCTTAGTTATTTATATAATAAACGAAATCCGATGTATTTTACAGAACAGGTTTAATAAAATATACACTAATATATATTAATAAATCATATCTGGTACCAGATATTTATTTATCCTTTTCTATTTTGGAACCGTGGTGTTTTTATGCATTACATTATTTAGGAATTTGACATAAACGTACTCGTAAATGACTTAAGTTCCTGTACAAAAGAACATTAACTGTTTAATAGTTGTTTTTAGTCTAGACTTCTAGAGGCTGTAAATGAGCTTACGCGAGAAATATTATGATCATATTTTAATCAAATTACACAAGACAATCTGTTTATTACGAGACCGTGAAGAGTAGATTGTCTGTTTGTCAGTCTGTGCTCGGCTACAAACTTAACCAAAGCTTCTAACCGGTAGTAGCTAAAATTAGATCGGATTTTATTGATCAGATTTTATAGTACTTACGAATAATTTGTATGTTTATTGTTTAGTTATTTTTTTTTTCAAATTACAGGTATCCACAATACAGCAGGGGGTTTGTCGTCGTTCTTACTGGCAATATGCCATAACAGACAACATGATGTGCGCGGGGCGTGGTCACAGGGACTCTTGCGCCGGGGATTCCGGCGGTCCCCTGTTATGCCGAGACCGGAATATGCGATACTTCTTACAGGTAAATATGATATACGAAAGTCATCAAATTTAATGTCATTTAAATCATATTATAAGAAATAATAATATTAGTCTGTATGTATTAAGAAATATAGAAATATTATACGTTTTTATGTTGCCTGAGGAGTAGCTGATAATAATACAATTATTTATCGTATTTTGCATTAGGTAATTAGTAACAGCAACAAATAATATTCTTTATTTTTTGTTGCATAGTCTGAATAATTAATTAATTTATATTATATATAGGGTACGCGAAGAAAACTGTACTTGAAGGCAAGTTATATTTCTCTCTTTGCCGTCTATTTCGTAATAAGATATATTAAATTTCAACGTTCGTCCGAGAAATTTTAGACCTAGAAAATTGACAATAATATAAGTGTAATAGAAATTTAACGAATCATGTTATTTCGTTTTCAGTTCGAGCTTAAAATTGCAGGCGATTTGTATTCTTCCGAAGTCACTTTTCTTGGCACAGATTTTAGATTTTAAAACTTAAGTAAACGAGGTTACAATAAACCTCATTTTTATCTATTTCATTGTGATTTTTTTTTTTAAATAACAGACTAAACGTATTTAGTGATTCTGTTTTAAATACTGCAGTCATATATGAACATTGTAAATATATATAAACCGTAAGATTGACGAAGAGTACTCATCAGTTACTATACCACATAGCAATACTTCCCGGTTTCCACTGATAGAAGACGGATCTACATAATTCATTTTCTTGAGATCCATAGCTAGAGGGTAAAATGGACCCTATTAAGAATCCGCTATCCACTTGTTACCAGGTTGGATCCCATTAACCATTATAGTTACACAATTGATTTTTTTACACACGATGTGTTTCTGTTGTTGCTATAACAACAAAATCTAAAGACGGAATAAAATTAATATTTAATTAGGACTATACAAAAAACATGATTTTTCGTCGTTTTTATAGATACGGAACGGAATTGTACGGAACTACCCGCTCTTGGCCGGTTTTTTTATAATTTAATTGCGAGCGGACGAGCAGGGTTGCTATTTACATTGGCGATAAATTGTTTTAACTTTACATTGCCAATGCGATGTAGTAATTGGAATCAAATACAATTTTAAAAACTGTACATATCAGGTCAGACTTTTTTCCATTTGTCATTGCCTTTATTTTTACTGGCTACTATCGTCTGTCGTTGTCCACTTGAAAAGGTAAGTGTAAGTACCTTTACAATTGGACTGCAACGATACTAAGTATTGCTGTTTGGTATCTACCTAGAGAGCTTTCATAAAGACCATCAAGTTTATATGCAGCGTTAATATTGACCGAACACAAATATGTTTATTTGTGCTAGAAATTTTTGGCGAGTGTATATGGAACGTTACTGCAAAGTTTCATCACAATTAGATAAATAGATTAGGAAAAAGAAAAAGACTAACGCTCATTTATATTTATATTATTTACAGTGACTGTTACAAAGCCTTTTTTTCAGGGTATTACGAGTTTTGGTGACGGATGTGGTAAACGAGGCAAATACGGTATTTACACAAGGACATCCGGTTACGTGTCGTGGATGCGTGACGTCATGAATAACAAATACTTCGACGACTGATTAAAAAATAATCAAAGTGACATTTGAGATGTAAATTTATTTTTCTCGGAACGTTTTCTCAGGCAGAAACTAGAATTATTTTTTACAAGCGTAAAAGGGGAACTTGGCCTATCAAAACACTTGTGAATTAATGGCTATGTTTTTAATATATTTCGTACACATAGCCATTATATACAATCTTCGTTATGAAATGCTCTTGATTTGAACCAATTATATTTCAATTGTTAATTGCTTTAAATTCTCGAGATATTCTATATTTGTTAAATCGATCGGCAATTGTTTTCGTACCCCTCCAGGTCATTGTACATCAGTAACCTATTGTTCTTGTATATAATAAATAGCTGTTAAAATTGTTCCTATATATAATATAAACCTCGAAAATAATACGAAACGTTTTCGAAAATCTACTACCGTTTATTAGCAAAACGAATTCGACTTGAGTTAATACTGAAATTTACTTTAGGTATTTATTTCTCGTTTTGATTCGAGCCTGACGTATCGAAATACAAAATTTTGCATTATAATTGTTCTTAGAACATACAATCCTGAATATAGTGTTTTGTACTATAAAGATAATTTTGTAGAGACAAAGATATACTATTCTATTGGATTCGTATTAATTTTATCACTATGCTTGAATAGTTTGACGTTGCAAATTCTATTACGACTTAGTACTAAAGTCTGTTGATGGACCGTTCTGGAAAATCAATTGCCAAATCTTTTAGGTATACAATTTAGTCTCGAGATTTTATCTGAGTGACGTTTATTTCGTATACAGTTAATCTCCAGGACTCAAACTATCTTCAGACTAACTTATGTTATGATATTATTATAGATTTTCGTATCTTTGAGGTTAATACTCGTGGAATTCGTTCGTCTGGCTTATCTTTGGTGTAAAATCGGAACATGCTTTCTACAAAATTTCACTGAACCAATGTAAAATTTGAAATTCGTAGGATAGCTTCTGTTCGACGAAATATAAAACTAAAAAAAACATCTAGTTAAATAAAAGCCTGTGAAAACGTATGCAGCCGTGACTCAAGTTTTCTCAGTGCTAATTATATAATAAAGGAAATTTAGTATGAATCTCTTCCATTTAGCTAAATTAAAAACTAAACTGCTGCATTAGAACGAGAGGAACCAATACTGATATTACTTTTCGTTATTTTAATGATTGCGAAGTACAAAATTATATTTGATTTTGTAATAAAATTTCGAAATCCATTTTTCTAAAAATAATTGTATTGGGATGATCAAGATTTATGTTATTCTTATTTGATGTAAGCTACATTTAAAAATACACATTTTGTATTCAATATTTATTATGTATTTCAAATTTTGTTATTTAGTATGTATACACGTGAATAAAGCCTCTCTAATTTAATATTGTTTTTTTTTATGATAATCCTAATAACGTATTTTAAATAATTTAATTTTAAAGAAGCACGTCAGCTGTCAAGAATGAACATTTTATAATAAAAACAATCCGAAAACGTTAAATTTGTCAAACATTCTTGTAAATATGCTCTTTGGCATTATTGGCTCTATTTGTCCTTATTTGAATACCGAATGTCAAAAATTCTAATAAATATTAATTACATACAAAATATATCAGAACTAATATTGTTTCAAATATTTCTGCAAGAGAATTTTATATTTCTGCATCTAATGGGTCTTGTTCGTCTATTTCCTGCGCTACATCGAGCAGCCATGGGATTAAGCGCCAAATGCTAGTATACTGCGCTGATTGTACTCCCCAGGGACGTCGCTCTTCCTGAAAAAATACAAAATATAACAACTAAATTTCAAAGTGAATTATTCAAAGTTCACCAAGCTGATTGACGTTTTAATACTACATACACGTTATATTTTATAACTAGTTTAAAAAAAATAGGAGCCGAGATGGCGCACCAGGCAAGCACCACTATATATATATGTATGTGCTTAATTTGTGTTTATAATTCATCTCGTGCTCGGCGGTGAAGGAAAACATCGTGAGGAAACCTGCATGTGTCTAATTTCGTAGAAATTCTGCTACATGTGAATGCTACCAACCCGCATTGGAACAGCGTGGTGGAATATGTTCCAAACCCTTAATGGGAGAGGAGGCCTTAGCCCAGCACTTTTACCAAAATAAATATTAGCCAATAAAAATATTCGTAGCAGATACAAAGTGACCGCTACGTATGTATAACGAAAGAAGTATATCTCATTTAATATTTGTACGTAACTTTGTGAAGATAAGCTAGTGTTATCTACTAGACCGATAAGCTATATTAACATAATAGGTCAACATTAGACTATATAAGAATATTTTTCTTACAAAAATAATATATTATGAATATGCGTGGGCCCTCGAACGTTATAAATACAGTTTCTTAAATCAGTTATTTCATACATGCTATGTTCCTGTAGAGATAAATCTGGCTTAACAAAATGAACAAGGAATTTTCTCGAAGGTATTTCTCAGAAACTATGACGATAATAATAAAATACTTGCTTTCTGAAAATGACTTTGAATATGAAATACGATATTCCTTGACGGTGCTGTCAAAAACTCTAGTCACAATATAAGTAACATTACTTTGCAGAATTTGCTAATTATGAGCGACATTATCGGATCTCACGCGAATAATAACTACATGTCTCGACTATATGTCTGCACGGATAAAGTATTCACCGTATTATATATATTTTAAATAATAATAAAAATGTATATTGCGTAAAAAGTATCAAGCCAAGCGATTTGGCCGTCGGTACCGTCGTAATATTAATATGTTATATCAAATAGCCTCATTTTATTTAATTGCAAATGTACATACTGTGTGCGAAATAATATGGACTAAATTTTTTTTAAGTTTTTCCTATTTTAAAACACAATATTATTCATTGTGATTTATCTTTTAAAGAAAGGTGTATGTATGTTGTTGTTCTGTATGGTTAGTAAAATATATACCTACACTTAACAAACCACAGTGAATATGCTTATCCTGAAAGTACAAGATAGTTTTGTAATATCTATGTATTAATTTAATTACCAGTTTCAATTTTCTGCTCATTCAACCTACATAAGTTTTATTAGCCGATTATAAAGCATCCATTACCAAAAGTATTCATGAATAACAAGTGAAAACAGTAGTAGTTATTGAAGAAGTATTATTTTTTTTCAAGAAGCGTCTTGTTTTCCTCTTTACAAAATAAGCCACAGACAATATAAACGAATTTACAATTTACTATGTCTCATAGTTGCATTAAAGTAGCCATGTAAGAATTATAGCGACCGATTTAAATGCCGGTCCTGCTCCGAAATGATAATGATTAATTTGACGGATAAGTAGGTATTTAAAATACAGTTTTTATAATCCCAAAACAAACAGTTATATCAGGTCACTAAAGTAACGTAAGCTATTATATAAAATACTGAATAAAAACCTGCAAATAAAGCGCTATCAATTTTCCTCCCACCAAAAGGAGACTGCCGTGAACTGTATCGTTCTCTTCCTTAATATAAGGTGGCAATGAGAGACAGTATACATTTTTAACACTTTCTTCATTAAAGAGCTTCGCTTTGCTGAAACGTAAACACAGAATTAATTTAGTTCAGTTTCGCTTGGAATATATATGGATGTACTAATTATGTTATCGCACCTGTAGCCGGAGTTTCCAGGACATGAATCAGAGAAGACGAGACTTCGGTACAACATTAGTGGATGTAAAGGTAGTTCGGAAGTACTATGTCTAGTATCGTATCTGCAAAATACGTACAAGGTCAAAACGGGACGATAACGTAAAATACAGTTGCTATTCGGGTTAATGGTTATGGTAACATTGTATTTACGAAATGTTTTCAGTCTTGATATCGAAGGTACTTTTTAAAAGCTACGAGCCCAATATTTTGCGATCCTTATCAATAGTTCAAAAAAACCGCTGAAGTCCATTCATGTGTACTTATAAGGTATGTTAAAAAAAAAATTGTTGAGATTTTTTCGCCGATTTTCCTTAACCTGAGATTAGAATTTATTTTCAAAGCGAAATAAAGATTATAACCTTTAACTGATTTCCTTACTTCTTTCTTATGTTCTTTGCAATTATAATATTGTAGTTATTGACTTTATTTCGATTAATATGCGAAAATAAAACTCACTAATTTCTATGAATATATATAATTAAGCGTAATAATTATTTTATAAAGACATTCATATGTTTAATAAAATTTTACAATTACTTGATTTATTTTGAATATGTAAATTTAAACTGAATTTTTGTTAATTTTTTTTGTTTTTAAAATAACGTATCATATTGATTTACTTTCAATGGAAGCACTGAATTGGCAGCAGTACAAGGACTGTTTTCAGTGTTATTATTATATTTTTTGTTCATTTATTTATGTTATTTCTTATCTAGCCTCTTTAATTTTACTTGATTTATATTAATAATTGTATTATGTTGTTATAAATATATAAAATGGCGTATCACACTGTATTAGCGTATTATTAATATAATCTATTTATTTTTTGTGAATATGTTGATCGCGTTACTCATCTGAATAAATATATTTTTATTTATACGATTCTAAAGACAATAAAAAAACTTATTTGCTTATGTTTTGTATCAAATGACAGATATAAAAGGCGTTAGTATAAACGCTTAAGGCATATTACAGCGTACATTTGTACATTTCATCTCAAAGAAGAGGAGGATAAGGACCTCCTAATGTCACCACAATGACATTTACAGGATAATGCTATTCTTATATTTTTTATTATGTTTTTAATATCAATTGTTGTTTGCGGCCAGTTATTTAGTCACTGGCCAGTATAATTTATATCTATTCAAAATTATTTGTATTCACTATACATCTTCAACCAATTTTGTATTCTCTACGGTTTTTGTTGGGAAATAAGTTGAAACTTATTATGTAATATTCTTTGAGGCAAAATAGGCTTCGACTGAATATATGAAATAGAAATACTATAAAAATCGAATAAGAAGAAGAAGGTCAGAGCATGCTGATGCAATACTGATTTTTACAAGACTCATGCAGGTCCTCACGATTAATTCCTTTAAGATTAGAAGAATTATCAACACGAATTAAGCACATGGTAGTTTAGTTCCGAACTCATTAGTAAATTCTAGCCGTAACTTGCGTGGTCGACTGCGAGCAAGCACAACTAAATTATCAAATACCGTAATGACTCAGTGGTAACTCTGAAAAACGTCTAATACGTGTTAAATATTATTGACATTTTGTTTCCTGTAATATTGTAGTCTGTCTTAGAATTAATTTCCAAAATGATTATGAATTTAAATAAAATATACGCAACCAGTATTAAAACTAGGTTAAATGTTAAAGTATACTCGTTTATAAGTGTATTAATTAAATGCAGAAACCGATCTAATCCCCAGCCGACGGCAGTTGCTAAAGTCCCATCAGGGCCAGCCACAAACTGATGTGACATTAACGATATTGGCTGCCATCCATTGCAGGTGTTTGCCATTGAACTTGTAATTTGAATGACGCCTGAAAATGTTTATAATTTGTTAACTCACTTGAAATATTATTGCATAGTTTCTAAATTGAATGCAAAATTCGACTGAAAAGCATTTTAATCTGTCGAATAATATTGACACCCGTTTGGAGCTACTTTAATTTTTAATTGAAATTTTACTCTATTTAAATTTTAAAAATTGAAAAAGTAAAGAATTTTTGTCAACAGGTTAAAATGTTTTCGAGATTTTTTTAGAGCTTGAGAATTTTACATACGAATTTTTGCAGAGAAGGCACTTGGAAAGCGATGAAATCAAAACATGATGGTTATTTTCATTAGGGAGATAAAATGTATCCGGGATATTTAGAGGGCTTTATAGTTAACTATGTATAGTATATATCTATATACATCGGAGTTCAGCAGACAGGTCCCACCTGTTTGTTTCGGTTAAAATACGCAAATCAATTTTTCAATATATTGTGATGAATGGTATGGTACTAAAAACTTGCAGGCACACGAAAATAATATCGAATCAAACTAAAGCTGAGATACACAGAAGCCACTGACAACATGTCCATATTTTAAAATATATCTTGATATGGCTTTTTTAGCATATTATTCGATACAATATATATATTATAGATGATAAAAAGTGTGGAGTTAATACCTGTTGACTTCCAAGCAGGATATATCAATTTAAATAATTGTATTTAATTAACATGACTTTGTATTTTTTAAATGTTAAAACAGAGTAACTAATGAGTTTCTTGCCGGTTCTTCTCGGTAGAATCTACTTTTCGAACCGGTGGTAGCTTCACTTAATTGTAAAATGACGATTCAAAAGTGCTTGTAAAAGCCTACTTGAATAAAGTTTATTTTGATTTGTGATTTTGAGAAAAAGATTACCTATGTTATAAAGTTGTCGTCGAGTTTCATCTGTCGGCTTGAAACGAGGATGGAGGAGGCTTCGTCGGACGTATGCAATTCGACCGGGGTATCTCCAATTATTGCTGCAGTAGCTTACAAAAGCCGATTGTCCGTCTATTCTAAGATCCTTGTGGTGTAGATACAGACACGTAGCTGATGATACTAACCAGTGAGAGCTAATTGATGCACAATCACAGTGAACCTTTAATATAATATTTTGTTTAGGTTTAAAGATTTCTCGTGTCTTTTTTTTTCTTTTTATGATATAAGTTGGCGAACGAGCATATGGGCCACCTGATGGTAAGTGGTCATCATCACCCATAGACAATGAAGCTGTAAGAAATATTAACTATTCCTTACATCGTCAATGCGCCACCAACCTTGGGAACTACGATGTTATGTCCCTTGTGCCTATAATTACACTGACTCACTCACCCTTCAAACCGGAACACAACAATACTATCCAGACGGGCTTGCACAAAGTCCTACCACCAAGTTGATAATGATACATCATTAATAAATTTCAATAAATAACTAATAGACATAATCGCTATATATGTGGTAATTTTAAAAGATAACTTGAGGCGATTTTTAGGAGCTTATTCCACAACAAAAACAACACAAAAATAGTGTACAATCATTTTGATTCGATTAATGTTATTTTCGATGATTGTTTTACTTCACCGCTTTATACGAGATACATTTAATATATGCATGTGATGCCACTGGAAAATATTCGTTTTTAAGAATTTATACTATAATAAAATCAACGTTTATATAACCGGTCTAAATACGTATAAATAAAGTGAAAACAAGTATTCCGAATTGGCAATATTTGCCACGTAAGGTGCCTTTATAAGATATTTGAACAAAGATGTTCGTACATAAAAATCTCATTTCTCCTTTCACTGAATAAAACGCGACAAGCTGAGGCGCGCGACGTTTGAACTTTATTGAGTGTCGGATACTGTTACAGATGATCTATGTAAATTTGTAGATTCAATGTAACTTATTACATTTCAACGTTTTTCTTACGTCTTATTATGTTCTCCATTTACATTTTATTAGTAAATAACATTGAATCTAAGATTTATCTTGAAAATTTCTCATAAAGTTGTACTTTTAAATGGAGTATAATGGAGTACACATTAAACGCAAGCAATAAATTAACTTTTTATCAAACTTCAAACAAGGAAGGAGTTTACCTCACAAACTCCGTTATTTATGAACTGTTTTGGATTTTTTTTTGTATGGGAGGATACTTCGCGTTTGTTCGCTTTTAAATTTGAAGTCGAAAATTCTTTTTGTACAAAGTGTATCATTTGAAACGTATAGTACGTTTGTTTGAAATAGGTAAATTATAAACAACTCTTATAAATAATTCTGATCTAATCATTTCAAAGACGAATTGACTCAGTTGTTAGAACGAGTACAATCATGCGGGTTCAAACACAGGCAAGCATCATTGAATATTCATGTGCTTAATTTGTGTTTATGATTCATCTCGTGCTCGGCGGTGGAGGAAAACATCGTGAGGATTACTGCATGTGTCTAATTTCATACAAATGCTGTCATATGTGTATTTTGCCAACCCGCATTGAAACAGCGTGGTGGAATACGTCCCAAACAATCTCCTCAAAGGGAGAGTGGGCCTTAGCCCCGCAGTGGGAAATTTACAGGCTGTTTTTGTATGTTGTTTGTTGTAATCATTCCAAATAGCAAAATATGATAAACTATTCTATGTGTTAATTTAATGTAGTAAACATACCTGGGCTGGTTCATACGTATAGACAGCAACAAAAGGAAACTCGGACCAGGAGGCTGATTGACTTAAACACGGAAAATTCTTCGAAATAGGAATTTCATTTGGATCATTCATTTTAATAGTGGACGTAGAACTGTACTCTTCAACGTATTTAGGTATTTCTCTTTTTGTTTCATTACCGTATATTTTTAAATATCTTGTCAAATAATTGCTCTTACTTGTATAGGCGTTATTATTTTCTTTATTTAAATTTACATTGGATTTTTCGTAGTTATTACTTTGAAGTTCATCTATTTTTTCTTTAAAGGGCAACGACCTTGGAGGATCCGTGTTGCTGTCATATATTTCAAAAAATTTTATACGATCGTAAGCCGTCGTAGGCTCTCTTTCTTCACTTTCAGTTGAAATTGAGGAAGTTATATTTCTAGTATTGTTTATTTCTCGGGATAACATGTTTCTGTTTGCGTTTTTATAAATATTTGGTGTAGTTTTATAGCCATAAGTTCCGTTATTAACTTTTGGACTGTTGATAAATAATGTATACTGTCTGTACTTTGTATTATCATCTTTCAGCGATTTAATTATATTTGGAGACGTTGCATACTTTTCTCTACTAAATTTATTTGTATTTGATAAAACATGAGCTGATGAGATCATATTTTTTTCTGATGGAATATTGCAAACTGCATCGTTTAAACGTATTAAAAATAGCGGAGGACGTAAAAATGCAATTTTATAATTATTAACAGAACTTTGATTTTTAATCGGATATGTGTTTAAGTTCTCTGAATTATCGAAATAATGAAATTCTATGTAACTGGGTGTCGATGTCTGTAAGTTTGACGAAAGACATGGGAGCTGGAATGATTCTTTGTTTGGATTTTGATGAACTAATAATACTTGATGACGATGACTAGTCTTGTTATCTGCAGTTTTTTCCGTAGAGTTAACCTGACTTCTGGAAGTCGTATTATTTAATTTAATATTGTTTGTTTTCTTTGATAACATTCTCTCTTTTTCAAATTTATATCGTTTCATTATTTCCACTTGCAATGCGCTCCTTTTTGCGTACATTGTGTTCGTAGTAACTCTAAATTTATTTTGTTTTTTATTTTCATGATTAAATTTCATATCTCCAGCACTATACACTTGTTTATTTAAAACAAAAACAGCTACCATAATTTTTATAAACATTGTTCCCAACATGTCACTGTATAGCTTTGTCAATAAAAAACATTCTTATAAAACTTTTGAATCTAAAGGGATCCATGTGTCAGCAATACTGCGCGTCGCTGCATAAATATGTTCACATATTTTGACGTAATGTCATTTCTTACACACAAAAAGTTTTACAGAAATAGGTTATATTCATTTTAATTATTGTGAAATAATGGAAACGGAAAGTAAAAATAGTTAATCACATTATATGTATGTTATTTTAAAGAGAATTAAAGCTGTCAGGCAAAATTATTTTTTGTTGTAAATATAACTGTGTGTGCAGTATTTAGAACGAAGCTGAAATAGATTTCACAACATATTAGGAAGGATTTAACTTTAATCAATTCAGTCATATGTAGAATATTTACATTTTATTAGTAAATAACATTGAATCTAAGATTTATCTTGAAAATTTCTCATAAAGTTGTACTTTTAAATGGAGTATAATGGAGTACACATTAAACGCAAGCAATAAATTAACTTTTTATTCAACTTCAAACAAGGAAGGAGTTTACCTCACAAACTCCGTTATTTATGAACTGTTTTGGATTTTTTTTTGTATGGGAGGATACTTCACGTTTGTTCGCTTTTAAATTTGAAGTCGAAAATTCTTTTTGTACAAAGTGTATCATTTGAAACGTATAGTACGTTTGTTTGAAATAGGTAAATTATAAACAACTCTTATAAATAATTCTGATTTAATCATTTCAAAGACGAATTGACTCAGTTGTTAGAACGAGTACAATCATGCGGGTTCAAACACAGGCAAGCATCATTGAATATTCATGTGCTTAATTTGTGTTTATGATTCATCTCGTGCTCGGCGGTGGAGGAAAACATCGTGAGGATTACTGCATGTGTCTAATTTCATACAAATGCTGTCATATGTGTATTCCGCCAACCCGCATTGAAACAGCGTGGTGGAATACGTTCCAAACAATCTCCTCAAAGGGAGAGTGGGCCTTAGCCCCGCAGTGGGAAATTTACAGGCTGTTTTTGTATGTTGTTTGTTGTAATCATTCCAAATAGCAAAATATGATAAACTATTCTATGTGTTAATTTAATGTAGTAAACATACCTTACTAACATACCTACTTTAATCAATTCAGTCATATGTAGAATATTAACGTAAAATATTTATGTATATGATTGCAGTAGGATTAGATATTGATTGTCATAAAATCACTAGTACTATGTTATCGAATGTAATGAAAATGCTATTTAGTTAATGAAAAAGCTTGTTTGGTACCCAAACAATCACCAGATACATCACTTAAATTTTATCTCAGTTATAATGACCATATCACTTTGAAACTTTGTATAGATATTATTATATTTGTACCACAAAAGAGGTTTAGCCTTTTCTATTTTGTAAGGTTTAATATGTATTAAAAAAACAATATCATTAATCTATTTCTTCGAATTCTGCTTTTTTAAGCAAATAAGCTTTTTAAGTAAAATTTTTAAGCATAATTTTCTAGAACTAATTTATGTTAAGAAATAATATAATTCTATAATTATTTTGTCATACTCTTCAGTTATTCAATCTTTATGTTGTTCTAGAGAATGCAAATCATTATATCCTTACCAGAATAAATACAATACTTCACCGTGATAAAGGTAGGTAGAAGATTCACCCAAATTCCCTACGCAAAGCCAAAGTAACAAGCAAATCACCTTCACCGCGAAATTAAACAAGGATTGAACACCAAGTATTTCGATACTAGTGGAGGCAATGAGAATGTTCTCAAATCGTAGACGTACGACAAACGATCGATCGAATTAAACATACATTTTACATGTAGCAACTTAAAAAAAAACAAAGATAATTCAATAATCATAAAAATAATATTTAATAGTAAATTAAATATTATTATGTACAATCTAATAACTTCAAACATATTAAACATATATTCGGAGAAATTAGAATTAGTTATTACAGGGTGATATGAAAATACATATATATTAAATTTCACAATAGTAATAATGCTAGCAAAACTTATAAGCATCAAGGTCCCATATTCCATCAATATCATATTATATAAGGGATTGTTAGTTAATTAAATGTATATAAGTGCTATAAAAATCCACGTAAAATACAAATCATAGGATACTCAAAGAGTACAGTCACGAAAGGCTGACGAGAAATAAATTAATTAAAAAAAATGTTTCGCACGTTTTCTAGTTATGTAAATTTCGTACAATTTAATTAATTTGTATAAGCTATGAGAACAATTAAGCGCTGCCAATAAAACGTAGTGGTTATGTAATCTTAGTTGCCAACCGCCGCGCTGTTTTATTCGGTCATTTTAATAGTGGAGAGTTTTCCGCACGAATTTTGGTACTTTATCAACTTTTAATGACAATATTCAGTTGAATGATAATGACATCAAATCGTTTATTTCAATAGCTCACTGCAATATATTGCAAATATAAACTTTCCGGATGCCGTTAAAAGCTGAACGATTCAGTGTCGTACACTCAATGATGTACTCATTAATGACGGAATTGGAATTGCCAAAAAGGTGCAATACGGAAATATTAACAAGTGAAATTCATTCACTCATTCATTTCTCGTCGAATAGTTGTGCAGTTCGCGAAGGTTTTCAGTTTATACCGCAACAAAAACTTAAAAAAAGATAACATTGGGCAGTGAATTTAAGAAGCTTAATTGTTTAAGAAGGAACACTTCTTAATGTTGAGAAAGTACTCCGGAGACATTTGTAAATAATATGTATTATGTTGTTGGAACATAACGGGAGTTACTGTTGACTCGGGTCTTAATTTATCACTAATTTAATCTTGTTGGCGCGGCGGTTGAATTTGGAAACTCGTTAGCAGCATATTTGAGTCATTGCATTCTGATTATAAATTGGTATGTAATGTTTGTAAGTTTAACATATTTCATCTACGCGTCGATTAGCTAATTTTATTGGAGTATTTGTGTTTTCTAAAGTCGATACTTTCTGCAATGTTTCTATATATCATGCATACTTATTAAATAAACAAATATTTATGGTGTATATGTGTTATTATAAGTGCCTGAACATCCATTGATAAAATTTATAATTATCTCTGCAGTGCTTTTCCCGAAGAACTAATTTCGTTGCTCAATCGAAATATTGAAAACTGCTCTTAGGTTAACTGCGCTATTAATGTGTCAATCCTTAAAATGTTAGAGTTACATTATAGTGATTGTCGCATGCGAGTGAATATAGTTCGTAATATTTCAGATGCCTTTTATGATGTTTTTATAGTTCATACACGTGAAAACCACTGAATTTAGTCTCATGTTGATAAGTTGATAAAGAATAGGAATAGGATAAAGAATATTCTTTTTTTGTATGTCGTCGATCCTTTCCCCTTTTTATTATCAAGCTCGTTAAAACCGGCACGTTAATCGGCTTAACATACACAAACGTAATTATAATTTTTCTTATTACCAAGTATAGAACCCTTCAATAATAATTAACGAGAAGACTCAACTGTTAATGTATTATATATTATATTAATTACTTTTTAAGTCTCAAAGTTCTTTGAAATTTGCTAATTAACGATTCAATCTAGTTAAGCGTGTACCACAATAATCCAAAGAAACGCCATTAAATTGACAATTTGAAATAAAAAGTGGTTAAAATTTCACAGAAATCGTATGAGTGAATGTTACAGGCAGTAATTACTTCGTTAATTAAAATATTCACATCTTCACTTTTGTTTGTTGGATTATTAGATTAATAGTACTACAATTACTATAGTACTAACATAAGAATTAATAACATTAAATAATTGGCATTGACCGCGTGGAATGGTGGCAAGAATGCTAGCAGCATTTCCCCGTTGAATCGCAATTCCGATCCTCTGGGCAAAAAACGCACCACCCCTCCTGTCATCAGTGGAGGCAATACACTTACTCATATATACTTTTGATACTTTGATATTTTGTAGTACTTGGTATGGTTGGGTTTTGTGCAAGCCCGTCTAGGTAGCAAGCTTGAGTTAGCCAGTGAGCGAGTCCCTCTTGCCTGTAGTATACAGGCACACATACTTATATAATATGTGAAATATTATAATAAAAGTAATAAGATCATGTATTTTTACTTGTGTATGTCTTTCCTCGCTTGATTTTTATTCTTAATTTAAAATATTTATAAAATTACCGGATAGAAAGCAACTGATCTATCGGTAAATTATTAATATAACTCTAACAGTTTAAAGAATATACTTATCTTTTCGATTAATGTAAGTTTTTTAATTTTGGTACTATTCATATTTCGTATTTCTTGGCGCTGCTTGAAATCTACAAACATATTAACGCTCAAAACATTGTTTAGAATTATATCACACTAATAATACAGCTATTTCTAGTGAATGTTGCGTACGCTTGTCATTGTTGTACATATCAGTGAGTGTTTCACCATTAACATGACATGACAATTTGTATGTTTAATATACTTACAACATACCTACTATTAATATTGTATGTAAAGTTATGAAATAAATAAAAATTAAAATCAACCAAATGTACATGAATAAAGATACAGTACGATATTTTTAAGAAATATGCAGTCTGTATTTTTTAATGCCAACAATAGTCAGATTTTTTTAGATCACGAACAAATACTGTTCAATATTCTAAACTCTTCCTGATCAACTTTCCGGACTAGTTATTGTTGAAAAACGAGCATTAGACGAGAGAATATTTGCACGAGGTATTGGAAAAATACAGCACAAACAGATAAACTAGAGTTAAGTAAAATTCAAAAATCTTTATTTAATATAGAATTGCTTTTATGGTATTTTTTACAACTTTTGATTTCATAAGATAACAATGAATATATTTTAGTTATTTGAAATAGCCTGGAGGCGATCGTCTCATTCCCAAGGCATGCAATCAACTGAGAAGTCATTAGTGTTGTAATATCCTATAGCACATAAACGCTCTTCACCGATTCTGAAATCTTATTATTAAATGTTACGTTTTAAGGGAAATGTAAATTTAGTAATAAGGTATGTGACACATTTGTCCCCAGGCAATATAATACTACTAGATAGAGGAATAATTAACTTACCGTTTTATAAAACAAATACATATATGTAGGTATTTATTTCCTATTCTGTAACTAAAACATTTATTAGTCGTAACTCGTAATTATCCAGGAAACATACAAATCTTCTTGTAATAATATATTGTTACTTCTAAATACATTGGTTCTTTGGGGGTTTAAAAATGTAAATTGCTATTTCATCTTATATAAAATTGTTTATTTATATAACATATGAAACAAAAAAAAACCCGCTGAGTTTTTTTCGCCGGTTCTTCTCATGTCAGGGTATTTTCTTTTCCGAACCGGTGGTAGTGTTTCAATTGACTATCAATAAGAAAGTGTAATGCTTCTATATTGAATAAAGTTATTCGAGTTTGAGTTGGAGTTTGAAATTATGGAAATTTTTAAAAATATTTTACTCGAACGTTAACAAATTATCTGTAATACCATAATTAATTATCACTCACTGACTTTCGCAGTACTTCATTTAAATGTTCATTCATTCCTGTAGTTCGATTAAATCATTTCAATGAATTTGTTTGTTTAAGATCAAACTTCAGCAATAATTAAATAGGTGCAACCGAAGCGATCCTTAGGAATACCATTCATTGTCGAACGGATGTGTACATTTTTTTCCTATCATAAAAATATCGAGGTATAGATAGCTGGATTAATAATTAGGTTTTACTTTTTATTTTTATTTCACCTTTGAAGTAAAATGTCTTGTAGGGGTAATTTTAATCAAAATACTTTTATCTGGCTTCGAAAACATTTTAGGGGAAAAATTATATAGCCATCTGGCAATACTGGGCTTAGTTGCTTGGGTTTACTTTTGGCGCGAAGTTTGAATACTTCGGGCATACTATTTGTGAGTCATAGAAAATATGACGTTTTAGTTTTTTCTTATTATTTATTTATTTAAAGCAATTAATGTTTTTGTTAATTATCATTTTTTATTACACAGTCATATAGTTAGTTATTGTAGTCGATCATATCAATAGTCTCTTATTTTTTTTATTAAAAAAGCTTCTGGTTGGTAAGAATATATGCATTTAAAAAAAAAACAAAATGTCACAGTCACCATATATAATAAAATAAACTCACATTAGTCGTGTCAAATTTTAAGTTTCGTTACTAATATTCTAAATCAAAATCAAGTAAGTAATATATTCAAGTATTAGCGAAGTTTTATGCAAACATATGTTAAATATCTGTAATATATATAAAGCTTCTGTAAGTGAATGTATATTGTAACTCTTTTTAGGCTGTGGTATTATTTTTGCGTATATTTTAGTCCCTGGATGTTTTAGATTGGGAACGGTAGGTAGTACTGCGATCGGGAAGTAAATACAATGGATATCTCATCCGTACTAATTCAGGGTGGTCAGCTAGTATTTACACGGATTCGTCTAGAAGCCGTCTTTACAATTCTCAGGACGAGTCTGGCCTAAGTCTAAGCCTAAATCCCTTAGCTACCGCAGGTTTCAATCTTATTGATCAATAACTCGGTTTTATCCGTAAGTGGGGAAAGAAAATTTCATCAGTCTGTATTATGTCCCCACAGACAAAATAAATACGGTACCTGGCCGCTACAAATAAAGTCTCCCCGCAAATAACTTCACCCAACGAACCGAAAACTGGTTTAAGAAATCATCTCCTGATTCTTTTTCTATCGCCCAGTAGAGATTGACCCCTTATTATTAAATTGGAAAAGATGAAACATAATATAATTTCTAATGTATTAAACTTATAGGTGCCACTATCAATATGAATTCAGTTCCAATTGCGTTGAATAAAGCAGCAATGCGAAAGTACGAAGACCTGGAAATACCTTGTGAATCTATTCTAGTAGCTTATGTGTGGGTTGACGGCACCGGAATTAATTTGCGCTCAAAGGATAGGACCTTCGATTTCGTGCCTAAAACAAACAAAGGTAATGACTCTCCTCATTGGTTTATCATCTGTTACATTAATAAATAATAAATAAATTAATATGAGAGAACATCTCATACATTACTCTGATCCCAATGAAAGTAGCTAAAGCACTTGTCTTATGGAAAATCAGGAGTAACGATGGTACTACAAACACCCAGATTCAAGACAACAGAGAAAACTATGATAATCTACATTGACTCGTCTGGGAATCGAACCCGGAACCTCAGAGTGGCGTACCCATGAAAACCGGTGTACACACCACTCGACCACGGAGGTCGTCAAACACATTTCTAGGTGTAAAGATAATTCTTATTGCTATTATTTTCTTTACCAATTTAATTGGTAACTTTTCATAACATAGAGATATAAAGATACAATATCAGAGATATTTGTAGTTTAAATACTTAGGAATCGAGATGGCGCAGTGGCCAGAATACGTGGATCATAACTGAATATTGCGGGTTCAAATCTGGCCAAGCAGCATTGAATTATAAGTTCAATTTACTTATTAATTGACTATAATTCATCAAGCTTGACGGTGAATAAACATCTCGTTAGCAAAACCTGCATTTTTAGATTAATTGCATTGGACTAGCGTGGTGAACTATCAAAACATTTTTACCTTACTTACACAATTTGAAAACAAAGTCATTTTAACGTTAGTTTAAAGCATCAGCTTCACCCACAAAATTCCATCCATTAAACTAAATGAATTCATGCCATTCCATCGAATCCAAATTGAAATGTACATAACATTTCAATTAAGTTTGATGGAATTAATATTTCTAAGCATCTAATATTTATCATTAGCAATATATAATACACAATGTAAAATGATTTAAAATTAGATTTTTATCAATTAAACATTTTAAATTCCACTACAAGTCATTGTTTGGTCTTGATTGTGATGTGCCCGTGATGTACCCGTTGTTCTTTGAACTGTGTTTAGTTATATTAATTAGGTATTTCAATTTATATTATTTAAATCCAAGCTGTTAAAATATGTATGCGTTAGAAATACAAACACTTTAGCAACACTTTGGAAATAAAATGTAAACGTAATATTTGTAAATTACAATTGCTAAACAAATTTTAGTAAATTGTTCGACACCAATTGTTTTGAAAAATGGTTATCTAAATAAAAAAAAATTATATAAAATATTGTTCAACTTAGTATAAATTGTTTTGATTCATTTTAATTCACGGTGAACTCATCAACCTAGTTACCAGTACGCGCGTCAAGCCGCCTACTCCCAAATTACGCTATCTATAAATCTAGCGTTATCACATATATTAATGAAAGATGATAACAAATTTTTATTTGTACTAGCATTTTTTATTGTCTGACTGACGACGGTGTACCAAAAATATATATTATAAATATTAAAGGAAAACATCGCGAGGAAACCTGCATGTGTCTAATTTCATCGAAATTCTGTCACATGTGCATTCCACCAACCCGCATTGGAACAGCGTGGTGGAATATGTTCCAAACCCTCTCTTTAATGGAAGAGGAAGCCTTATCTCAGCAGTGGGAAATGTACTGGCTGTTACTTTACTTTTTTACTTACTTTTATAAATATTAAATAAATTAATGAATGTCGAACGAATTACGCCTTTATTTTTCACAGACAGATAGGCTGTTTTGTAAATATCTTGCATATATGTAAGTACAACCACTTCAAATTGACGGATTTATTATATGCATATGTAATAATAACGTACCTTTATTTGTCATTTTCGTATTAACTAATTAGGTATACCTATAGATTGCTTTAGTATTTAAATGTCGCATTATTAAAACCACTATACTACATTATAAAAACTACAAAAGTATTACTTAATACGATAATTTAAGAACAAAGAAAATATGATAACAATGCACGTTACACTTCTTTGACGTCATCTCTAATTTTTGATGGTAATAAATTACGATCTTAATTAATATTAATAATAAGTTTATGTGATTGGATATTGTATTGATATACATCAACTTGAAAAAGAAGTTTTCCATTTTCCGACGCAAAGACATCGGTTAGGGTTCCGATATTCGATATCGGATCGGACAATATGAAAGACAGACAGACATCGTATTCCATACATTTTATTTCTACCGATATCGTATCGGCTCACGACACTGATATCAAATCGGATAATGTGAAAACGCTTGCACTGTTCGAAACATTTGTACTACCGCTTCAGTCCTATCAATCTTGCCTCCTTCGGAAATTCTGTTGAATATGGGATGTCTATCTGCAGACTCACGTTTTCTGACATGCGTCGAAAGCGCACCACCCGAGGGCGCTCAGGGAATTTAAGCAGTGAGAATGCTGGTCGATTGTTTCTTTAGTTATGTTGAAGAAAATAGGCGCAAAAGAGAGTTTAAAAATATTTTGACGTTATGTTTAGTAATCTGTACAAATTGATGAGCATTTAAGTCGAGAAATTCTCAGAAGCATTCCAGTTTGTAAGTAAACAGTCCTTGGAAAGCATGTACAGTCGAATTTCAGTCGGATTGAAAAAGTACGTTTTGGAGTCTCACTTATGCGCAAATAATCTCTTCTGATTGTTAGCTTATACAGTAGAATGACTGACGTTAGATGATTGATGTTAGGTCCTCATAGTATTTTTTGTTGATAAATATTAGACGGTTTTAACTTGCCTAAAATATACATTGAATAAATTCACAAAAGTATTTAATTGGAAATATTCAATTTGGAAAATATTTCACGAATTGAAATACATACAGTTGAGATATTTTTGTAACAAATTATATAAGTTTCGCGAGTAGGTATATCTATTATTAAAGTTGGTATCGGAATTTTAACATTAAGAGGCTTACCAATCACACTAGCTTAAAAATAGACCGTCATACGACCAATTAAACGACGATCAAAATGTTTTGACAATTTAATGGAAACTTCTAGCCCATGACTATTTCATATTTCACAGTTATGATTTCCGATTGATAATTCTGTAGAATAGCTGTATTCAATGTAAATATTAACAATTAAATATAAATATCATTAGGCAGGAAAAAACTGTGAATATTGAGAGTTATCTTTAATTTCTGTCACTATATTCTGATTATATATAACGAAGAAGTATGTCCGAGCTTGTGACGTCACGAGTGTCAGGGTTTCGATCTTTAACCATTCTCGGTGGTATGAAATTAAACTCAGGAAATAATCTCTCTGATTTATTCCAATATGAGGCGGTCCGATCGCTCAAACGGCTCGAACAAGCCTCCCGATAACGAAGGGCGCTCGGCCTTTTATAATAAAAATAGGTGGGTAAACTAATTACCCAACATAACATCTGTTTACAAACACTAAACAATTTCAGACTAATTTAACATTACACAATTCACTAAGAATTATTAACTCTCTCTTTAGGCTTTAGGATTAGGCTCTCCTCCTTCAGATACAAAAAATTGATTGCGTTGGAATCAAAACACTTTGATTTGGATTTCGCAATCCGTTGTTAATTTGTTGTACTAATTTATCAATCTCAAAGTTTTACTCAAACTACTATGCGTAACTGTCTCCGTCTTCTTCGTTATTGAGTGATGATTTTTCTGTTCTTTATTTAAATGTTTTTACAATACTTGATTTCTTTGTTAGTAAATGTTTATTTATCAATAGCAAGATCAGATATACTAGTATATGTTTGTGACGGTCTTACCTTTATATTGAGATGTCTCGTTCTTAGAACAAAATTAATTGACTTTCCGCGGGCCTATCAATCATAAATTCGTATACCCTAACCCTGTTGCTGTTTGTGACATATACAACACCTATCTATATTGACAAAAGCTATATCTTTGATTACTTGATATCGTTAGGCGGACGGACAAATGGGTTACTTAATGGTAAGCGGCCAGTGGCGGTGGTAATTATCCAGGCGATCTTGTAGTAGTAGATCAAAGTAACTTAATATATTAAGTTAATATTTATAAGCTATGTAGAGAGAAACAGAAAATTAATGTTATCATAATTTAAAGATGAAAGTTAAATATTACAAGTTGAAGGTATATGCCTCTGTTCACTGAACGTAATGTCATTTAAAACTTTTGAATTAAGTCAAGATTATCTATATCATGAAGATTGTATATTACCAGCTATCTGCTGTGACTATGTTATATGCACGTATATTTCAATTTCTTCCAATATCTTCAAGTACATTCTCCAGCAAAAGATGATATTGCAAAGTTTTTCTCTAGCAACTTTATTAACAGTTATCAATACTTAATATTATTTATTTCGAAAGTATTTTAACTTGTAATAAGTACAGTCTTTTTCTGCAACTCCATACAATATTATCTAAAAGCATATGAACAAAATGTAATGCACCTAATCAGCTAATATTTGATCTGAAACATTAAGTTACTTTGGTATAAAAGTTCCATAAAAATAGGATCATTAGTCTTTGTTTGCGAAAAAAATCAATAAGCATAAAAACTTTCTTACCTCTATCACATGGATGTAATGAAATAAACTTTGAATTCCTATAAATTCGAATATAACATTATTAACGATTAGTTATTAATTTGATATTAGTCAGTTTTTTAATCAGCATATTTATGTCTTAGCTACATATATTAGTAAATTAATCCGTTTACTAGTTTGTGTGAAAGAATTCTGTTAAAATGTATTTAGCTGGATTTATTTCTCGTGGGGATGAATACGTGTATCTTAAGCGAAGAGAATGAGAATGAAATCCAATTTGACACATGCGATTCCAGCAAGCATTGGACTAGCGTAGTAAAATAAGTTCCAAAACATCTCGTCAAGAGGAGAGTAGGCCTTAATGTACATACTAACTACTTTTTAAGTCAGGCATACGATGCTAAAGTTTCTGCGTTTTTGAACGCAAAAATCCGATTCGACTTGCGCGCGAGTTCGTACGATGATGTTATTTTTTTTTTAAATCTATAAGTCAGTTAATGCAAATGAAAATTGTTTCAACCTAATATAAAAAGAACGGAAACGTATCAGATTACTTTTTTTTTTCATGAGTTGAAAAACAAACATGCAACTGAATTGGAAATTTGTGTACATAGTAAGCATTTTTAATATAGGAATTAGTGAAAGAGATTGTTGGACAAATCTACTGAGATGGAAATATTTGTTTTGTCTTCAAGTTCACATTATTTTAATTTATCCCCGAATACTTCCAAGAAGAAGTTGATTAAATTGGATTTTTCCTTTTAATAAATTTGAAAAATAAATTTAATAGGTTAAACCATGAAATTTCTATAGAAATATTTAGTTGAAATTGAAGCAATATCAAACTAAAAGATATATAATACTAATAAACTTATCTGACCTTTAAAAAGAATCTCTTTGACTGAAATTTTTGTATAATGTTTATTCGTGCCTTTATATAACGTCATGATGGGAAGAAAAGATCGGTTGTAGCTTTCAAAAATATAATGTAACATTTTAAATGTGCTCTTAAGAGCCTACTTTAATTGAGTATATATTGATTGATGCATTTAAGTTATACATTATAAGGACATTTATTTTCTAAAGGCGCTCTCTGGTGGGGTAAAATTTGCCTGATGATTAATGATTTCTCAGGCGAACCTTTGTATGTGCAGCGACGCTTCTATGTAAATAATGAGATGCTGAACAGCGATATGAGGCCATGCCAGGCCAACGTAATACACATGTGTATATGGGTTTTAAATAACACAATTACTTCCCTTGGATATGTCTCAAAAATGTTTATTTTTTAATTTCTTTCTAAATCTGTAATTATGCCTTTGTCTATACAACAAAACAACAACACCCTGTAAATTTCCCACTGCTGGGCTAAGGCCTCCTCTCCATTTCGAGGATAAGTTTTGGAACATATTTCAACCCGTTGTTTCAATTGGTGGAATACACATGTGGCAGAATTTCAATGAAATTAGACACATGAAGGTTTCCTCACAATGTTTTCCTTCAGCGCCGAGCACAAGATGAATTAAAAACGCAAATTAAGCACATGAATATTCAGTGGTTTATTATTATTCAGCCTGGGTTTGGGCCCACAACCATCGCATTGAGATGCACGCCATCTAACTATTGGGTCATCTTGGTTCATTGATTGTCTCTATATCATATCATAATATTCCGTTGCAAATTATTTTTAAATCTAGTTAATCGATTCTATTCTCAGTTTAATGGCTTTTAGTTGTGCCAACAGCCACAGATTATTTCACCAATGTCCCGTAGGAAATCTAGTTAAATCATATCCATTGTTAACAAAAACTATTTCAATCGGATTCATATGCATAGATAACAATCCTTTGTGCACGCGCTCGTCATCTACGTCAAATCGAACAGAAACTCATACATAACAATCACTGACTTTATCGTAAACTGATTTAATCTATACTAATATTATAAATGTCAAGCTAACTTTGTTGTCTGTCTGTCTGTCGCTCTTTCGCGACCAAACCATTTAAACTAATTTGATGAAGTTTGCTATGAAGCAATTTTGAACTTCAAGGAATGAGAAGGCTATTTTCCTTACACATCACGACTTAGTTACAGCCTGGAAATTTCCCACTGCTGGGCTAAGGCCTCGTCTCCCATTAAGGAGATGGCTTGGAACATATTCCACCACGCTGTTCCAATGCTGGTTGGTGGAGGCACATGTGGCAGAATTTCGATGAAATTAGACACATGCAGGTTTCCTCACGATGTTTTCCTTCACTACCGAGCACGAGATGAATTATAAACACAAATTAAGCACATATATATAGTGGTGCTTGCCTGGATTTGAACCCGAAATCATAGGTTAAGATGCACGTGTTCTAACCACTGGGCCATCTCGGCTCACGACTAATCCCTAAAAAGGCGAGCGAAGCCGAGGGCTATAACCAGTATTATATAACGCTAAATAATTACAAGTATAATTTACTGTCTCTGATTCAATCAGATTTGTCTTTCGCATGAAACACGTTCCATTATGTATTTCATTTTTTTTCATTTATTTGACACTGTACCAAATTATATATAAAGTAAATAAATAAAATATATTCTATCAGCATTATAAACAAAGAGGAATTTCTGGGAAATTATAATGGAGATTTTTTTATTACGCAATACTGCGGAAGAACTGTCAATTTGTGATATAAGACAGATTGATTACGTTATTACAGGAGCTTAAATTTCATTAACATACTTGGTGGTAGGGTTTTGTGCAAGCCCGTCTGGGTAGGTACCACCCACTCATCAGTTATTCTACCGCCAAATAACAGTACTCAGTATTGTTGTGTTCCGGTTTGAAGGGTGAGTGAGCCAGTGTAACAGGCACAACGGTCATAACATCTTAGTTCCCAAGGTTGGTGGCACATTGACGATGTAAGGAATAGTTAACATTTCTTACAGCGTCATTGTCAATTTGTGATGGTGACCAGTTACCATCAGGTGGGCCATACGCTCGTCCGTCAACCTATACCATAAAATAAAAAAGTAAATAAATATATAGTTTATATGTATAAACTATATATGGTATACTTAAGGACTATAAAGTAATCATATAACTAGAGGATAAAGAAAGAAATGTACAGAGCTTCGAATCTGTTCATTTACAGCCGTTCGATTTTCAGTAACATTTATAAGTGAACGCGACATTAATGCATTCTTAAGGTTTCATAAATTTAATTTCAATTACTTTTATGTCTGATATGAACATTTAATTGTGTACCTAGAACATTCAAAAATGAAAATAAACTTTATTCAAGTAGGCTTTTACAAGCACTTTTGAATCGTCATTTTACAATTAAGTAAAGCTACCACCGATTCGGAAAGTAGATTCTACCGACAAGAACCGGCAAGAAACTCAGTAGTTCATTTCGAAGTCATTTTGAATTATCATTTGTAAGTTTGAGATTTCTTCAAGAATTTTGTTTCATTATAACTATGAAATAAGTGATGTTCAAGATTTTTTTATACAAGTATATTATAAGTGTAGTCATACATATGTATATCGTCGTGTATTTAATAATATATTTTAATACTCTTACAAGTTCAAATATGAGATTGTTTAAATATATAATATTAGGTCGGGGAAAAAGTCTTTTCGCATATAGTATGTATGAACTTGTAATAAAATCTCTTTGGCTTGTTTTGGTATCATTAAAAAGTTTTAATTTTAAAGAAGGCACTTCCAAATTCAAATTAGGAATTTGTGTGATTTTCATTTGTTTTTGTTGTTGTTAAAATGAGTGATTCTAAAGAAGAAATTCGAGACATTTTAAAATTTTATTATAAAAAAGGTAAAAATGCAACTCAAGCCGCGAAAAAAATTTGTGATGTTTATGGACCTAATGCAGTATCTGTGAGAGTAGCGCAAGTTTGGTTTAAGCGTTTTCAAGCCGGAAATTTTGATATCAAAGATGCATCTCGCTCTGGTCGCCCTGTTACGGACAAAATTGATGCCATTTATGAAAAAGTGGAGCAAGATCGGCATATTAGTAGTTACGATGTAGCTGAAGAACTGGCAATTGACCACAAAATGGTTTTGACTCATTCGAATAAAGCTGGGTACACAAAAAAGCTCGATATATGGGTGCCTCATGAACTCACTGAAAGAAACCTAATGAACCGTGTACTCATTTGTGATTCTTTATTACGACGTAATGAAACCGAACCATTTTTTAAAGAAACTGATAACTGGTGATGAAAAGTGGATCACATATGACAAGAACGTGCGAAAAAGGTCGTGGTCAAAAGCCGGTCAAGCTTCACAGACTGTGGCAAAACCCGGATTAACTCGCAACAAGGTAATGCTGTGTGTATGGTGGGATTGGAAGGGCATAATTCATTATGAGCTGTTACCGCCCGGCAGGACCATCGATTCAGAACTGTATTGCGAACAATTGATGAGATTGAAGCAAGAAATTGAGAGAAAGCGGCCAGAATTGATCAACAGAAGGGGTGTGGTTTTTCACCATAACAACGCTAGACCTCACACATCTTTAGCCACTCAACAAAAATTACGAGAGTTTGGCTGGGAGGTATTAATGCATCCGCCGTATAGTCCTGACCTTGCACCTTCAGATTTTCATCTGTTTCGGTCTCTGCAGAATTCCTTAGGCAGTGTCAGGTTAACATCACGAGAGGACTGCCAAAACCACTTGTCGCAGTTTTTCGATCAGAAGCCCCAAAATTTTTACAGCAATGGGATCAAGTCACTACCAATAAGATGGCAAAAAGTTATGGAACAAAATGGCACCTACATACTTTAGTCAAATGTAAATAAACTATAAAAAAACTTTTTGAATTTTCATATAAAATACGAAGAAACTTTTTCCCCAACCTATTATAATGAATTAGGTTTAGGTTGCATAGTTTATAAGATGAATCAATTTTTATTCATGTGGTGTACAATATAAACTGGACAGAGAATTCGAATATCCCATAGATCACAGTTATAGTACATTTTCCTATAATTTGATTTTGTGTTGAATAATTATACATGCAAAATACTATATAGAACCGATCAGTGTTCCTCCTTTTTTTGTTTTCTATTACGTGATATAATATAAAACCGCGAAAGGTTTGGTTTAATTCAAATATTTTCTCTGACATTATCCGCGGAGAATGCAGCAATAGACCAGATTGATTGATAGAGCCAAGCTCAACATAGAGCCAAAGTATCGACCCGATCGGAAAGAAGTATATCTTCGCTAATTCGAACAGATCTACGTTGAATGTGATGAAGGAAGCTAGCACTGGGTGATGGCACTTTTTTTTCGATTTTCGTCGCGGTGCTCCCGGGATATATTGACGTAGATGGGGTGTCTACAGTGCTGGCATCCGCGTAGCAGAATGTTGCTTATTTGCGCTATATCTCTGGTTTCTATGAATTAAAATCAATAGATAGTTTATAAGAAAATTTTTAAAGCTTTTTTTATTCTCGTCTAATGTAATGCATATTCCACTAACTCGCATTGGAACAGCGTGTTTTGTTGGAATATCTTTCAAACATTGTCTTCACAAGGGAGAGGAGTCCTTAGCCCAGCAGTGGGTTTACAGCCTGTTGTTATTGTTGTTGTAATGCGTATGTATTAAGTCGACTGATGTTATTGTGATAAACTTACCAATAGGCACTACTGGAACTACTCAGGATAATATTCAAGGTGAACATATTATTATGCGCATTTATTGTAGGCAAAACTATCATAAATTAGCATATTAGATTATTTACTTGGAATGATTAGGTCTATTCATCGTACCCATATTAAAATAATAAGCCCTGAAAAATATCCTAAGAAGTGTATTGAAATAGTAGCTTAGATTAAATGATTTGGTAGGTCGACGGCCAGGCAGAACCCACACGTGATAGTTGTATATACCACTAGCTGTGCCCGTGACTTCATGCGCATTATAATTTTACAATGAAGTTATCGTTATAGCCTATTTTACTACTTATTTCATCAGCGATCTGCCATTGAAAGTCCCATCAAAATCGGTTCAGCCGTTCCAGAGATTAGCCGGAACGACCAGACAGACCGACAAAAACAGTACATACATACATATGCATTTAGTAAAAAAATGGTTTTATTGTAATAAACATATTCCAATTATATTAGGTCTATTTTATTTATTATATAAAATAATAGCCACTATAAGGGAATTCTTATTACACGGATATTAATGTATTGAAACGGAAATATATATAGAAGAGGAAGAATTTAATTATAAAGTTTTCGAATTTATACCGAAAATGCAAAAATGCCGATATTTCAGTATACGGTAATCTCTCAGAAATTGTCAAAAAAAAAAACATACGAAACGTTTTAAGTGTGACCTATCGTCTGTATGCGGGCGTGAAAGTATAAAATATATATTAATAATAGTTTTCATCAAGTACTAGAACAATAACATGCTCCAAATAAAAAACTATTTGAAATCAATTAAAATAGTCTGTGTGTGTACTTATTTACAAGTTAGAAGTTTACTTCTTATGCATAATTAAAAACTACTGTTACACTTATTCGCAAATTGGAACAGTCGCAATTTAAATTAAATTTGTAATAAAATATTATAATGTGCAAAGTTGTCTGTTTTGAGGGACTTAAAACGATCCGCACAAGATGAATAGTTCCTTGAGTTTGTTCTAATTAAAACTAACCTACTTCTGAGGAAAACATTTCAATGTAATCAACAATACAACAACAACAAGACAACGCCAACTGATATTAGTTGGTTTCGTGTTCCAAGTCAATATCAAATAATTTGAAATTTCAAATACTTCTACAAATTAAACCTTAAGAGATGATTTTCCGTAACCTTTTCCTTTCTGATTTTTTTAATACTGTAACTAATTTAAATATTTGTTTGTTATGATAGTGCTTTTCGCTAAGATTCACACATTTTTTTTTTTAATTTTTGGTTGTAATATTTTAAGATCTGATCATTCATCCAATCAATGAGGTTTTGTTTTCATGTTGCAATATCTGTCGAAATCGGACGTTGTTTTAGTAAAAAATGACTTTAGTTGATTGAGTTGCGCTATTCTCAGAAACTGCGTATAGAAGAATAAAACTATTTACTATACTTATCAAGAATCTCGCAGTAGCAGCCGGTAAGAAAATTAACGCGGATAACAATCATTACAACTCTATCCCTTAAGAGTGCTTATGCCAAGTACCGCTTTTCAGTTTCTGACATTTTTAAACTTGTGTGTGTGTCACTGTTCACGCGTGTGTGAACAGAACTATTATAATCAAACCAAATGATTTAAATTGTGTCGTTGCTATTGCATTACTTATTCCATATACATACTTTCAGTATGGGTTTTATTTTTCATTGTATAGAAAATATTATGACATACAAATAATAATATATTACTAAAATTATTATAATATATTGAACTTTTTTATATTAACGATATATAAAATATATATACATCATAGATACGTCATACATACATCACATAAATAAAGTATGAGTAAAATATAAAATCGATTGTCACACATAGTAATGGTAAATTTTACGATGCAATGTTGGCGTGAAAATGTAGTGTCCAACTGTTATATGATAAAATTTTAGAAAAATATTACTCTAATATTACCTTTAAGGACACTTCTAGTCTGATCATAAATGAAAACTAAATGGTCAGTTCAAAAATAAATAATCAGGTGATAAGTTAATGTACCTAATTAATGCGTAGTATTTAGTTTTGAACAAACAATTATACATAAAACAATTACATTTGTCAATGTAATTTCAAAGAACAAACAGTTTATTTTTAAAGTTGGTTAAAGTGTATTGTTATCAGAAAAATATTTCATTAAAAAGTTTAAAGTTTAATAGAAATCAAAATAAATAAATAAATATTTCATATCAAAACGTCTTAACCGCACTACAATAAATTTAAGGGAAATATGTAATTTCCCATAAGGAATAAATATAGTTATATACATATTACATACTTTATTGTACTAGGTGACGCAGCCAAAAATTCCTATTACAATATGGAAATTTTATACGCATAACTAATTTTAAACGAAATTACCTTTATATTACAGACTTACCAATTTGGTACTTTGATGGGAGCAATACGTTCCAAGCCAGCACTGACAATTCTGACACGTACATCTTCCCAGAAGTGATTTATCACGATCCGTTTCGACGCGGAAGCCATTTACTGGTTTTAGCAGACACTTATCAATACAATTACCAGCCAACCGGTTAGTAATAGAACTGTTTCTGATTTCGTATGTAATTTATTATATATTGTACGTTATTTATTTTCTATGATTCTTAATGTATAAAATGTTTGGTATATGTTTAATAAACTGCAATCGATCTTATTTTATTAATTACTGGTACATTTTTATGAAAGATCAAGTCTAAAAATAAAAGTAACAGTAATAGCAGGTCTAGAAAAAGTCGCAAAGTGATTTTGTTTGAAAATAATGGCCAATTTCAATTTAAGTTATAAAACGATTGCTATGTATTTATAAACACGAAAGCGAAGAATGAAATTGCTACAACACTTATTGTTGAATGAGCTCTTAATAAATCTGGCTTTTAATTTTTTTTTCTTATCCAAATGTTTTTGACTTCATATAGGAATGTAAACGGAGCCGTTACCACCTTACATAAACATTGGCTCATTAACAAAATGAAGTAACTCCATATTCCGGAAATACAATACCAATCATCGGAATTAAAATGGAAATAAAAATTAAAATTTTGTGACATATTCCACCATACCATACACAGAATATGCTTACCATTACACCGCTTGCACATATTTTATCACATTTAAAGTTTGTTTACATAATATTTCGGATTCGAGTCAGGGAAAAAGTTTTGAAGTTTATCGTGAAATATGGTAGATCTTCAAAACGAATGATTAATGCTAAATATTAAAAAGTATATATAATTGTTTACTATATTGACAATAGTATAATATTGTTCACTTATTTTTGTCATGTCAATTCGACCGTATCTGTTACTGAAAGGAAATTACTTGTAGTACTTCCTGCACAATAACTGGAGCGTTCGTTATTTCCAGAAATATTGTTATATAATATTTATTATTGCTTTAGACAAAACATTGAATGTATGTAAGAATCATGCTTTATATTGGCAGATTCAGAAAAGTAAATTTTATATTATATTTATTTTGATAAGTACTTAACACTGTATTTAAAGAATAATTTTTTTAAAATTCTAATATAGGTTTGAACTACTTACTGTTATGAATGTAAATATGTCATTGCTTAAAATGTGATGAAATGGTAATTTTAAATATTCATTTCATTACAATATAATTGTTAATTTACTTATAATATATAAAGTCTTCTTTCCCTAAATATTTTGCTACATCCTTACTTGGTATATTTATATTTACTGTAATACTCTTTGTAGCATCCAATCATCGAAAGAATTGCACATTAGTGTGTGAGAAGGGTGAAGTAGAAGAGCCGTGGTTTGGTTTCAACCAGGAGTTTTTCTTAACGACAACAGATAACAGACCACTGGGCTGGCCACCGGGAGGCTTTCCTGCCCCACCAGGCCCGTACTATTGCGCGATCGGTGCTAACAAAATAGTTGCTAGGGATCTAATGGAGGCATTCTGTAGGTAAGAATAATTTTATTTTGAAATAAAGAAGTATGTTTCCAAAATAAATATGTAATATCATAATTATTAATTGTTCCTTATTATTTCTTTGTATCTTTATATATAAGCGATATATATCACTCATTAATAATCAGGTTATCTCAGAAGCTATAACAGCTATAAAATTGAATTCTTTCTCCTTAAAGGCTGTAGACATCCGCTAAGAAAGGATTTTACGAAACGCCATCCCTAAGGGGGTAAACGTAGTTTGTGTTTTATAAATTTCATTTCGTTTCTTTCGTTTGCAGTTTGAGCTAGTCTATACTATACAAAACTTTTTATTGTTCACTAATGAAACTCAAAGATAGAATACTCCTTAAAACATACATAGGAAACGAAAGGAACGAGAAATACTTGACATGAAAAAAACACATAATCAGATCAGTTTCATCTTTCGATAGATCAAGCATTTCCTGCCTTATGTAATAGTTATATAATATAAGTGTTGGTGGGTGACTATATCCTATACTACAAGGAATAGCGACAAAAGCGCACTATCGAGGCTAGACATAATTAAAAAAACGAGAAATCTGTTTTCTTAGTCGAGAGAATTCCTCGATTTTATAGAAAAACATCCGGTATTATTGCATGAGCTGGTAGTGTCGATAATAACAACAATTTCTGGGAAATTATATTATTAATATTTCTCTTTATCAGTGTGATTGTCACTTACATAATCCATATTTTCTCAAGCAGTATATTTTTTTATGGAATAGGTTAGCGGACGAGCACATGGGCCACCTGATGGTATGTGGTCACCATCACCTATAGACAAAGACGCTGTAAGAAATATTAAATATTCCTTACATCGTCAATGCGCCACCAACCTTGGGAACTAAGATGTAATGTTATATACATTTATAAAACTATCTTGGCCGGGGAACCTTTATGAAAGTTACATAGAAATCGGTTCACCGGGTGGGATTCTTATCCATATCCATGTTATGTAGCTCGTATGGCCATCCCAGGTGTCACGTCATCCTATCTTTAAAATCCTGGTTGTAATGACACAACGAAAACCGATCGGAGTCTGTACCAAGCTGAATCGGACCTCTCTCGTATCTGCCCTGCTCTCCTTCTGGACCATCACGATCTTACAGAAGGTATCTATGGCTCTCCATGCTGATTCCATTCGAAAAATCGCATTCGATTTGTTTGCTTGTCGCTTGCTTATCCGGATCCTCCCTCTCCACGATCGACACGGAGCATGTTTTCAGCGTAAGCTGTACCCTGCCAGGGAAAATCCAGATATATTATCGTCACTCCCTGTTTAACTTTACAAGGATGTTCTTACAAAAACGATATGGAAATCTACAAAAACTATAGTTATCCTTAATACAATACACTTCCACTTTTGTTGCCCGTAACATTGGTTAACATGAGATTACCACAAAACGTTTTATTGTTTTAGTTAATGTTTACCTACTAATGATTTAAACAACGCTCTAGTTTTATATACTTACAAACTGCTCGGTGCGCAGTTTAACCCGCGTTAAACGTTATTGTTTCGCCACTGAGGGTGTTAGCGTAACGTAATATATATTATTTTTGCAAAAAATACTTTAAAATTTTACAGTACGAGAATAACGTAACGAGATACGTTCAAACTAAATAACGTCTTAGTATAGAAATATATTAATATATTTGATTGTGTGCGTGCATCTTCGGGTGCAATATCATTGACATTCAAATAAAACCTTTTTTATATGCAAAACAGCTTCTCGCTAAGTTATATTGTTTTACACTTTACATTTCTGCGCTTACAAAAAATGTTCTTTTTTTTGTAACAAATAATCTGGTATGTATATCTAAAATTTATATAAATGTACGATTAATTGAAAAACCGTAATAAATAAATACAAATAACATTGCTTTTATTCAATTTGTTGTATATCTATTTGTTACCATTTTTATTTTTTATTTAGTCGAAATAATTACTTTTACCGCATCAAGTTCAATTATTTACATTTAATTTGGTCTGACAGAATTCATTAAATACAGGAGATGTCTTATTGACAAAGATAAACAGAGTTTAAAATTGAAAGTGACACTTCACGGAATAAGATAAGATTGTCACAAATCAAGTGATAGTGATAATTATTTAACTTCACCTAATAAACAACAAAAGTAATAACACAGATTATAATTTTTTTTTTGACTGTATATAAGTTATACAAATATTGTTAACAACATTATATGCACATTAATAATAATGTAAGTGTTTCTTTGTTTTTTATTGGTATAGGAAGCAATCTATCTCGTGGCTCTTCTGATGGAAAGTGAATGCCACAGCCCATGGACATCTGCAACATTGAGATGTTCGCATGAGCATTGCCGGCCTGAAGCAAATACTTATGCCGTTGATTTGTTCCGCTTTTACGCCGACCCAGTATCATACCACTGATTTATCGACTATTAGTAATGGAATCCACGTATCATTTGCGTGTCATGTCCATATGGTTCCGTTCAGTTACTATATAGTTCACTTGTGATTTCGTGTGAGATAAATGTGTCAGAGAGAGAGAGAGAATGAATATTTGTGATATAATTCAATGCTATAAAATATTGCTCCGGCTCGGTAACGTCGTGTGATATACACGGATCATTTGGGTATATTATCTTCACTGATAATAATTATGGTTGACGCACAGTACATCATCCTTGATTTGTGTTTCTTAATGACGGAACGGTCTATTGGACAAAGTATAGCACTTCTCCATACAAAACGTAACTAGCACTTATTTTTTGAAACGGTTTAGTAATATTTTAATACAGATAATTTGATCACTTACAAATATTCAGCAAACATATTTGTGTCTTGTGTCAATACCATTAGTGTACTTAAATAAAGGATTCGTTTGGTAATCTAATATTCATTTAATGTAATTAAATCTTTATAGCTTTGATATATAATATACAGATGACTGCCTCTTTGGACAAGAGGCTAACTTGCCGGCGGGAGTTATGATGTCAACTGTACTACATTACTTTGAGTTTGGCCGCAATGGAAAATTAATATTCATTTATCATAAATATAATAATAACAATAAATCGAGATCGCCAGATTTTCCACGAGCTTAATAATTTGATTTGACCAAACATTGTATGTTCAGCAGTGAAACACAACATTGGAATATTCTCATAAATGTTTATTTTCAATCAAATATAATATTAATATGTTCATAAAGATGCCTTATTACATATGTGAACTAATGTTTGTTTCGTCAATACGTAACATAAACATAACATAAATCAATAAACTTTATACGTGCTTTCTGTAGAATTGGAATATTTTACTATCTATGAATTTATTCACGACCAAGAGTCTATAATTTTTTTATGTTCGTAGGTGTTGCCTTTATGCGGGCGTGCGAATAAACGGCATTAACCCTGGAACCACTCCTTCTCAATGGAATTTTCAGGTAATTGCGTCAGCGGTTGATAAATCGTACAAAAATCCCCTTAAATTACGTTTTAAAATTGCTGCAAAATTTAAGGTTCGAATAATGATTATTGCAAATAAAATATAAAAATTATTTAATTTATCCATACTAATCAATAAATATAAATTCTCCAAACAAATTTCTTCACAGTTATCGATGGGGAATTTATTATTTTGTTTACTAATTTGTAGTCGAACGTTTTTAATATTTTTAACTTTATTAAGCATTACTTGGTAAGAGGTTTTGTAGCATAAGTAGACGGACGGATAAATGTGTTATCTAATGGTAAGTAGTCACCATTACGCTTGGAACCATTTCTTACATCACTAACATTACGCATTAGGAACAGAGATGTTACGACTGTAGTTACTCACACTTGAAATCGTAACAGCGATGTCTTGGTATTTCTGATTTGCGGTAGAATATAAAAATGATGAGAAGATGGTGCTTACCAAGACGGGATTACGCAAAGCCCTAAGTAAATTTAGCAGATAAAATTGCTTAGAGGTTGTAGCTAACTTTGAAGAATTATAACAGTTAAAACATTCCCAATACATTTATCTACAAATTTCCCAAAGTTTTCACAAAATATATAGAATTTGATAACATAAATTGATTATTAAAAAATATAAAAATTAAAATTGCATAACATACTGAAGGTACATAATTGGATAAGGATTATTTCTATATTGATAAAAATAGCTTCGAAAATAAGCCATTATTTCTAGTAAAAAGTAAACGTAGAAGAAGTAGTTATCGTGGGTTATTCCTAAGAGATAGACACATACCATCATGGGATTTTTGTAGACCTTTTTAAGGTGAACAGTATGAAATTTATTATTTTGATCTATCTCGTTCGCTTCAGGCTGTTTGCAATGTTTATTTCATAAACACAATTTTTGCAATAGAAACCTCTGAAATGGTCAATATTTTTTTACTATATTATGCATGTTTTAAATCTGTAAATATATCTATTAAAAAGCATCAAAATCCGTTGTGTAGTTTTAAAGATCTGTGAATGGTACATAGGCATAACCATCCATAAAAATAAATTAACTTTCTTTTATACCACAAGCAAAGTACCTTCGGGAGTTATTTACTTTTTGTTCCGAAGATCGCATCATGATTTTTTATTTACCGACGAAAGCAGATTGTCGAATAAAACATCAATGGAACCTTCGGTTTATTTTTTAAATATATTTCTAATAATAATTTTAAAGGTCTTTTCATGTAATCGATGCGCGATCTGTTGCCGTCTAACAAATCAATGCAGGTTGAGATGTTTTAGTGATTACACCTTTGACACTTCCTTAAGCAAATAGAGAAAATACATAAGTACGAACGATATAACTAAGTAGTATTATATTTATCGATAACTTCCAATCGAGTACTGTCAACGACGTATCACGACGTCATCTTAAATAAATTGGCTGTTTAAACAAATGTGTTTGTTTTTAAAGACGAAAGGTTTTAAGTGGAGCTCTATTTAAATATAAAGCTAAAGCTGACAACAAAAGAAACATCTTTTGTCAATCATAAAAGTATTATGAATTTCTTCGTACTAGTTCTATAAGAAAATAATAAGATTAAAAAAAAACTTTTATTTTAATTAATATTTTCTGAAAATACATAGTTTTTGTTTTGTGTTTTTGAGATTTAATTCATTATGTCACGTAGTTGGATAAAATATTTCACTCTAGGCAATGACAAAGCGAACTTGAAAACTGTAACAGGTACATGGAAAATTTTGTCCAATAGTTTTATATTTAATAGATAGAAAATATGTCTACATATTATATATACGAAAAAATAGGGACCTTTCTATTTGAAAGTAATCGCAAATATTTAAGCAAATGGTAAAAAATAATAAACTTACTTTTAATTCTTTATTATCAATATAATATAAATACAATTATTAAACCATTTTCTCTAAATTATGTTTGCAATACGGACTAATAGCTCTATCATAAAATATTTGATGAAGAGATAGATAGATAGAACGAGAATAAGGTTTTAATAGAAAACTCGGCTCTTTATTTGTTGAGTTATATTTGTTTGTGTAATATAATATTACAAATACATTATGGTTTCAAACCTATTTTCTTTGTACAGAGTAAGGATTTCTTACAAAATAAGAAATACTTTTGAAAGAAACTGTGTCACCTTATTGTATAAACAGGAGGAGGAAAGGTTAATTATTAACACCTAGTTTCCTACTTCGTAAAGTTAATAAATCCTTAAAAGGGCCCGGTATACGTTTCTATAATAGAATTCCTCGGTTCGTTTTAACTAGTCCGATTGAAATATTTCGTATTCTTTATTTAGTTGTTATCCTTCACATGTTAATCAATACAGTCTATATTTATTCTTATTAATTTTATTATTTATTAAAAATGTTATAAGTGTGTCTGCTGTCACTATTATATAACCAAAGCGCTGAACCGAATTTGATGAAATTTGGTATGAAGCATACTTGAACTTGAACGAACGAACTTGCGGGTGAATTCTAGTATTATATAACTTATAAAAAAGCGTGGGCTCAGTATTTGTTGATTTGTAGGCAGTATATATATAAAAAAAAATTCTGGCATATTTTAAAATTAAAATGGTGGAAAAGAGTAACGTATTTTCTTGTCGGTTCTTCTTGGTAGAAAATTATTTTCGATATGGGGATAGCTTTAATTCAACACTAATATTTATATTCAAAAGTGATTTTATGAGCCTACTTGAATAAAGAATATTTCGATTCGATTAACTTAATTTATTTTAAGCAGGCTTAAGTTTTTTACCCGATAGATTCCTTTACGGCTAGAATTGGTTACAAAGCCAAGTCTTTGCCATCTTATAATAAATCTTTCGCTTAAACCGGGATCTCTATCAAACGTCAAAGGACATCCATCAAACGTTTTAAGCCAAATGTTGTATCGATATTATATCGATAGTGATGGATCGAGATGATAGCTTAGTTTATCAACAATAAAAATTTATTTGCTCCACAAGTCTTTATAAATGTGCTATTTATTTGATAAAGGTTTTTGTGTATCGTTTGGGAAAGTTTGGGGCTTATCACCACCTTTTAACTTTAACTAATGTTTGAAATGCATATACAAACATTTATAATAATAAATACATATATACAAGGTTTAACAAATTTTGTAATGTTAATTAATTATGCGTGATTTAGTTATACAAAACTTTTAGCAAAAACATAACAAAAATGAGACTAAACCTATTTAAATATAATAAGCTGAGATGACTCAGTGGTTACAACATTTTTATCTTGGCCTATAATTGCGAATTCTAACACAGCCAAGGCACCACTGTAAAAATATTACTCAAACCTCTCATATAGGAGCAGTTCTCAAGTGGAAACGTTGCCCGGCAAGGGCAATAAGTTCTATAAAGAAAAAAGAAATTGACTTTATTCATATAATATAAAGTTTCGTAGTAAAATACTAATTGAGTTCAGCTTCTAATTTAAGGATATTTTGGCTATGGGCTTTTTTTTATTGTTATCAGGATTTTAACTATAACATATCTTTTCAATTCACGTAAAACCTGATAACATAGTAGCTATCTATTGTCATATCAGGGAAAAAATTCCACATGTAAATAAACAAGGCGCTTGGACAGTTGTGCTTTTATGTTTATTCCGTTTTTTTTTTATGTTTATGTTCCTTATAATTTTGTTGAACTCAAAACTGCCTCTATTATGCACTTAATGATTAGTTTTTCATAAGATTCTTGTGAGAATATTACACAATGGTAAATAAAAATAAAAGGAAAGGCCTCCATTTAAAAAAAAAACTGTTTCATATATTTCTATTATCATGATATTCTTCTGAGCGATTTCAATTAGATGATACTGGATTATACAAATGTGTATAAAACAAGTGCAAGTTAAGTATATTCACTCATCGCTCTTATCATCGGCAGGCGCAGACCAATAGTGTAAAGTAGCTTTATACACTCTAATCCATAGAAGTTCTTTATACTTATATGAATCAGAGTGTGTGGCAAAATCCTGTACAGGATTGACGATACTTGTATAAACGATAATTAATATTTATGGGTCCTGCACCAGGATACTTCGTAGTTGTTAAAGAATGCAAAAATACAACAATTCTCTTTAAACAATTTAAGAATAAACTAAAAACATCCAAAACCCCGATTGTTTTCTTGATAAAAATCAAACAAACTAAATTATACAAAATCAAGAAAATTAAATAGTTTAATCAAAATTCGCGCTAACACAAACGACGTATTGTCCGAGAGCACAAAACAAAGTGGCTCATTTTTAGATTAGCATGTGTAATGGTTTTATAAAAGTATATAATAATGTACATAAATATATATAACTAGACATATAATTATCAATCGTCACTACATCGTCAAACGTTTGTTAGGTTGGACCAAGTCCAGGGATCAAAGCGGCTGATGATTTATGGATGGCTCGTTATATACTCAGTCGGCTTGCTGAAGAATATGGAACCGTCGCCTCATTCGAACCACAACCGATACCCGACTGGCCTGGAAACGGTACATTCGTGTACTTCTCGACTAAAGACATGAGGGAAGAAGATGGCATTTTGTAAGTAAAATCTATACATGTAATAAAAACGGGGTGTCTGTAATATTAAAATAACCGTTTTTTACTAAATTCATATGTATGTTTACATGACACGGTACATACATCAGATGAACTTATTTTACAATTTTTGTCGGTCTGTCTGTTGGTTCGTTCCGGCTAATCTCTGGAACGGGCACGTTTCTTAACCTATTTTGACAGGACTTTGACTGGCAGATAATAACTCTGATGACAGAGTAACTAAAATATTCAAAAGCTCATGAAAAACGGTACAGCGAGTAAGTTTATAATTGTAACTATTATTTTCCATTAATAAATACTTCTATATTAAAAAATCCAACGAGAAACAGGAGCCGATAACAAGACCGATATCTTTGTTAAAGAAATTACAGAAATGTGTTATTTTTCATTTTCATATAGAGTTATAGAAAGAGCAATAGACAAGTTGTCACGGCGACACGGCATTCACATCAATGAGTACGACGCGAATAACGGCACTGACAACGCCAGACGACTCACCGGCAAGAATGGAATGTCTCATATACGCGACTTCACTGCGGGTAATACAAAGTTGATTGCAAAAGTTCATTTAACACTTCAGCTAAAACGTTACACACTTATCATATAATCTACCGCAGCACAGCGACACTTGTATTGTTGTGTTCCGGTTTGAAAGGTGAGTAAGTCAGTGTAGCTACAACATAGAACATAAAATCTTATCTCCAGATGACCTATTATGAGGAATGTTTAATATTTCTTACAGTACCAATGTCTACTACTGACCATCAGATGGACCATTTGCAAGTCCTAAATTGGCATTATTTGAAATACATATGTGGCAGAATTGTATACGATGATACTTGCGGTATCCTTTGCGATGGTATCTTTACAGTACAAATAATAAGCGTTTTATTGACTACACGACTGCCTCGTAAAAATCGATTTGAAAATATTAGGACTTTAAATTTTGTTGTAGAATAAAGGTAAAGCAGGCCTCACTAAAACTTAAAAAGGCTTAAAATATTGTTTCAATGGTTTGCCAAGATCACGAGGCTATCGAGACATCTGTATCGAAAGATGAAATTTTCTTAAGAATATTGATATGCAGAAATAAAACTATATACATATATTCGAATTAAAAAAAAATCACATTTATTTTCTGAGCAGTCGTGTATTTCAGCATATTAAGAAAACTCCTTGGCACTTGTCCTTGACGCCGCAATCTTCGGTTAAGATTCAAGTTTCTAGCCACTGGTCACGTTCAACTAATATCAATAAAGTAATATGTGCTCATCGAGTACAACAAAAACCCTTGAAGCAAATAATTGCCTTTATATCGCGCGGACGACGACGCAGCCAATACTTACTTTTTTTTATAAATACTCTGCAAATTATTTTATATTTTATAGTTTCTTAAAATGTATGTAAGTTGAGAACTAGAGATGAGTCATTTGAAATATACATTGATACTTATGAGATACTATAAGTATATATAAAGAATACAATCAAAAAGTAAACAGGACGTAAAAATAAACATTTAATACAAGCATTAAAATTTATATTTAAATAGATCGCTATCACTTTTAGTAAGTATCATCCAAAAAATGTGGAATATTTTAAAATGACACTTTACCATTACATTCAGGGTATTTCTACACTTTTGGCTAAAAGTTAATTCATTATACAGCAAAGCGAGGCCATTGGTCGAATGAAATATTTATAACAGACATTTTAGAAGCGATACTTATTTGTTAAAATAGATTTTTCATTAAATACAAGGAAAAAAATATAACAAATAATAACAAAACAGATTCTATTAATATAATAAATGTTAATTAAAAAGAAGATGTTTTTGTTATTACATATCTTGCAAGGAGAACATAAGATTAATATTGGAATTCTTTTTTTAGAAATACCAATATCTAACAATTATGTTTGTAAAAGGAATGCTACGTAAAAATAAAATTGTACAAATTATTGAGTGAGCATATTTCAATGCTCGCAGTCAATGAGGTTAACACTCTTTTGTGCGAAGTGTTTAATCACAATGGTATTGTGTCAAGGAATAATAGGGTTGGATTGGATTATTAAAATACAATGCAAGTAAAAATTGCGTATTGCAAAATATATAGGGTTTATTTTATGATATAAATTGAGTCTAAGGCCTGGTTTCTTTTATGAATCAATTGTTAATATAAGTAAGCGAGTGTTTTTGCTTTACGAGAAGCTATTGGTATCTAAGTTGTTACATTTTCACGCTTGCACAACCATACGACTTTGGAACTTACGGAAACTTTTTATAGCAAAAATAATTGTTTGTTAATTACACCGGTCATAAGTCTTTTATGTTGTTATATAAGTTTAGTATTGATTTATAATACTTACGGAAATTAGTATTGTTTACAAGTCGTAATTGAGGCTTGCTACTTATCGATTAGAAGAAAGAACAACTATTTAAAGTCAGTAACTATATTGTACATATATGTATAATAGTTTTAGTCCAACGTATGGAAATGATACGATACTAACTTTAAACAAATGACGTTTATAATTATTTTAATAACAGTGATAGTAACGAATGGTGTTTTGATTGCAATAATTTTGATTTAAATAACAAAAGCATAAAATGCAATGATTTAAAGGCCGCCTACTAATGTTAAATCGAAGGATCGATCCAAATCCCTTTTGCAATTTTTGCCTCCACATCTAACAAAAGTTTTTAGCTTAAATGTAAGGTGCTTTTCTATTGAATACATTAAAAATATATATAAATTTCTTATCAGGTGTTGCAAACCGATGTTGCTCCGTACGTATTCCACGCCAAGTATCTGAAGATAAACGCGGCTATTTAGAAGACCGCCGGCCTGCTGCGAATGCTGATCCATATCGTTTGATTTCTATTATACTTAGGACCTGTATATTTGATGAATAGAAAAACATTGCTATTGAAATCTGTGGAAAGTAACGCTGTATGTTATGTAACTTTCGTGAAGATTAAACGTTTAAATATTAAATGAGTGCGCGGTATTTTGTTTTAATTTGTAGATTTTAGATGCATGTACGAGTACCTACATATGTATGTATCGTTATAGAACAAGCTTAAGTTAAAATTTACGGAAGGTTTTCGTTGATATATTTATTACTGTTAAATATAAAATTAATATAAAGTATTTATATACACTCATGAAGAAAATTTATTTACAAATTTAAATCAAATAAATCGCTTAGGGTTATGTATACAACTAAATATCTGGAAATGGAATAATTTACATTGAATTTCATGAAAGATTAGAGAAATGATAAATAAACAGAAACAAATCTAAATGAATCTGATGAACGATGTCTCTGTGTCTGTATCAGATATAATTTTAATTATTGAATAGATTATTGGATTATTTATATTTGTTATTTTTTTAGTCTCTGGGAAATATGTTTCACGTAACTCCTTAGTATTCCCCAAACACAGAGTTTTATATGATATAAATTACATTTATGTATTTAGGTAATTTGTTAAACCATTAAGAAAAAAATAATGTTTGTAATAAATAAATATTACGAATGTTTTCCCAGGCGTATTTATCAAAGAAATGTATTTGTTTAAATCTTCATTTTCTGGAACGCTTTTCATCAGTTATGTTTCCGTAGTATAACCTTAAATTGATTAAATATTTGAGTGACTGATCATTAAAATATAATATATATTTTAGATAATATTAATTTCAGTTTTGAAATATTTTGTATTATTGATGCAATAAACATATGTGAATAGCAATAGCAATAGCAGCAAAACTCTATAGTCAAAAACTTCGATCAAACCGTCGATCACACAAAATCATCAGGATAATCGATTATTATATTTATTTCTAAGTATTGATTTGTTCTAAAAGCAGTGTATGTGTGTATACTGTATCATTTTGAATTTGGAATAAAAATAAAATATTTTTTATATAATTGTGTGAAAAATTTACATGTCAAACTTACAAGAGTGTTCCAAAAGTATGATCTATTAGTGAGCGGTTAAATTTTCATTTTATAAATTTCGTGGAAACAACAATGGTGCTTCAAATATTAATAGTAGCCACCAGGGCGCCAGACAGGTTACATAACAATATTGCAGTTGAGAGTTGATAAGTTGGACAACCTTATTTATCGATAAATACGATATGCCGATATTTATCATTTCAAAGAAGACATACGCAGAACGATCACTTCACAGAAATAAGAATTCATTCTATTACACAATATAACAAAGAAACAATAATGTAAAATTTAGTTGCCCAGATTATTTTATATTTCATTTTCTTAAATTATATTATTAATGTAATATCCAAATAGGCTTTTTATTAAAAAAATATATTGAGTCAGTATCTACGCTATTTAATATATGTATGTATATATGTACAATGTGTGTCTCGTAAAAATTCGCCATCTTTGTGCGTCTCGTTCATAAGGCTCGAGGGAGCCTGATGAGGTCAACGAATTTATAAAACTTACATCACTTTAATGTCAACAGTGTTTGTTCGGTGATTTCTCGAAATTCGATCTATTTGTATGGTATCCCTTATTTCCAATTTAATTTTTCTCGGTAACATTACATATCTAGCTACTTAACGAATGAAAAAAAAAAGTTCAATATATAGAGGAGAAATATTTACCGAACTGTTTTAATTTTCCAATGTATTATATGTAGCATGTATGTTTGGATAAATATTGTTACAAAATATTGTTACGGTACAAAAAGTATGTACCATAGTATAACAAACTTTGTTACGGCGTCGCATTGATAATATTGAAGTTTAGGAGATTTGGGTACGTTCAAATTTTCTAACAATAATTTCCAGGAATCCATACTTTATATTGCGTTGCCTTAAATAATTACAAAAAGGGTAAAAGGGATCTTGAATATAATAAAACATAAAATATGAAAAAAAATGTGGCTCTAAAAAAAATCCCATGTTGACGCGGACCCCGTGGATGAAATGACCATTTGATGGTAAATATAGCTACCTTAGAAGATCCATAAGTCTCAAAAGAATTTATTCATGACACAGATCGATTATAGAAAATGACTTACCTAACCTAACCGATGAATGCGGGTTCAAACCCAGGTAAGCAACACTATATATATGTGCTTAATTTGTGTTTATAATTCATCTCGTGCTCGCCGGTGGAGGAAAACATCTTGAGGAAACCTGCATGTGTCTAATTTCATCGAAATTCTGCAACATGTGCATTCCACCTACCAGCATTGGAATAGCGTGGTGGAATATGTTCCAAAAGCCTTAATGGAAGAGGAGGCCTTATCCCAGCAGTGGGAAATTTACAGCCTGTTACTTTAGTTTTTCAACCGACTTCAAAAAGGAGGAGGTTATCAATTCGTCTGTATTTTTTTTTTTATGTTTGTTACCTCATAACTTTTTACTGAGTGGACCGATTTTGATAATTTTTTCTTTGTTTGAAAGGTAGTGCTTCCCGTGGGGTCCCATTTTAATTTTATTTTTTTTCGATGATGGTATCCGTATGAAAACGACATAAGTCTTACGACAAAAGTCGATTTACGATTATATAATGTAGTTATAATTATTGCTATATTTGGAGTCGGTGTCAGCCAAGAAAACCCTACAGTATATCTATCAAAAAACAATACGAGAATACTTTAAGAAATATGTTTCTTACAAATTACCTTTTATACGATATTATACTGGGTCAATCAAGAGGCTCGTATCGCTTCTTTCTTTTGAGTGTTGAAGCGTGTGCCCGTGGCTGACACCGGCTCCAAATATAACAATAACTATAACTACGTTATATAATCGTAAATCGACTTTTAAGTAGTCTAATATTTTTTATTTCTTTTTACCTAGGAGGACTCTCAAAAATATGTTAAATATGCAATTATTTTTATTGATTTTTATTTGTTTTAAAATAGTGTTTTGTATGAAGTCGGTTTTTCTTTTTGTTAAAATTTTATTTATTACTTTTATATGTCATGAAAGGCTATTGCATTTATTTGACATTTATGGACACCTACTAATTATTAAATCCTTTCTTGATAAAGCTTTACTAAATTGGAAAGTTGTAATGACGGCTAAAGGCTATACAGAATCCTATACTACTGGAGCAATTTATATACAAGGAATCTTTTAGGAAGATTCCTTATCTCAATTGTTATTCTGCTTAGCTCCTAAGCCGATCTCAACATTGCTAGGTACGGATGAAACGAAAGGATATAAACTGTAGGATAAAGTATGGATAAAATATCTAATATACGAGTACATGGCCGATCTTAAAGCATATGCAAACAATAGCAATAACTGAAAAATAAATATTACTAGATAGTGTTAAAATACTTACGGCTGATATAGGCATGACTATTTATTTGGATAAACTCAACACACTAATTTGTAGAAATAACAAATGACAAACAGTAGGTAAATAATTAAATTCAGAACATTAATTGAAAATCTCGTTTCGTCTCAATATTGCTGAGTAATCTGTAATCAACTATTATTAATTGAAATTAAAATTAATAAATGTTAATAAATATTTATTTCAAAAATTGTGTAAACAATTGAAATATCTAAATTATTTAATCCTTAACATAATTACCAAAAAGAATTTAATAAGTAAATATAACATTCATAAAATATATAATATTTTTTTTATCCATTTTGTTTCCGGTAAATAAATTTAATTAATTGAATATTTGTACGACTAATCTTTATGATATAATATATTTGGGATATTTGGAAGATACTTTTGTTCATACAAGTGGCAAGAACATATTAAAAAAAACAAAAGCGCGCGAAACCAAATTGATCCGTTATTAATTTTTCTTTTTGTGCGCGGACTGTGATGTCGATATTACTTGTGACTATTATTACTACTTGTAATTTGTTAAAAATGTGATTTGTGTTTTATTTGGAAGCTGTTGAGCTTGAGTAAGTAATTTGCTTTGGAGTAAGTAATTTAATTTGGATGTTTTATTTATGTTCAGATACATTCGAAAGTAGAACTATTTTTGGTCTATTAGTAAATTTTTTATAATAATTTATATTCTTGTTTTTAATCTATTTCACTTCTGTACGCTAAATGTATATATTTAAGATAATAATAATTAAAACAATTTAAAAATGAAAGAGTAGATTGCTCTTTAATTTATTATTAATTGAAGTACGCTTTATTATAATACTCAAATGTTATTCTATATTAATAAAAAAAATTGTAAAGAATGTTTAATTTCTAAAACAGTTTATCCTTATCATACTACTATTTAGGAGTAAAGGATAAATAAATTAAAAAAATAGAGTATTTACTAAACCCGTCTAAAAAATTAACAAAGTCCTATCGAGTTCTAAGAATTTTTAGAAATTAATTGGCTACGTTACAGCGTCTCATAAGACTTGCCAAATACCTGTTATTTTGTTGGTCACATTTGACCGCTATGAACACATTAGAAGGCGCCTTTTTTACAGTATTCTTCAGATGAGCGGGTCTACTGTTGTGACATCACACTCTCGCTGAAAAGGGTCATCCTTATACAGCACCTCTTGTTGCTGAGGATGGCATTTATAACTCGATAACGAGAGATCTTTTCTAGCCCAGTATGTTGTGATTTGTGTCTAGTGAGTGATACACTCGCGATAGCAGGGTGGTATCTCTCGCCACACTATTCGGTGCAAATACTTACCGAAAAAATAATGTCTGTTAGGTATCTGCTAAAGTTCCCCTTCCTCTTCTAGCTATATAATGTCACCAAGCTGACAGGACCCCGGATACTCCTCCTATCCGTATTTATTGTACGGTTTTAGATAGCGACTGTGGCAATATCACACTGTTTTTGTCGAGGTCGAGTTAAGCTTGTTACTAATTGATGTTTTTATTAATAATAACAGCGTTAAATTGAGGGACCGTAAACTATCTATATATTTAGTAATTCTAGAAAATATAATACTAAAAATTACTGGAATTTGTTGCTGTGAGGTATTTCTTATAAAAACACTAACAATCTTTGTCATCTTTCTAATCCCAAGCGCAAAGTTATAGCTTTAACAGATACGGTTTTGCTCATTTCAAGTTATGCAAAATAAAATACATTAAAAAATGCTGAATTTGTTTTTAAGTTAAAGTTGATTGGTTAAACTCGAACTATAAAAATGCTCCAACTCATCAACATACATTTAGGTAAGACTGTTTTTCTTGTTGTTGAGTTCTCCTTTCGGTCAGTAAATAGTCCAACTATACAACTATAGAATAGTTTGATATGTCAGACTATAATACTCACAGCATTGAGAAACAAATTGGCGATTAGTCAAGAATGTAGTCTCAACGTCACTTTGGAACATGAAGTATGCTCCAAAGTTTATCAAGCAATACACGCGCAGTATGCAACTTCATTTTAAGCTATATTTACTAATTTGCGGGATTATTGTGTTCAAATTTCAATTTGTTGTTAATTGTATGTGCTAAAATTAGTCTTAAAACAAATTATTAATTACCATACGATGTATACGTTTCTATAGTAGTTCTATACCTTCTATAAACATTATGTAAATTGTATGGTAAATGATTTTATTACCTATTCAATTCAACCTCCATTCATAGAATAGAGGCGCTCCTGAAAAATAAGGTTCTTTATCAACAATTTTGAAACCATTGGCCCAAAACACACGGGTAAAAGCATTGCTGCTTTTTTCATCAATGGAATTCCATTGAATGGAAGATGAATTGACTCATGTTACCCCGGCCGCTGGTTAATTGGCGCCGTTTAGAAAATTGGTTTGGCATTTTATTGTATGGCTGAATGAACTAATTGATTGAAACAAATACTTATATGACATTTTAAATAATATAAGCGCTTACGAACTTGCTAGCATCGAGCCGCACAGTTTTAAATTTATTGAGTTATAATATCGGCCCATCCTGGCTTCGCGCGGACGGATATAAATTTTCTTTAATATTTTCAACTTTTATTTATATATTTTTGTTGCTTTTTTCCGGTTTTACAATGTTTTTTTCTCATACATCTTATTAACAAAAAAACCATAAAAATATATACACGTAAACCTTCCTTATGAATCCCTCTATTAGTAAAAACCACATGAAAATCCGTTCAGTAGTTTAAGAGTTTATCGCAAGGATACAGACAGACACAGCCGGGGAACTTTGTTTTATAATGTGTAGTGATTACAATCCCTGCTTCACTAAAGATCAACAGAAAGCAACTACGAGTTTTTATTATAAAATTAGGTGTTAATATAATTGAATGAATGACACTCTTTTAATATTACATCTTTTTCAATCAATCTTTTTTGGCTTATACGTGCTAATGATGAAAATATATCGGTGAAAATATAAGCAATTATCTATATTTATATTTTTAAGACGATTACCAAAACCATCATTAGAAAATATTCTCTATTCATTTCAACGTTTCTTGAGCAATAAGCGTAGTTTCTCGATCGATCGGAAATAGGTCCAATCCAAAGCTAGCTAGCTACTTTTGATATATTTCACTTTGAAGCTCACGTCGTATTTCTCCCTCGTAAAACTTGCTGCTTTTATTATAATCGAAGGATATATTTAAGCATTTTTATGATTAAGTATAAACTGACTGCATATTCTACGGCTTGAATAAGGTCTGCTCTCCGTTTAAGAAGATTAGGACCTTGTACAACAATACATGCAAATGGTTTGGTTGATATACATGTGTCAGATTTTTGTCAAACATGTATGTAGGATTCCTTACGCCGTTTTCCTTTATTACCAAGCACGAGATGAATTATGATAAAAAATATAAGCACCTCAAATTTCAGGTGAGTTTTCATCTGGATCAAGTAAGCATTTATGATTTAAATAGATAGATAGATATGGATAGGTATTTCTAATAAAAATGACTTAAAGTTCGTATGTGTCATGAATTAGTAGGTACCTACTTTATAAAGTAGCAACGGCAGCTATTATATAAGCACGAGTAAAGGTAAACTAATAACACCTAGTCTCCGACTTCGCAAAGTCAATACATCCTTCCTGGGGCACGGTATTTCTTCCTATAATAAGATTCCGCCGATATTAATAGAGAGTTCTATCTGAAAATTTAAAATTTATTTGAAAAACGTACTCGTTAAAAAATGTATCTATCTATAAATATAATTAAATTCGAGTGTCCGTTTATAACACTAAAAAAAAACACTTTTTTACTAAATGCATCTGAATGTATACACGGTACATGTACCACAAGAAAATGTTTTACAATTTTTGTCTGTTTGCTTTGGCTAATCTCTGTAATTGCTAGAGCTATTTTGACGGGACTTTCACGAGCTTCATCAGCTATCTGATATAATAAAATGGAGTAACTTAGACTACTTTTATTTTTGAATTATATATAAAATAATAATAAAGCACAGCCCGCACCCCGCCGCAGCGTACTTACAACCTACTTATAAGTTGCTATTGCAAAAGCCTAATACGGAATAAATAAGCAATAATAAAATTTGCGAACTGAAAAATGAATTTTTTGTTAAATTCAAATGCGCACGAAGTCGCACAGCTAGTTTATTATATATGAAAAAGGGTAAAGTTGTTGATCTGAATGGAACACTCAAGGAGCCGCATTAAATTAATTTATTTTTAACCTATTTGCTACTTAAATATGATCTAAGTCTTTTCAAGCACACGTTCACGTAAGCACAAATATCACTTGATCATACTAATGTAAGTTGAATTTAATTATTCTTTAGATAATTCGCCTTCGTTAATGAGTACACTATTCGTTGATTTGCAAATAAATTACAATTTAATTATATTTGATTAACTTGTTTTGGTAAGTTTGTGGAAAATAGTATCTAGTAAGCTTATTCCCGGTAGAATTTATATTTAGACCAGATAAAATTCAATTAACTGCTGTAAGATAATTCAAAACATCTTATAAGAACTTAGATTGATTTGGTATTCTGAATTTTAGATATGACATATCTTTATATTTTAGCATAGTTTTAATGATTCATTCATCAAATATTTTTTTCATATTATTCAATTGTTACACAAAGAAAATAAGAATAGTATTTTTTATGGAAGAGATGTTTTTCCTCTACTTTAAGCTGGAAAGACTCTTCCCTGTGAACACTAGAGGCTGCTATGTGTTTCCAATCATTTTGAAAATTGTGGGATATTTAAGAATTCAATATAACTCAGATTTCCCCTGACCAGCTGGCCAGAGACGAGTCACAGCCAATTAGGTAAAACGTCTAATTATTCGCTACGAATGAACAGAAGCCGAATGCTATTTATAATATATATTAATAATATTCCAACATCAGAAACAACAATGTCAATGTTAATCTAAATGATGATGAAGTCGATAAGCCAAAGGGTGAGAATAAAGGGTTAGTAACTAATAGTAAACTACGCTCACAAGAGCTAACAATTGAGACGGTTGAATAGTTTGCCAGATAACTAACCCTAACTTATCTCTCCGTGTAGTTATCCGTAATGTCTAACATTACGTAATGATTAAGACATCAATTTTATGGTTTTGCCATTTGTATTAATATTCCTACAATAATATTAAATAGTGAGCTGAGATGGCCCAGTGGTGAGAACGCGTGCATTTTAACCGATGATTTCGAGTTCAAACCCAGGCAAGCACCGCTATATATATGTGCTTAATTTGTATTTATAATTCATCATCGTGAGGAAACCTGCATGTGTCAAATTTTAATGAAATTCTATTTTATTTCTATTTCTTGAAATAATAATATTTTTTCTTGCAAAAATAAAAAACTACACATCGTAATGCATATCATCATCAATAAACAAACTGAGTATTGCCATTCTAAGTAGATAAACAGCAAGATTATAAGCAGCGCCGTGTTAATTTGAAAACAGAAATTTTGCCGGCATTAGGCACGTTCTGAAGCTTCCATAATGAGAACTGAGGGTTGAAAGTTTAATAACTCCGCTGGTACGATCGGTGTTAAAAGTAATTATATTTTTGGAACATAACACAAATTATTTGGTTCTTAATATTGTGGCCCTCCCTCCATTGATTTCTGCCACAGCTGCCAATCGAGACCTCTATTTCGATTATGTCATAGTAATTCGATGTAGTTCGGTATTACTTTTGCGGAGATATTTTTAAAATAACACATGATTCATATACGTGACATACGACGTTATACTTATATTTTTATTTATTACAAATGCATACAAACAGTAGAGAGATATTTAAATTTCATGAAAAGTTCAAGAAAAAACATGTGAGTCAGCTTTCGACTCGTATAGTATGTACCTATCTATAATATGTTTATGACGGTTTCGCTACGCGTTATAGGAAGGTTACATGTTTGAGTATGTAGAACTTATATTATAACGTGATTAGTGGTTGAAGTTAGTTTAGTAACTTTAAATTGAGGAAATAATATAAGACTGGAGATTCAGATACAATATTTGTTTAAATGTATACAGGTAAATATTTGTATCTTATGTCAAATTACTTTTTTGTTCCATTTGCTATCGAAATATTTGGACCTTAAAGAAGTGGAGTGAAATGAATAAATCTTTAATTAAAAGTATAACACCTCGCCTTTTTGCCTCCACTAGTGACCGGAGGGCTAGTTCGTTTTTTCCCGAGAGAATCGGATATGCAATTCAACGGGGAAATGCTGGTAGCATAGGTAGTTGTTACTATTATCTAGTCATATTTGTACATATTTATGGACATAATATGTGTCTATAAAACTATTATATGAGGTTTTCTTCTGGTACGAATAAAGCGTAGTACCCATATAACTTATAAGTAATCTTATATGTGGAATAGAAGTTAACTACAAGTAGTTTTACAACTATTACTATGTATGTACATTGCGGTAAGTTTAATTTACAAATATGTAGCAATATTTATTCGTGCGCTGTCGCTGCAGGTGGCTTTAATGCAAGATGGAAACATTTTTCAAGTACCGACTTTATTTCTCAAGCTGTTTCTATGAGAATTTATATACTCGAAGAATTTAAATAGCACATTAAAGTGAAATAAAGTAAAGTAAATTCAATGATGAAATCCATTATGTTTAAAACGTCTCAGTTGAATTGAAATAAAAATATATATATGAGATAACATCACATACATTACTCTGATCCCAATGTAAGTAGCTGAAGCACTTGTGTTATGGAAATCAGAAGTAACAACGGTACCACAAACACCCAGACCCAAGACAACATAGAAAACTAATGGTAATCTACAACGACTCGGCCAGGAATCGAACCCGGGACCTCAAAGTGGCGTAACCATGAAAACCGGTGTACACACCACTCGACCATGGAGGTCGTCAAATAAATAATTATTGATTATCTCTTTTATTTGTAAAATAATATTGATCTAATAAATTATAAATGTAATTCATTATACAAAGATTACTTACCTAAAGACGGTCGAGTCTTTATATAAGAAGTCAATTTGTGAAAATATTTTAGCACGTATTTTAAAAATAACACACACCAAATTAGTAACACAAAAATAAAAGCATCCCAAACCAAGGCATATTACAAAGAACTTATAATTTAGTTATTACTTATAACTTAGTTACTACCGACGCGCGCCACAGGATCGAAGAAATTACAAAAAATGTGCCTTTGACACTTTGAACCATCTATTATATTTTTTTTGTAAAAAAGTTATAATCTGTACAGGATGTAACAATTTTTAAGAGAAAAAATGTTAATATGTTTGTTTTGCATTAAATAATCGTAATTTCGGATATTTTTATTAATGAGATATTGTGTCTAGACCTTGAAATGTTAAATTATACGTTTCCAAAGAGTTTATACAAACTTACTAGAGATAAAATATTAAAATTTAGAAAAGCATGACGGATTTGAAAGCCATTTCTCTATGTCACGACAAACAATAACTTGTATCCTAAATCGATTAAGACCGTTTTATGCCTACCTCGAAAAACACGTAAATTTCTATTGGAGAATTTTACTTATACAAAATCAAAATCAAAATAAACTTTATTCAAGTAGGCTTTTATAAGCACTTTTGAATCGTCATTTTACAATTAAGTGAAGCTACCACCGGTTCGGAAAGTAGATTCTACCGAGAAGAACCGGCAAGAAACTCAGTAGTTACTCTTTTCTAACATTTAAAAAATACAACGTCATGTTAATTAAATACAATTATTTCAATTAATGTATCCTGCTTGGAAGTCAACAGGTATTAACTCCACGCTTTTTTATCATCTACAAAATCTTGTATCGAATAATATGCTTTTTCTACCAATGTATTTTTTACAAACGATTTGAATTTACTAAACGGCAAAGTTAAAAATTTCTGCGGAATTTTTTATTATAGAAACGGATACCTTGCCCCAAGAAGGATTCATTGACTTTGCGGAGTCGGAAACTTGGCGTTATAAGTTTATCCTTACTTCTAGTGCATATACAATGATTATCACTGATTTTATCAAAGTGATCAATGTTACTGTGAATATACATGATATTGTTGTAAATATATTGCGACGCAACAGTAAGTATTCCTACTCTGTTAAAAACATCCCGAAGAGAGTCTCTAGCTCCAAGATTATAAATAAACCGAATTGCTCTCTTTTGTAAAATAAAGACAGATTCAATATCTGCAGCGTTACCCCAAAGTAATATGCCATATGACATAATACTACTGTGAAAATAACCAAACTAAACTAATAAACGAGCGGTACATACAGATTTATAGCTTCACTTATTCCAAATATTTATGTGATTTTCACAATAAATGTCGTAGACTTATTTCTATGATATAGTTTCCGATACTATAAATTTAGTTTTTATGGGGTTTAAATACAGAGTGTTGTAAAACCAAGACCACGTAGCTAGTCGTTAAGATTGTAATTAACTTTATCAACTGCTGTTGGAATATAACTTAGTTCGAAGGCAATGTGTAGCTGAATATTAAAAGCATAATTACGATCTGGCCATAGCTACATTTATTATGTTGACACTGTATAGGATAAATAAAGGTGGAGTGGAAAATAGAGGAGTTCCATATTCTTAGACGGTCGTCTATTGTCTTAATTGCAAATTGCAAATTATATATAATATATGGTATGTAACGCGGGTGTCATCGGCTAACTTAAGAAAGGATGTTGGTAAGGTAAATGATTTATTTTCCAAAACATCGTATTAAAATATTATTAGTAATAAATATATTAGTACTCAAAATTATGTTTTATTATTATTGTATATAAATAGCAAAAACTACAACCCTATTTTCCCTTGTTCAGCAACGAATGACAAACTTTAGAGATTGCCAAAAAATTTGTACTGGAAATTATTAAATCAAACATTGTGAGCCGACATGGCCCAGTGGTTAGAACGAGTGTATCTTAGCCGATGATTTCGGGTTCAAACCCAGGCAAGCACCACTATATATAATATGTGCTTAATTTGTGTTTTTAATTCATCTCGTGCTCGGCGGTGAAGGAAAACGCCGTGAGGAAACCTGCATGTGTCTAATTTCATTGAAATTCTGCCACATGTGTATTCCACCAACCCGCATTGGAACAGCGTGGTGGAATATGTTCCAAGCCCTCTCCTTAATGGGAGAGGAGGCCATTAGCCTAGCAATGGGAAATTTACAGGCTGTTACTTTTTACATATTCGAATAGCCATATTTTCCTCATATTTTTAATAATTAAGTAAGGTTGGTGGAAATAAATGGTTTTAACAAAGGGGTTAGCTTACAGTTCTTGTGTTTGGTTTTTCAGAAAGTCGATCAGCCATTACAGTTGAGATCTGCAACTGGAAAAGTGATTGAAACAAATTTACGTAATCCAAAAAAAGAATACATTAAGAAAGCAATCCAATTTATTGCGATTACCGAAGATTGCGGATTCGAAACCGGGCGAGCACTTTTCATGAGCTTAATAAAATCTCGTGCTTGACGAGGAAAGAAAATATCGTCAGAAAAGAGACAATTGAATAATACTACCGCAATACACATTCACGATCTTTGGTACCATTAACCTCGTAAAAAAACTATACAACAGAGCATCAATTAAATATATTTTTGATTTCGATTTAAGTTTTTTTTATGGTATAGTTTGGCGGACGAGCATATGGGCCGCCTGATGGTAAGTGGTCATCATCACCCATAGACAATGACGCTGTAAAGAAATATTAACTATTCTTTACATCGTCAATGTGCCACCAACCTTGGAAACTAAGATGTTATGTCCCTGCCTGTAGTTACACCGGCTCACTCACCCTTCAAACCGGAACACAACAATACTATACTGTTATTTGGCGGTAAAATAACTGATGACTGGGTGGTACCTACCCAGACGGACTTGCACAAAGCCTTACCACCAAGAATTCCATATTTATTTCAATTGCTTTGGTAAAACAGCAGCATGAAGTTTAAAAGTAAGAGCCTTACGAAGCACCGTGCACCCTGCCGTTAATTCGATGCTCCTGCGCCTGCTAATACTTTTATGATGTAAGGAATGCTTTAAATTTATGACAGCTTCAATATCTTTGGGCGGAGGTGACTAATTAATATCAGGTAGCCTATTTTACAGTCCGTCTTACACAAGAAAAACGAGCATATTGATTTTTTTAAATGCGATGAAGCCATCATTGAATTATTATAACTACTATTTAATAAACTACGCTTACAGATAACAACTACCATATAATTATTGACCTTACAACTAATTGACGTTTCGGTAATGTCATGAATTTGTTATGATCTGATATAATCAAAGTCGAAAAGTTCTCCGAAATACTTATGTTGTTAATGTATAATCTATTATTTACTTGATTTTGGTATTATTTAAATTACTTACACGACTTATTGCTATCTCATAGTTTATAGCCATCATTCGTTGAAATTTATAGCAAGCCCACACGTAGACCAAGCAAGCTAATTACAATTAGAAGATTTACTACACGTAACGCTTTAAGTTATGATGTTGATTAGCATAAAGCTACGCATTTTATTTTATTATTTCTATCAATTTTTTCAATTTATATATTATGGTTATTATGATCACCGTTTACAGTATCTATATCAAATTATTCAAAAAATATATTCAGAATTAAAATTATGACAAAGTGAAAATTCCCGATGGCTTCAAGGTTGTATTTTAAACAGAAGTGTTGACCTAATTTGTATCATTTTAAGACACTTTTCTTTATTCTGTAGTTTACAATATTTTAAGTGTAAATATACTGATTAGTTCCGACAGGTTATGGCAGCAGGTTTTTAAAACTATAAAAAAATATATTGTAAAATTAGAATAGGTCACTATTTATGAAAAGAAAAATGCTAATTTATTGGAATATTAAATAATGACTAATATAAGGTAACATATCAAATACGTATTTTATTCATATTAATTATCAAATACTTATTATATTACATATACATAATGTTTACTATATTGTGCGTATATGGATGTGTATATAATTTAAATTATAAATGACAATCATTAATTCATTTTTTATTATCAAAAATAAAATTATTTTAATTTCACATGTCCAATCTTTACTATAGGTTCTGAGTTTTGCTTTTCTTGAGCATGTGTAAATTATTGAAATAAGTATTTACTTTAATTTATAATAATTATACCATTGAATAATATTTTTGGGTTTAGCGTTGATGCAAATAGTAGTAGCTATTTTATTTTTCCTAAACCCAAATTCAATGTTTTATATAGTTAGGTTAGGAAATGGTCATACGTTTTATGGTTACATTCGAAATATTACACAATCTTAACAAAGAAACAACTTTATTAAATAAACTCTTCATGAGTAGGAATAATTGTGTACGAATTAATTATTAAGCACTTAAAATAGCCTTTTTCATGAGCTAGGCACATATACCTGTGGCAAGAAAAAAGCTATTTCTGAATATGACTGCTTTTGCATGTGGGTTTATTCCTGGCTTTGTAAGGTTACTGGTGAAGCTAAGAGCTGAGCCTATTGATGATTACGCTTAACATAAAAGAATCCTTTGTTAGCTCTTACGACCCAAGGGTGTCGTAAAACTGCGAGCTGCTCCACCGAGTGTCTGTAACCGCACGATAAAATTATGTTTGCATTCATTAAAATCAGTTTCCTTATTTTATGTGAACTATTATAATTAATTATAAAAAATATTTTGTCGATGTAAATACCTACGATACGATAACAATGTATTACTTTCGCGGTAAATGATATTATTCGCGGTAAATATAAGCTTTATAATTAATTTATTTTATAGAGATTCGAAGCAACTTATAAGAATTGTATGGAAATAGCATCTTGTTTTCAACGCAACGCAAAAGTAAACGAAAGAACAACCGAGAACATGTGATTATTTATTTATGTTTTCGGATGTTTACAATATATTCCAGTAGCATCTAGTAACACTGCGGTCTGGTTTCTTTGAAATATACATTAATTTATTTTGAGCATACTACTTTATCATTGAGGGGAAATTATATTGTTAACAGGTATGCTTCTTTGTTCGATTTTTATGCTATAAACGTCGATCAGACTAAGACCACTGGCTTTTAGCCAAAACTAGCTTCGGATCTCGGCTTCAATGAAATATGTGCGTCGTTTCGCCTACATTATTGAAATTGATAAAGGATAGACAGTAATGGCGATGTGAACGTTCGCGTGTACTGATTATATACTTTACGACTATGTGAAATAGTATTGTCTAATTTGATACAATGATCTAGGGTAAATAAATAATAAAGCAATTCTCTCTTAAGCTTCTATATTATTTATTTAATATTTAAAATTATTATACAAATTACTTATTAATATATATAATACAAATGATACCGTACATTTTTCGTGAGCACTAAATACAAGAACGAGATATTGTCACAAACCAAAAATAAAAATATAAGTCATATTATTTGAATTTAATTGCCAGTAATAAATAAAAAAAAATTCTATAATAAAAAAACATACTCCATAACATCAAAATATACGTTTAACATTTCAATAAATACTTATTTTAGGATATTTAAATATAATATTTACACTTTATTATCACATAGCACATCCGTGAATTCTACTATACTACTATTTGGAAATATATACAATTCGCTGACTCTTTCGTCACCGATTGGTAAGTCACTGTCGCCGAATCGAGATCTTCTAGAAAGTTCTTTCATACGGTTGTCGTGTTGGTTTCCATTTTTAATCTTCGCGAACTCATCCGACTTTAACCCTCTACATGGATTTTCCTTTTGATGATCTCTCGTTTGATTTTTTATGCATTGACATGGATTTTTTGCGGCCTTCAGAGAGTCGACTGGCGTTATGTTTATTGATTTTCGCGTTGAATAAATGCTTCTTTCATTTGTTGATCTTATAGATAAAATTCTGGTTCTGTATGATTGTCCGTCCTAAGAAAGAAATTAAACTCGTAAATAATGTTTTTTTTTTGTTAAATTGAAATAAGGAAATCATATAAATCTCACCTCATAGCTATCATTTGTGAATCTGTTACGTTTTTGTCTAAACGTAAATCTTTGTTTGAATTCCTTTTTGAACTTTTCCTGGAAAGAAGGAAATTAAATTAAAAAATATTACAATCGAATATGAATTATTCATTGCACAATTCATCCTAAGCAAATAAGTAACAAATTTAATTTAAAATTATAATGTAATGTTTACGATTCTCTTTTGCTAATTGTAAAATGCAAATATTTTTTTATCTAAACAGATTTAAAGAGAAAGGAAATGTACTTAATAATTAGTGTTTAATGTCCAAGAAAAAATATCGCTTTTTGTCCTGTTTAACAGTAATACTTTATTTTTTATTTTAAGGACCGTGCGTGTATAGAGGCTATTAATTACATGACATTTACAATTAGTAATTATCCTTGTTTATATTTTCGTGCAGGTCTACGATATACCCGATCGACATCTATCTACAATTATAGATTGTTAAAAAAACATTTTATTTAGTCATTAAATAATTTCCTAAAATTTTACGAATGTATAATATCGAGATAAATTGACGTAAATCCCTGACGTTTATTGGCACGACAGTTCAGCGGGCATCCATGTTTGACGTTTACAGTTGCATTCGGTAAGTGTATTCCAAATATTTTTGTGCAGGAATACGTTAGTTAATATATTTAATATTTTTTAATTTTATTTATTTAAGCCGGGTATTAATTTATTGAAATAATATTTAACTACGTACAAAAAAGCTTATCGAATTGTTATTTTAATTAATCTTACATAAAAGTAACATTCGTAGACTTTTTCAACATTCCTTCAATAAAAATCTACTTATCCTCTCGACCAAGATATAAATTTAAGATAAGTGAATTATTACGTTCAAAATCTTTAAGTTGAATAAGTTAAAATATATGGGTAATTCTACTAACAAATAGATAATTTCTCGCACAATCTATTCTGCTAACACAATTAATTTTGATAATTAGGCCAACAATAACGTACATATGTGTAATTTAGTACACCTCTACTAAATTTCAAGTCTACAGGTATTTGAACAGCAAAATCCATAATACCGTCGGATTTATTAATACAGGTAGGTATAGATTGAGTTTAAGTTTACAAATGAGTCTTCTTATAAAAATGTTTTAAGTATCTGGAAATTTTATTTAAAAAGAAAGTATAATTTCTCCTTACAATATTGGATTAATAGGAATTCGATTATAAATCTAAAGACAAAACTCGTAGTATCTCGAAAGTCTCTATAAAAGTCGTTTCGAGCCCTGATTTAATGTTAGTTAACATGGATTACAAAGTAAGATTGTATTTCGTTTCATAGTACGTTAAGTTTCGATGAATTTACCCGCCATTAATTTTGTTTTTCGTCCCTTAGAGAATATTTGAAATATCTACCGTACAGACGGTTTAATGTATCAATATAAGATAAAATAAAGATATCATTCTGAATGCTGAATAATTATATATATTTTTTTAATTTCAATCGGTGTAACATAATAACGAAAATGTCCAATTTGTTTAGTTTAAACCACTTCTAAGGCACCTAGAGTAATATAGCATGTTACTGAAAAGTATGGTGTTGCTGAAGCGTTTGTCTTTTATTCCACCACAAATTTTACATTCGAAAGAAGAATACAAAGTATTAAACTACTTATTTTATTAGCAAGGATATTATTATTATAAATATTTTGAAGGCAAAAAAGGCGGCATGAAACGACTAAAACTGTACAGAAAAAAACCTATAATATATCAATGTAAAACAATGTCAAAACTAATAAGATTTTAATACGATACAATGATTTTGAATGGTTTTACTCACATTATATATGGCGTAGATGAAAGGATTGTAACAGGAATTACTCATTGCAAGCCAGTCGAAGCAGAAGAAAATCACGTTTATATATCTGTACCTGTGAATAAACAAAAACATAAATATTTCAAGTAATATTAACATATTCAAGAAAAATAACCCTGATTAATTATACATAATATAATAAAGATAATGAATTCGTTGAAATATATACATATATATTTTTCATTTTTAACAATAATATGTAATAAATTAACTCTTAGTGTTTTACATCTCTGAATGGAATGGCGTGGAATAATAATAGGTTGGGGAAAAAGTCTTTTCGCATATAGTATGCATGAACTTGTAATAAAATCTCTTTGGCTATACCATTTGTATCTGGCTGGTTTTGGTATCATTAAAAAGTTTTAATTTTAAAGAAGACACTTCCAAATTCAAATTAGGAATTTGTGTGATTTTCATTTGTTTTTGTTGTTGTTAAAATGAGTGAATCTAAAGAAGAAATTCGATACATTTTAAAATTTTACTATAAAAAAGGTAAAAATGCAACTCAAGCCGCGAAAAAAATTTGTGATGTTTATGGACTTAATGCAGTATCTGTGAGAGTAGCGCAAGTTTGGTTTAAGCGTTTTCAAGCCGGAAATTTTGATATCAAAGATGCATCTCGCTCTGGTCGCCCTGTTACGGACAAAATTGATGCCATTTTTGAAAAAGTGGAGCAAGATCGGCATATTAGTAGTTACGATGTAGCTGAAGAACTGGCAATTGACCACAAAACGGTTTTGACTCATTTGAATAAAGCTGGGTACACAAAAAAGCTCGATATATGGGTGCCTCATGAACTCACTGAATGAAACCTAATGAACCGTGTACTCATTTGTGATTCTTTATTACGACGTAATGAAACCGAACCATTTTTGAAGAAGCTGATAACTGGTGATGAAAAGTGAATCACATACGACAAGAAAGTGCAAAAAAGATCGTGGTCAAAGGCTGGTCAAGCTTCACAGACTGTGGCAAAACCCGGATTAACTCGCAACAAGGTAATGCTGTGTGTATGGTGGGATTGGAAGGGCATTATTCATTATGAGCTGTTACCGCCCGGCAGGACCATCGATTCAGAACTGTATTGCGAACAATTGATGAGATTGAAGCAAGAAATTGAGAGAAAGCGGCCAGAATTGATCAACAGAAGGGGTGTGGTTTTTCACCATGGCAACGCTAAACCTCACACATCTTTAGCCACTCAACAAAAATTACGAGAGTTTGGCTGGGAGGTATTAAAGCATCCGCCGTATAGTCCTGACCTTGCACCTTCAGATTTTCATCTGTTTCGGTCTCTGCAGAATTCCTTAGGCAGTGTTAGGTTAACATCACGAGAGGACTGCCAAAACCACTTGTCGCAGTTTTTCGATCAGAAACCCCAAAATTTTTACAGCAATGGGATCATGTCACTACCAACAAGATGGCAAAAAGTTATGGAACAAAATGGCACCTACATACTTTAGTCAAATGTAAATAAACTATAAAAAAAAACTTTTAGAATTTTCATATAAAATACGAAGAAACTTTTTCCCCAACCTATAATATATACGCGGGAACACTAAAACTTTAAAACTTGTTTTATTGTATATCCATTCCAGGCTTAGGATTTATAGGCCGACATCATATTCCCTTTACATATTAATCCGTTCCCTTTAGTGATTAAAATGGACAAAATCAAATAACAATTTCATATACCTACTATACAGAACTTATGATGTTAATTTAATGCTAGCAATAAGATATTTCAATAAAAACATTTAGAACTAAATGTTTCTTTTGAAATTGAATAGAAATTACTTTCAATTGCAACAGAGATATATAGTATTAGCATTATAGACTACGACGACATAGAGTTGATGTGTTCTACGTAATACGTGTCCCACGAAGGGTATTGTGTAAAAATGAGATAAAATTTCGATAAAGACACTCTATTTTCCTTTATTTATAAAAGTCAATAATAACCATAACAAGTCACTTAAAATTAACGAATAATCCATCGGACACAACACAAGCCTGAGTAACAAGGCTTTCGCTGTCACCGCGTAACTGTTATATAAATTCCATCGCGCACGAAGAAATTTGACAATTCTTTTCTTTGTCACACCTCCATGGATGAAATTCTCTTCCAAAATGTACCCCTTCACATATAACCTGGGTTCCTTCAAATTGTAGGTATGGCTAGGGCTACTAGTGTAGTTCATTCTAACTGACTGTACCAGCTTACTGTACTGAGCAGCTTCAAGTTTTGACATCTCTAACATTTATCATCTGGCGGAGTGAAAAAGAACAATGCCAATACAGGTAAATATTTAATTAGCAACTAAAATTAAAGTACGATGACCTCTCGCCACATATTCCGCACAGTGCCACTTGATGGCACTTATCCTTCGAAATCGGTGATAAAATGAGATTCCCCTCCAAAGCCCGTATTAATGAATTATTATTATAAATAATCTTCAAGGTCTATAAGTAGTTTATAGATAGCGTATACGAAATTCATGTTTATTATGTGGGTACAGCATTGCCACGCGCTATCATCGAAACAAACTAGTCGTCTTTCTTATAATTTTTTTCCGCTAGCTATGAAGAGTATTGTGTACTTATAATTTATTAATCTTAATTATTCATGTTTTATGATAATATTTAACTGTGATAGAAACATGCAATGGTTTGTGCATTTTTGTTATTCGAATTAGTAGAAAAATTTCCTAGAGAAACTTCAATTTCGATGAATTTTTCAATAATTTTATCAAAAGATTTTTTTTTGATATTTTAAATTATTAAACATTTTGTATGAGGTATATAATTTACATTGCTTACACATTTACAAAAATAAACGTTTATCATACTATATCTATTTTTCAGATAATATGATAAAGTAAACTACATACTTTTTTTTACTATTTTGTACGTCTTAAAAAGAAATACCACATCAAATATAGAATTTTTATCGTTAGTTTATTTAGACAAAAAATTAAAATTTAATACATTTTGCATAGGGTCTCCCTTCATATCCCGCGAGTGGATGATTGTCGCAGTTACTTTGATGTCATGCAAATGAACAGTGAAGCATTTTTTGCAGATCACAATATTTAAACGACATTGGAAGGTGCTGATAGTTGTGCCAGCTTTATTGGTTTTAGACAGTTTGCTTTTTTATTTACCAACTCCATTCATCCAATTTTTCCATTGTCGAACATGAAAGTAAACTCTTTTAATACTGTTTTGCTACTTATTCTTTTGAAGATAATGAACTGAGATTTGTAGGCTCTTGTTCGTTGAAGCTAATACTATGAAACGTTTGTATTGATGTTCATTAAGTTTTTGCTTTCATCTAAACACAGGAAAATACAAATAATACCTTATGTAAAGGTTATATCTTTATTTTATTCTTCGAATATAAAAAAAGCAGCAACCGAAGGTATCTGATCATTATTAAAAGTGTTAATATATTTTTTATCTTTTTTTATTGTAAAACTTACAGTAAACAATTGTAAAACGCCGAGCATGATTTTGAAATTCTTCTTTTATATTATTTGGATGTTTCATTAAAATTACTTTTGCCGAATAGCCATTGCAAAGCATAACTTTTAAGTGGTTTTAAAAAAAAAGTTTTAATCATTTCGTGCTTAAGCTCTCAATAACACTCTAAAGCTGATTGTACAATTAAACGCTCTGCATTACTCTGCTCGATTCCAGCAGATATTATTTTTGACTTGTTTTTTGCAGCGAACATTAATAAACTTATTTTTGTATTTCTTATTTCTTAAGAACTACTTCTATTTACTTATATTTGGAGACTTATCTTCTGGTAATAAATTGTCAATTGAAGTATTACTTACAACAACAGCCTGTAAATTCCCACTGCTGGGCTAAAGGCCTCCTCTCCCTTTGAGGAGATGGTTTGGAACATATTCCACCACGCTGTTCCAATGCGGGTTAGGGTGGAATAGACATGTGGCAGAATTTCTATGAAATTTGTCACATGCAGGTTTCCTCACGATGTTTTCCTTCACCGCTGAGCACGAGATGAATTATAAAGACAAATTAAGCACATGAATCAGCGGTGCTTGCCTGGGTTTGAACCCGCAATCATCGGTTAAGATGCGCGCGTTCTTACCACTGGGCCATCTCTGCTTATTATCAGTATTACTTATTATACATATATCTTTGATTAACTCAGGTGCTTTAAACATAAAGAAGAAAACGTCCAAAAAAATTCTATTATACCTAAAGTAGAGTTAATAAATTATTTTTTATACAAGTAATATTAATTTATATATATACCATGAGACAAACATATACACAAATTAAACATATAACGCAAACATATAACTTAATCCTTATTTAATCCTTATATCCTTATAATCGTTTTACGACCTATATATCAAAGTTATGATAAAAAATTAGTTTTGTAACATATATTATTATTTTTCAAATTTTATATACTTTGATAACAATTTAATTTTATAGAACTAGATAACGCTTGGTATGTAAAATATTATTTGCTGTTTATGTAAATAGGAAAATAACACAAACACTTACTCATTTATCGAAGGAAAAAATGACTGAAGCAGCATATAACTCTGTAGAGGCAGCCAGCAGAGTGCAAATAATGCTACCACCAAAACCAGCATTTTTATAACCTGTGTGAAATAAAAATTAATTATTAATAATTTTTATCATATTGTCATAGTTATATTCGAAGCTCATTTAGATTTTGTTTCATTTTAAATGAGATTTTACTATGTGTGATTTATGACTGAGTGTGAAGCCGTTGTATATGTCTGTGTGTGTTCATCGATGTTTATTATACGGTATTATATTTCAATTTATATTTTTTAATGTTTTGCTTAAATACAATTGATTTTCAAAACATGTTTAATAATACTTAAGAAATATATATTTTTTTTCTTTTATAAGCTCTAATTATTAATGATACGATGATGAACATGCCTTTTAGAAACTATGCTGTCATGCAGAAGGTATTGCTACTTGGGAAGTGTTGACAAAAAACTTAATAACTGCATTTCCAAAGTCAGAATTTCCCAGAGACTCTCCGTCAACTTTTAAGCTAGCCACTACAGCAATAGAGCAGTCTTAACTATATTTATTATGAAATAACAGAAAAAAGCACTCCTCACCAGCACCATTCATAAATTTAGAATTTCCTTTGCTTCCTTCAAGAAAGTCATGCGTTTATTATGTGTTCATTTTATTTATAATAACATTATTTCTAACAAAATATTATACACGTAATCGAAACGTCTACTCGAGAAATAACCATATACCATAAAAGAAAATATGAAATCTTTCTCAGAGTTCTGTATGATGTCGTGCAAGCTCTGAGTGAAATTATTTTAATCTCAATAAAGTGTCGAAAACAGATTATTGCTGTTATAAATTTGTTCATATCTTGGACTTCATCCAAATATAGGTCTAACAAAGATATTTTTAAAATCAAATTATTAAGTCTATCGTGAGAATTGGAAAGAAATCCACGTAAAAAGTGATTACATTATATGATACGAGTACGTATTCAGAATGATTGATGAAGCTGGAGAGTCGTTAATTCATTCATGCGTCGAATTCAAGGCTAGCGTAACACCGTAACCGTTTGTGAAGATTCGAGAATAAAAGATAACTATTCGTAACCATTTACCCTTGCTTTATCATAAGACGTCAGTGAAATCTGACATCCAAAAGCCAAACATATGGGCGTCAAATAAGCGAAGAATAGTTTATTATAAACTCTCTCGTTGTCACTCAGAAATAAGTAATAGAAAATTTGGACGAAATGGCTTAAATCCAATTTGGTACTCGTATCTCGACGACCCAATTTGGAAAAATCTGATGAAATTGCACCAAAAATCTTGTAAGCTCCTTCACTCGAAATTGGCACCCTCTTGGGAGATTACGACTCATCTCTTATTGATTATCTACCCACATATACTCGAACAGAACATATTGAAGTTTGTACTGATTGCGTAAAAATACTTAAAATATTTTATTACAATATATTTATAGTTAAATTGATATAAACAAATTATTAGTACTATAAAAATTTCACCTGTTTTCTCTTGGGCGATATGGAGAGTTATATTGAAAAATTACGTACCCGATGGTAAATGGTCACCACCATTACCATTTAGTTGTGAGTTTCAAATCTTACTGGACAAAGATATTGCAGGAAAATAACTACGAAGCATTTTTTCCGTAGAAGTAATGAAAAAATATATTGCAGGAAAATAACTACGAAGCATTTTGTCTGTAGATGTCATAAGTGGTTGTTTTCACCGTACCTTTTCTTTGACTTGCTGATACCAAAGAAGCCTAGAGCGCACTTGTACATCGGAACACCCACTAAAAAACTAGCGTAACGGAGATAGTATCTCCGTCTTTTTGGCGGACGCTACGAGATCGCTTTCGCTTGCTACCGAACATACACAGACTACATATGTTTTCAAAAAGTTAACTAGGATGAGATTTTTTTCAACCTATTGTATGTTCCGATCGTATTCTGAATATGCATATTAGAACATAATATACATGTTTGGTACAGCCCTACGAATTGAGATCTATATCTCGACATGAAAAGAGCTTTTTTTGGTCTATTATTTAAAACATATGCGAATTTTGTGCATCGGCAACATGAAACAATCGTATTTACAAAATAGATTGGCAAAAGAAGTTTTTGTCTCAAGTCAATCGCCTCAGTTTCAATTGGCAAGCGGTCTGAGAGGGACAGAAAATGTATTTGGAAAATCTTATTTCGAAAAGCTATACACTATAAGGGATCTGCTTCGTATTTCTTTTCAAAATAAGATTTTTATAAAATAGTTGTATAACAATTGAGTAAAAGCAACTTAATTTTAAAATACAAGCGGTTAGCCAGCTTCGTTGGAAAGTAAAGGAATTTTATTTCCAACAAAATAATTTAAATAATTTCCAATTTAAATATTATCGCCTATAACCATCGACTTGGCTTCGATAAATAATAATCAGTCTCATTTCAATACTTTCCGAAGTTTTTACGTGATTGATGCACAAAAAAAGATGTATACCTAACAACAACAGCCTGTAAATTCCCACTGCTGGGCTAAAGGCCTCCTCTCCCTTTAAGGAGAAGGTTTGGAACATATTCCACCACGCTGTTCCAATGCGGGTTGGTGGAATGCACATGTGGCAGAATTTCTATGAAATTTGTCACATGCAGGTTTCCTCACGATGTTTTCCTTCACCGCTGAGCACGAGATGAATTATAAAGACAAATTAAGCACATGAAACAGCGGTGCTTGCCTGGGTTTGAACCCGCAATCATCGGTTAAGATGTAGGCGTTCCAACCACTGGGCCATCACGACTCGTATATATACATTTATACCTAAAATTTATACAAATTCGCAACGTGCTCAGTTATAGAGGTTAACCGATGCACAATATTTATTCTGAAGTAATTAAATAACCTACCACATGACACGTGTGCGTATTAATGTAATAAATATGATGAATGTAGCGAGATTGTAAATAAAAACGTATACAATTTCGAATTTGGAATGTTTTTAGGTTACGTTGGTTATATTTAGCGGAATTTATTTATTGAATGCGTCATTCACAATTTATAGTCAGTTTACATTCTCGCTAAATTCATTATAATGTTAAAACTATTATCCATTGACATAGACAAATTAAACTTTTAATTTAATATACATACCAGCGCAGCTACATAGCTCTTTTATATTCTTCAATTACATTTTGTGTATATAAGTTTAAAATAAAGAGTATTTGTAATGTTCCTATTTTAATATGAAATAAACCTGTTTCGTTTCGAGAATGTTTAAGAATACACAACAAATATTTAAAAGGTTCTCAAGAAACATATTTTAAATTTCATAGAAATATCATGTAAGTATAGCAAATTGAGTTCCTGTCGTTTTGATTGGATAAATAAATAATACTGCTACTTTGTAAGTTTAGTTTAATGCATAGGTATGTCGTATACTTATTAGCATATTGTAATTACGAATTAAAACATTTAGAAAATTAAACAAACCATTATTGCGTATCAAATTTAAATGAAATAGGAAACACTATTTAAACCGCAAAAAAATTAGAATATATCACTGCATATTGAAATAAGTTCCAATTTTAATTGATAAAAAACTTACCTTTTTCTTGTTTTTCATTTGATTTGCATCACGAATTTCTTGCGCGTTGCCAGGCGCACGCGCCCCCCATAACTTCATCGCCATGTGTGCGTACGCAAATGTTATCACGAACAGTGGAATGATATACTGTGCAAAAAGTAACATTTTTAATATATTTTATTTTACACCACAAACATAAAATACAGAAATCTTAGGAATAAGAAAAAAGAAACAATACTAAAAATAAAAATATATAAAATTATTTTATGTGTTGTATAAAGGGCGGACTTATGGTTGATTACCCATCTTTTCCAGACATCGAAATTAATTATTACATTATCGCATTAATAGCAAAAAAAAAAATAATAATAATTGATCTCAAAGACATAAGTTTCAATTGCCAAATCTCAAAGGATGTTCGTGGGATCGGAGCAGTATTAATTAACGTAAATAAATTAATCCTTCACATTGATACAAAATATTGATTTCACATAAACGTTTGCGTATGTACTGATGGAGAAAAACGACATATTACACACATAATGTTATGAACACGAATTATAATATTCTGACATTATATACATTTATTTTAATTTGTATTTCGAAATATTTAAAGATTTGAAATTATTGAGCTGGTACAATTTAATTATTACGGTTTTAATATATTATATATAAAAAATATTATTTATTTCGACATTATCTACGAATGTCTTGTTCTTGTAAACTTCTCGTGGGTAAATATGCCATAAAGAATAACTGTAATATATAAATAATTATACAATATATAATTATACAAACATACTTATACTAAAAATGTGTTCTAAAATATTTTTGGTCGTTTTTGTTTGTCAAATGGGTTTAAATATTTTCAATGTCCCACACGCAAAAAATGCTTATAATAACACACATGCATAATTTACACAAACGTGAATTTAAGTTAATATAATCGAAGCTCGAAATACGAAAATATTGGAAAGATTGGTCTAAATAAATATCCACGTTAGATTATTGAAATGATTCTGATTAACAGATATGTTTACATTGGGATTATAATTTTGCTTAAGGGAAATAAGAAAATGCTTAAAAGTAATAAAAAACAAATAAAAAGCGAAAGCTATAAAATATAGCTTATTTCGTCTATATAATTATAATTTCAATAAAAATAAAGGTAAATAGCGCTTGAGTTTAAAATTATATTTATAAAAATATTTAACTCGAAAGCTAATGGTTAAGTCCCGCTTAAGAACGGTATATATGGGCATTTCTCCAGGACGATAGTAGCCAAGATTTTCATCTTAAAGTGGTGCAGTCATAAAATTATTGATTCATAAAATTTACTTTAGTTTCTGGTAATTTTATACGATTTAATTTTAAAGTGTATTTAAATGTTGGCAATAAATGCTGAAGTAATATAAAACGAGATTACTTGACTCTTTGGGTTTGGTTTAGGATAATTCTAAATGATTTTATATTCCTCGTATCTTTTATACAAGTACGGTATCAATGAAATAATTTATAAAATCATTTTCCATTAAAATATTTTATAACCCTAACATTTTATTATATTATATATTCCAAGAATATACATATAATACATAATGTCATTCATCGTTTCATTCAATTATTTGGTAAAATTTTAGTATATGTTGTTTTAGGGACTACAAAATTACTATCCCTTGTCTCGGCACTATATTAATAAAAAAATATGCACATTTACAATGACACAGATTTTGATACAAATAGTTGTCACTGCTTATTTATACACGAGCAATAAATATAAACTTATAACGCTGCGTTAAGCTTCTCCACAAAATAAATACACTTGTACTGAACAAAGTCGTTCAATTTTACAATGAGACAGGCGTAGACACTTTTATATTTACCAATACGACTTCATTCTAAATAGAGTATACTTTTTAATTGACGGATAAAAAAAAAAATAATTAAGATTTACTAGAAGTGGATAGATTTAATTTAATCTTGATTGAGTGTTTTACAATAATTAATTTTCATTCAAGATACTTACTTGAAAAATATACAATAATAGTCTGTATATAGCTAAAGAATGAGATCCGAATTCCGTTGGCTCACAAAATGGTTTCTCATAGTATAGCTTGGAAACTGTAAAGATAATATAACACTTGAATTAATCCTAAACTTCAGACAGCATAATTAATACAAAATATTTAACTTGGTATAATATAATATTCATAATCTTAGTAAAGTAATTTAATGTTACACTTAGCTTTATTAAATTTAACAAAGATTTTGATTTTGAAATTTAACCTATTTCAAGTCTATCTAATTACAACTAAATTTAATGTATACACAATAAAAACATGAAAATAAATTGATTTTAAGACTTAAATTAAGTATCTGATATCTATCGCGTAAGAAATAAGAAATATTTAATAGTACTGTAACAATTTATAATATTATATTTGTATTCGAAAATCAAAATCAAAATATTACTTTATGAATAAAGTCAAATTTATTTTATAAAAAGAATAGTTAATTTTTTACCCGGCTCTTGTTCTTCGACCATGATGACTTCCCACGACATGGCCATAGGCGCAGCTAGGGATAAGGCCAGCACCCATATCAACACTATGATCACCTTGGCAACTCGCTTGGATGTGTGTGCGCTTAAAATAAATTACTAACTAAGGAAAATTACTATCTACTTATATGTATTAGGAAACAAATAAATAAATAATGAGACAACATCACATACATTACTCTGATCCCAATGTAAGTAACTAAGGCACTTGTGTTATGGAAATCAGAAGTAACGACGGTACCACAAACACCCAGACCCAAGACAACATAGAAAACTAATTTTAATCTACATCGACTCGGCCAGGAATCGAACCCGGGACCTCAGAGTGGCGTACCCATGAAAACCGGTGTACACACCACTCGACCATGGAGGTCGTCAAAAACAACAAATGATAATGAATTGCTATCATTATATTGCATACGCAATAATTCAAATACTTTTATGAGGTATATGGAATATAGGTAGGTAGAAGGGATAAAGGCAATTATATCCCCGATGCGACACCAACGCCTGTGCCTATTCACTCACTCTTCAAACCGAAACAAAACAATACTAAGCACGTATTGCTTTTTGGGGGTAGTATAATACAAAAAGTGTGAATGTATATATAATACCATTATGTTTTAATACAGCTTTGTGACAACGCATTTCTAACGAAGACCGCATTATTATAGACATTTACGATCACAATAATTTTGTTCATAAATTATTTGTAATACTTTGATACTAAGAATTCGTACAAAGTTTATTCATATTTATCAGAACTCACTTTAAGATTAATAGACACATCAATAATATTATTTTATATACTTCGTGATAATAAACACAACTAGTAGTTGTAGATTTAATCAAAAATCAACTGTTATAAAAAATAAGTAAATAAATATTATGTATCTCGAAAGAAAATGAGAACTGAAAAACATAATACCATTACTTACAGCATGCAATCTCTCTCGACGCGAATGCATAGAAGGCCGCGCAAAAGGAACAAAATTTAAATTTATTTCATATACTAAAGCTGTACCAAACAAATGAATTGACATTATTTATGTGTGTACAAAACACACTTACATACATTACAATTTTTTTTTTATTTCAGTTTAGATTCCTGCTTTATTTTATTTTTTCATTTTCATCGTTTCAGCAACGAATAATTTATAATTGTACATTTTCTAATCACCGCGATGCGTATATCTTTAAACGCACGTTACGTTTTACGTAAAATAGAGGTGTAAGTACTTTTATTTGTTGTAAGTTACTTTTTATTGTACTTTGTGAAAGTCTGGTATCGCCCATTTTTATTTACTCTTCTATTTTTCTTTCGCCAAACAGTACTTTGTAGAGTTGAGTTTCGGTTTGAAGTGTGAGTTAGTGATACAGGGTTACTACAGGGATCATCTTAGCTTAATTTTAAGGGATGTCAGGCATGTTTAATCTTTTTTCCCATTTGTCCGTTCACATATTACAAAAAAAAACATATTTATTTGCTATGGCAATATTGCACGTCTACATTCTTTCATCTTATTGAATATTATTTCAAACATCCTGTAATAGATCGAAAATAGTTCAAATATTTAAGTAGAATGGGATGGTCAAGTTTATTATGTGTCAAATAAATTGAGATCAACCATAAATGAAAAATTAAATTTAATTCATTAAAATAAACATTATTTGTATAACCTCTAAAGGACACCAAAAAAACTGCGTGCGTTTGCAAAAAAATTGTAAGTTTTCACATTATTTTGGCTCATAGATTACCAATACACATACATACAATATTAATATACTGTTTGTATGTGTTTTGGTTTGACATATTTACTTGGTCGCAAAAATATTTAACTTAAAGTCGACTTAGGACGAAAATACTCAAATCCGCTATGAAAGTTACGAAAATATTTTTATAGGTTGATATTTTCTTTAGAGTTTATTTTTATTCCTCGCACTAGTCTGATCATTCCTTGAAATATAATACGAAATCTGTAGGATTTATTTTTCTAAATTGAACTATTTATTTGTTTTCTTAGATATTTATTATATTATATTCTGGGTATTTATGCACTTGCTCTTGTTTTTTCTAAATTTTTCATTGAATATAAAAATAATAAAAAAACGTATACTGTGATTTCAAATGAAAAACTAACTGTATATTAAATGTTTCAGAATAAAATGAATAAAAATAGCAATGTGAGTGTACACTCTATGTCTTCGTTTAGTATGCAAATGAGACATCATCTTTATTCTTCTTAATGTTAAAAATAATTCAAAAGATTTAAAGAAAATTCTATTCTTATTATTCAATGACCAATAGCGGCTTAGGTCTTTTGATTGAAATATGAACCCGTGTTTGGATTTCTGGTGGAACCATTTGTCTGGATTTCAAGTAAGTAATTTACCGATATCGTGCCTCGGTTCAAAGACCAGAAAATGATTTTATGTTTCTTCTTTATGAATGTCAGAAATTACAATCTACTCTACATATAATAAAAAAGTGCCCCGACCGTGTTTGTCTCTTTGTTCACGATGAACTCCAAAACTACTAAACGGATTTTCATGCAGTTTCCAATAATAGACAGAGGAATTTATAAGAAAGGTTTAATTATATAATTTATTAATGTTTTTGTATAAATGTGTTGAAATAGAAAGAGAATTGTTAAACATGTCGGAAAAAAGCAACAGACATATTTAAATGAAAGATAAAAAAAATTATATCCATCCGTGTGAAGTTGGAACGGTCCGCTAGTTACCGTATAATTAAGCAAGGAGTGCATGTTTGAATAAACGACAAAAAAAATTATTATATTGACGAACAAACGGGCCATCTAATACGTGGTGATAAACTGCACACTGGCACTGCAAGAAGCACCCACAACGCCATCGCAGTGCCAAAGGGATTACAAGATATTACATTCCTCTTACTTATTTTTCTTCTCTGGTTAGTGCATTATAACCGACGATTGCGGGTTAAAGGCGGCCAATCATCATTGAATTCTTATGTAATTTGTTTTTATAATAAATTTCGTATTTGGTAGTAAAGGTTAACATCTTGTCGAATGAAATATGCCATATGGACATCCGGTCATCATTGGAGTAGTAATGTAATTATAATCCTTTTTAAATTAAGGAGTCCTTAGTCCATAGTTGTAAGGCAGACCTCTCCCATTAAGGAGAGGGTTTGGAACTTATTCCAATGCGAAATGTTCAAAATATCTCAAAGTCAAATATAATACATACCTACTACAGGTATGTATTATATTATATTTTTGAGTTTGTATATAAATAACTCATAAGATAATAATATAATTGCAATTATAGTTTTTGTATAAGTGATCGTGTATATATTATTAGAGATGTATCCTTGTTCAACCTTCTTTCATATTTAGCATAAATGAATATTGTTATTTAAAGTATATGTTTATATTATCATATAATGCATTTACAATACTTCTGCATAATAAGTGTACGGAAAAAATAACACTTTTATAAATTGCTTGAAAAAAATTTGAATAACTTTATTGTACTAGTTATTAATTATAAAATATAATTATTTTCATTCTTAATTGTATATAGTGTAAAAACATATTTAATAGGTTACTCGGTGGACAAAATTGCTTTTATTGTATTTAATATACATATCTGATCTGAGTATTTGATGATTTTGGCAAACGATGGGTAAAGTGTAGGTTAGATAAACAAATAAAAAGATCATATGTCTGTACCTATATATGTATATAAAAGCGAATTATCACTCACTAATTAATCACAAAATATCAGAAACTATAACACGTACAAACTTGAATTTTGGCAGGTAGGTTCCTTATAGGGTGTATTCGCCAATAACTAATACGCTAATACTTCATACGAAACCTTATCCTTAAGAGGATAAAAGTGGGCTTGGAAACTTGTGTTTTATAAATTTCGTGTGAGTGTAATATTATCGAAGCAAGTAATTAATGGCTGTTCGTATTTAGTTATATTAATTTGGATGAGTACGTTTCCAAATGACTATTTATATTAAACATTATTATATTATTTAAGTGGTAACTAAAAAGCGTATTTCTTAAAGTAACTTCGTGTCCTATAAATGGAAATAATTACAAAATAAAATAGTACAAAATTATAATGCAATTCAAAATAATTACTGCATGTTATAAATTATACCTAAAACAAAGTCAATGCAAGACGTGTACTGACTACTTCCTTATTTTATTAATATCATGATCGGAATATAAATAACTTTTGATTTGAAATTTTTCTTCGAAGAAAACTTCCGAAACTAATCCATTAAAGTTTAAAGATAGTACTCGGAATGCAAATAAAATATAATTAGTCTTCTACTTATTATCTATCTGTAAAAGAGAATTAAATTTTTTAAAGCGGGAACACGGCTCAATTCCACAACTGTTAATATTCTAAATTTAATTTTTTTTTTTAAACTGCCAGTAACAAAATTTGCTTTTAGCTGTTTATATATTTGATGTAATAGATACGACCTTTTTTGTGTAAAATATGTTTTCAGATCGTATAATTATTATACTCTACGAAAGCAAGAGCCTATTTTTTGTAGGGGTGCGGAAATAAATATTCCAGAGCAATGGCGAAGCTTATCACGTTCAAAACCTCGACCTTCATCTAACGGACTCGAGACCAAAACAAATTAAACGAAATAGCCGAAATGGTTAAGAATTTTATGTCGGCGTACCGAAGTAATTGTTTTGATTCCAATCCTTTAAAGAAATTTTATTAATTTGGAACATTTGGTATTTATTACTTCTTTAGCCTTAGAAAGAATTTCAAGACGTGATATCTAGTATTATACACATGCAGAATTATTTACTATGAATAAGTGCAGATTATAACTTAAAACTTGTTTAAGTTACCCAGAAATTGTATGTGCTTCAGATAGTAAATAATTTTAAAACTCGTTAAGTATAATATGTAGAATTTGTAAAGGCAAATATGGATAAAAAACATTTAATTAAAAAAATCATAGTAGGTTCAATGCTTTGTGTTTTATACGCATAAAATTTAATTGAAGCCAATTGTTGATGCGTAACAAAATCCTAACAAGATGTAAAATTATTTGAATTTTTATCGTCTTTCCTTACTCCATAAATTTTAAAAATAACGTAATATAAAACCAAAGTTGCTCAGTTTCCACAAGATTTATGTATAATCCGATACTTAATAAAAGTCAGAAAGTAAATAAAATGTCATAAAATTATATATATTTTTTATATTTAACGATATATTATTTATTAGGCGTAGATATATCGCGGCTTTCATACAACAACGTGAAAAATATAGTGTAAAAAATATTTTTCGTTGATGGCATAACACTTCAATCGATTTGACGATCTGTAAAATTATTAATTAGAAATAATTAGTATAATTATAGCATTTTTCAGGATGAACTACATGTGTATGTAAATGTCAGTCATATGTCATATAAGCAATAACTCTTTTCTTTGTCACACAGCCAAATATTGTAACTGTCTACCAGCCTACATGTTTCAGTCATATTATTTACTGGGTGCTTTCAAACGAGGCGTGAAGGGGCATCTTGCGGACCGGCATGGCGGGGGCGACTAGTGCAGTGCAGTGTACTAGTCGTCTGCGCATTTGGACTCCGTTTCCACTTGTAGGTCGAGTGGACTCATATCATCCGTAAAGTATAAAAAATACTTCCAGGTGACAGCTTTCTTTTGTTTATCCTAATCTCCAAAGGTATGGTAATGCTTGATGAAATATGTGTAAACTAGGCGTTCTCATCACCGACACAAGCAAGCTCTCGCTGCCAATATAAGCATTCACCGTCAACACTAAATGACTACGCGTTGTGCGACATAGATTCAAGAGAATTGGGGTTAATCTATTATTCTCCGTTGAAGCCAAGATATTTCTATATAGTGAGAGCTAACAACACCGAGTGCTTTGTAGAATAGGGGAACGTTCAACTGCAAAAGGGGGAACATTAAGCTGATTTATTGAAATCTGGAACCTCCATATTTTGTTAATGGAAAACTATTAATTCTTCGGATCGAATGGACTTGATCTTGGTCGAAAATTGCACATTGAATACATATTGATACATACTAGGAATACTAATCCCTTTGATAAAGTTTATGTGATGGCACGTGAAGAAAATCCAATATTTTTAGATGAATTCGCTCTCCAATTTGGCCGTGTGGAAATGTAGAAGACGTCGGGATTTATCGTTTAGATCGGATTGAAGTTTCGACTTTAATTGAATAATTTATTCACGGACATTTTCTACTAATAAATCAGGACCTTCTGCAAATCTAGGCATAGATTCATAAAAAAATCTCTCATGACTACTGATATTAAACAATTTTACTTAGGATTTTACGTTATAAGAAAATATATAAATTATATCATGTTTGTTTTTTACAGCCAGGCATTTGGATAAGCATCAATTTTACATTTAGTGACAAAATCAACGCAAGCTACTCATTTCCTTCGAATGACAATAAAATCAAGATTTGTACAAAAGAACTTTTATTGTTTAAATTATTTTTATTTTATGAATTTGGAAATAAATTTGTCGTGACTTCTAATTTATTATCAAAGAAGTAATATGGTAAGTAATACCGACCTAGGTTACTTTGATATTATGTCCCTTGTGCCTGTAGACATTATACAAGTACTTACATACATTTTATTCGGAGATACATATTTGAGAGTATTCTATGAACACTTTATACATACCTCAGTGGAGTAATGATAGCCCGATGTCGATCAACGGCAATCGCAGTCAGAGTAAACACGCTGACGTTTACACTAAGTGCTTGCACGAAAGGACAGAATGCGCACATGAAATGTGGTAACAGCCACCGCTGGAGTAACGCAGCTTGAAACTAAAATTAAACTTTCATTAAGTCTCATATTAAACACAAGAACAAGAATATCACGCCTGTCACATCAATACTCGAAATTTAAAGCCGGTGAAACTGCAAAGTGGAGATGCTTACGTAATAATATCATAAATAAAACCTTCTTCGAAAAGCGCTGGATGTTCTGTTATATACGTTTTATGTATATTGGATTACAATTGTTTTCAGTTGGGCATTAAAAACGTGTCCAAAATATAAATGTTTTGCGAAAATATGTGACAATTTAAAAGACAAATATGGTTTTTGTGGGCATTCAATTTACCTTACGATATTTACCTTAACAGCCGAGTGAACTTTTCCTTGAGAGGAAACGCCTTCGCCCCGTGGGACACTTACGAGCTATTACTCTTTAAGTACGATTTTACTTTTCGCGTTTATGTATTATAATATACTTAAGAAAAAATACTTATGACTAAATTGTCGACATAAATCGCTTTTGTTTAAATCTTTTTATACATTTTAGCCAAGCTCTTACTAAAGCATGCCAAGACATTTAAAAACTGTGGGGCGTTCGCGAGCTGACTGACTTTAGTACTTCCACTGTTTTTATCTCCTCTGTACGTGGCGTTGAACGCTTTCAGCACGGACATATGTGTGTGTGCGTGAGTGTAAAATATGGTTAGTGTGTGTATAAAAACTTACTTGGAATGGTACAGCAAATAATCCTATCACAATATCGGCTAAGGCTAAATTAGCTATATAACAGTTCGTGACACTTTGCATTCGGCGTGACGTGCCGACTATCCACATGACGAGAAAATTTCCAACAACTGCCAACACTGAGATCGATCCATATAAGCATGACAGCAATACGATTAATCCCGTAGGAACGTCGTACAGTTTGTCTGTAAAAAAGAAACAAAAGAATGAAAGGTTATACAACATTTACTATATAACTACACCGACTAAAAGTAATAATATTTAATTTAGCCGATCCATAAATTGTGTATTGTTGTACACGGTACATACACCAAATTAGCATTTTTTTTCTGTCTGTCTGCCTATCTGTTTATTCCTGATAATTTCTGAAACGTCTGGACTAATTGTGATGAAAGTTTCACTGGCAGAAAGCTGATGTAATAATCACCACTTTGCATTCTAGGTGATACCATATAGTATCACCTAGTATGCAAATAAAGTAGTCACTAACTTTATACATAACGAATGCTGTTTTTCTTATTATATTATTAATTATATTTATATACCACAAACGTTAAAAATTAACTAAATTTTTTTTAAGATAGTGAGTTAAATAGTACATTCATAGACAACATTCGTTGCGCGTAAATAAAATAAAACCGGCGGCTTCAACCTCATTAAAAGTTCATACGGAGATGTATTTATAAACTTAGAACAACAAATATCAAAACTTTCTGATGGAAATATTATTATTACAACAATCTCTCTAAAAATTGGCACTGGAAGGATATATTAATGACATTTATTGCTACAATTTTAGTATCAATAAATCGCGATGTTGTAAAGAAAACAAAGTGAGTAGTAATAATAAAAGAATACGAAACGCGTCTCTCGCGTTTCACATAAAACGAAGGAACTAAACACTTGTGGAATAACCAATGTCGTCAAAAATACATCACATTACTCACAAAAATACAATTTATGTGTTTGTATTACACATTCATGATTCAACACATTCAAAATTATTGTTTTAACAGTGAACATAATTCAATTCTTCGAATCATAAACTTTAAATTCCCCGAACGAAAATAAAAGCTCTATATTTCCCAGTCAAATTATAATATTGCTCCAAATTACCCAAATGGAATATTAACTAACGTTACGTTGATTTAGTTTTTTACTCGTATATAAATGCTTAATCTGCATTTCCTGCAATCAATTTTCAATCAATCAAGTTTTTGAATCGTCAATAATTAAAAACTACCACCGTTTCGGAAAGCAGTTTCTAGCGAGAACAAACGGCAAGAAACTCGCAATCGGACCCAAATACTTCATTTTCAAATACTTTCATTTTCTTGTGACGATATTTCGCTTTGTTGGAAATTTCTCAATTGTATTAGCTTGTAAAACTTTTTTGTCAAAAAATTCGACAGTTACGACTTTTTAAAAATTCTAGACTCATTTTTTGTAGTTATACTGCCATATTCGCATTCCACAGTCAAAAACGTATTTAACGAACAGACCATAAAATAAAAGCTTATAAAAAAATATTTCAAAAAAATGCTTTACATAACCTTAAATTTGAAGTATTTTTGAATTTAAATATAAAAGTAAAAGAGCTGAGATGTTTGTTTAAAACTCGTAAACTTTAGACTATGATTGTACATTGAACTCGTGCAAATGTAAAAGAAATTCTTGAGGAAACCTGCGCATGGTGAATAAAAATCTGCCGGGTATATCATACAAATAAAATTAAATATAACTTACCGTATGTATCATTTGTGGCATTGTGTCCCAAATATTCATGTATTGTAGCATTTGCCGCCCAATCTGAATCATCATCTTGTGTCGAACTGGTCGCGCTGTAAATAAATATGATTATAGAATATAACAATAAAATACATCAGCAAAATGTAAGTCACCCATCTCATATTATTTTACACAATGTTTTCTTTTTATAAAATAGCTTGGTGGATTATCAAACAAGCAACCTGGTGGTAAGTCGTTATATCGCCAGAACGCGTTACCAAACTGTGGTGTTATATCAGTGTACTTATTCTTGAAACCGAAATATAACAACAATAAGTTACTGTTGGACGGTAGAATATACAAGTAGCTGTTATATTTATTAATAATAAGTTTCATAACAGGCGGGTTTGCACAAAGAGAAGGGACCGCCAAGTACGAAACGTAATGTTCAAAATATTTCACTCGTGTCACGGGAATTATTCATAATTATAAATATTTAAATTGGTAGAAGTTTTAGGTTAATGTAAGCAGAGCCTTGATACCAATTATTATCTATATAAGTAATAGAAACTCTAATCTTTCGGTATTTCAATCCGGGCCGGTAATCATTCTATTTTAGTATAGGTAAAGTGTTTTGAATCATTATTTACATAATGTATAATAGAAAGCTCTTAACCGGTTTAGTAAATATTAACGGTTTTCTTTTCTTGAATGTCGAATCAATGATGAAAAATGAGATAAAATCACTGTTCGTTCGTAACAAATTTTAATACTATAGATTTCCTATAGACTCGACATGGAGTCCTAGAGACATGGTTGGCAAGTAGATACGTCTGGCAAAAAAGCTTTGGGGTTAAGAAAATTATACTGTTTACTGATGTGGGTTTCAATCGCCTGGTGTATTTGAAACAGCCTCCAAATGTTCGCCAGTATTTGCTGAAATCGCTTTCCAATGTATTTGCACGGAGTATCGTGAAACACACGTTATAGGCTAATTTACGTATTTTCGACTATTTGCGACTAATACGGTGCAATTACAGCTGCACCGTATTTGATCAGTACATATAATCGTCGTTTAAATGAGAACGGTCTAATGATACCGAAAGTTTTATGCACAGGACTAAAGGGAGACTTCCTCCAAGTCATTTTAACATTTGATGGAAAATTTCGCTCAGTTTGTTTCGGAATTGGTTGTAGATTTGTCAAACACTTCTAATTTTACATGTAAAAATTAGTATTTATTTATATAAGGAAGGCAGACGCTGCGTGGTAAGAACTATAAATTAATTCTTATTTGCTTTGATCAGTAGTCCATTATCAACGTAATATTTGTAACCTGAAACCGCGTTAACGAAATTCGTAACAAAGTAAGGTGTAATATTTCTTTTTAAATCGATTTAGGCTGGCAAACCTTAACGGAAGTAACGTAAAGATAACGATTCTCACTCGATAATACTAATACTGTATAAAATACGAGCTACTTCTTTCCTATCTGTTCGTTGGCAACTACAGGTTTAGAGATGACCATTTTGCCTGTAACTATACTACCTCACTCAATCTCAAATATATATGCTTATAAAACGTATTGCTTTTTGGTAAGAGTAACATTATTAGTCCGGCTGGGTAGGTAATATTCACTTATCACTAATTCTATTGCGAAATAATAATATTTACTATAGTGTTTCAATTTGAAGTATAAGTGAGCCAGTGTATTTATGTATAGGCAGAAGGGGGATATCGTAATTCCCGAGGTTAATGTTGCATTAACTTTGTAAGGGATTGGGTGCGATAGGGTCCACTAACCAGGTGGTCCATTTCCAAACTACATACGTAAATTAAAAAAAATCTAAAACGTAACGGTTCCAAATTTAAAATGTATATCTGTATTAAACATTTCGTGCAGGTCTTGGATAGTCGAGACTGTTACAAATTTTTTTTATTTTGGTATAGGTTAGTGGACGAGTATATGGGCCACCTGATAAGTGGTCACCATCACCCACATGAAGACATGAAGACATGAATGACAATGAAGCTGTACGAAATATTAACTAATCCTTACATCGTCAATGTGCCACCAACCTTGGGAACTAAGATGTTATGTCCATTGTGCCTGTAGTTAGACTGGCTCACTCACCCTAACCGGAACCCACCAATACTGAGTACTGTTGTTTGGCGGTAGAATGACTGAGTGGGTGGTACCTACCCAGAAGCCCTACCAACAAGTAAAATAATGATTTTTAAGTCAACAACATTCATCCGCAAAACTCGTATAATCGAGATATTTCGATGTTAAATACGTAAACGTTTGACGATTACGAATGCAATCAGAAAGTGTACTCCTAATAATAATTTCGTCACAGGTAGGAACTATACTCATATTTGCTTAGTTTTATTTATTGAACCCGATCAACGCCGGATTTACATCTAGTATAATATAATTTGATTAATAAATTTTCACATATTGCTTTAATTTCTCCACGACATTTAATTACGAAGCTTGTTAATTTTTATTAAGATGCCTCGAAATATTCTGTCAGGTTGATTAAATATTTGTTTAATAACATTTTCATAACGAGTTAAGCGGTTCTTTATTGAACATGGCTTTATGTTTAAATATACATGTTAAGATGTATGTCATCTGTATAAAGACTAAGATAAGATAGCGATACATAACACTGTAATGCTTGGTGTTGACCGCGGGCAGTGGAGCTCATAAAAACAAATTAAACATTCATCATAGAACGCAAGAGTGATATGACATAAAGTGATATACGAAATTGACTTCTATAAATATAACATTTAAAGGATATACGAATCAAAATGGAGTAATACTGTAAGTGCGTTTTCAACGTTTTATAATATTGTCATACGAAGTTTTTACAGAATTATACGAGGAATATTAAGTTGAAAATTGTGTTTGTCTAAATAGCATTATCTTTGATTGGATTGCTTTATTTTATAGCTTAAATTACTACGTAGCGAGGATGGGCTCGAGTGTGGGATGGTACAGGCGTAGACATGCTGGGCCCATCTTATATCAGAGAACAATGAAAAAGCTGACGTGAACTTAAGGTCCAAATGTTCGCGTCTTATTCCAAATAATGTTTTTGTTCTATTTGCTGGTGGACTTGAGCCTTGGAGTATTAGTGCAAAAAGGATCATTAAAAGTAACTTCACCTTATTGCCTCTTGTAACAGGAGGGCTGGTTCGTTTTTTGCCCTGAGGATCGGAAATGCGACTCAACGGGAAAATGCTGCTAGTATTCCACGCGGTCATGATATATAGAGTTACTATTTTTAATTCATATTTTTAATATATTTATACGCTTAATGTTAAGAATTCTTATGTAATGTCATATCTATACCTATAATATTTTTTGGGCCCATAATTTAGCACCGTTATTCCACTACGCTGCTAAATTGCCTCTAAGCCTTATCCTCAAATGAAGGGAGGTCTAAGCCCAGTAGGAGCACATTAGGCTGTAACAAATTTTATATAGACTATAATATAATATTATCTATACGACACATGGCTATAATTAAGCGCGTAAGCCTCACTAAGATTTAGTAGTTAAATAGATTGCGTAAAAAGCCTTATTGTCTCAGAGTGTTTACTTCGTATAAGATATCTGAATGCACTCATTAAGGCCAATTAAAAATATTTGATACGTACTCATGTTGAATTACTTTTTTTTTAAAAATTTGAGTATTTGTTCTATTTTTTTATTTATATTGTGATTTCAATCCTTCAATGATATGTAAAGATCGGATTGTTTGTATATGTTACCAGATAATCGTAATTCGTTTATATTTTTTCAGGTTATAAACGGCGCATTGTTTTTAATAAAACAGGCAGTTAGTTCAATTGAGTGTTAATTTAAAACAACCTTTAATAAAAAAATCTTTAATTTTTAATTAATTTATGATATCACTTATTCGATATCTTTCAATTCTTCTAAATTCGTTATGAACAAACCTTACAATTTTATAGAGAAACATGTGCATGTTTATATAAACTTTTGAACAATCGGATAAAGGTACGGATCAATACAGTATACCACAAATATACATATAAAGACATAGTACAATGATATGTTTAATTTTGAGAGTGACATGCGGTGATATCTTGCGTGACGCGAGATCGTTACCCGCTGTTATTCTCCCGGGTAATAATCTGCGTGATATTTATGATTAAGGGTTTTCGAAATACCAACCGACCTAGATCTTACCAAAAACCAACCATCTGTCGAGGGAACATTACGTGCTGTAATGTACCGTGGTCTCACTTTCGAATTCATAACACGAGCTGACGCGACCCTCACATTAGACATAGCTTCGACAATCGTTTTGTCGTATAAAAATATATTTTATTTAAGTAGAACATTATTACGAGTCGTTAGACTAGGTTTGAACCTTTTATCAAAGTATTATAAAAACCTTGAGGCAGGATTAAAACAATTCAGAAATTCAATACCACAATAAAATTTATTCCTAAAGGGGTGTAAAAGTAAAGTTAAGCTGAGATGGCCCAGTGGTTAGAACACGTGCATCTTAACCGATGATTGCCGGTTCAAACCCAGGCAAGAACCACAATACATACATACTATATATATGTATATATATCTATATATGTATGTGCTTAATTTGTGTTTATAAAGAGGTGTAGGTGATATAGATTTCTTCTTTTCATGTAGCCATTTACGAGCTGTAATGTTATCAATAAATAATTAAAAAATGGAAAATTAATAATAATAAAAAAAAATGTTCCAAACATGTAGATCAAAATACGTATTCCTCATTTTCAATGATCATGCTCAAATTTCGAATACTGCGAGAACACTACTCCAGCGACAAAAACTGTTTGAGTATTATTAAGTGTTTTAATTAACGTATTGTTGCAGATGCCTCTCATGATATCATATCGATATGCCCTGAAGATATAAAACCTTTTTTGTGAAAAATACACTCACATACACAGAGTACCTACCTCAAATAAAAATCAGCATTTATACTTTCTATATAATTTATTAAACTCACAAGCTATATTAAACTAACAAGCTTGAATTAATATGAAAAAAAAATATATATATTTCTTCAAAGAATTTCTTTTGATATCCAGTGACATTCTTTTTTTTAATGTTAGTGGAATTTCATATAACGTCAATGTCATATTCTTTGGATTCGCTTAATGATGATGAGTTTCACAGTAATGAAAACCACCTTTGTACGATAAAACACGCCAGGTAAGCCATCCCGCATGTTTTATGATTCTGTACAGCAGCGTTTAATTATCGGTTTATCTTAATGGATATACCCATAGTAATATCGCTAACAGCTCTCGAATGTAGCAGTGTTGCACTTAGGCCTCCTGCTTAGGTACAGTTTCGGAGTTAGTTTCCACCACAATGCTACGAGTACATTGCTTTATAGCAAAATATCATAGTATGATGAAGACTTATAACAATATCATTCACGTGTCAACACGAATAATCTATACATAAAATAAAATTGGAGTGTCTGTTTGTAATATTAAAATAGGCCTTTTTTACTCAATGTATATGTTTACACGGTACAAAAAAATTAAATAACATTTTTTACAATTTTTATATGTCTGTCTGTTTGTTTGTTCCGGCTAATCTCTGGAACGGTTGGACCGATTTTGACGGTACTTTCACTGGCAGATAACTGATATAATAAGGAGTAACTTAGACAACAATAATATATTTTTTTGTTAAATTCAAAAGCGTACAAGGTCGCAGGCACAGCTAGTTTATATATATAAATATATATACGTATATTTTGAAGCGTGTAAATAATGAGTGGCTCTAGTCGAATCTTGAGATCGGCATCTAAGTCTCCAGTTTCAGTCCACCGAGCCATAAAGCCCGTAATGGATATTAAAACTGATGTTTTATACCAAAAAATAATCTCTATTATTCTTCTAAATGTTCTAATGAATTACCGAAATAACGTTTCAAGATTATTAGCAAAAGCCTACCTGAATAATCTAAAAGTGAATTTTGTATTTTGACAGCAACAAGGAAATTAATGTATTAGTGTCTTATTCGAGTTCATTAGGAAGTTGACTTCCGTAACTATGTATATTATTAGGATGTATGGTTATACAGTTAGGTATATGTGTAACAAAATACAGGAACTTCTATGCCAAGAATTTCATATAAGCAATATAAGGAAAAATCATAATCAGCGTAAAACGTCAGCGCAGGATTATGTTATCCTGAGTATTATCGTACTCTCATTCATTACGATTTACTATACCATTACAGTCCCCCTCGTAAAAATGTATTCGGACGGATTACACGCATGATTTGCTATATGTACTCATTTGTATAGGACATTCTTGGAAGTTAAATTTTTATGTACAAAATGTATTTCATACACCGACTCATTGATCAAGTGTTCTATTGATAAGATAGATACAGTTTTAGGTTTCAGGGTCAATAAAAAGTTATTTGATTTTTATACAAAGTTACATCAGCACCAGTCCGCTTGTATAATTGTATAGAATATGACATTGCACACATATGTGATAAGTATTCGACACTAGAAAGGAAGAAATGATTATTATCACAATGATAAAATAACTCTCATACTATGTACACTTTGCTATATATTAACGAAATTTAAGAAATAAAATATTTATCGGTTCTACAGACAATCATAAACTAATAACTAAATAAGGTAATGCTTAAAATTTAAGGTGTAATATGTGATCACAGGTAAGTTGTCTATAAATCTAGCACCTCATCTTACTAAATATCGTAATAAATTAAAACATGATCTTTGATTTTTATTTTTTTTCTTTCAGATTTCTTTGATCTTTAAGCCACTAGCGAAAAAGATACTGATTAATTGTATTTCAAGGCCAACCAGGCGCGACACTTACGTTGATCAGAGGAACCCTCATAATAAATACTAGATAACAAAAAGTCAGGACGACGAATTTATCCAAAATTATTATGATACTGAGGTTATTTAATTTTTATTGAGTTTAATTTAAATTTTAAAATATTTTAAAGGCTATGTGTCCAGTGTTTATATTATATAAACTATTTTTTTGTTTACTATTTGATATGAGGCGAGATGGCCCAGTGGTTAGAACGCGTGCATCATCAAAAGTTAAAGAAATATGGGATTTCGCACAACGCATTTGAAAAGTTGCAAATATGCTGCAAATTCATTCGTGTGTGATGCAATATACTCGTATATGCTTAGTCGAACGTTGGGCGCTTTGTGAGACGAAAGCGCAGCTGCTTCAGTTACGATATCGCAACGAATCGCACTTTTATATTCGGAACCTTAAAGTCTGCCACTACGCTCAAAAATTTCAAAATATTTATTTACTTATGTACTTTATTCAAGTATACTTTTACTAAGCACTTTCAATTCGTTTATCAACTGTACCGTATTAATTTCACGCTTTTTGTAACCTTTATAATTTTGTATTGAATAATATGCCTTCTTCACCAATGGATTTTTCTACAAATGATTTGAATTTATGAAACGACAAAATTAAAAATATCTGTGGAATTTATTTATTATAGATACAGATACCTTGCCCCAAGAAGGATTTATTGACTTAGTGAAGTCGGAAATTCAGCGTTATAAGATCCTTACTTCTTGTGCACATACAATTATTATCACAGATTGTTGCAGTATATTGTTGTACTCTTAAAACAATAATATTACACAATATAGTAAAAAATAATTTTATAACTAAGGCAAATCACCATCGTGATTTATAAATAGACTTCAATTGTTTCCTTGGAAATTTTGTTAAAGGACGATGTATAAAATTACAGAAAAATATTGCAATATTCTCTTAAGCAAATAATCGGATGGTAAGGTATCATCTCTATAAGAAAAAAGTGAAAAGGCCGTGACTTCATTGAATCCTATCAAAACAACCCAAAGACCAAAGGCTGTTACTAAGGCTGATATAAAAATATATTCTATAAATCATCAATTTTAATATTTGCAAGAAAAATATCAGTATTTTATGTTTTCGATACAGCGTATTCTGATTGATGACTGGCAGGTCGGTACTTACTCGCACATATAGATTTCGTAGTAAAGTTTACATATTTGAAAAATGTAATATATTCTTGCAAAGTTTAGTAACTCAATGATTGTCTTGAGTCGTTTGTTTTATACATTATTATAATGAATGAAATACGAGAAGAATGTCGTTAATTTGCATAATTATTTTTCCGGAACCTTTTAACGTACCGGAGGTAATTATTATTATATTTATAATTAACTTTGGATTTTGAAATACACATAAAATCAAGAATAATTGTCATTTACCTGATAATTTGTGGCGTCTTATATTTAAAATAGAAATGCCATTCATTTTATCACTTGTCTATTAATTGTTGTTTCTGTCGCAGCGTCTTCGCGAATATTTTAGATATTTCAAATCGTCAATACAATGTTTTAGTATGTATAGTTTGGGCAAACGTTTCTTTAAATAACACCCAGTGTAGTTGTATCTGCGATTGCAGTAATATTATTCTTAGTAAAATTTCAAAAATATAAATTAAATTATAGGGTTTTTTATTAAATTTTATTTCTAAATATTAAATATAATAATCTTTTTATGGGCCAAGTATAAAACATTTATTTATATCAAATGTGTATAAAGGAATAGACCTATATTTACTTAAAATTAAAGTAAATATAGACAATACTGGTACAAGTCATCACCGAATGGAAGGATGTCGAGTAAGCCAGCAAAGATTACCCTTTGAATTTCAATTCCAATCTTCTGTCCGAAAATGAAACAGCCATCAAATCACCAGCAGAGGCAATAAGACAAGCTGTTACATAATTTATAAATATTACTCCAAGATCAAATTCAATGGCTCATTATAAAGTATTAAATTTTTATTATATTTAAGAATAAGAGATATAGGTTTGTAGTACCTATTCGCTTTCCAGCGCCATCAATATTACTATTCGCAATAACTTATTGATTTTATATCGAACCGTTTGGTAAAGCTTGGGAGTTGGTCAACATTACGTAGTAACACTCACTATGAAATAAATTCCTATTGTTAAATAAAATTAATAAATTGATCAATAATGTTGTTTTTTGATATTCAAGGCAATGTTATAAAGTAGAAATTATGTTTAATAATAACAACTTTTTTTTGTACATTATTATTATTTGATAACTTTTGTTTCTATTTATCTATTTAACAATTGAATATTGCTAAAACTCTTATCATGAATTTAAACGATTATCTAATAATTATATAATAAGCGAGGCCGCTAATATGTATTTTTTTCTAATGACTATTATACAAAGAAACCATACAAAGTAGACGTTAATATTTACTCTTTCTTATCTCTTTTGGACAAGGCACGCCATCTTCGTTCAGAGATAATTACTCAATTAATTATTATTACTAAATGTATCTGTATGTTACTGAATATATTCGGAAATTGCTACGTGTAATTAGTGTGGTTACAGCCTTTTTGGATTTATATACAACAATTTTATACAATTCCTGTATAGGTTGAGGTTAATGGTTACGGCTCCGGTCTTTGGAGTTGAGCGTGTTAAATAGCATATACCTTTCCTCGATAAATGGACTATCTAAAACGAAAATAATTATTCAAAATGAAATGGTACTTTCAGACATTAGCGTGACCATCCATAAATTAGCTCTGTATTTAAAATGTCGTTAAATACATGACCGTGAAATATCCTACCAGTATTAACGTTTCGTTAACCTAAAATAAAACTTAATTTTGTTTCTACATCCTTAATTCCGGTAATTAAGGATTGTCGTTACATCAACTGTGTTCTATGTGTCATGATTTCTTAAATATAATTAAGTACTTTATTTTATTTTATTTTTTATTTTATGGTATAGGTTGGCGGACGAGCGTATGGGTCACCTGATGGTAAGTGGTCACCATCACCCATGGACAATGACGCTGTAAGAAATATTAACTATTCCTTACATCGTCAATGTGCCACCAACCTTGGGAACTAAGATGTTATGTCCCTTGTGCCTGTAGTTACACTGGCTCACTCACCCTTCAAGCCGGAACACAATAATACTGAGTACTGTTATTTTGCGGTAGAATACGAAAAATAGTAAATTTACTATTTTTCGTATTTAGAAAGTTTATTTAGGAAATACATAATTTTAATTGAAATAATAATATTGAGTATGGCTTTTATTTTGGTGCTATCGACACCAAATTGTGTCACTCCCGGCACTTCCTCTTGTGTTGAGGTGTGGAGAGCTGGTACTGCCTGGCACGAGAAAAACAAAAGGCGATTGATTTTGAACGGAGAGTGGAGAAGAAAACTATTAATTTTTATTAATTAATTATTGGCGGTAAAGCGATATAATTAATATACAATAAGCAGATAATTAATATATGTATCGGTTGGTAAATTAATATAGTGACCTAAATTAATGTTATGTGAGTCGTTTAATTACATATGTTTCAAGAAGAATTTAAACATTACATAGCATAAAACAGAATCCCTTACCGCGGTCTGTCCCTAAGTATGCTTAAATCTTTTAAATTACGTAACGTTTTTTTTATAGATAAAGTGATTCGAGAGGAAGGTTTAAATGTATGTAATACATGGACGATAGAAAAGATTTAATAAAAAAACTGTTGTATATTTATTATCAGCATCGCACGCGTGCGAAGCCGGCGCGCGTCGCTACTAAAACTACAATATATTATGTAAATCTCATGACTTGAGTATATTCAAGTTGTCAAATCAATATTATAAACGAAATAAGTACTTCAGAAACCAGCCAGATATACTATACTAAAAAATAGGCTAGAGAGTACTAACAAGGAACTTTTTTAATTATTCATTCATTCAACGTGAAGAAATTACTTTAAAAATATATTTATAAAATGGGATTTACGACCTGTGTTTTTATTCCAAAATTAACTTTTAAAGAATTTTAAGTTAGAAAACTAATTTATTATGAGAAGTTATGTTTGTTTAGTAAAACAAAATGAAATGTTTTTTAATAAATTAATCTCAAAAGTTTGTATACTTTTACCCATAAAAATACTTTCATATATATATTTACGTTTACATTGCTTTTGAACTTAATAACTCATGATGATATTAAAAAATTATCAATAAATTTTTATATTGTATTTACTTTTTGCAGGCCCGACCCAGCGGACTACCAAAAACTCATCAGATATTCTACCGCCAACCAGCAATACTTGGTATTATAACGACTAAAGTGAAGAGACGAACGAGTGCTGGACTGGAGGTGCTAGAGTGAAGTGAGAGATGAGTAGAGATGGACAAGGATTATAAATGAGTAGCTCGGAATTGAACCAAAGAGCTAAGCAATGATAAAGTGTTATTAAATAACTACCAGTATATTGAATTAGAAGCTGAAAGTTATAATTATTCTATTTAATCTGTGTTGAAATCTTAATTTTGTTATTAATTTTCCCGATTGCTCCACACTCACAAGTATGATAAAAGGCCTACATCATATAATGAAGACAGCCAAGACAATAAGTAAGATCGAAGAAGACCTGATTATATTATGGTAACGAAAATTATATTTCTACAGAGGAAGTAAAATCGATAATTGACACAAAGGTTTATTCTTGATGAGGGTAATCGCGAAAGTGGCGTAATCTAATTAATTAATATTAATAAATTAATAACGAATTTTGATCCACAGAATCGAAGTATGTACAAATTTACATAGCTGGATGATATTTATAAGATCAGACTCGTGTTCGATACAATCGCTAGATTTTTATGATCATAGATGGGAAGAAGGAACAAGGAAAAATACATATAATCAAAAACGTTTCCACGATTTTATGATTATGCTGAGCTTCTTGATTAATTTACTTCCCGATATAAGTCACCAAATAAAATCCATGACTAAGTACTTCTACCAAGGAACGTTTGCTATGTGTTTTAGATGTAATGAAGTTATTAAGCCGCTGTTTCATGTATTATACGAGGTTTCCCAATCGAACTACAAGCCAATACACAAACTTATAAATACAGCAACCCAGAAAAATCATATGGAGTGTTTCGAAAAACAAAATTGTTAAGATATGGTATGATTGGTCACGTTGCTCGTTTTGGGTCCATCCCGAAAGAAGCAAATACGAAGTTTAGGGATGTGTATTCAGGGCGATACATTGTAATAAAGGTTCTTAATAAATAATCGCAGATATGAGATACGATGTATCAAAGGGAAACGGATATATAAAAAGTTTTCTAATATAGTCCCTGCATATAGGTTCACTACGTGCTTAATATACGAGTAGCGTCCAAAATCGTATTGAAAGTAGTTGTGCTGAGGAAATTGTTATTCATCGATATAAGCCTGGTTTATACGGAGTCAGTAACAAGGTAGTACAATAAGCCAGTCCTGTATTCAGTTGTTACTGGACTTGCTTCAACCAGTCCATTGCCGACTTCACAATTCAGTATGATCGATAGCTCATCTTGGGAATGAAACGATTACTTCCTGGCTATTTCATCTCATATTAAATTGTTTATATAATATATGAGACAAACAACAAAAAAAATACAAAAACCCGCTGAGTTTCTTTCGCCGGTTCTTCTCAGGTTAGGGTATATTCATTTCCGAACCGGTGTTAGTTTTTCAATTGACCATCAATAAGAAAGTGTAATGCTTCTATATATTGAATAAAGTTGTTTGAGTTGAGTCCAGTGACTAGCCACCGGTTTTATTTTCGGGACCAGTAAGTCGGTCCGAAGCGACTGGCGTTGCATGGACGTGTTTAGGCAGTCGCTGCCTGTTTGCTGTAAAGAGTTCCCCTTGTATCTACTGTGTACTATGTACTGACAGTATTACAACTGACACCACTGAGAAACCATGCATTATGAGAGATAATTACTTTTTAGTCGCCAATTACGGTGCAATCCTTACAGGATGGGTCGACTGTTCGAGCAAAGTGAAATTAGGAACGAAGAGGAGGCGCTAGAGTAGCGGTATAAATTATAAGGCGAGGAGAAGAGTAGATCCGTCCACCGTAATGCGTGGGATATATAAACGGATTACTCAGGATCAATTAATCAGCTTTGTCAAAGTGTTGTTAAATAATTACCAGTGTATTGATTTATTTATTTTATCTTTGTAAAAGATAAAATGTTATGTGAATAAATCTATTTTTAACCGACTTCAAAAAAAGGAGGAGGTTCTCAATTCGTCGGGGCCTTTTTTTTTAATTTTTTATTCTTTATGTATGTTACCGAATTACTCGAAGATGGCTGGGCCGATTTTGACAATTCTTTTTTTGTTTGAAAGGGTATGTTTTACAGGTGGTCCCATTGTCAGGAGATCAGGATCTGATGATGGGATCCTGGAGAAATCGAGGGAACTCCTCAAATTTTATAGGCACACCTATAGTGATTTCGGTTTTATTCAAAGTGCCTTGGTCATATGCTCACGAAAAGTGACATTTGATGAAGTAGAACTGATGATGAAGACCACAACTGGTAATCAGAACCTATTAGTAACTATTTTACGGGTTTAGTTCTATTTCTTTAAGATAGTCGTCAAGCAATTGATGTTAGTAAACATGCCTATGATGAAGTCTAGCTGATGGTGGACTACCAGGAGAATTCCTCAATGATTAACGGCATTGCATCGGGAAAAATGGTATTGTTTAATTGGCGATGAGCAGTTAACATTAGGCTATTGTAACTTAGGTAATGCTTAATTTGAGTTGCAGTCCACATCGTATTGAAACGGCGTTGAGTTATGTTTAGAGTCGAAAGCCGAAATGTACTGAGTATAATAAAGTGAATGACAAAAACTACCAACTGTAATTATAAATAACAAAACAACACTGAAAAGCATTAAATAAATTTTTATAAATAAAAAAAACCGCCTTCAAAAATGAACTAAAAAGAAAAAAATAATCAGTTACATCCATATCCAATTTACGATTTTTTAATCACCTTTTGAAGTCGGCGCCAACAAAGTAAATAAATTCCTATATTGAAATCATTTAATTTGTATCGATAGTAGGGTTTGTCTAATGGTGTCATCTATACAATAAATAGATTTAGTTTTTGTATGTATGTATTATGTATTATGTACCTATATTAGCAATGTTGGCACCGACTTTGAGAGGTGATTAAAAAATCGTTAATTGGATATGGATGTAACTGATTATTTTTTTCTTTTTAGTTCATTTTTGAAGGCGGTTTTTTTTTATTTATAAATTTTTTTATTGTTACGTTCCGATTTTAAAGGTGATTGAGTCATCATTCATCGTCATTAGTTGCCCAAGGTTGGTAGTGCATTGGTGATATAAGAAATGATGAATATTTCCAAGAGTACCGACGTGTATAAGCAGTGGTAAGTACTTACCATCAGATCCCATTTGCCAGTCTACGAAATATATAAAAAAACAAAGTCTTTTTAATGAGTTGTTTTGCACCAAAGGGATATCTTCAGAAGTAATTAAATGGCTCTTTCGTTAAGCACCCTTGAAATTCCAGTAATCTACGATAATTCCACTCAAAGGCACGCGGAAAGCTGAAGAAGATTGATATCGAAGATAAAAAGGCACCTGCTTCGTTTTAAAACGGTAATTAAGAATCTTTAGCTTAAGTTAAGAACGTAATTATATTTTAATTGTATATGTCTCTGAAAATATTATTTTAGATTAAGTCATCGTAGTAAGTAACATGATATTTTACGATATATGAACTTAAGATTGACAAGACAGAACGATGATCTTAGAACGTATACTTCTAAAATAATATTATAAATGCGAAGGAAACTCGAAGTAAATGGTATGACGATCGTTCAGGCTATTTTTTTTAATCCATCCATTGAAACCATAAAAAGCGAAAACGTTTTGTGTGCTATGTAAATGCCGCAAGTTCAGACAGCTAGTTTAAATATTCAAGTTATTTCAGACTTACTCGTAATAAAAATAACAATGAATTTACGCTTTATGGATTTCATTGTCGTAAAATATATTAAAACATTATTCAATGTCTTAAAGAGAGCTCGTTATGATATAAATATATAATTACTTTTATTCATATATATATATTTTTTATTGGATTTGTTGTTTTGTAACTATTCTGCTAGCATTCTTGCCACCATTCCACGCGGTCAAGATATATACAGTAACCAGTTTAAGTTCATATTTGTATATATTTAAGCATTTAATGTAATTAATTCTTATGTTAATAAATAATAATTATTATCATTAAAATTGTGTATTTTCTGGTTTAGTTAATTTAGTTACAAATTATATTTAGTTTGTTTGATACTTAATTTTATGTCAAAATACTTTATTAAATGTTTAAATCACTTGAAATTTCGTAGATTACATATTTCTTCATAAAGTTTTTATTTAAATGTGTTTAATCTCGTAAAAATGTAGAAAGAAGAACTTCGAGTATTTTCTTCCTACTTGCAAATGCCTTTCTCAGTAGAATTTACATTCAGGAAAGTGTTTTAAATTTTAATATTATTTATTTCTTTTCTTTATTTTATTTTATCTCTAAAGTTAAATTGTATATTTACTAAATCAAAAGTATTCCAATTCTAACTACAATTTTTTAAAGCCTTCTTCATTGTCGAGCAATTTTATTACCTAACTTGGTCTAGAATAAATATATTATAATTTGATTTAATCTATCCTTGACCTTGCATGTCCTCCTCTATTAGTTTCTCCATTTGTTTTAAACGTAAAAAATATATATTTACACTCTTTGAATAATAGCCCAATCATCAAATCTGTTAACAAGATTTTCCATTCACACCCTGTCAATACTTGCTAAACACAAGGTCATTTAGTTGTCATGTCCGTCATAAGCTAAACGTATGTATATTAAAGTATGTATAGGGCAATAGATCAAGCGCTTGTCTGAGTAATAAATTATCCAGCCAGCAGCCTCAAATCCGAGTGCAACATGGCATAGCTTTACTTCACAATCGTATGACACAGCATACAGACAGTCTGTAGCGTTAACTGTATTATTATGCTTTGATGTGATTGAGGGTTACATGCATGCTTTGAAATATTTTTTATCAATAGTGTATTTTCTTAAAAGCTGCAGTTGTGTGAGTTTTTCAATTTTCTTTTGAATCAACAAAACACCAAGCAGACATATAGTATTAATTTGAAGAATTCCATTAAAGCCTTATTTGATATGCTAGTATATTGACAAATGTTCAGCCTTTTTTCTAGGATTTATTTAAATCCAACTCTTTTTGGGAGTAATTGGTATCCTTTACGAAATAGTTCTAGACTCTAGAGTGATGTTAATTGAACTAAGTTCTGAATGAACATATTCCTCATATTTTCGTTGATAACAGTGTAGGAGTATATCCTGTATCATTTATTTAACTCGTACAATATTTTATAATAATAATGCACCGAGGGTTCCATTAAACAGCTGTTATGAGGTTTCAGAAATATATCGAACTAATCACTTTTTAGAAATATTTATTTATACTAATATAAGTATAAATGTGAAAGTAGCTCTGTCTGTCTGTTTGTCACTCCGACCGAATTAGATGAAATTTGCTATAAAGCAAACTTGAACTCTAAGAAAGGTGTTACATGTTTCGCCCGCGGACGACAAGTAGTGATTATATAAGTGAATAGTTTCTTTTTTATTTGAATGATATTAATCTTATAAATAATGAAAAAATATATAAGCTGTTTCTGAATTTCATAAGCGTCTATTATCGTAAGACGTCTCCTGAAAATCAGCGTTAGAACTCGAATAGGGTTACCGACAAAATATATTTATTTAAATTTAAAAACTTTTTACACAAATAAGAACAAAAGAACGATTATATCAAAATTAAAGGCTTCAGAGATTAGAAACCATTCTCGACATTAGTTTCTCCATTGTTAAAAGATAATCTATCTAGTATTATATTAACATAAAATATCATTCTACATGCCAAAAGAATTAAAAAGCATGACCATGTATTTCAAGTATTCACAGAACAGCTAATTATTATTCAAAGCTACCAAACGTAACCTCAATATAAATATCATAGTATTCGAGATTTTCGCACTGCGAAAAGCCATAATGAAATTGAATATTACTCAATTTCAGCCATTGTGCGAGCGATCACTATCAAGATATGATTCATGCTGTATAACAGAGGCTTCTATAATGCCACTCTAAGGGAATTGTTAAAGTAAGAATTGTAAACATTTTCTGTTTCATATCCAGGCTTAATAATTTCATTTTCAAATTGAAAATCGTTACATAACGACGACCTCTGCGGTCGAGTAGTGTGTACACCGGTTTTCATGGGTACGCCACTCCGAGGTCCCGGGTTAAATTCTCGGCTGAGTCGATGTAGAAAAAGTTCATTACTTTTCTATTTTGTCCTGGGTCCGGGTGTTTATGGTATCATCGTTACTTCTGATTTTCCATAACACAATGCTTTAGCTACTTACGTTGGGATCAGAGTAATGTGTGTGATGTTTTTCAATATTTATTTATTTATAATACAATTAGTAAAAGATGAATAAATTTTCTTTGGCTTCTAGCTTACCGTTTCTAACGCACAAAGCTGTCTCGTTAATCGTTGATAAGGCTTGCTATTTCGGTCCTCCTCGTTTGACATTTCAGTTAATTAATATAATTTTATTATGACTGTAGTAAGGTTATATTAATTACAAAATAGTACGGCCACATTATTACACTACACATATTTTATGTGTTATTGTTATTCTAATTATAAACAATTAAAAATCATTAAAATCCTTCATAAAATCGCCGAGATCCCGTTGTTTTGAAAATTTTGTGTAATTTAAATATTAAATACGGCCAAGAATTTAAATTATACCATAGTATGTTTAGTTAAAAATAATATACAAGTAATACTATACTAGAAAATATTACATTATTATTCCCCACATTAGCAATTTAATAGAAAACAAAGAATTCCATAGACATTTTCTATACGATTCATAGTTAAGAAAAACATTCATGAAATAGGAATGTTTTTATTATAGTTGACTATCATTTTCTTTTATTTTTATTGATTTATAAGTTTAATGGTAAATTTAGTTTAGATTATACATTACTGTTGAGCCGAGATGACCCAGTGGTCCAAACGCGTGAATCTTAGCCAATAACAATGTTTTCAGCCCAGGCAAGAACCATTGATAATTCATGTGCTTAATTCGTCTTTATAATTCATCTCGTGCTTGGCGGTGAAAGAAAACATATCTGTCTAATTTCATAGAAATCTGCCACATATGTATTCCACCAAACCGCATTGGAACAGCGTGGCGGAATATGTTCCAAATCTTCTCCTCAAAGGGAGAGAAGGCATCAGCCTAGCAGTGGGAAATTTACAGACTGTTGTGGATAATCATTGCTGAATGAAAACTGAATGGTCATGGGAGTGACGTCACCTTTCAGCCATTTGAGGCCTTGGATATTTAATAAAGAAAACTGCTACTTCAACTGATATGACAGGTATTATGTTAATCAGTAAACAATGGATCCTATTACCTTTTTCAGATAGAGAAATTAGTGCGAGTAAATGTCAGGGACTTGCTCGCCTACGGAGTTATAAAAAAATAGGAATCTCAGTACGTTAGCGTTATCCATTTAGGTAAAAAAGACCTTACGCATCGTACAAGTATTAATTTTGCAAACTGGGAGAGCTAACACTACATCATCTCATCGAATATGATGAAGCTCTTTTCTATATCGATGATATTTTGAATATCACGGTTAAGGAGTGATTTGCTATTTAATGAAATTGTTGAAAACTTTAACTGACATCAGATTATCTATAACTTTATGAAAATGAAAGTGATCTGTTCTATCAAGAAGAGGGGCCCTAATAGCGAAGTTAATACTAATTTACCAAAAGATATCGAGGAAGTTCTTGTCAGGAGAGGCGGTATTGTTGAATAAAAAATTAATGACGTCACTTTTCAGGCTTATCATCAAATTCTATCTGTATAACTATAAAAACATCGTTTTCAGTTTGACGCCTATTACGTAATAAACCGCTAAACATTTTGTTATGACATTTGTATGAAATGTCATTATAGGCAACGTGTTTGGAAAGATGGCTTAACATTATGATATAAAGTTCTTCAAGGTATGACGTATCCACAAGAACGCCTGGCCAGGCCTACTAGTAGCTATATATAATTACATAGAAATATGTAATATGTGTTAAAAGAATGTATTAATAGATATTCACAAGACCTTCCTATATATACGTCGTGACAATAAAAAACTTAACTTTGAATATCAAACAAACGAACGAACTATAACTTATACGTTTCATCAAACATTGCAAATACCGCACCTTGTAGTAACATCATACGTGAAAGCGATGTATACTATTTACCCTCAAAGTGACTTCCGCGTTGGTCTAATAATTCAGTAGTTCAAACGCTGCTATAAAAAGATATTGTATAGTATTGTATATATATTTTTATATTATATATTAACATCAGGTGTCTGGATTATGAAAGATTCGATTAGATTATGAGAGCGAGAGAAAAGATACACTATATACGATAGCATGTCTTGTGAAGTTGGTTAGCTTTTCCAACGAGTCACGGGGGATATCGCTCAGAACAAAATCATATCAGCCTCTTTAATTGTATATCATATTGAAGTCTATAATCCGCCATTTTAATTTAAAAATAAAACTTTGATGCTTCATTATTATTTGAATATTATTTTCATATTTTTTAAAATGAATAAATGCTTATATTCTGACATACTAAAAGCAGTTAAAACACTACTCAAACTTCTAAAAATTGTGACTTGAAACTTAAGTATAAGCCAGTGCAGACGGAATTTACGATTTTGTTTTTATTTTCAACTTCAACTTTATCCAAACGACAACATGTTATTATATTCTATAAATAACCGATGAATATATTCACTCTCATTCAAATACACGTATTACGCTGTATGATATATATTTTAATTTCCGAGAGCAAAGCTGTTGGTAGTGTAGATAGATAGGTGGATTTATGTCCAATCAATATCAAAACGCTCCCGAGAGTTATGATGTACTAAAACGACATTGAAAGCATCAAAATATTATAAAAAAATAATTGACCATTTGAGATAACATTAATATACGGATCCCAATATATATATTTGTTATTTATCTAACAGCGTATGTAGCTGTCAAATAAATAACGAGTGTTTGAGTAAATTTGCAATAACACATACGAGTTCTTATTATGATAGATAGATGATAGATTCAAAAGATAATCCATCGATTGATGAAATATAATCTGTTCTAGACTTATACGCGACTTAGGAATATTAAATGTTTTTTTTTATTAAAATATTAAATGATAAAAACAACGTTGTAAAGAAAAATAGCTCCCATTTGAGCTTTGTATTATTAATCGGTATCATAAATTTATATTGTGCTATAAATAAGCCGCAATGAATCAATCTTTTGTTTTTTTCCATTTCTTCCATTGCATCAATCTCTAACAGAGAAATAATCGCCTTGCGGGACGTCATTATTTGAACGCTATTTGAGTAGCCAATTAGCAAGCGTAAAAACTGTATTTGTGTGGACGTAGATATAAAAAAAACTAAGAAGTATATGACGTAATTAACAAGACTATTCAAGACTAATCAAAATAGATTACAGAATTATTTGTTGATTCATTTTGTTGGTTCATTTTATGATCATTTTTTTTAATTTTAAGTGCAATGTAGACAAAACCATTGGTTATATTGTAAATTTTAAAACTATTCATATATGAAATAATTTTCAATAAATAATCATCGCAAAGTTCATTACCATCCTTTACTATTGCAATAAAAGTTCCAGAAAATTGAAAATATGAATATTTTATGACGAGACTTGCATGTTCCCTTTTATTTAGATTGAAAGTCAACAGCATCACAAAATCAGATATAAGACTTTATTTTTTCCTTCTAGTGTTTTCTGCACTTTTGTATTACAATTTGTAAGAAATTTATTTACAAAAGTAAATACATTTTGTAATGGTCGATACAATTTTATTAATAGAGTTATATTTTGAGGAGCAAAATTAAGTTACACGACTTCGACTACAAACAAATGTCAGCGTCGAAATATTAAAAAAAAAACTTTGTCATGAATTTCTAGTAACTTCGAAACCCCATAACTTATAAAAGTAATGGGAAATGTCAGCCTGTACCGATGGAATATTGGCATAGGCTGACATTTCATAACGGAGACGAATAGAATCGGCTCATACAAAAACTAAAAATAAATATAGTGTTTCAGAATAATACTTAAACTGCAATTTACCTTATTTGTTAACACTTGCTTATGAAATTATATTTGATTATATTTTACTGTTTGAGGATATTTGGTACATTATTTGAACACATATGACGTCATAAATATTTTTTAAAGTGACAGTACTAGCGAAGCACTAAAAAATATGTGTCGTTTCGGTCAATCAATACAGAGATTTGCAGAGCGCTTTTGATTTTGTATTCCCTCTGGTTGCTTAACTATGTTCTTTACACCCTGTCCTATTTTTTTTTTATAATCTATAATTTTTCTGTTTTAATAAAAACCACATTAATGTATAAAGCCTAATTTAATTGACTGATAAAAAATATACGACTTTTACAGTTTTTCCCAAACTGAATTACTTCGAATTCCTAGTTATTTATTTACTGATATTTTTTTGTACATGACGTATTTTTTTAAGCCTTTAGTAACAAATCTAGTTTGATAAAATTGAACACACAAAAAAATATTGTCCTTTCTGATTTTCGCTGGTTATATATTCTATCAAGCTCTTTAGACATTTATTTTAATTTTTTCTTATCACTTTACCCTTTTCAAAGTTCCACCGCGAAGGTAGGCCGTGGACACGACGTGTAGTGCTTTTTTATCGCCATAAAATAAAAATTGCGGCTCCTTTCCTTTCATTTTTGATATATTATAATTCAATACAGCATTAATTTAAATATCAATTTTTATAAATTACCCAACAGACTTAAGTCTTAGATTGAAAGGTTATATGACGAGTGATAAGTATTCGTTTTATTTGATCTTATATTTGATTGTGAATTAAAACATGTAACAACCGAAGAACAAAATAATTCATTGCTTATTCCAATTTCAAAGAGCAGTAGAGTCATATCAATTAATTAATTAGACATTCAATCGGCATGATATAATTGGTCTAAATCTATAATTATTTATGTTATTAAGTATTGATTCGTGAAACAATTAAGTGCTGAAATTCAGTGATGTTTTTATTTGAACTTTAGTAATACAATTATAAGTTATTGTATGATAAATGAAGAACAGTTTTTAGCGCATAATATACAATGTATGATATCGAAGCAATTCCTAAGTATGGAATATGTAAATCGTAACTATCGATTTGCCTTCTAATTTAGCTCTCATCTTTAGTGAATGCGTAGAATTTGGTACTTTTCCAGATCTGTGGAAAATAAGTAAAGTATTTCTATATTATAGGGCCGGTGATAAAAATAACAAACACATTTATTATATCGATCAATCTCAAAGCTGCAAAATGAAATATTTGAAAAATCATACTAAATCAATGATTATTATACTATAACTTAAAAGACTTATCAAAAGCTTTTGATTGCGTTAGGCATGATATTCTTTTAGAAAACCTTAAATAATATGGAATCAAAGGCCCTTCGCTAAAATTTATTTCCTCCTACCTTAATGAAAGAGTTTTGAAGGTTGTTATTAACAAGGTGAAAGCAAATGGCCCCTTTGAAACAAAAAGATGTATAACAGGGTTCAATTTTAGAACCTCTGCAGTTTTTAATATATTTGAACGATTTACCTTCCTGAGTTATTAAGACTTGAGAAATTGTGCTGTATACACATGAGAGATATTTTATTTAATTTGATTCAATACAAATGTTGTTGAATGTTGATTGTAAACAGTGGTCTGTCACAAATTTAAAGTTATTTGTTAAAAACATATATTATTTTCCCTATCTTACTTAAAGTTAAGTCCTTCGGATGTCAAACAATGAAAGGCTTGAGTGTATCATGTCGAGTCTTTCTAGGAATTACACTTGTCTACAAACTTAATTGAGGCACCCATTTATATTTCCTTAGTTAATATATCGTGATATTAAAATATTAATAAAGTTTAAAAAAGCATGCTTTGCTTTAAGATGGCTGGATTGAGGCTCGGCTCCTACACAATATATTATTTTAAATCTCATTAGTTGAAAAAAAAAATCAACCACAAAAGTTTCTTGCCGTTTGTTCTCCATAGAGGTTGCTTGTCAAAACAGAAATTTTATTCAACTTACATTTTAATGTGTAATAAGTTTGTTTTGTTTTGATTAAAATAGATGGAATAGCGTAAGACCAAAATGGAAAAGGGACAATTTTTCTTCACATAATATATTTTTTTAATTCTGTCATAATTCAATCATTTCCATATTCAAGCTACTAAAATTAGAAAGAGGAGTCTGTAATGACAAAGGGATCTGAGTGATGCAAGTTTGGTAACGGCTGCGTATTTACGGCTTTTGGGTGGTCATTAGGATCGTTTCGTCTTTCTTGCTATCAATTTTACGATATAAAATTGAATGTTACAACCAGCGTTTTGGTACAATTGCCTTACTACTTGCCTTTTGTTGATAGGTTATAAATAATGAACTAAGTTTTGTTACAAAATTAAAGTACTCATTATATCCAAAAGTTTAATAAAAAAATAAATTGCGCAGCTCCGCAAAAAAGGCTAATCAAACAAGCAAATTGCACTACAGTTGAGCAACAGTCGTATACAAGAGCTGACATTATTATTATTCAAATTAGTTGTTGCGACGAACCTCGTCCTTTTCACTGAACAAACCTCCTTCTGAAATCCCTGCAGTTTATGCAATATTTGCATCCTCTGCTTGTCTATTTTCGTAAAATTTAGCTTCTTATTTTCATACTTTACATCTACTCAGCAAAAGTTGGTTTTATATTTTGCTTATATTAACATTGTGACTTATTATTTTTCGGTATATCTTGTGGCTTTGTATTAAATTGGTTACTTATTGGTTGCCTGGAAGTGATCGCTATGTAGCGATAATGTCGCCAAAATTCTATGCCTCTTTTATTTATGCTAGATCCATGTTGTATTTATTTCTTTTCTTTGTGTGGTGTGCAATAAAGTATAAAGTCAAGTAAATTAGTCAGCTGAGTCTCTGAAGCTCAATGAAAATTATTGTTATTTTGTAGTACATATGATTTTCGACTGGATTAGGAATATTTTCTATGTGATTAATATTCCTCGTTTATCGTTTTATTCTACATAATTATACAGGCTCTGTAATCAGACCTGCGAAAGATATAAGCCAGCAAATCCCTGCCAAAGGCAATTTCTCCTAGTAAGCAAAGGTCTTGGTGCGCGAATCTGTTGAATTATTAATTTTGGATACATGAAGATGTAACATATTTAAATTCTTCTAGGGCTACTTACATTTTTATTAAATTAACTGTTTTTCTGCTTATGATAACAAATATTATCATATATCTATATGTATATATACCTTACCAACTCCATTACATTCACTTAGTGGAAAGTTTTTGGGCCAGCTCGACTGGGTAAGCACCACTCATCGTATTGTAATACAATCGTATTCTAACGCTAAACACCAATGCTAGTGTTACCTTACGGTTTGACAGTGAGTGAGCAACATTGTAGTTCCCAATGTTTATGACGTCATGTTATGGCGATGTAATGAACGGTGACATTAAGACCTAGTTGTAGGTTGAATCTTTCCAAAATAAATTATTGGTCTTAAAATAATTTTAATTGAACGAATCTCTTTTGAGAGGCTTGGACTACAATCTTTTGCAACTTTTAATATAAAATGGATGTATATATTTATTTGACTATTAAATCACTTTTGTATATGAACAAGTTGTGGCGTACAAAAAGTACGTATTAGCTATTAAAATCTCTTAAAAATAATATCATAATAAGTACATAATAGTATAAAACTATTAGGTACATAGTATGATATTAAATAGACGACAGAAACTTAATTTAATTATAACATTTTGAAGTTACTTGTCATACTAAATTGGTTAACTAATTTAAAAGTTGATTTAATAAAAAATCTGGCTGCAATCTTCGTAAGGTAATTTCTTTCTTAGGTAAACACAAGGTTATCCTTGTGAGTACTCTCTAGCCAACTTTTTAGTACCGTAATATGTAAAGGTGTCCTGTATGAGTGATAAGGCTGGTTTCTTCAAGCGTAAAACATCTTAAGCTAAGTACCTTATATGACTGCCTTGTTGATCTAGTAGCTAGCTTAAAAGACCGCAGACACCACGAGGTTTCAGTATCCAACGCATAAATATAACTAACAATATGCCCTCGTTTATTAAGGAGCACTAAATTGAATTAGTTAAAATATAAGAAGGATTTTTTGAAAGTGATTCGATATATGCAAGTTAAGGAATTGCTCAACAATTCCCAAGGAATGCTTTTGCTAGTTTCGCAAGATATTAAAGTTTCGGGAGGTCTGCAAAATCGTTATCATTCAGTTTACACGCTGTGCCGTCCACATATAAAATACGTAATTGCAGGTATGGCAAGGTGACCTGTATATTATAAAATAATATTCATAAACATAAGGGGACTGAATGCCGTTCACTTTCACCTTGAGACCCTGCTCTTTCTTACCGAGACCCAGATATCTTATCCTGCCAATACGTCTTTTCTTTCTTACCCCGGGTATAAATTTGAGCATACTTTTGTACCACGAGCTGGGGTGCGCGTTTACGTCAGAGAAGATATCTGCTCTCTTCGCCTCGGCAGCCTTGAAATGCAGGACCTATCAATTATCTGGCTGAGCGTAGACTGCGACGACCATCCGCGAATCTACGCGTGCCTTTTTAGGTCACATAGCGGTAATGCCTTCGTTAAACGAAGTCTCGAACTGGAGCCGGCTAAATTTAGTCCAACCCCAAAAAGACGCAAGTTTGCGCGTTAAACGCTAAAAAAACACCATTTGTCGTATCTTCACGATTTGAGAACATCCCTATAGCCGCTAGTAGATAGTATCGGAATACTTGACGTTGATATTTCGAGCCTCGTTCAGTTCCGCGGTCAATTGAAAGGCAAAGCCAAATTGTCTTCAAAGAAGCTCGGTGTGGTCAGCAAGGCGAGACAGTTTTTAACGTCGGCCTATCGTCTAAAACTTTATTAGGCGCAAATTCGGCGTCACATGGAGTACTGCTCTCACCTCTGGGCTGCTCCCCAGTACCAGCTCCTTCCATTTGACCGCATCCAACGTAGAGCGGCTCGAGTTATCGAGCCCTTTCCGATCTCCTTGATCCTTTGGCTTTGCGTAGAGATGTTGGATCATTGGATTAATCCCGGCTATTGCATTTCACCTTCGGACATCTTATCAAAATTCTAAGTTTCACCACCACCTTAATGTCCGAAAATCCACAACAGCGTGATTTCTTAGACATTTTCTGCCTCGCACAACCACTTTGTGGAACCAGCTTTCGCCGGCGGTTTTTCCGAACCGATACGACATGGGAACCATGAAGAAAAGAGCTTACTCCTTTCTTAAAGGCCGACAACGCACCTGCAAGGCCCCTGGTGCTGCAGATGTCCATGGGCGGTGGTAGTCACTTTCCATCAGGTGAGCTTCCTGCTCATTTGCCACCTATGCCATAAAAAAAAATTCGGACTATCTTATTTCATTTAAAGTAAACAGATTCCTTATAATAATTCAAATTTATTAAAAAACTTTGTTCAGTAATTCAAATCCCTCAAAGCCATGTACTTAAAAAGTAAACCAAAACAAATTAATATAAGTTTGGATATTTGAAAAACATATGGCAAAGGACTACAATAAAATGCTAAGGAATATCTTTGCCGGCTAGCTTAGAATTTCTGAAGTAGCTCGAAATTCAAATTTCAGCATATTGCTTTCGAGCGGAAATTTGACAAAAAACTGAACTGACAAACAGAGAAAAACTGTTCATTTTTCATCATAACTTATGTCAAATTCCTTGATATTCAAATTAGCCTAATCGGACCGTTTCAAATCCTAAACAAATGAACTTCGCTATGTTCGATTCAAGGTGTATGTTTATGTTGTATTTTAAAATATTTGTATACTTCTGATAACGTTTTTCATAATCGTTCTTCATAATATTTATCCAAAATTTCCAGCCACCAAAGGACGGTTGTTTAGCACGCAATAGTAATTGATGAATGCAATGCAGAATAATTAGTAATTACGTCATTAAATCTCTTTGGGAAAACACCTTTAAACGCAGGCTGTTTTACTCATTACACACTTTTGGTAGACCCGCATGGCATTATTGGCAAGAACGAGCTAACACGTGAAAACGCCTCCCACGACGCGTTTGTTTTGACACATATCAGCGAATAATTTCTATCTTAATTCCAAGTGCGTTGTACGGCATAAAATCTTATCCTTATTGCCTTATTCAAGTATATTGACATGGATCTTTGTTCAGAAAATCTTAATTGGAAAATATTCAACAAGGAAACAGTGGCTAAAATATAATATATTATAATATATATATAATTTGGACAAAAGATTTTGATATTTTTATCTTGTATACGAGACAAATATTTTGACAGATGGTAATCTCATATCTTCAGCAAATTTGTTCTATGAATGTAATTATATAAGATATTGTTACATGAAAAATATTTTAATAATTTTAATGAACATCTCAATGACGCAGGAGGGTCAATGCGCTAGATCGTCACCGTAGCATGTGAAAGCGATCCCGTGACGCGCGCCAAAGATTCGAAGAGGGTATCGTTGGTCTTCTGTTGAGTGTTCCGGTGTACTAAGCTACACTAGACGTCCTGAAAACTGTTTTCACGTTAATTCCCTTGAATTTATTTTTTCCGTAACTCAATTATAAGGTTTGAATTTTCTTATATTTTAATGTTAAAACCAATCTAAAATTAATTTTCATGATCCGATGAATTATTATAGAAGTAATATTTTATTAACTAAATCCATTATAATATTGGTTTACTAGCCTATCTATATTATAAAGGTTAGTTTTTGTATGGAAAATGACCGTAATATTTATTTTGCCTTACACTCGTAAATAGGTAACATTTAATTAATTTATTATTATATACTTGTTTATTCAACTCAAATATGGATTCAACTCCCGTTTAAATTAAAGTAATATTTATATTAGTGTTAGTCGTGCCCGGGACGCCTTTCAAAGTTTCAGGAACTTTCGTACTCGTATTTTTTGTATTTTAGTTTAGCGCCGAATTTTAATTTCATTGTTTTGCTGTTATAAACAAACATACGTTTGCTTTTGTTGTTTTTACAGTATTTCGATGCTTTACTAACAAAAATACTTTCATAAATATCAGACAACATAACAATAATGGAGCATTAAAATTTCGTTTACATTTTACAACATATTCTTACCGTCCTTTAATTCTAAGTCCGTAAATTTTCTTTTTTTCCCTTAATACATTACCTTGCAACTTCGAACATTGTAGTTACGAGTATATATGTATGTATGGTTGCATTTTGCTGGCTGAGTGTATCCAGAATACAGCTGGTGCTACTTTAGGGATGGCGTGCATTTCCCCGGTTAGAGATATCCAATAATAACTGAAATTTTGACGACGTACCTTTCCTTTTCTTTCATTAAGTCCTACTTGCAATCCTAGTTTTTAACGGTTTGATTATCGGTATAATAAAATATATCAATCAGTCAGTCAGTAGCGACTAAGTATTTATTTTCAATTAGATAAATACTATAATTTAAAGTATATTACTATTTTAAAGATATTTTTTAACCTATGTGACTGCTGTCTACTGTGCTAGCATAATTGTTTATATGTGTATTTTTTAAACAACTTTATCACTAATGTAAAAAAAAAGTTTTTTTTTTGTTATTGATAGCGATTTTATAACATTAAGTTAAGATCAAATTGATCATGATGCCGAACTGCACAGAATTACTTTCATTAACCTTTCGAACGCTGCCCACAATACATCTGTTTTGAAAGTTTAAAATGCCAATGTGAAGTGTAATAAGGTGCAAAAATAGAAATTCATTTCATTTAAGAACTGCAATTCTGTATAAAAACCACATATGATTCTGGGTTTGTTTTACATTTATAAATAAATTTTGAAAGTGATTTTAACTTTTTCAATTTTTGTGTTAAGTTTTTTACTGGTGCCGTTTTCTTTGGTCGTAATAATATGTCTTGCTATTTCCTGTAATGGGTTGCAATATTAGTTCTTTAGCTTTATCCTTCTGCAGTTGTATTGTGTAGTTGTAAGTGTCGTTGTTGATACAACATATTTTTATTTTGAATTTCAGTTCAACTCGCACCAATTATCTCAGAGTGGGTAGGCAATAAGTTTTGTAAAATTAAGTCAGGTCACATTCGTCCTCGTTGTGTACTTAACTGTATATACATATATTGACATTTTTGTATAGAAATCCTACACATAAATTATTAGTTAAACGGTACAGGCAAATATTATAAATTTAAAAGATCTTATGACTATTTAATTATCTTAATGTAATAATAAAGAAATAAATATTTAAATAATTACGGTTGGTGTTTAATTAATCAAGTTGTGATCTCGGAATTGATTGAAAACATTGTATTCTTAAAGTCTTAAACTTTTCCATCCTTAAAAACATCACTGTAATATATCTTAACCGCGTTTTAAAATTCACTCAATTAACCTCTAATTTTGGTATGAATGCAATTTGTTGCAGTATACATATATTAGCAAATAACGGGGTTTTTAACATTTGTATTAACTTCGATACAAACTTCCAAATAGTAAAGCATAGATATAATATCTGAAAATTGATAGCAATTAATAATAAATAAGTGTACGAGAGCACTTTTAATTAGTGTAGAATGATTTAATTAATTACTCGCTTGAGTGTATGATTTGTTATTATATTTCTTCCAATGCCTTTTAAAACACTATTTGCTCAATAATAATTATAAAAAAAATAGTATTTTTAGAGCTGTAAGCGTATAGACTGCAGTTATAATATTTTATATTTTAATTTCTTTCGAATCGAAATATAGTAACAAGAATTTAATCATGAACAACACTAGTTGCTCGATCATAATTAAAAAAATGTAATTTTAGAGCCTAAAAATTAAAGTTATAACATTTTATGTTTTTTATTATTTAGTTTCTCCGGAATATAAATTTAGTAACAAGAAATTAGTCATGAATATGTTTAAGTATTAAGCGTACTTTAAATCTACACTAATATAACTCTATCTATTACTTCATATTTTTATGGAGACTTTTCTGACTGATACTCTCTAACTTACCTTTTTTCACTCTCGATTATGTAAAATGGAGGGTGACATTTTATATGCTATAAGTAACGCTTCGGATTCAGCTAGTAATAAATAAATATCAGAGATGTAGACGCATTTTTGCAAAAAAGAACAGTTTATATTTATTGTTATTGGTGACACTGGCTAATAAAATAAAGTTCATTTTTCAATAAAGAATCACAGAATCGAACAACGTCGTATACATTAAAAGTGTTAAAATCCTATTAGTACCTACGTATCTTGAACGTACATATCTTGTATGCATGTTTGCTTTTGTTTTTAATATTAGGTACATTTCCGCCATATTTTTATTAGAAACTTATATAATATATGCATGACGAGACGAGGTCTCACTCTTATACTAATACAAATATTGATTTTAAATTAAAAAACAACATATAAGCATTCCCGATAGCACTCTCGGTAAACTTTTCATTTATTATTTGTTTTACCCAAACTCTTGCATCCAGCAGCGGGAATTTATTTCATTTAGTCAATAAACCAAATGTACATATATCATACTAGTTGTAACCCTCGGTATCCCGCGTTTCAGTGCTATTGTTCAAGTATTTAAGGTATAAAAAAATTGGGTATGTTATATCTTGGGCTACAAGGTTACTTCATATAAAATTTGTTCAAATTCAGTTATAACGTAACAGACAGATAGATGTAGTCATTTTTGCATTATTATATAAATAAATATAATAAAGATATAGCACTTTTTTATGTTAACTGGATGGCCACTTCACTCCACCTGATGGCAAGTAAATGGAGTCCAAATGCAAAGACGACAGTACAGACCGCAAGAATGAGCTGCACTAGTCACCCTCGCCATGCCGGCCCGCAAGATTTCCTCTTTATACCTCATTTGAAGGCACCCAGGTTATAAAAAGAGGGGAATAGGTATGGTGGTCAAGAGTTCCGTTTTTTGGCGGTGCGACAAAGAAAAGAGTTGCCAAATTTCTTTGTGCGCGATGAGATAGATGTCACAGTTAGGCGGTGACACCGCGAGCCAGCACGCGTGGATCTATGAATGAAAGGAGAAGCAGGAATTAGAGAGAATAACTCCTCATACACTCGCCGTAATATAGTCGATATCACTTATGAACTTGTGATATGGAAAATCAAAAGTAAAGACGGTACCACAAACACCCAGAACCCAGACAACATAGAAAACTAATGAACTTTTTCTATATCAACTCGGCCGAAAATCGAACAGAAGACCTCGGAGTGGTGTACCCATGAAATCCGGTGTACATACGACTCGACCACGAAGGTCGTCAAATTATTTAAAGACATTAATTATATTAATATAAGTAAGTATTTCGAACTAAACAGAATCTCTGTGAATATGATATTTTCATACATTTACAGTCAACTCAAGATAAATATAACTCTTCAAGAGTTTTATAAGTCAATTCTCCATCGTACGAGTAAGTTTAGACGCTGCATATACTCTGTGGTTGCAAAACAGATATTTCTTTTTTATGAATAAAATTGTCCGCTTTTATTTTATCATAGTATTTGTTACGTACTAATCATATAATATTGTATAAGTAATATGAATCGGATTTTAAGTTGATTTGGTAAGAGAATGCTGTTAGACGTATATTATTGTCTTCCAAGTATACGCTCAATACGTTAAAAACGTTATTACAACACTACTCCACTGAAAATAAAAGTCACACATAGGTTATGTAATGTCCTGCTTACCTTATTACATCCAGAACTAATATGGTGTCAAAATGTGTATGGAATTCATAATAAACTAAACTAGATTGTTACAAAATACCTCTGGGTCTATCAACTTTTACCAAATGTTTTCTTTATATTTTTGACTTTTGCTTTATAAGAAATGTCACAAAAAATAATAATATATATTTTTTAACGTGACAATGAAAACTTCCTTCTACAAGATTTTCGATATAGATCATGATAATTTGTTATTAATTTTATCATAGTCTGAAACTACGAAACTTACAAAAAATACTTATCCCTATACTTGCTGCCTTTCGAATTTGCCGCCCTAGGGTCCTAGCCTGATCGTAAACCCGCCACTAACCGGTCAAGACTCAGATAATTTTCTATCTTTCAATAGCTCTAATCCCGTCTACATCGGCTAAATCAATACGTAACGTAATAAATTACCTGAATTGACCATTTATTTCTAAAACTGAAGAAGCTGAATTCCATTCAGCTATTAGAAATTCACTAGTTTAAAATTAATAGACGTTTACGCATCTTATATTATTGATTTTGTAATTTTATACTGTTGTTTGTGTTAGTTATATAAAATTGTGATGTTGAAACGATTTGTTGTGACATTCATATGAAATTTGCAAATATTAATATTGGAAGCTAATATAATCTTGTTACGACAGAGTATACATATTTTAATTGGAAATTTATAATCTCTTACTAATTTTAAAGCTATGCCGCGATTGCATCAGTAAATATATTCACTGCAATTTATACTTTTAGCAAAATTATATGAGTATTTAAAATTAAATTATACATATCAAATTCTCTTATTGTTCCTTTCCTGAAACAATTTGTACCTACTTACACTAGGTTTGACGTCACAGAGCCTACTATGTTCATTACATATGTTCATGTATATAACAACGTGATTAAACTTTATGTTTCATGTTTAGAAATCTTATTTATCACTATTTGTATTACCGTCTTAGCAATTATTGTATAAATGTATTTTAAACATTAACATTTTACTTTTGGCCGCCTTTTAACTTCTGCATACTAGTCCCAAAAGATTTTCACTAATGTCAATGGTAATCAATGTATTCGGTTTAGTGACAATAATTTGTATCTTTGTTTACAGAAATATGTTCTATTACTTAAATATTTTTCGCAATTTTGCCAATAAATATTGTTAAAAAGGTACTTAGTTAAATAATGCTGTCTTCTTTTTTCGATTGTGAAATAAATTATAACAGAAAGAGAGCAATTATGTTTAACTAAACATTCGTTTATTATAATGAGGCTTGGTGAAGACGGTGAGTTGTAATTACTATTTCTAATACTAAAATACACTTGAAGTTAAAATCAATCCGATATTAACTTGAGAGTTTATTTTCTGGATTATTGGTTTCATTAGATGGTTTATTGAAATCCAATCTTCAAAATGGCAAAAATTTGTGGAGCGAATATCATATTAATTTTACTGTATATTAAATTTAATATACAATAAAATCAATATAAAACTTCGATCAGTATATTACATTTAACAAGTAATAAAATCATTGATAATACAAAAATATTCTTATCGTTCATCTTTGTTCTTAAAACAAAAATAAATTCTACCCGTTCCAAGATAAACAATATTGAACTCCGGGATAGTTAACGCAACACGACTATAAAATAAATCCTTTAGACCTTCTGAGCTTCTAATTTACACCACGTAAGCATAGAATGAGTTATTTATGAGTTCGAATATCATATGCACTTACTCTAATTATTTCCTAAATAAAACTTACGAATTTTAACAAACTCATAAATAAATTATTATTAGTTACATTTCATTCAGACAACTTTGGTTTTTAAGTGTTTAAAAAAAACCTGCTGATATTTAGTTTGAAAAACGGTCCGAATAATAACGACACATTTTCGAATGATTATTTACTTAATAACGTCAGGAGCGGAACAGTTATATCTACTATAAAAAAACTTACCTGGTGTCCATCTTGACAGGTATCGGTGATAAGTTTAAGGTTATTACGATGTCTTTGTTCTTTCCCCGACGATTCCCAGCCTCGTTTCGCTAACGACTAGGCATACAAGTAGCACGCAGCAAGACAACCGCCTTGCCGTTTGTTTGTAAAACGATTAACACGCTTGCTCCTGCTTCCAAAGTTGACATTGCGCATTTACTGATTTTTTAACCTTGCCGGTAATCAAATTATTTCAGTATATTTGGTTAACTAGATCACTTCACGTTATTTTCAACACATATTCTCTCGTTTTACACTGTTTTTCATAGTTTAAAACAAGATTTTAAATTGAAATTGATTAATCACATATATCGTTTAAGTAATCATTGTATTCCACATATTACTATTTTCTCAAATATTACTTTATATTTATATCAAGCTATTATTTTATGAAACCGCTATGAGTCTCGCGTGTGAAGTTTCAGGAGCGACTGTACGAGACGCGTATTGTCACTTCGCTCGTTCGTAGACGAATGCGCGCTCCGTGAACATCCACCCTACACTAACATTTTTTTCGTGAAAAGGTTACAATCGTCGACACACTAGATGAGTGTTTAAATATATCGTTGTTAACTATTGACAATTATAATGATCGATCTATAAAGATGATTATACATACATCGCACAGAATCAACTGTAAAAAAAACCTACAAATATAAGGTGCCAAGGTAACAACAACATGCGAATTCAGGAAAGGAAAATAACTCCTTATTTCATGACGCGACTAGGGAGCAAATAGGCTGCCTAATGGTAAGCGGTTACCGAAGCCCATAGAAATTGGCGCGTGAGAAATATTTACCATTCCTTAATTCGCCGTCATGCCTGTATTTTTCACTGGCTTACTCATCTTTAAAACCAGAACTCATCTGTGCTAAGTATTGCTGTTTTAAGTTAACTTACCTCAAAAAAATTAATGTTAGTGATGCTACGTATAAAAAAATAAAAAAGTTTAAAGTGTATTGTTCTGCACAAGATTATATAGATTATAATAATGAACTCCGTATAAGTATTCCTTGATTTTGATAATGGAAATATAAAGAATATTATTATATTATGATAATTATTCGACTGAAAAAAAAAATTGAATTTCTCGGTTTCCATGGTCTTAAACAAATAATATATTGATTTGGTTATGTAAACGATTTATAAAGATCTTGATATGAAATTAGATGTCAATATAATTTAACGTTCTAGCTGTTTTAGCCGAAAGAAAACTATTTGTATCATAGTAAAATAATCGCAATGGTTCGTGCTCGTATTTGAACCCATGATCTCAGGTTAAGATTCACCGATTGTAACCACTGCGCTATTTGGATGTTTCTAGAGTTAAAATAAATAGCATATATATATGTAGCTATATACAATCGCGAAGTTTAGTCTTGGATCCATTTAATGCTTAATATCATAAAGCGAATAAGAGTTATACTGTTTTATCATATATAAATGGTCGTATGATAATAGCTTTATGACGTTCCTAGGGACAAATGTTTTAAGATATCGTGTGGGTGGAAAAGTTATTTCCATACTTTTCAAACGCAAATTTATGACCAAGACTGGCTGTTCGCTGCTATCTCCGATGTCTACACTTCTTTCTGACAATATAATATTGCGGGAAATATATAATTTGCATAAACAAAAGAATTTTCATGTTCCAAACATTACGCTTCCGGCTCCTATTTCAATTTTTTATTGAATACACGAATGTTCGTCAATGGCTCGTTAAACAAAAACGAAAATCGTATAACGAAGAGAATACGAGAGAAAATAGTACCGAACTGTTTTGTCTTTGACTATTTCGACGTTGATGTTTTTGACGGCTCGTAGGTTTTTTCACTAAAAAGATAAAAGGAAATAATATTTCTTGCTAAAACAAATGGGTTCATTTGAACACCATGATATTAAAGTACACATACTCTCGCAGATCTAGAAGTCTAGATATAAACTCAGATCCCGAGGTCTTGGGTTCAAACCCCAATTCGGACCTATAAAAAGTATTTGGATTTTTCTATCGATTTTTATGCAGTAGGTACTAGCTGTACCCACGACTTTGTACGCGTTTGAATTAAAAAAAAAAATATTGTAAGCCTAAGTTACCCCTTATTATATCAGTACAGGGCCTCTGTGAGATATGTATTTTGATATAAGAACAATAAACATATTTAGACTTTTTGTTTAGAGTTATCTGCTAGTGAAAGTCCCGTCAAAATCGTTCCAGCCGTTCCAGAGATTAGCTGGAACAAACAGACAGACAGGCAGACAAAAACTGTAAAAATGTTATTTTGGTATATGTACAGTGTATATGTACATACATATGCATTGAGTAAAAAAGACACTCCAATTTTATTATATGTGTAGAAGATAAGCTTAAAAAAAACACGTAAAACCGTTGGTCCTCCGCCTGAACGCTTTTCGCAGTTCCTAAATTATGCGGTGACGAGGTGAGTAAAAGATTGCATCTGTGTGAAATATGTGTACTATAATATATCCTGCGTAGATGTCTGGTCTCATTGGGATCAGTCGCCGTGGCTGAAATCGTTCAGGACTATATTATTACTAATATGAATATCTTTTATATGTTTTACTATTATTCATGAACTGTTAAGATTTTATCACAGCCTTTGACTGGACTTAAAGGCACACGGCTGAAATCAACTTTTTTTTTTAAATTGTTTCGATTCAACGACCTCCGTGGTCGAGTACAACCGAGAAGATTCAGAACAAATGAGATTTATAAAATAGCGAAGGTACTTACTGTCCGTCAACTATTTATACAGAATACCGTCATACGCTTTCATAAATGTTTTCCCTTCCCACCTATGAACACACAACGTCGACGACCAGACATTAAAATTACTAAAACAAGAACTAAATTTGCCCAGCATCAGAATATATATTTAGGAGCTTATCTTTACAAAAGAATAAATAAAAAAAGAGACATTACTCGGTTAAATCGAAATAAACTTAAGATGTATCTACGGAATTTGCTAAGTGGCCTAAGCTATCAGGAAACAGAAAACTATCTTCGTACATGACAAACACACACACACACACACACACACACACACACACACACACACAAACACACACATACACACGCGCGCATGCATGCATATATTAATTATAGGTAGTAAAATTTACTTTACCTCATTAGTTAAAATTTTTTTTTTTTTTGTGTTCCTTTTTCTTCTGTTTTTATTTGTATACTTTTTATTTTGGCATTAAATTTAAATACTGTTAAACTAAAATACTGATTGGGAAGTCACTGGCCCCTAAGATACGGGTTTTCCTAGTTTAGGGGTACAGGGCCTCTGTGAAATATGTACTTGATATGAGAACAATAAATATATTTTGATTTGATTTTGATTTGATTCGAGTGGTGTGTACACCGGTTTTCATGGGTACACCACTCTGAGGTCCCGGGTTCGATTCCCGGCCGAGTCGATGTAGATTACTATTAGTTTTCTATGTTGTCTTGGGTCTGGGTGTTTGTGGTACCGTCGTTACTTCTGATTTCCATAACACAAGTGCTTCAGAAACTTACATTGGGATCAGAGTAATGTATGTGATGTTGTCTCATATTTATTTATTATTTATTTATTTATTAATGGTATTAAAGCATTTCAAGTTCTTACTCAATTACAAGCGTGAAAATTTGATTAACTATTCCTGTATGAGATAGTCCTGCACCATCATAAAAAAATATTATTCAATACAAGATTATAGACACCGATTGATGGAGCTAATACTTCTTGACTTTCAGACATGATATATGTAGATATATAATTATAATTAGCTGTCATAACTTTGTATTTTAAATTGGAAAAGAATAACTTCTGAGTTTCAGTAGAATCTACATTCCGGATAGCAAGTGGTAGCTTTATTTATAATTCTGTTAAATGATGGTTTAAATGTGCTTGTTAAAGCCTGCTTGAACAAAATATATTTTGTATTTTAATTTACGCCCAGCGAAGCGGATGGATATCAGTTGCGTACGTATATTTTTGTTTAATTTAAAACATAAATTGTTCATCTACTGAATTTCCGAGTTTGAAAATATAACGTTAAAATTAAAATACGAACGAGATTTTTGAAATTTTTAGAGGTCAAAATCGATAATTCTCATTTATTTTTCCATACAGTTGAACAGAATCAAATAAGAACAAACTAGTAAAGAATAGTAAACAATAGATGTATCGGTAAAAACATGATAAATAATAATTAATGCACAAAGCAATGGCTATGATAAATCACTGATTGATTTAAAAATTAACCTTAATGCAAATACGATACCGATTTAATTGATATGATGTTTGTATGTGAAATGAATAATTAGGTATTAATTCATGTTTCTCACATTGCTTATATGAAATTATAAATATTAATATGTTAAATTTAATAATAATTCTTCACTTTTATAGTGATAGTTGAAAATGTTTGAGCCGAAGTGGCCCAATGGTTAGAACGCGTGAATCTTAACCGATGATTGCGGGTTGTAACCAAGCAAGCACCACTGAATATTCATGTGCTTAATGTGTGAACATTTGACATTGCGAGGGAACCTGCATGTGTCTTATTTCATAGAAATTCTGCCACATGTGTATTCCATCAACCAACATTGGAACACCGTGGTGGAATATCATACAGACCTTCTCCTCAAAAAGAGAGGAGGCCTTTATCCCAGCAGTGGGAATTTACAGGCTGATGTTGTTGTAAATGTATATAATGTATATTTTGATGGTAGCAAAAAGATCTATCGTGAGATAAAACAAGGTTTCCTAATCTTTTCATTTTATGGAACGATTCAATATTATTTATACCATAGAATGAACATTATCGACAAGATCCCCGAGTGTTTATTAGTATCGTAGCAGACAAATGAAATGGAAAGAAAATATTTAGATAAAAAGGGACCAAAAAAGTTTCTATATCAAAAACAAATAACTGTACACTACATTAATAAACAATTATAAATAACGAAGGCGGCTTTATCTAGACAACCTTTGGGTGTGCCCTATGGTTGACTCGACGTAGAGCCTTTGTTTAGAAGTGTCTACTGTGACATTAACAACATATAATATGTAGGAATACTGGTCCCTTGCTTACTTGTTATGATACGAAGTACGACTACTTTATGAATAAAAAGTAATACAATTTGCAAAATTAACATTCGACCCATTAAAAGCTATAAATAAAAAATTGAAAATATTTTAGAAATTATCTATACTTATAATAAATCTGTAGGGAGGTCAATTCTGTACATGAAATATTTTTACAAAATAACTATCAGGGGGTGATCAGGGGTCGATACTGATAGCAAAAATGCAATCAGTAAAATTTTTGTCTGTTTGTCTGTCTGTCCATATAACCGTTATAGAAACAAAAACTACTCGACGGATTTTAACGAAACTTGGTACAATTATTTTTCATACTCCTGAGCTGGTTATAGTATACTTTTTATCACGCTAAAGTCCATAGGAGCAGAGCAGTAAAGGGAAATGTCTGAAAAACGGGAGAAGTTACCCCATATTTTGAGCTTCCGTCGCGTGTTTAGGCTTAATGGTTAAAGCTACACAGAAATCATGTATTACGGAAATGTTCTCCTTAAAATTATACAAAAAATATCCCATGACAGCCTATGTCTATCTTTTATGGTTGACTCACAATAACACGTGTCAATCCCAATAGCGTAATAGTTCGAAGCTTTCTGATTATATTTGTCTATTCCTACGTTTATAACACTCTCAATCATCCCAAATTACAAAAGTTAACAGTATTAACTATTCCATAAAAAAGAAATCATAGAAATCGGTATAGAAACACCAAAGTTATACATAAAATACGCTAATAATAAAGCTATCGCACGTGAGTACTAAATCTATACTATTATATAAATCTCTAGAGTCTGTCTGTACACTTATTTTTGTCGTAATTCGTCATGTGTTCTTTGACTGACTTAATTTTTACCATTTTTGAAATTTTTGTGTGTCTGTATCTTTATAAAAATTGGCATACAGGAAAAACATGTACTTGCGGAAATCATAGGCTATCTATACATACAAAAGTATATATATATAGCCAAAACGATGTGTTTGTATGTGTGTCATCGATAAACTCAGAAACTATTTGATCGATCATTATGAACATTGGTATGTTTATCTATTATTTTATGGAGAAAGTAATTATATCATCCGTATCATTAAAAATAACCAACAGATGGCCCTTACGAGTATCACGATACACTTATATTCCAATTCCAATTCAATCCAATTCAATTCCAATTCCAAAAGCATAACAACTCACTTAATTTCCTACATATGCCAATAAACATAAAATAATCACAATAATGATAATTGTCATTTTAAAATGAGATTATTATTATGAATTACATATATGTTGTATGGGAAGAAGTGATTAGCTGTTCTGATTATAAGAAAGTAAACAATAATCATTATTGGTAAGTATACTCATAACTCCAATAACATCTTCTTCTCTTTAGTATAAAATGTAAACGTAAGACACATAACCAAAAAAAAAATCAACTTATTTATATAAATAGAAACCACCATGCCATTGAAGAAACAAAAGATCGGAATATCAACAATATATGCGTAGCGTCATCCAAAAGAGCTACGGAAACAACACACCAACAAGAAATACGTTTAGAAACAAATAGAATCCGAATTTCTACTTTAAGAGCTGCCAAAACAGTTAGTCAACGAAATGATCAAGTTCTAGATCTTCGAACAAGCATCTTTAACAAGAGATACTGATAAACCTGACAAGCCCAATGACTGGATGATGAACGATTAAAATAGACTAAGTCAAGAACTAGAACCAATCTCAATAAGTCAGCCTTCAATTACTATAAAGGTTATGATAACAAGATGAATCCCGATGTGATCATTGGTTCAATGAATATAGTATGCCCATATGTCACGCTAAATAAACTGATGTTATATGGTACTCCACTGGTAAAATTTATTTACCACAACTGGTTGAACCACCAGAACCTCTTCTTACCTACGATATGGGAACTATTAAGGAGTCTAAATATTTCCTTCAGTATATTAGAAATTACAATTCATGCTTTTAAATGACATCTTTTGGAGCAACAAATATTGTACAATACAATAATTTCGCGTCTACGTTTAAAGTGTATCATATGATTGGTTCACTTCTTCCAGTATCTAAATAAAATCCCCAATTTCTGGACATTTATTTCACGAACAACGTAGAAAAAGATTGATCTTCGATGCATGTTCAGTACCACAACTAATATAGAAATAATCGCTAAATTTAGGATTATGCCTAAAACTGCTCTAGAAAGTGAAACAAAAAATAATTCAAAGTAATTATCAATGCAGATAGGACGCAGAGTATAAAAGGCGTATTAAAGCTTCCATAGCTCCTGAAGTCACAGCTGTAATTGTCGGTGCAGAAATTACAAAACGAGGTATTGTTATCACTAAGCGACACAAAACCAATCAAGGTGTCGCTGAAAATATCAATCGTTAAATTATTACGATTATCCAATTATGATTATGCGAGCAGAAGATGGATATCATCTCGGACTGTATCAAAGTAATCTCACAACTGACTCTGTGACATCGAAGAGTTAGATTTTTATGCGTATCGTATAATGATTAGAGATAATTAATCTAACCATATTCTGAAGTATCGTCAACTGTTTTAACAATTCATTGTTGACATGTACGCTATTGTTGATGTGTTCGAGAACGAACGATTAAACTACATTCGATGCAACCAATCAAAGCCAAGCCATAGGGTACATTTATTTACGAGATACATACAGATGACAAGGTTGTAAATGTAATAACATCGATATTTGATAGAACCGGATAATAGAGGACGTTTTGGTGTGATACAAACTTTTCTAGACTATAGAAAATTAATTAAAATTTTCATCGGACCAACTTTAAATCGAGATTACAGAAACAAAAACATTCTCATAAATCATATATATGTCCGGATTCAAAAAAAGAAGATATGATCTTGATAAATAAGTTTATGGGTGTTATGACCAATCTGCAGCCTATCGAGAACAACATTGACGAATACTAAATGAAATAATTTTTAAGTATTTGATTAGATCTCGCATGTTTCTTGATAATTTGTACATTTTATTAGTAATTAATTATAAAATTAAAAATTTAAAAAATATTTTTCTACGACTAATGCCCAGCGAAGCGGGCGGGTATAGCTAGTATTACAAATAAAATATTACAATTTTCAACTAATGACAAAGACTACATTTCTTATCATCATTTCGTATGATTTGTAAGAATGAGACGGGTGAACGCCGGTCGCCATATGCGTTTGCCCTTTCTTGCGAGATATACACGATTTGCAGTATTTACTATTTAGTGACACTTACTCGGAGCACGACTCCGGTCATCGATGGTATATATGGCTATTATATATATATGGCTATATATATATCATATGGCTCATTATAATGTAAATCCTATACACACAAAAAATATTCGGTTTCAAGGAGTAACTATACGTACGTAAGAAAAAATAAATGAAACCAATAATGTATTTTATCTAATTTTCTTTAAACCGAAATATTTTATTACCGTCACTGCAGGTTTTTATGTAATTCATACTATTGAGTTTAAATAAATAATAAAAGAAATACCTGTATTCAGCAACAGCTAGCAGATAGTACACGATATATTAATACGTAGTATTATCCGATAGCTGAATTTCACAGCGCGGCGCGACGTTGATACGGAAACTGGGATAAATAAACATACCTACTGTCACGTGTATTGATAGTAATGTATCTATATAAAACGCACACATGACACAAAACTTAATAGGTTCTCAAACATTATGAGCAGTTTGCACTTGACGTAATAACGCTAATGATACCCTAACGAAATGGGAATACCTTTTATACTTCGTATTGTATTTTGTCTAAAGGAACCTGCGAACGAGATACTTCATTTTTTACTTTTGTTAAAAATAGCGATTACCAATCGATATTTTTTTTATTTTATGAAGTATTTCATGTTACGTAATAAACTGGAACGCTGTTATATTCACCTAATTGCGTTGGAACAATTGATTAAGTTAAAAATATTACAAGGTCAATCACTATTGATGGAGGTTATTCTACCGCCAAATAACAGTACTCAGTATTTGTTGTGTTCCGTTTTGTGAGTGAATGGTGAGTGAGCCAGTGTCACTACAGGCACAAGGGACATAACATCTTAGTTCCCAAGGTTGATGTAAAGAATAGTTAATATTTCTTGCAGCATCATTGTCTATGGGTGATGGTGACCACTTACCATCAGGTGGCCCATATGCTCGTCTGACAACCTATACCATAAAATAAGGTGAATTACCCCAGCATTTCTTCAGAATTGCAATATTAAAGAAAATGTCAATCCATATCATTTGTAATTAAAGTAACTATTCGAACATTCGATATTTAAAAGATACATATAAAGTTATTAATTTGATATCATTTAATTCATAGAAAATATATTTTATTGGTTTCCTTTTTCGGTTACTCCGAAAAATGTCATAGAAAGAAACGGCATAAAAACATATAAGTACATAATTTTTTAAAATAAACATAGGTTATTCGAATAATGTATATGAGTATTAATATTAAAATTAATTAGGTCAACGTAGTCAGAGTGGAAATTGTCGGTACGAGCACTTTTCTGGCGAATGCTGATAAAACTGTAGCTAAGTATACAAACTACAGTGAAAACTTTGCAAGCAGATTTGTAGACCTCAGAAATGTGTAGAGGGGATTCTGAGATCTGTCACTTCTGTAAATAACTTCAAAGAATTGAAAGCTAACAGTAATGAGATTCTGTAAAAATCACTTCGTTTTTCACTCGTGAAATGTGAGTGACTGACTTAAAACCGTCATTTTGATACGTGTTCGTTTACGTGTGATCCTATAATCTTTATAAGCATAGTCAATAACGCCAATCACATTCATATATATTTTATTACGCGCTCGTATTCTGAGTTTAATTTCGAGATTTTTCTTAGAATAACTCCAATATTTAAAAAATTGAATGACTTGATTTGAATGAAGTAGATATGAGCCGTCAATGCAATTATATCAAGTAGGTACTTTGGAACATGGCATTAACAATGTGCTGAAAAATTATAAAGAATATTTAAAAATACGGTGAAAGTGAATATTTTTTTCATTTATATATTCGCGGATAAGCTATTTGGGTATAAGTGCTCAAATCGTTGGATGGGTTGATCATGATAGTATTATTGTTTTTATCATTTACTATTATAGTCGCGGGCGTTCAAATAAACGGCACAAAGGTATACAAGTGCACCTTAAATATTTAATTTAAATGGAAACGTCCTTTGTATTTCCAGTTGAATTCGAAAATTATATTGTTTTTGTGCACTTCTACTGTATCGCTATCACTACATAGTATAAAACAAACTCGCTTTCTCTGTCCCTATGTCCCTTTGTATGCTTAAATCTTTAAAACAACGAACGGATTTTGATGCGGTTTTTTTAATAGATAGATTGATTCGAGAGATAGGCTTTTGTATATAATACACGGGCAATATAGTAAAGAAACGGTGATAATTTTAGAAGTTTGTAATGTGATGTCTTAAATAAATAAATTCTGTAGTATATTTAGTGTTAGTATTGTACCTGTGTGAAACCAGGGAGGGTCGCTAGTTCATAGATAATATAAAAATATCGAGCTACATCAAATAAAAATAAAAAACCATGTTAATATCCCGTTTTAAATACTTGCAGCAATATATATTGTTACTAAATATATATACGTTACTTTTTTTAATGTCATATTAAATTTATCACTTTTAAATTTGTATGACATTTAAAATATTTATTAAAATTTATTATTACAGATATGAGCAAACGAGATTATTAAGTCTGGAGAGAATCGGAAACTATCGGAACTACTGTTTGCTACATAAAATATTTAAAATTCAGGTCCTAATTTATATAAAGCTCATTCTTCATTCTTTTAATAAAGCTATCTGTTAGCCTGTGTCCTAAAATGTTAACCGTTCACTCGTATACTCGTAGCTTCAAATCGAAATATTGATTTCCGTTAATGTTGAAAAATATACTATTTCTTTTTTTATTTCTAAAAAAAGAATTATTTTGATATACGTGATAGTTATCACCTTATGATATTCAATAATATTTTTCTGCAGATTTAATGCTGATCATTATTGAAGACGCTTTCTGATGCTGAAGCAATTTCTTTACATGTTTGCATTGTATATACATGTATTAACATGACATTTTAGCTAATATCAGTTTGTAAAGTTAAATAAAAGCATTGCTTACAGAATTCTCTAGTGGCGACCACGGACCGACAGACGCAGCGTGGGTAGGCACAAGGTGACAAACAAACAAAACTAAATAGCTAGCCCAAAATTAATTTTATTGTACCGTATATATTCCCTAGAACCGTATTGCGCTTTTTAAACCATCTCGACTCAAAACAAAAGCTTTTGTACCAAAATCCAACATACCCCGCTTTAATAGAATAGGTATGTAAATGAATAGACATTTATATTGATTCATGATAGACGTTTCGTTAATTAATTATAATTTACCTTAGATTACATTATTACCGATACACCGTCGTTTATTAAATTACGAGTAGTATTTCGGTTACTAATTTAAAGCATGTAGTAATTACGTAATTTTAGTTAAAATATATACATACGTTTATGTCTTGATAAGATTTATATGACTTTTGTTTATGAGCACGCAGGTTTTGTCACGCACAGTTTGTGCCTTTACACAGGGTGCATAATACCTTAGTTTCTCATATTGGTGGTGCGATTACGATGTAAATAATCTATATAATTATAATTATTATAAATGTGAAAGTAACTCTGTCTCTCTGTCGCTCCTTCACAACCAAATCGCTGAAATGAATTTGATGAAATTTGTTATGAGGCAAACTTGAACTCCAAGAAGAACATAAGCTAGATTTTTTGGCTACTTTCTTTGCCTAACACATGACAACCAACACCCTACAACGCGAGCAAACCCGCGGGTGACTATTAGTGGTAAATATTTCTCACAGCGCTAATGTCTATTAGGAGTGTGGATAACTTACCACAAGAAGGCCAATAAGTTTACCATAAAAAAATTGGTACACATATTTTGTTATTTTAGGTGTTGGAATAATACAAAAACTCTCCTCACAATCAATACTTTATCTCTCCTGAAGTGGTTTACGATCCTTCCAATTCGACGATTAAAGTAAGAATGACCACTTCTAGGCTTACTCCTAGTATTTAATGTTTACACGCCCCTCCTTCGACTGTAGCAACATCCGGTTTCGATCCATTTTAAAAAACAATTTAGTCAAAACCGGATGTTGACAATCAACGCAAATTGTAACAACTATTTAAATCGAATTATTTATGCTGATAATACTTTAATACATTAAAACAATAAAATATGATCATATTAAAATAAATATGCTAACATAGGTGAATGAATTATTGTTCAAGATGCACTTATTAACGCGTTCCCCACAAACCTGAATAAATTTATAAAAATAAAGCCTAAATAAATTACATTCACCACAATAATACTTTAAGCCTGACGTTCGGAATAGTGAATCATGAAAGGATAAATTATGGGAGGGATAAGTGCGTATGTTGATTTGCTAATAGAATATTTGAAGTCAACTTTATCTGAATACATTACTTGCTTAGAGAAATGAGATTTAATATTGGTTTGTAACATCAATATTTTGAATTAGTGTAATAAATTAAATAAAAAACAATAAATAGGTTTACAAAAATGCGGACTTATCCCAATGAGAAATCATTCCCAGTCAACCTTTGAGGCACTAAGAGGAGAATAAATTGAATTGGTAGATGAAAAGTGAACAAACTTAAAATAGAAAAATTAAATGAAACAATAATAAATCTAAAAAGTCTTAAAATAAGAAATATTACAAACAGACTGCACAACTATATATTAAAATAGTGTTCTTCCGTTCAGCCGGTCAGTGACACAGTCGGAGACTGATCTGAATTTTGATATACATATGTACTTCGATGAGCTGATAACGAATATTAATAGGCAAACTACCAGCCTGTTTCATTTTCAAGGCCAAATCTAGAAAGAAAACATTTTGGCTTGTTACGTGCACGTGTCTGTAATAAATACTAATCTTAGAGAACAATGCTCTCTACAAAAGTTTTGAAGATAGTCATTTTTGTTCAATACTTTCGTTCAGAGACCCATTAAGTAAGATTCCCCTTATGAGGCTTTTTGGTGCACTCTCACGCACACACATACATACGTATATTAATCTAAAATGATGAAGTATTTTCATATCTACTATTAATATACTTCACATAAGGTGTGTACTAAACTTGATGAAATTCATTTTAAGCCTTTTAAAACTTTATCCAAAATAGCAATACATGTTACCGTAAGATTACAAAATTCGTTATATTATAATCTATCTCGTCAGATTGTATACAGTCGAAATATTGTGAACCGTGAAATATCATTGTTATTCGATCACATGCATCATAAAATGCTTACTATTAACAGAACGATATTTGACCCTTTATTCCTTTCAAAACGTGCGCCTGATTTTAGTGGATTAAGCCAATGAGTACACATTTTAATAATTCTGTAGAAGTAATAATAATTTTGCAATATTTCTTTCTTTCTTGCAATCTAATAATAGAACATCGTACATCGAACATCAACCCTTTTCGCTTTAACTTGCTTTACTAAACTCATGAGTATTTTATTTCAAAATAAAACAAACGCAATGATAAACGACAGTTTGTTTTGTTTGAAACGAGGTAAACATTTTATTAAACAATCAACGTACAATTAACGACATAATGGCAACTACGACTAGTTATACTTTTTACCTAAACTGAACGATCGCGTATTCGATGCAAAGGTTGCAATATCGAATGAAATCCTATTTTATACTGAAGAAAACGAAGGATATATATTATAGCTTTTTCTTACTTGCTTGTTTTGTTGCTTATTTGATTCTTTAACAAAAAGAAATATAAATGTTTATTTTTTCAATTTAAAGTAGTTAATTTTTGATATAAAAAATACTAATAACTACGAACAAATGTGAAGACTATTTTTTGTAAGGGCAAACTGAAAAATTACCAAACACGCTTTAAACGTAAAATCTGTGAATAACGTTGGTATATGTTAATAGCTGAGAGACCTTTTTGATAGAATAGAATGTTTTGGCATTTGTAAAGACAATAAACTACTCACTAAAAAAACGATTGTTAATCGATGTGGATGGACTATACACCCGATATACCTAATTCTAATTTACTAGAAAATCCTTCGACCTTCAGGTAATAAAGATGACACGCAACGAAGAAATTTCATAGTATAATTCAAGTTTTTTTATTAAAGCTATAGATGACAAACGAGCTGGAGGCTCACTAAATGGACTTTTTTTATTTGTCGAGTGTTAAATTTGTCACGAGTCAGGTAAAACTAATTTATAAAAGAGCATAAATTAAAATGTTGCTGAAAACGACTAAAAGTTGAAATGCTAGTTGTAGTGTACACAGATCTGTAATAATATAATAAATATTATTGGACTTATATTGTATATGGATATATATATTATCTGTGTATTTATGTATCTGTCCCCTCGAGTGACACACATCGCGGAAAGCGCGGGAATATAAAATATATGATTTGGGCGCGGGTGAAGACGGTGTGTGTGCACGGCGAGTGGATATTTAAATATAATATATATTTATATGTAACTTGTAAAACGATCTTACAATCATATATGTGAACATTACACTAGTGACACATTATTTCAAATTGTAATTATCAAGTAGGAGTTGTAACGTATACAAAGTTTTTTGCTCCTGCACACGCCTGGTGGATTTTGACTAAAAATTATTTTAATAATGACTAAATTACACTTTATGTATCGAGTTAATAATAGATTTTATGAAAATCATTTTGGTCAATCTTTCAAGTATGGTAGTAAAAAAAAAACACGAAAAATTTGGGAATCCTACTCACAATCTTTTACATAATAAGTTCATCTTGCTTTATGGTTTTTTTAGGCATCTCATGTCACGGCACTCAGGTTTGATATCCGCTTGAGTGTTGCGGTCAATAAATGTTAGAAGATCAGATTTTACTTTACTACACATCCTTTGCCGTACTTCTGCGAAAGTCTAAAAACTGAATTATGAGTCGTTGTTTCTGTGAGTTTTTCGATTCAATAAAATTTGATATTCAAATTTATTTTTTAATTGTTATGTAACGTATATGATGATAAATATACCATGAATTAAACAATATGGAACACTCAAAAATTAATTATTCCAATTTGTTCCATTTTAATGTCATACATACTTTTGATTAATATGTATCGTTGCGTCGCACATAGGACCGATATTTAACCGTAGAAGATTTAGGCATGACAAAATATAATTATTTAATTTGAAATAAATAATAATAGAAAAGGATTCTAATACAATACAATTCAAATACAACATTATAATTATTGTTCTATGACTTTTACGATTTACCAATTTGTTTTTAATGCTATGCTTGTCGACGCGTCGGTTCTTACCAATGTAAGACAATACAATCACTCAATAGTGAGCCAAGCCAGTTGTAGTGCCTTAAGCGAAGTGTTATAATTAATCAATGATTCAGTTAAACGCGTTCGCGTTTTAATATTGTTACTGTAACGTGACTTTTGAAGACATACATCACGTTACAATAACAACTGGTGTTTTTTTCGAAGTTCAAGATCAATGGCATTCTTGGGAGAATTATATTCAATAGTGGACGAACGTTAACTGAAGTAAATGATGATAAAATAATATTCTACGTGAAGACTATTGTTGCTCGACTTTATGGTATCAGACACAGTATATACATATTATATGTATTATGTACAGATATACATTGTATAAAATATAAATTGTTATTTTGTCTTATGTTTGTCCCAAATTTGAGACCTAAGCTGAAATTCAAGAAAGGTTTTTAAAATTAGTGTAGCATATAAGTAATATAGACAATAAAGATGATACATACATACATATACGTATAACTAAACCCGACTCTTTTCTTTCTGCTTTAGAAAGAATAAGAAATCTAGCAGTTTCAGTTGTGTGGCCTAGCTTATAGTTATGACCAAGAATTTAATTGAAGGTAATCTATACTTCTATATACTATAAAATACTAATAATATAAATGGGAAAGTAAGTCTGTCTGTCTGTCTGTCAAACAAATATGAACTTCAAGGGAGGATCCAACTTTGACATGACAAACGAACCCCTAAAAGACGAGCGAAGCCGTTAGGCGTTAACTAGTAGAAATATGTAAGAATTGTGAAATGATTTTCTATTCCCGCTTGGCCAATTTAGTTAGTTAAAGTTATATTATGACGACTACCAGATACACTCATTGAAAATATTCTAAGGATTTTCGTTAAAGATTAATCAAAGTTTGACCCAATAAAAAGAAAAAAAATATTATTTTCCTAAAGAAATGTTTTATCGCACTTTATATAAAGCTCATTTTGATGGCGGTTAACATGAAAATCCAATTGTTTGGTATCTATACTTTTATTTATCAAATAAAAAGGTCTACGTTTTCTGAAACATAATAGAGTTTATTGTGAGCCTAATGGTTTTTTAAGTATTTTCCAGGATTTTTATTTTCCTTAAGTGAATAATCTGTTACTATGATAAAACTATTTTGATTTTCTTTCTTTTATTACTATGTACTTAGATTTGGACATATAATATAATATGACTATATCCTCTGCAAATATATTCTTTATGATATCTTCCTTTTTCTTAGTTTCTAATGTAAAGTTGATTCGTAACTTATTTTAAAGACAAATTTCATTTAGAACCGAACCCTAAAACTGACATATATTTACAAAAAAAGGTTTTGGTGATTGTTTGAATCAAGAAAACGTACTCTTAATACATACGAGAGTTTAATAAATTGTTGGAACTCATTGGACGGATGCAATCAATTCAGTTAACTGGTTAATTATAGATCAGTTTTAAAACAAAGGAAAGCATAAAACAGCATACAACAGCTTACTATTTTTTATAAATAAATTGGATTCATCGATACCTGACTATCTATGTTGAATGAATATTAAAATTGTTCGTATAAATTGGTAAAGTTTAAATTATATTGATATAATAATTTATATTTTGAAACAAATATAAGTTTACTTGAAAAATAAAGTACATTTATTAGGAGCCAGGCTTCAATGCTACCTCGTTATTTTCTTCTGTTGAATGAACTATTACTTTCAGTAAGTTTAGAACTTATAACAGAAATGTTCAACAAGAATATCTGAGGCCATATAAGACGTTTAATTTGCTTGATTGAGTATTATATTACATTGATTATAAAATTAATAAAATAAAGCAAATAAATCGAAGATTCCATGTGGTTGTGTAAAAGTAAAAATATTTTGATGTATAGCTTAAGAGCAAAAAGCGAGTGGTAGTCAGTCAGGCATAAAAGTGTCTACCAACGCCCATGACCATCTGCAATACTGGAACGTGCGTTGCAAGCTTTTGAGGAATCGAGTATTCCCATAATGGCTGTGATAACCAGAAGAGTATTCTCAAAATGAGCGGATAAGACAAATGGTGACTTTTTATCGGTCAACTCATAAACTTAAGTCCTATTGGGTTTAACCAACCAAAATTCCGCAGTCATTTTTAACTTTGCCGGTTCGTAAATTCAAATCCTTTGTAAAAAATACATTGGTAGAAAAAACATATTATTATTCGATACAAGATTTCATAGATGATAAAAAAGACTTGGAGTTAATACCTGTTGACTTGCAAGCAGGATATATTAATTTAAATAATTGTATTTAACTAACATGACTTTGTATTTTATTAATGTTAAAAAAGAGTAACTACTGAGTTTCTTGCCGGTTCTTCTCGGTAGAATCTACTTTCCGAACCGGTGGTAGCTTCACTTAATTGTAAAATGACGATTCAAAAGTGCTTGTGAAAGCCTACTCGAATAAAGTTTATTTTGATTTGATCTGATTTAATCGGTCCCCAGTCAGACGTTGCTTATCAAAGACTTGATTTCAGGCACAAGTTAGTTCTGATTCTCTTCGATATGTCCCCAAGAATTACTATCGTAGCGGGTGAATAATGCGTCTACAGTACTGTAGTTCGCATGGCAATGAATGTTTCTCATTTATAACAAGTCATTGGTATGTAGACGGTAAAGTGTAAGAGATAGTACAGAGCCTTGTTGAGAAATACTTTTTTCAACATGAATTTTAACCATTGTCTAATTTTTTTTCCTAGCAGTGTCTCAGGATTATTGCCGACATTTTCTGCCTTAAAATAAATAAAAAATTAAAAACTGGCGGACAGTATATCCCAACTTTCAGTTTCCACATTTTTTTTTGCATATGCAAGAAGTATACGCAGTTAAATTTAAAGGAAACCTGGTTCATGACGCCTAGAGGAAAGCCAACGAGGTAAAGATTAAAAGGATGGTAAATTTCAATGACGTGTGACAAAAATAAAATAATTTAGAATACTGTTTATTTAAGTTTCATAAGAAAATGAGAAGACAAATTTATCATCATTATTCATTTTTTATTCAGACTTAGTCTATTACTTAGTTATTTGTGTTCATATAAGTTCCAAAAAATGGAATCTCATACAAAACCGAAATGTAAATGATGTTATGGCAGATTTTAAATTTTAAATGTATCTAGAGAAGCGTCAGTCAATATTTAAATTTCTCTAAATTTATTTCTTGTGAGAATTTTTATTTATTGGGCCAAGGCTATATTTTACGCGACCCTCTTCGGCAATACAAAAATCCTATTGATATCCTCTGCATTACCCCTGAACTGAATGCTTTCAGGCATAATGTTGTGGAAGTAACTAAAATAATCTACGAGAGCCTATTCACATCAGTCAACAATCTAATTTTCTTAACCCCGAATGTTGGTAAGATTAGCTTTATTCGGCACTTATTACGAAGGCCCAATTGCAGTTAAGAATCTACAGTGATACCAAGAAATTTAAAATTGTGAATAAAGCTTTTACATACACCGCCATATTGGATTTAGAATGACGTCACACAGTTAACCATATTTTATCGTCCAAACTGAAAGTTGAATACAAAATTTTCTGTTTAATTATAAAAATGAATGAAGTGTCATCAACAAAACAATGCTAATGATTATCATTAAAATATATGTTAGGCGCTAACACATGTTAATTATTTCATCATAAAATATGTTATACTAAATTATTGAAATCGAAAAATATTATTTACGAGAAAATCATTAATATTCTTTAAATCTGATGAATATGCTTATGAATAGAGCGATATTGCATCATACATGTCCTAGTTGAACAAAAGGACAAAAGCATTTAGGCTCCACGATTTAGTATTATTGTTCTCAGGTGATCAGTGGACCGAATCAACGCTATGAATTTAGTACATCTATTGGTTGCTCTACAAATTGTCGAAGTTAAAGGTAAAACCCAACTATTTTTATTGATACTAGTTTATTGAACCGATTTCATACAATACCAGCTGTGCCCGCGTCTTTGTATGCGTTTATAATATAATTTAACAAAAAAAAATATTGTAGCCTAAGTTACTCTCTATTATATCAGTTATCTACCAGTAAAAGTCCAGATTATCGGGAACAAGCAGACAGACCGACAAAAATTGTAAAAAATGTTATTTTGGTATATGTAAGTAAAGTATATACATGCATATGCATTGAGTAAAAAAGGGCTATTTTAATATTACAAACAGACACTCCAATTTTATTATATGTATAGATAACACTTTTTGTGTTTGCATAGAAATGTTTTTCACCCAAATACTAGAGCATAATATTGTATATTAAATATAATAATTCCATCAGTTCTCAGCCTTGTTAAACATTACATTACATTCTTCCACACCCAGGTCTTAGTCTGATACGATGTTGTATATAATCCTTGTTTTCTCAATAATTCAGCTATCAATAACAAAAATATTTGTTAGTCGTTGTCGTAACAACAAACAAACTTTTCATTTTATAAATATGATACAATTATAATTATCTATTTTTGTCAAATAACCAGAAAAATCAAAATTTTCATCCTGTCAATAAATATATATCAGCTAACTAAATATCAATTTAAAAATGTGGTATCAAATTAGCTGTTTAGCTTATATCCACTGAGAAAATTTAACTAGCTGAGTTTATAGGAATGTACACACATAAACACAAACATGAAAAACAAAAAAAATGGTTAAAAAAAATTGTATAAAGTGACACAGAAGAGTGGTACTACAAGGGCAATACTTTAGTAATATGTAGCAAATAAGACAAATATTTTTAAATTTGTATTTATTTATCGAACAGCGACAACTCTTCCTTATATAAGTTTTTACCGAGTTCAAATAAACGAAGTTTGTCCTTTACAACGGAATAAAATATACAATGTATATATGGCCCTAATAGTGGATCTTATTTTGTTATTAAAGGATTACACAAAAAGTTAGATGAGTTCAAATGTGATAACCTGCATTTTATTTAAGAATTATTAATTGATCAAAGCAAAATGTTTATACTTTTTTCAGTATTAAAAGTGACACAAGCAAAATGCAATCTGTCTCCATGTGAAGTACTCGAGGTATTGACCACAGGCCGTAGACCCGATATACCAAACACTGGCTGTGCAAATGAACTCCACTGGCGAAAACTAGACCGACGGTTACAAGCTATAGAACAACCGGGTAAGTATCCATTATCTATCTTCTATCTTTAACTATATCTATATTTTTTATCTTTATCTTTCATAATAAACGCAGTACCCTAACTGTCCTGTTTATCTTATAAAATCTAAAATCAATTCGAACAAAAAAATATCACTTGTAAATGAACTGCCCTTCCTCAGCCCTAACAAATAAGATGTTACTTCAATCGACGCATTAAAATATAATCACCATTTCATCCGAAACACAGTAGGTACACGAGAATTTCGGTATATGATTAACTTATAACCCAGAGAATGATATGAAAAATATCAATAAGAATTACGTAAGTCAAGTCTATCTTTAAAAATAGATAACGATAAATTAAAGCCTAACGGAAAACAATGCATTTAATAGTAAGCAAGCAGGATGTTCGGTTCTTGACCTCGACCTTTAAGGATTTCAGAGTATATATTGTAATCTAATGGTATTAAATTTTCTACGATGACGTGTATTATAGCATTTAATAATTTATTCATATAGTGTTTGAATTTTGAATCACAGTATGGTCTATAAGTTTTGGGCAGTCGCGATGGCGTCAATGTTCCAAAGGCTTGTGTAGATGTGACGCAACTCATCGCTCGCTCAAGTGTTGGCGAACTGGACTTACAACCTTATCGCCAGATTTGATAGTACCGGCTGATTTGTATACTATGTGAGTAAATATTTATCTAAATTTACCTGTAAATCCAATGTGACAGCCACTTACTGAAGTATTATGAATTCTTATTATTCTTGGACCAGTGGTTAGACCACGTGCATCTTGATTGATGACTGTATGATGATTGCGGGTTCAAACCCAGGCAAGCACCGCTGCATATTAATATGCTCGGCGGTGAAGAAAAACATCGTGAGTAAATCTGCACATGTCAAATTTTAAGAACCAACCTACGTTGGAACAGCATGATGAAATATGTTCCACACCTTCTCCTGGGGGAGAGAAGGCCTTAGCCTAGCAGTGGGAAATTTACGGGGTTGGTTTGAATTCTTAGCGCAAATTTGACAGATTTTCTTCTGATTTTTACATATCTTAAACAAAAAAATCGAAGACGCTTCCATTGCACAGTTAATTTTAGATCACTCTACAAAATAATCCGTTGAAAGCGTTGCCGGTAGAAGTAAATCTGATTTTTATTACCGTGGAACAAACCAATCATGCGTCTCTGTTAGCCTCTTGGTTACCTTTTCAGCCAATGTTTCCTAGAATGAACTGTACTTTACTCCACGGTATTGGTATATAATCATAAATTATTTGGAACTGGCGCATCGAGCCAGGTGTGGAAGCGCACTCTTGCTAATAAAACCATACTGCTAAAGTAAAATCGTTCGTAGCTGCATATGTTTAAGCATCTGAAATGGCTAAAGGTTCTAACTACATTATGGATCCATTATTTAAATGACTTTGGCTGACATCTGAAAAGTACATTATTATCTCGTAATTAAATAGTTGTATCTGTATCTTATGTCAAATACATGCATTATTTTTTTCTAAAATATTTTATTTACTCTATCAGTAAAATATTAAACCTTACTGTAGACACTGTCCAAGAAGCGTTGTTATCGCGGCGGAATGTCTGAAGTATGCTGAATATTATACAGCAAATGTTGAATTATAATATTATAATATTGAATAAATTATAGATAAACATATCCACATGCATGTGAAATATGTTGTTTGTTAAAGTAACACTGACAATATCATTTCAGAGACCTCGGCACGAACAGACTGCGCACTTTGCATAAAACCACGTTTAAAGGGATGCGGTCGTTAACGGAGCTGGACATGTTTGACAATCACGTCGAATTCTTACCTTCTGGGATTTTCGATTCCCTTGTTAATTTGCGGATATTGTAAGTATATGAGTACTTCGTTAGGTTTTATGTGTGAATAACATCGCGTTATCTACTAAAACAAAGGTTATCTCAATTCCACAGGGAAATGTTGTAATTAAGGATTAAGTCATGTTTTTGAAATACACATACAATTGTTTGGTATTATATACATAACCCTTTTCAACCGACTTCCAAAAGGAGGAGGTTATCAATTCGTCTGTATTTTTTTTTTTTTTTTTTTTTTTTTTTTATGTTTGTTACCTCATAACTTTTTACTGGGTGGACCGATTTTGATAATTTTTTTTTTGTTTGAAAGGTAGTGCTTCCCGTGGGGTCCCATTTTTTTTATTTTTTTTTCCGATGATGGTATCCATGTGAAAACGACATAAGTCTTAAATTTGCATTATGTATATGCGCGACAAATAGGTGAATAACTGAAAATTACGTTAACCAATTTTGATAATTCTTTTTTTATTATAAAATATATACTTCAAGGGTAATTTGGTGAAAGTTTGGTAAGGTTCTGAGCACAGGATCCATGACAAAGTAACGGAACGGAAGGGAACGGAACAATTCTGAGGAGCACGTTAGCGATACTCGGTCGAATCCTTTATTTATAGGTTATTTGGATATTTGAGTCACCTTCCGTAATGTGGTTATGTTTATGTAATTATCATAGTCGAATATTATAATCAACTAGCTACCCACCCCGGCTTCGACGGGTGCAATACTGATACTAAATATACTACAGAATTTGTTTATTTACGACATCACATCGCAAACTTCTAAAATTATCAGTGTTTCTTTACTATATTCTTTATGTATTATATACACAAACCTTCCCATTGAATCACACTATCTTTTAAAAAAAACCGCATCAAAATCCGTTGCGTAGATTTAAAGATATAGGGACAGAGAAAGCGACTTTGTTTTATACTATGTATTGATGGAACTCCTATACGGCTCGCAGTTAGGGTGCGATATGGGGCAGAATTTCTTACTATCTTTAATCAAATTTTGTGTATGTGATGTGATGTCATATGATGTACGAAATATAGTTGGTCTTTTTCAAAGTTTTTTTGCTGAGTTCGATTACAGCTCTTTCGAGGGATCCTTGTAGTTTACGCCGCGTGACGTATTAAATCCGCATTTTCGAAAGTCTATTTTTGCTTTATTCGCAAGTTTCCTTTGAAATTGTCCTCGAAGTAGTTTCTGACTCATATAAACGGAACGCTTAATCTATCCATATTAAAAAAAATTAGTTAGTCAACATCAGCTTCACTCAAAATCAAAAAATAAATAAAATTTTAACAAAAAGAAAAACCGACTTCAAACAAAACACTATTTTAAAACAAATGAATATGCACGAAAAAGTAATAAAAATAATTGCGTATTCAACATATTTTCTAGAGTCTTCCTAAGTTAAATGAAATGAAAAATATTAGACTACTTAAAAGTCGATTAACGATTATATCATGTAGTTATAATTATTGTTATATTTGGAGTCGGTGTCAGCCAATAAAACCCTACAGTATATCTATCAAAAAATAATACGAGAATACTTTAACAAATATGTTTTTTACAAATTACCTTTTACACAATAATATACTGGATCAATCAAGGGGCTCGTATCGCCTCTTTCTTTTGATTGTTGGGGCAAGGACACCGTGGCTGACACCGGCTCCAAATATACCAATAACTATAACTACATGATATAATCGTTAATCGACTTTTAAGTAGTCTAATATTTTTCATTTCATTTAACTTAGGAAGACTAGAAAATATGTTGAATACGCAATTATTTTTATTACTTTTTCGTGCATATTCATTTGTTTTAAAATAGTGTTTTGTTTGAAGTCGGTTTTTCTTTTTGTTAAAATTTTATTTATAATATGTTAGAAATGTTCGTAGAAGAGCATGATCAACGTAATTACTTTCAAACAAGTTTTTTGAGCAATTTTGATATCAACAAAAATAAATATTTTTTTATTTCAGGCGCTTGCAAAGAAACTATTTAGAAGAAATCGACAGCGAAGCGTTCAGATACACAAAAAAACTATTTCATGTTGATTTGTCAAATAACTTTTTATATACTCTACCTGAAAGGCTATTTGTCAACAATTCCTATCTAGAAACCATCGACATTTCGAACAATCAAATCATATACATACCTTCCGACACGTTCGTTGGACTAGAATCTCTTACAATATTAGATTTGTCAAAAAATAAAATTCAACAAATAGAAAATGGTACATTCAATTTGAACAATCTCCAAATTTTGAAATTGTCTGATAACAAAATAAATAACATAACGGAGAATGCATTTGAGAACCTCTCTGCCTTGGAAACATTACTGTTAGATAAAAACAACTTACAAAATGTTCCCACGAATTTATTTCGTCGTTTATTTTGTTTGACGTTCTTGGATTTGTCAAGCAATCATTTAATTACAGTAAGTACAATTTTATTACGAGTGTTTTTAATGAAACTCTTAAAGTGTTTAATGGTTGAGTAACTTTAATAAAATTCTACAAATATTTTGCTCTACTGCTGTTATTTTATATCTTATAAGTCAACTTTTACCAGTGTCCTTTTGTGAAATAAAATTATATTTTCGACAAAATAATATAATAAACGAGACTAAATATCATTTGTTTTCAGTTAACTGGCCTAGAATTCCTGAAGCTCAGAGAGCTTCGCACCTTGGACCTAAAGGAAAACTCCATATCAGAAATCCCTGACGATATTTTCATGAATTGCTCTAATTTAGAGAAACTGGATTTGGCAAAAAACAAATTACGTTTCTTGAATATCTCAGCTTTCCATGGCTTAGAAAATCTGACATCGCTTATACTGTCGGACAATCAAATTTACGAAGTTCATCCGAAAACATTTTCAACGCTCAAGAATCTGACGACCCTGTAAGTTATTAAGTCATTTTATATGTAAACGTTTGAGAGTAAATGTTTCCCATTAAATGTTTTTCATACAAAAACGTAGAGGATAACTGACATAACTGTACCACATGGCAACGTTTCTTTCTAAGATCCTTATGGTTTCTCGGTTGTCCTTCCTGTAACAAAATCCTTATATTGACATCCATTAGGCTTCCATCATCATTTCTTAAGTAATCTTGAAACAATCGGTTACAAGAATGTAATTTAGCATCAGTATCTTAGAAAAAATATTGTAATTCAGTATTGTTAAAAGGCAGTATTGTTAGTAGGCAACTAAATATTTTAAAAGAACTTAGGGACTATACAATATTAGCTGCAAGAAAGTTATGTACCGAAAAACTTTAACATGAAAACTCTTTTAACAATACTGAGATAATTTTCTCAAGTGTGCTAAAATGAAATTGGACTGCGCCATTCGTGAATATAAATAACAAAGAAAGACTCGGGGTCCCTTATCATTGCTACAACAAGTTGCAACGATTACCGTACTATAATTACTCTTTTAGAACTAATAAATTACGCTTACAGAAACTTCTAAGAGTTTCAGAGCTTAGACTTTAATTATGTTTTTTAGTTTAATTTGTTGATATTACAAACATAGTATATTACACACAAAACTTGGTTTGACATAAACGATGGTTAATGTCTGCCTAAGGCGATAAAAACATAATAATATTGTGTGTAAATATTACACTATGTATTATGTATTGATTGCCCAGTGGTTAGAACGCGTGCATCTTAACCGATAATTGCGGGTTCAAACCCAGGCAAGCACCGCTGATTCATGTGCTTAATTTGTCTTTATAATTCATCTCGTGCTCAGCGGTGAAGGAAAACATCGCGCGGAAAACTGCATGTGTCAAATTTCATAGCAATTCTGCCACATGCGTATTCCATCAACCCGCATTGAAACAGCGTGGTGGAATATGTATGTTCCAAACCCTCTCCTCAAAGGGAGAGGAGGCCTTTAGCCCAGCTGTGGGAGTTTACAGGCTGTTGTTGTTTTTGTTGTTGTATATATATTGTGAAAGAGTGTTAATATCTGAAAGAACAATCTATACTAATTTTAGAAAATTGAAAAAAAACTCTATTTGTTTGTCTACTATGATTTCGCGATTAAACAATCGAATCGAATATGATAAAACTCTGTATTAAGTAAGCTTGAACCCCTAGGAAAGGCATAGGTTTCTTTATACTGAGCACCAGACACATACCGCTCCCCTCCCACCCGAATAGACGGTTATAAACCAGTATGCTATCAAATATTCCCGAAACTTGATCGACTAATGATCAGCTACGGTTTCACCAAATTTAATTATTAATAAAATAATTAGGACATACGAAACAGAGCAAAACAGTTGGTTACGTTTTCTAACTGATGTTATTCCCAGTAAGAATGGAGTCGTGCTGTGGCCGGCATTATAGGTTAAATTTATTATTGTTTTCAGCTATTTGGACAACAACATGTTCCCCTCGCTACCGTCTCGAACACTGGACTACATGCCGAAGCTCGCAAACGTCAAACTTTCCAATAATCCATGGCATTGCGATTGCCATGCTCTTTATGTATCTGCGTAAGTTTTATTTCCAATTTTATTTATTAAAACTTCTACAACTTTACGTGGACGTTTATACAATATTCATAAAATTAATTGAGTTATTTATACTTGTATATTTTTTTTTTAGATTAAAAATAGTTACTAAAAAGTCTTTTCCGGCTCTTCTCAACATATTTTTATTAAATCAGTTAATTATTTCAGTACTTTGAGAATTCAGAAGTGCTTGTAAGAGGCTATTTGAATAAGGTTTATTCATATTTTGATTTAATTTCAAATTAAATTAAAAAAGCTATAATTTTATACGCCATCAAAATATATTTAAAAAAAATCGTCGCTTAAATAATTTTCATATAATATTTTATATATTTTAAAAATATTAATATATAAGTACGACACGACTTAGATGTCGCATCGGCAAAATTCGTAAAACCGATCACATCCGAATTGAGTACGCTATCCCCAATTATCAATATTTATTTCTCATGCGAATATGATCTTTGTACAAACGTAATAACTTGTAATATCATATGACCTAATATATTCGTCAATTTGACGCGTCGATTTACATGCACTTGCTTTCTCTGACGCGTGAATATTGCGACGAATGGCGCGATAGGGAGCTATTTCTATTGGTTGTGTAAATCGGCAGTAATCGGTTTTATTATCATTCCATTGCATTTTCCGATGCTACATCTAATTTGTGTTGTACTATACTTAAATATTCTTTTAGATGGGTACGCTTGAACGAAATGAAGATATGGGATTATTCGCCTACCTGCGTATCACCTTGGTATTTGGAAGGACATTTTCTTAAGAAACTGAAGTTTCCCGAGCTATGTACAGGGCAATGGGCCAGCATGGTGAATCTATCGCCGCGGCTGCCAATGCAGCAGCTTCTCTCTCTCAACGTCAGCGTCAACAGAAAACCTCAAGGCAGCATAGAACATCACGGTGATATAGATGGCTGGAACTAAATTATTTGTATTTCTTAAATTAATAATATCATATTGAGTGTGTATTGTTTAAACATATTTTGTAGTCGTTTTTATATTTAATTTATTGTAATTTCAATTTTGAAGCATGAAACATACCTATAGATAGTAATTGTACCGCCAATTAACGGTTCGCAAAATATTACGACCTGAAATGGAACGGCCGAAATAAACTCAGCGGTTTTCTTTGTTTATTTTTATAATTGTTCGCAACTTGTATACGATAAAAGTAAACCAGGAGGCTATCGTTTAATTTCCAAAGCGTGCTACAATCTATGCTAACCATAAACTTACTAATTATGTATAAACCTTCTGGACACAGATGTTTTTAATTTTACAGCGAGCGCTTTTTATATGTTTTATGGAATCCTATAGTAGATCCGTAAATGAATTACTGAGCGTAAACCTAGGGATTAATTAATTTAGTATTAAGTTTTTAAAAATAATCTGAATAACGTATTTGAAGCAGAATATTTTATTTTATTAACATAGTATTTTTACCTTGTAAGGAATATACTAGAACTAAAACAAAGGGTTTTTCCTATGTAATATAAAAATATAACATCTAATACCTTATACATAACATAAAAAACAATCAAGAAAAATCTTTAATGTCAGTGGAAATTTTCTTAATTAAGTGTAAAGCTACAATAACCAAATTGGAATGTAGATTAAACCGATAAGATCAAAACACAATATTTTTTCGCCAATTAAATAACATAGGCATTTTAATAAAATACAATTAAAATGTACAAGCCCTTAATTACCATATCATTTTTAATCATGATTTAGTATAATGTAAGATTTAGGTTTATTAATTGGCAAAGTTCAAAATATAATATATTAAGTATATATTTTCGACCGACTTCAAAAAGGAGGAGGTTATCAATTCGTCTGTATTATTTTTTTTTTTTTATATTTGTTACCTCATAACTTTTCACTGGGTGGACCGACTTTGATAATCGTAAATCGACTTTTAAGTAGCCTAATATTTTTCATTTCATTTTAATTAGGAGGACTTTAAAAATATGTTGAATACGCAATTTTTTTTTATTACTTTTTAGTGCATATTCATTTGTTTTAAAATAGTCTTTTTTTTCGGTTTTTCTTTTTGTTAAATTTTTTATTTATGTTGAAATATAGATGTCTAGTCTTTCAATGTTTTTATTTATTAGCTTTAAGAATTTTATGTATTTAACGCTCAAATTATCTATACTTATAATCAGTGGCGGCCTTAGGGGGTGGCGAACAGGGCAATCGCCCGGGGCCTCGCGCTTGAAGGGGCCTCGCCTCTCGTCAAGCATTTAAAAAAAAAATTTTTACTATATTTTTATTTATTTAAGACTTTTGATTTTGTTCCTAATTTTGTGTATGAAGAAAACGATGAAATTATCCCGGTGCTGAAATACATAATAGAAAACAAATAATAATGTAAACTGAAGTTTACCCCACTATCGAAATAGTTCTGAGAATCATTGCCACTACACCTGTTACGGTTGCGTCTGCCGAAAGGAGTTTTTCGAGGCTCAAAATTATTAAAACATATTTAACAAATTCGATGACACAAGATAGACTTTCAGCCCTTGCTATTCTGTCAATCGAAAATGACGTAGCTCATTCGTTAGATTACACTAGTCAACAAAAAAACAATTTTCTCATGTAACATGAGAACTTTTGTCTAATTATGTTTAGGAAAATGATTAGGATACTTGAAATAAAATTAAAATGCTTCAAATACGAAGAGTTTTTTTGTAATACCATTTTAGAAATTTTGAATTTTTATGAACAAAAAGAAGTTATTTCGATTTATTGCAACATTAATATGAATTTACTTTTATGATTTTCGTCTGTATTTTGCTTCAGGAATGTCGCGTTTTTATGTCCAACAGTAATCCGCTAACACGTGAGCTCCACTTGTCCTGATATCGTTTTTCTGTGTTAGAAATGTGCATGGCGCCCAAAGTTGCAGGGAAGAAGTTTAAATGGGAATGTAAAAAATGTGTTTTCAATGAGCCCAAAGCCTTATACGTAGATAAAAGCTCCGCGATAATACATTTATTGTCACTTGATCGGCGATTTTCTAGAAAATTGGAAGTTACTTTCATGAAAGATTCCCAAGCTGATTTTTCTAAATTACTAAGCTTTTTATAAATATATCATCTTTCATCAATTGCCTAATTTGGGGGTCAACAAATAAGCCCTCTTAAATTTTTGCTCCACTCAGCTCCAATATACTACGCTCACCAAAGAAACAAATTCTCTGAATGCGAAATCAAAACCAATTTTTATTTTGTGATGGAATCAAAATAAATATGGTTATAAAATGAGAGTAGGTAGGTAATTTAAAATTAGCCAGCAAATTTGCTCTAATTGAAGATTTTAGTCTTAGTAAAAGGCGTAAACATCAATTTTAATATTTATCATAGGCTAACTTCAAATCAACTTAAATCTTTGTATTTGTTAATTTTGTAAATCTCTCACTGTAAGTAAAATATTTAACTCAACATTTATTTATTTTTACAACTTTAGCATTTCTTACCAAACATAACGAATACTTATCAAACAACCAGACCAACTTTCGCATCACATAGGTAGTTACTTTTTCGTAAGGGCCTCGCAAAGACCTATCGCCCGGAGCCTCGCAATAGGTAAGGCCGCCGCTGCTTATAATAAATCTGTAGGGAGGTCAATTCTGTACATGAAATATTTTTACAAAATAACTATCAGGGGGTGATCAGGGGTCGATACTGATGGCAAAAATGCAATCAGTAAAATTATTGTCTGTCTGTCTGTCTGTCCATATAGCCGTTATAGAAACAAAAACTACTCGACAGATTTTAACGAAACTTGGTACAATTATTATTCATACTCCTGAGCTGGTTATAGTATACTTTTCATCACGCTAAAGTCCATAGGAGCAGAGCAGTGAAGGGAAATGTCTGAAAAACGGGAGAAGTTACCCCATATTTTGAGCTTCCGTCGCGTGTTTAGCCTTAATGGTTAAAGCTACACAGAAATCATGTATTACGGAAATGTTCTCCTTAAATTATAAAAAAAATATCCCATGACAGCTTATGTCTATCTTTTATGGTTGACTCACAATAACACGTGTCACTCCCAATAGCGTAGTAGTTCGAAGCTTTCTGATTATATTTGTCTATTCCTTCGTTTATAACACTCTCAATCATCGCAAATTACAAAAGTTAACAGTATTAACTATTCCATACAAAAAAAATCATAGAAATCGGTATAAAAACACCAAAGTTATAGATAAAATACGCTAACAATAAAGCTATCGCACGTGAGTACTAAATCTATACTATTATATAAATCTCTAGAGTCTGTCTGTACACTTATTTTTGTCGTAATTCGTCATAACTGTGTTTTTTGACTGACTTAATTTTTTCCATTTTTGAAATTTTTGTGTGTCTGTATCTTTATAAAAATTGGCATACAGGAAAAACATGTACTTGCGCAAATCATAGGCAATCTATACATACAAAAGTATATATAGATAGCCAAAAGGATGTTTTTGTATGTGTGTCATCGATAAATTCAGAAACTATTTGATCGATCATTATGAAAATTGGTATGTTTATCTATTGTTTTATGGAGAAAGTAATTATTTCATCCGTATCATTAAAAATAACCAACAGATGGCCCTTACGTGTATCACGATGCACTTATATTCCGATCAACCGATAATTATAAAATATGAAATAAAAAATGAAAATCTATTCAAAAAGCATAACAACTAACTTAATTTCCGTCATATGCCAATAAACATAAAATAATCACAACAATAATAATTGTCATTTTAAAATGAGATAATTATTATAAATTACATATATGGGAAGAAGTGATTAGCTGTTCTGATTATGAGAAAGTAAATAATAATCATTATTGGTAAGTATACTCATAACTCCAATAACAATGAATCTTTAGAATAAAATGTAAACGTAAGACACATAACAAAAAAAAACAACTTATTTATATAAATTGAAACCACCATGCCATTGAAGAAATAGAAGATCGGAATATCAACAATATATGCGTAGCGTCATCCAAAAGAGCTACGGAAACAACACACCAACAAGAAATACGTTTAGAAACAAATAGAATCCGAATTTCTACTTTAAGAGCTGCCAAAACAGTTAGTCAACGAAATGATCAAATTCCAGATCTTCGAACAAGCATCTTTATAAACCTGACAAGCCCAATGACTGGATGATGAACGATTAAAATAGACTGAGTCAAGAACGAGAACCAATCTCAATAAATCAGCCTTCAATTACTATATAGGTTATGATAACAAGATGAATCCCGATGTGATCATTGGTTCAATGAATATAGTGTGCCCATGTTGTCACGCTAAATAAACTGATTTTATATGCTACTCCACTGGTAAAATGTATTTACCACAACTGGTTGAACCACCAGAACCTCTTTTTACCTACGTTACGGGAACTATTAAGGAGTCTAAATATTTCCTTAAGCATATTAGAAATTACAATTCATGCTTTTAAATGACATCTTTTGGAGCAACAAATATTGTACAATACAATAATTTCGCATCTACGTTTAAAGTTTATCATATGATTGGTTCACTTCTTCCAGTATCTAAATAAAATCCCTAATTTTTGGACATTTATTTACCACAACTAATCGAGAAATAATCGCTAAATTTAGGATTATGCCTAAAACTGCTCTAGAAAGTGAAAAAACAAATGATTCAAAGTAATTATCAATGCAGATAGAACACAGAGCATAAAAGGCGTATTAAAGCTTCCATAGCTCCTGAAGTGACAGCTGTATTTGTCGGTACAGAAATTACAAAACGAGGTATTGTTATCACTAAGCGACACAAAAACAATCAAGGTGTCGCTAAAAAATATCAATCTTATGACAATTATTACGATTATCCAATTATGATTATGCGAGCAGAAGATGGATATCATCTCGGACTGTATCAAAATAATCTCACGACTGGCTCTGTGACATCGAAGACTTAGATTTTAATGCGTATTGTATAATGATTAGAGATAATTAATCTAACCATATTCTGAAGTATCGTCAACTGTTTTAACAATTCATTGTTGACATGTACGCTATGGTCGAGAACGATTGATTAAACTACATTCGATGCAACCAATCAAAACTTCAAGCCAAAGGGTACATTTATTTACGAGATACATACAGATGACAAGGTTGTAAAAGTAATAACATTGATATTTGATAGAATCGGATATTAGAGGAAGTTTTGGTGTGATACAAACTTTTCTAGAGTATAGAAATTTAATTAAAATTTTCATCGTACCAACTTTACGTCGAGATTACACCAACAAAAACATTCTCATAAATCATATCTGTTTCCGGATTCAAAAAAAGAAGATATAATCTTGATAAATAAGTTTATGGGTTTTATGACCAATCTGCAGCCTATCGAGAACATCATTGACGAATATTAAATGAAATAATTTTTAAGTATTTGATTAGATCTCGCATGTTTCTTGATTATTTGTTCAGTTTCCGGCAGTCATTAATTACAAAATTAAAAATTAAAAAAATATTTTTCTAGGACTAACGCCCAGCGAAGCGGGCGGGTATAGCTAGTCTGTAATAATGCTTTCAAAATCTGAAAGATTTCTTAAAATGTATGACATGGTTCTGGAATTTACTTTCCGCACAGCCGTAAACAAACGAAATTTGCAGTCCTCTTTTTAATAATGCTATAGCGACTATGCGTTTTGACTCTGAATGGGTGCAATTTATTAATAAAGAAGATAAAAAATGCGCTCACAAAATATTAAGTAGGCCCATTATTTTATTTTATAATTTTTATAAATTTATTATTTTGTTACTAATGTTGTGAAAAATGTTGTGTGTATACAAAATTATAATAGTAAAAGTATGTCGTTAATTTCTATAATAATATAAATTAACGACATACAAAATTATTAAAAAAAAATTTTACTATAAACTATGTATTATAGTAAAACTTTTTTTTGGAACACGTTTTTGTTTTATTATTGTTACAGCTTTATCAAAATATATTCTATTTAAGTAGGTTATACAAGTACTTTGGTATCGTCATTTTACAAAATAAATAGAGCAACTTCTGTTTCGAAAGCTAAAATCTTTCCACAATCGACATGACACTCATTTAGTTACTCTTTTACAATGTTTAAAATACTGTGTTATATTACTTAACAATTACTTAAATGCAAATATATAGGTAGTAATAGCTCCCCTTTTTATGGTTGATATAATCTTTAATTGAATAAAATTACTGTTTTAGAAGTGTTATTTGTCATGATTAATGTTGTCGCAACGGATTTTGAAGTGGATAACATTATAAAAAAAAGAAAACTTTGGCGGGAATTTAAACTCGCATTCGGCAGAATATACTAGAACCGGGAACATTGTGATAACTTTAATTTTTATTATTGTATCTCTTTATATACTCTTTGCTCAATTTGAATAAAGAAGAACGTTATTAATTAATATCAAGAGTTATATTTCAACAAGTAATTAAAAAAATAACTTTAGCTTATATTAATAAGTATACTTATAGAATTTAAATTGAAATAATAATATTTAGTACGGTTTTGATTTTAAAATACGTTTTTTTAATTTAAATTTAAATAACATTTAGTAGTATGATTATTGATTCGGTTATCGACACCATATAGTGGGACTCCCGTCATATCCTCTCGTGGCGTGGTGCGGCGACTGGTACTGCCTGGCACGAGAAAAACAAAAGGCGGTTGATTTTGAACGGGAAGTGGGGAAGTAAACTATATAGGTAGATTAGAGGTTGGGCGTTAAAAGGATATACTTAATATACATTAAACGGATAAATAATATATGTATCGATTGGTAAAGTAATATAATGACATAAATTAATGTTATGTGAGTAGTTTTATTACATTTTTTTTTAAATACGCAACATAACTTACATAATTTATAATAAGGATTAATAACTAATTAGATGCAACGGTTTCACAAATAACTTATTGATTTTTTACTAATCTGTAATAGGTATAAATATTATTGTGTGTGCCTAAGAAGACAGACACCTATCGAAAACCTTTCTAAGAACTAGGCCTTTATAAGAACTACAATTTTCATGTACATTGTTTTTATTTACGGAGGAGTGAAGCTTAGCGTTAACCATCTGTGCGTATCAAAATCCGTTCAGTGGCTTAGAAGTAAGCGGAGATACAAACACAAACAAAAGTGCCTTTGTTTTATACAATACATAGATGATAACAAAAGTCTCAGATATTTGTAATCCTAATTATACGGAGAGATTTTAATATGTGAGACATTTATAGTTCCATACACCATATAAAGGCTCTCGTTATGTGTAAAAGAGCTGAGATGGTCCAGTGGTTAGAACGCGTGCATCTTAACCGATGATTGCGGGTTCAAATCCAAGCAAGCACGACTATATATATGTGCTTAATTTGTGTTTATAATTCATCTCGTGCTCGGCATTGAAGGAAAACGTCGTGAGGAAACCTGGATGTGTCTAATGGAATGGAACAGCATGGTGGAATATGTTCCAAAACTTCTCCTTAAAGGAAGAGGAGGCCTTAACCCAGCCGTGGGAAATTTACATGCTGTTACTTTTTTACTTTTTTTATGTGTAAAATAAGACTTCTAAATAAAGACAAATTTATTATTATGAGACAAACGTCGTTAACAAAATTACTTGTGATTGTATTGTACTATATCTATAAGCTTATTAAGACATGGTGAATCCTTGATGTGAAACTGATTAGTAGGCTGCGATGTCAATCGGCATGGCGCTCTCTTTTTATGCCGTTATGCCTCTTACATGCTTCTCCGTCATATTGCCTTACTCATTATTATCATAATAATAAGAAATGTACATTTATATTATAAATTGAATTAATTCTCCATCAATTTCCATGTTTCACGTCTGCCAAGTGTTCCGTGATGAAAACATTTTTTTCAAGCAAAATTGTTTTTATTGAAACACTCAAATTATAAACAAAACGCTGATGAAGCGGACGAACTTTATAGTCAAGCAACAAAAGCGAATACAAAGTAATATTATAGTAATATAGTACTAGCTGTGCCCGCGACCTTGTATGCGTTTGAATTTAAAAAAAAAAATTACTGTAGCCTAAGTTACTCCATATTATGTCAGTTATATGTCAGTGAAAGTCCCGTCGAAATCAGTCCAGCCGTTCCAGAGATTAGCCGGAACAAACAGAAAGACAGACAGTCACACAGACAAAAATGGTTAAACATTTTGGTATATTTACCGTATATATGTATGTATACACGGTAAATATATGTATGCATTGACTAAAAAAGGGCTATTTTAATATTACAAACAGACACTCCAATTTTATTATATGGATATAGATTAACAAAGAGAATTGTCCTTTAGCACCACCAATTATTTAAATCCATTTTTTGATTTTGTATTTGTTTTTGTTGCTTTAAAATTATATTCCGTGCGCTCCATTTGCCTTTTGTTTTATAATCTAAGCAAATCGAATTTGATAGTGATTATCAAGATAGTCAACGTCATGATTAATCGGAAACTTACACTAAATATAATCAAATATAAATATCTGATAAGACTAACAATTATCACAGGATATATTAATGCCCAGGTCATTATCAGACATTCCAAAGGCTTTTCCACAAATCAACGATTTAAATACAAAATAAATTACTTTATCTCTTGAAAACAAAAGTATAATTATACTTAGTTGGAAATAAATATTTGTTTACTTAACTTATCAATTTATTTATTAAATAGTTTTTTGTGTTAGTTTAGATTATGATTTAAATGTTATCAAATTTATAGTTCTGTTATCTGTCTGTGAAAATCACCCGTGAGTAGACATATGTGGTACGCACGTATTTTTCCAATTTGAGAAATCAGAAAAACTAAACGAAGTAGCTTTATTATTTTTATTTTTTATCAATGATTGCCAAATATAAAACTTTATAACATTATAGACCATGATATGATTACATTATCTGTACAATATAAACAAAAAAAAAACAATGTACAAAATAAGAAAGTTATAATTTTCAATATTTCTTTAGGTTACACGACGTCAGAAAATTGCAAATGAAATAAATGCATTATTTAAGCTACTGACTACACAACAATTTTTTTGTTATCTGTGAATCAGAATTAAATATACAACTAGTAGCGACCGGCTTCGTACGGGTGCATGTTTTTAATTGTTATATAAATATAATTTATACTCTTTAGCTCTCAGAGATAATGAAAAAAAATCTACCAGTAAAACAAAATGGAATTAGACCATAAGTTACGGAGATTAATCCTTACATAAAAAATATATACCTTTTAATAAATATACGATAGATATAGAGTATGTTTCAAATGTGATACAACAACAATAAGCAAGTACATATATTATGTTTATGATAGTAAAATTAAATCAATCAAATCAAAAACATTATAAACTTTTTGGCACATATATTTTATGTTCTAATGAATAAAACTGACTCAACTACAACTATAAATGGCTTAGTATATTTACGATTGAAGTTTATTGAAAACTGCTGAATTCAGCAATAAACACTATCTTTTGTGTGACACATTTAAGTGTGCGTACATTTTTTAATTATAGTTCAAAGAATACATGACATATAATGTATTTATTATATTTCCATACAAAGATATGTATCGATAGATTGGCGGGTAATAATTGTCACCTTTATCTGCACATACGTAAACGCGATAATAATGATGATTATAATCACATTGATAGTAGTTTCGTGTATACTTTTATAATAACAGACGTATTATTTGTGTTTTATCAACATTTAATAATTTGGTGATTCTAATTATTAATTGGTTTCAATAAATAATATTGCAATTTTCTGTGCATAAGGGTGTTGCATGTTTTATTATTGTGATGTGATATCGAACAATATACGTTAATTGAAAATGGGAGATCGCAGGATATTATTTTTATACGTCATTATAACTGCGTACCTACATGTTAATCATGGTAAGTATTTATTCATAACTGTTGCAGCATTATAACTTATTTATAGCCGCAGTGTTATTCTTTGAGAACTTCTCCGTAAAATAGTTGAAAACAAAACATACAGTAATACTCTATATTTTCCTTTAAATGTTATTATTGAAATAATCAATGTCTCATATCGTTAACTGACATTTTGAGATCGTGTTTTAGGATGAATTTCAAGTATTCTCATAGAATAATCTTTATAGACACATTTGCGTTAAGAAGACGATTTGAATTACGCGAATTGAAAGAATGTTTTGAAACATTTTCTATCTCTTATAATATAATTTCTGTTGTTGTGGTTCCATTATAAGCATCCTAATGGATCTTTCTATGTAGTCCTTTTGTCTACCTTTTTGAAAAGAGAATTCTAAAACGAAGTTTGACTCAGAATTCTTATCAACACCTTTTTTTATTTTGATATACCCTTGTTTTAATTTTTTATACTGTCAATAAACCTTTAATATAAGTTGCATTACTGATTAGCTTCCCCGAATTGCATTAAATTCAAATGTCCGAAACAATATTATGTGGATTTTGTAAAATCCTTATTTTGTTATTACTCAGAATAACGTCGAATTATTTTGCCGTATCATTATTTTCAAGTGACATGAAATTGGGTAATTTCGTGTAATTTTATACCAGCTACCAATATTTTCATAACAGAATTTCAATCTCGAATTGGTAAACAAAATATAAATTTGATATAACTAATACCACATGATATATTTAACCAATAGGTTTTACATCAGAAAACGAACATTTTAGAATTATATTTATTAACATTATTGTATGAATACTTCTTGATTCATATTTCTTATAGTGCCGATGTCTATAGGGGTAGGGATTAGTAGCCATAGTATGATGGGTAGTAATCACTACCCCTATTGAATTTTTTTTATTGAACATAGCGATAAAATTTTACACTAATAATATTCATCAATAACGTAACATATTTCAGGATGCTCGATAGATGGAATCCCAAATTGGTTCTTGCCTGAAAATACACGAATACTAGACACTGACAGAGGTGTCTTTTACAGAAGATCAACTACAGGCATAGAAGGTACGTTTTTCAATTTAATATTACAACTTGCATACATATTAATTGCAATTTTAATTAAGTGTCTAATTTCAATAAAATTCTGTATCCATCAATCCGCATCATCATCATCATCATCGGAGCAGTGTAATGGAATTAACTTCAAAACCCTCCTCAAAACCGAAAGGAGGATTTAGCCCGGCTATAACTTTTAAATATGAAATTTATTCTTAAGAAAATATTCCTTTTAAATATTAATTGTAATCGTAAAGGAAAACATAACATTTAAACATTTTGTGTTGTGTTTATCTAGATTAACTTTTAATCCTTGTAAAGCTTTATTTAAAAAATATATTTATCACTGTATGTTTAAATTTTAAACATACTTAACTATCGAATCTAAATTCAATTTGTTTCATTGAAATATTGTTCAATATTAAAATGTAAATAAATACAACCTCATTTCAATCCGTCTAGCCACAACGCTACGACAAACTGTCACACAGCATGATATTAATATATATGTACATAATCATTGATGCGTTTATAATTATGTAATTCCTGAACAAGAGTACGTACATTATGGCTGGTCTATGTTCATAGCTAGAATACGATAGATGGCGCTGTTCTGCTCAAGTTATGGACCGAAAATATTAATATTCACATACTAATTAGATATTAGTTTAGCGTTGATAAAGTAAATATTTATCAAATTTAGAATTACCTATAGTTCCAATTGACAATTATAACATTAATATAAAAAGTAAGGATATATTCGCGATTTTCAAAGAAACAATATCTGTAGCTATGCAAGCCACCTAGGTAATAATACCTACTTCGCATCTTGTATTCCAGAAGGCGAATGAACCAGTGAAACTGTAATATGCCTTATACTACATATTAGTTACTGGAGTTAGTGATGCATTGACTATAAAATGAATATTACAATATAAATCATTGTCATAACATAGTATGAAACAAAGTCCCTTACTGCTTTTTGTCCATATACTTAAATGTTTAACATTACGCAACGGATTTTGATGCGATTTTTTCATAGATAGAGTAATTCTAGAGGAACGTTTTTGTATAATATATAAATATACAATATATTTAGTTTCAGTATTGCAACCGTACGAATCTGGAACGGGTCTCTAGTTTCTCATAATGCTAATTTTATGGGCGATTACGTTTACTATTTAACATCAAGTGTACACTTTTCAGTCTAAGTAATACAACAAAAAAGTAATTGCTTGATCTAATTTTCGTCTTCAAAATGCGGCCCGGAAAAATAAAAACATATGTATATATAATATTGATTATATATTTTACGTTACAGATTTAGTCAGTGTTACACACAGAAATGAAGGCCTCAATGGAGGGCCTTACGTCACTGTGGCACTAGCAAACTCTGAGCTCACTGTTTCGACACATGACAATTACGAAACATACGAGGAAATTGAAACCGCACTATCTATTGGTTTCACGGCAATTTTTCGATGCACTGATGGTAGCACAAGAAATTTGGTAATTATTGCACAACATTACATTACCGAATGTTACGTAATGGCGACATTAACAAGTGATCTCTCACATACACCCTTTGAAAATCAAGCAGTCCAATAATGAGAAGAGACCATTGCGTACATAATTAACTTATTTTTCTCCAACCCTCACATGTAGCTACTATCTGTATTAATTACTTGGTGGCAGGGCCTTGTGCAAGCCCGTCTGGGTAGGTACCACCCACTCATCAGTTATTCTACCGCCAAATAACAGTACTTAGTATTGTTGTGTTCCCGTGTGAAGGGTGAGTGAGCCAGTGTAACTACAGGCACAAGGGATATAGCATCTTAGTTCCCAAGGTTGATGGCGCATTGACGATGTAAGGAATAGTTTATATTTTTACAGCGTCATTGTCTATGGTGATGGTGACCACTTACCATCAGGTGGCCCATAAGCTCGTTCGCCAACACATACCATAAAAAAAAATAGGATGTCTTAAAATGTTTACGACGTGATCCTTTAAATTCTAATATATTATCAAAACTGCACTACCATTGGTTTTATCCTCGTTATGTTGATTTTCTTTATTTTATAAAAGGCAGGCAGGATAGTTGTAATTAACTAAAATAAAAATGAATGAATTTCTTGCCGGTTCTTCTCGGTAGAACCTACCCCGAACTGGCGGTAGCTTCACTTAAAATAGTTATTAAATGACGATTCAAAAGTGCTTGTAAAAGCCTACTCGAATAAAGTATATTTAGATATTTATTTTTGATTTTATTTTAACAGGTTTTCAATATAGATATAACCGACACCAACAATAACGATCCTGTATTTAAACCAACGAACAGTTATGAAATCACGATAGCACCTCCAGTACCGCCAAACTTCTTACTCACTAACTGCATAAATGATATAATCGTCAGGGATATCGACTTAACAACGGAAAGGATTGACTTTACATTGGAAGGGAGTCCGTTATTTGAAATTGCATACGATGATTCGTCTACGGTACCGAAAGAATTCAAGGCGACTTTGAGAACTACGACGTTTATCAGATCTATCCCTGAGTCGATAACTCTAACAATTACAGCCACGGTAATTTAGTATTTATTTTAAACACATTTCTGAATTTCCACCTTTCCAAAGTCCATCAGAGTCAAATTTCAGTGACCCATTTAATTGAAGTAATAAGCGTAATAATTTTCAAATTAGTAAAATGTATTTAATTATTATATTTAATGTAACTTTATATTTACTATTTAATGCTATACTTATCCCAATCTATATACGGTAAGAACTAGAGAGAATTATCTATAAGATTCCATTTATAAAAGGCATGCTTCCTTCGAAGATATTGTATTCCAGTATTTCCGAGAAGGAAGACAGTAAACAGGAAATTAGGAAATAGACATGATACAAAAGTTAAATTACTGTTATTATTTGAAAAACTAACTCTAATGAAAAATAAAAACTCGACCAACACTCGCTTACTAGTTACTTTTTAATTAAATATTTTGTTTAGGACGTAGATAGAACTGGTGATAGCCGTAGAACAGCAACCGCTACGGTTAAAGTTTTAGCAGACACTCAGTTCGAGTTGCCCGACGAGCCAATTTTCTCGCAACCCTTCTACATAGCAAACTATACAAAAGAACATGAGTTCGTTCTACAAGATACCATTTATCTCCGCCAGGGTTACGACAGCGAAGTTAAATTTAGTTTGGAAGGACGTAAGTAATTGCTACCGAATAACATAAGTTCCGTAGACATGTAGACATTTACTTGGTAGTAGGGCTTTATGCAAGCCCGTCTGGGTAGGTACCACCCACTCATCAGTTATTCTACCGCCAAATAACAGTACTCAGTATTGTTATGTTCCGGTCTGAAGGGTGAGTGAGCCAGTGTAACTACAGGCACAATTGACATAACATCTTAGTTCCCAAGGTTGGTGGCACATTGACGATGTAAGGAATAGTTAATATTTCTTCCAGCGTCATTGTCTATGGGCGATAGTGACCACTTACCATCAGGTGGCCCATATGCTCGTCCGCCAACCTATACCATAAAAAAAAGACATATAAAATATGTTAATGGGGCCACTTAATTGAACTGAACACAACGTTTTCCATTTGTTCTAGAATATTTTGAAAATTTCGAACTTGTCGATAATGGAAACCAAATTACGTTCAATGTTAAAACTTCATTGCCCGATGAAGTGTATCAACAAAGAGAAATCTACCTCACAGTTGTAGCAGAGAGAGAATATACAAGTGGTGCAAATGCTATGATCGTTCTACTGCTACCTGAAGGTAAGTGAGTATATTTCATACGTATGTGTTTATCCTTTATATTTTAGGAAAACTAGAAACTTCGATCGATGTTAAGACTGGGTTTTATTAGATTATTATCTGAAAACTCTAATCTCAATACTGAATAATTGATAAAGATCTTCTCGCATATATTATTGTTATGCTAGGACAATGAAACTGTTATCGAAATTGTGGAAGTAAAATCAAAGTGAAAATAAGTAGTTAAGTTCAATAGTGATATATTATAAATAAAGATATATGCGTTTCCTTAAAACGAATACATTACTAATACAATGTCTTCGTTTTATTTTATCATATTTTTTTTTTCATATCAATGATGATATTTTAAAATCGTTCTACTAGCGAAAAGTTTATAGACTAAAAACGGTCAGACTTTTGAAGTTTGATGAGTCTTCATTGTGCCTATACTCTGATAAAGTTATTTTACATTATTACGATTATGTAGTTCTTTAAGTGATTTTAGTACGAATTTTATGTATAAATATAATAATAATATATACTTTTACATATTACTATATCACACAATCTGATCTCAAATAAAATAACAAAACCATTTAGTATAATGATTATAATCTCTTATCAGCATAATGTGATAATTTTTATATACATTTACATACTTACTTTTGGATATATCTTTGTTTTTTTTAATTTTACTTTGAAAATTTAATATAAATAATAATCATCAATTGCAGTAGCCTTAAATTCACAATTTAACAACAATTGTGTTTATTATATTTTGTGATAACATTATGATAAATAATAATCCATTCAACAATATATGTTACAAATAACAGCTTATTAAAACATTGAATATAAAATGACACTTTCAAGTCGTAAAATAACAATAAACGTATTACTTTTAAAGTGAATTCGCCGCAGGGGATTCCCCTCAGAAAATTATCATATTTGTAGTACGCGTAACATAACTATCCAATCACGAATCACTTACAATTAGTTATGTCCATAGTTTCAAAACATACAATTAAAAATGTTCTTCGCGGAAGTTTTTTCACAAGACCATATGATAATTAATTTGTGTTTATAATATATTTCGAGTTTGGCGATGAAAAAAACATTGAAACCTTGGTTTGATTAGATCATTGAAATTTGTATCAATCAATCCGCATTAGATTATGCAGTTTGGTTTAAAGTTCAAAAGCTCCGAGACTTTAGTGTAACAGAGAGAAATTTACAAAATGTTACTAAATGGAACTTTTTAGCAATTATAAAAAAAATCAGACTTTTAATGTATCTAGTAAAAAAGCGTGGACTTAACATTTGTTGACTTCCAAACAGGATATGTTATATACATATATAATTGTATTTAACTAACATGAGTCTATTTTTAAATGTTGATAAAGAGTTTATTGCTGGCTCTTCTCGGTAGAATCTACTTTTCGAACCAGCGGTAGCTTTATTCGTTTAATAGTTGTTAAATGACGATTCGAAACTGCTTGTTAAAGCCTACTTGAGTACAGTATATATTGAAATCATTTGAGTAAAAAAAAATGTTGCCCGTACGAAGAAGTCGATTATTAATTAATAATTATTAACGATTTATAACATAAGTTTTTAACATTTCAAAAATGTCCAGCAACCGAATTCATGCTAACGTTGCCTCAACTAAAACTGAACTTTGCAATAAATGTAGATTCGGTAACATTAATTAAACTATATTTATCTAAAACAAATAATATAATATGAAGTTCAAAATCGCTCGTATTGCAGACTTGCTATTAATCGGAATATCGTAATAAATATCCTTAGTGAACGCGTGTTTTTCTATAACTATCTCAATATGATATGATGCTCCAAACATGTACACAGTATGAGTATAAACAATAAACAATAGGAATTTGACTTTGATCTTGGATAATATTGAATGGTAATGACTATGGAATTTTTCATAAATGTTGTGATTCGAACCTAAGATGTTATATTTATCGTCGCGTACAAGGCATTGTTATGATATTTTCCTACAGCTATAACGGCGTATGATCCTTTTAAAAATACAATAATATTTTATTGCATATTTTTGTAACCGATAAAATGACGTTGTGCCAGAATTTAAAAACTCGATTGCACCCCAGACAGGAGGTACACGGTACGTATCTTGTGAGAAAATGAAAATAAGACCACCTAGAGTTAACAAATTGGATTTATTTATTTATTCATGCGCTCAAAATGATAATACTCCAACAGTACAAAAACAGTTACGATGTTTCCAAGTCATAACGAAATCCTAAAATTAATGTAATAGGCTATTTGACAATGCGAAAAATAAATTGTGAATTATTGTAATCAGTGTATATTATGTATTTAAAAATGGTTATTTACTAACGAAACTTGAATATAATACTTAATTTGTTCAAAAATCAATAAATAAAAATGCATTTTTTCAAACGTTTGTCACGTGACACAGAACGCTCCTGATTGGCCGGACTTATGATGAAGTCACTTTCTTGTAAACCTTGCTTTTATTTGATATGTACCACAGATTAAAATACAGCAAAGTGACGTCACCGACCCCATTGCAGCGTCATATTGTCCAAGTAGCGTTTTCGCGCGTTATTTAAATATGGAATTTTTAATATGATATTTTTCGGCAACTTTTACTGGGTTCCTTAACCTCTATTAAATATTATAAAATGGATTTTAAAAACCAGTCAAATAGCCTATTATATAAGCGATACTAAATACTATCACGCATAACTATTAGTAAATCGAACGGATATGTAATATGTATAACATTTGTTATTTTACATATCCGTTTGATTTGAAAAGGTTACATAGAGTGTTATTACATCTGGTTTTTTCAGGTAAGTTATTAATATATGAAGGCATGTAATGATATTATATTAAAAAAGTTTGTTACAAGAACGAAAACCACACTTTTTAATATGTTATAGTAAACTTATATTTCGGAAAAAAAAAAACAGTATATTTATTTTCACAGTTATTAAACCTAACAGATAACATGTATTTAAATCTATTTTGTTCACATGTTGCCTACATCTTTACAAAATATTGAGACAACAATTAATAATTATACTCGATTTTTTTTTTCGTTGTAACGATGACGTTTATCCATAGTTGTTACACTTTCTTATTTGGAATACATAACAACTGAATTGTTACACATAATTTTATTAATTTTAGTGGAATACATAAGAAAATGTATATAATTTGGAATAACGTACAGTCTTTTGAATATGGCTTTTTTGTGTGTGTCTTTGCAGCTAGGGAATTAAAATTTGAGAAGCCTTTGTATAGTGGAACTTTAGAAGGGTATTCTATTACTCTAGAAGCTATTATTTTGGACATAGGGTACTATAATGACATAATTTTTAATCTCAATGGAGGTAAGTACATTTAAATCTTCTTGATAAACCCTTTTATTCGACTGCCCAATAATTTTAATTTGTTCGTAAGTGAGTTGATTTTTTACACCATAACCATTAAAATGCCTAAACAGATTTAAAGGTACGATGTATCGTTAGAATCATTACATCGTCCCAAAAATATCAACTTTAGAGTGTTTTTGAAAATAATCTTATATTTTTGGGGGGGGGGGGTCAATCGTATCTCCTCAATTTAATATTTTAAATAGATTTTATTAATTGCAATATTTATAGCAAACTATTTTATTTACAAAACAAATAAATAAAACTTTGCTCAACAGACTATGTGAATTATTTTACTGTAAATAATATTCAGAATACAGTATCGATAGAGGTACAACAGGAAGTTTCAGAAAATATCATAAGGGAAAACAATTTTATTGTTTTGACCTTGGTTGCATCTGGTGTAAATGCCATAACAACTTCTACGACAATTTTCCTGGAAATAATGAAGCCTGATTTCGTCACACCTGTTTTTAGTCAAAAAATATATAATGGACTGTATTCAAATGATTCAATGGTAAATTTTCAAGACATCAGCTTATTCCAAGGTTATGACGAAACAGTTACTTTTGATTTGGTGGGAGGTGAGTATTAATATAAACTTATGTAATTAAATACTCTGTAATATTTATTATGTAAATTCGATAAAAGTTTACGAAAATTAGGTATACGATTTTAAGATACAATGAAAGTTAGTATTTGATACTACGCTGAAACCAATACTTTAATAGATTAATATTATGTGTCGTCTTTTTTAACACTTTAAATATTCTATAATTATTATTTGATTATCTTATTACGTTTACTCCATGTTTTAACGTACCTTGTTGGCTTATTTAAACCTTATTTGGTATGAAATTTGTATGTACAATACGATGTTGTATGTTGAAAATAAAAATAAAAAATAAAATAAATAAATACTGAAAAAATACGACCTCGAAATGTTAGAAACAGTTATTCTTAAAATGAAATAAAATATTTTTTAAATTTCAGATCATGCAAAGTATTTCTCGATGGAAACAACTACTAATAGTATAGTGCTAAATTTAAATTCAACCATTCCTGAGGATCTCATATTTAATGAAAAAGTAATATTATTCAATATTGTGGCTGAAAAACCGAGGACAGTCGGTGCGAATACCGCTATAGCCATAAAGTTTCCAGAAGGTAAATTAATATGGACACATTTTTATTTAAATTTTAGATCACAACGGAAATCTATCTGGGCTTGTTCCTTTAGCTAATATGACATTGTTATTAAAAGTTCAAATAATGGTGCTATCTTTAAAAAGTACAGTTAACATGTTCACATTACTCATTCATATTGCAGAACTAACGGAACCTACTATATTAAAGTTTTCTAAAAGCACTTACCATGGCGTATTAAAGGATGGCATACTAACTATGGAAGACATCGTTTTAATGTCAGGATTTACACTACAAACAATATTTACATTAAATGGAGGTAAGAAATATGTATATTTTATATGTTCAAAACTTGCAACAGAAAGTTCTTCCAAAAAAAGTAAAAAAAAATAAATAAATATATCATCACTTAGTCATAATAAATTAAATTGAAAATGATTTCAGATTTCAATCAACACTTCACTATTTCGAATGAAAATAATAAAGTAACAATCGCAATATCGAATTCAGATTCATTGGAAGAAATTGCAAAAAATAAATTTGTTGTATTAGAAATAGCAGCAACCGGAGAAAGGGCGGTGCCCGTAACAACAACCGTTATTATTGATATTCCGGAAATTATAATTTCATACCCAGTATTTGAAAGATCATTTTATAGAGGTTCTTATATAAAAGATAGTGGATTGGAATTCACAGAGGAAATATCTCTTCAACGAGGATATGACAGCAGCGTCGAATTCAGATTAGAAGGAGGTAGAAATTAATCTATAATTGATGAAAATATATTATCTAATATGGATAATAATAACGTAGAAATATTGCTTAACTTTTTTTTTCTATGACAGACAATTCACAGTGGTTCTCCTTAATACAAAACGATAATTTAGCTACACTTATTACAAATGAAAGAAATCCGTTACCTGATGATATAGTTGACAAGAACAGTCATTTGCTGTTTACCATAGTAGCTGATAAGCTTGGAACTACTGGTGGAAGAGCAGCAATACATATTGACTTACCAAAAGGTAGATTAAAGTTTTATTTTTTTGCTAAACGTTTCTAGATATATATTCTAATTTAGAGTAGATACGTCTACTAAAGCTAAGTTTAAAAATGTTGATCCATGTAACGTTTGCAATTTAAAATACCTGACGCTATATTTTATTAGAGTGTATATGCTTTTCTTTCAATACAAATGATTGATGCAAGTTATAAATACATACAATATATTAAATATTTTTATTTTAGAAACAAATGATCCTATTGTATTGCGATTCGAAAAAAATGAATACATCGGACGCATAAAAAATGAGTCTCTTGAATTAGAAGAAATACGGCTGTTGAATGAACATGACTTGTCTTCAATCGTACTAAGCTTATCAGGTGGTAAGTATGATTCATACTAAATAATTTTTAATTTTCCTATCATCATTTGATTAATTCAGAATTCAAATAAAACTAATTATAACGGATGAATCGCGTATATTAATTATTTTTAAACATCCCGACGTTTCGAGCACTTTGCAGTGTTCGTGGTCACGGGTAGGTAGGTAAAAAAAAAATAAATAAAAAATAATTAATATACGCGATTCATCCGTTATAATTAGTTTTATTTAAATGTGTAATAATCGCGAAAATTTAAGATAATTCAGAATTATTTTGCAGAATTTGTTTCATATTTTATGATTAAAGAAGAACCAGATTACATAACTATCCAACTCCTTGATATACCTAAAGAATTGATTGAAAATAATAATTTCATTGTACTCAATATGGAAGCATCTCACCCAAATGCTGTTAATGGATATACAACAATTATTTTGGATATTGTTAGGAATCAAGAATCTCAAATATTATCACCAACATTCGAACAGGCTTATTATATTGGAGAATATTCAGATCAAGAAGGTTTAATCTTCACAAACATGATTAAACTTAGTCAAGGATTCGATGAAACCGTTTCCTTTAAACTCGAAGGCGGTAAGTATTTGATGTTTTATTATAATAAATGAACACAGGCGAGATGGCCCAGTGGTTAGAACACATGCATCTTAACCGATGATTGCGGGTTCAAACCCAGACAAGCACCACTGAATATTTATGTGCTTAATTTGTGTTTATAATTCATCTCGTTTTCGGCGGTGAAGGAAAACATCGTGAAGAAACCTGTGTGGAATATGTTCCAAACCTTTTTCTCAAAGGGAGAGGAGTCATTTAGCCCAGCAGTGGGAAATTTATTGGCTGTTGTTGTTGTTCTCGTTGTTGAACATTAAAAATCGGATAATACGTTTATTTTTTTCCAGATAGTGCTCAATGGTTTGATTTAGTTGAAAAAGAAGAAAACAGTTTTTCACTATCAGTTAAAAATGACAATTTACACGAGATAACGAATCAATTTCCTCTAATATTTACTGTCGTCGCGCACAAAACTTCAACTGAATTTGCTCGAGCTGCTGTTATTATTACTCTTAAAGGTGATATGCAAAGATTTTATTTATCTATTTTTATATCGCTCACATAAGAACGAAGACCACAACTTACACATTGTATTAATATTCGCATAAAAAATCAAAATCAAAATAAACTTTATTCAAGTAGGCTTTTATAAGCACTTTTGAATCGTCATTTTACAATTAAGTGAAGCTACCACCGGTTCGGAAAGTAGATTCTACCGAGAAGAACCGACAAGAAACTCAGTAGTTACTCTTTTTTAACATTTAAAAAATACAAAGTCATGTTAATTAAATACAAATATTTAAATTAATGTTGGAAGTCAACAGGTATTAACTCCACGCTTTTTCATCATCTATACAATCTTGTAACGAATAATATGTTTTTCTACCAATGTATTTTTTACAAACGATTTGAATTTACTAAATGGCAAAGTTAAAAATGTCTGCGGAATTTTATTATAGAAACACATTACTAATAGATTTCCATCATCACATACATTAATACATTTCCATCGAACGTTTATTAAGATTGTATCTGTAATTTGAATATACTGGTTATCGCGTAATTGGTAAGATTAATTCAGTTGTAATCAATCCCCAGCAAGCGTACATGAGAGTAGTCAATTTGAGTCAATGTGTAAATGAGATCAAATCCGTATACTATAGCGTTTACACTTCGATTTTAGATTCAATAATTTAGTATTACGTAAAGTATTACAAGATTAATTACCAATACTATTTTTATTGTTTACATTTATAAACAATAGATCATATTAAATGAAAGATATGTCACAATTCCCACTACATACATTTACTTAATTTTGATGTAGTCGTATGTATAATATTATGTTATTCGAAACAAATAATGCGCAACTTTTAAGATTAAATACTCATAACTGTATATTAGTATTCTTTTCAGTTAAATTTATTCAAATAATGTTAAATGAATTAAATTATTACTTTCTTTTAGTGAACTTACTTCGTTTACCGATTCATATAAAATGAAACATAAAATCTTGTGACCAACGCGGCTTATACCAGCGGCATGGCCCATGTCAATTTTTTTTTTAATGTCCGGTTAATCACGTTTATCCACTCCACCTCATGGTAAGTGGAAATGGAATCCAAAAGCGAAGACGACTAGTACGCACACCAAGAATGAGCTGCACTAGTCACACTCGCCATGCCGGCCCGCAAGATGCCTCTTCATGCCTCTTTTGAAGGCACCCAGGTTATAAGAGGAGGGGAGGGGATCACAATACAATTGATAAAGCAGTGATGAGAGTCATAATAATGAAAAAAAAGATATATATTTAGTAGGGCTTTGTTGTAACCCCTCTAGGCGGATAACATAAACTCATCACAAATTCTAACTGATTTTAAAAAAGGGTATATAAATTTATCAATACACGAGACCTTAAACGGCGATAGCAACGAATGAAATAATAGCACTTGACTTAAAAGCATCAACGTCGAAGTCTAGATCATCGATCGCTATAATGGTCCTCGACATCAAAGTGAATAAAACGCTGGTTTTCGTAAAATTTAATTCTGACAGTCATCATACCAAAGAGGGTCTAGTAGGCTTCAGTAAAAAAAAACGTTGAACATGACAACATGATCCATTTCATTCATCGGAGTTGTATTCTCAAAATTTATTTTAATCGAATTAAGTCATGAAAAATAAATAATTTAGAACATCAAAACTAACGTCAGTTTAATATTCACACACACACGTCACACTTAATATTCAATATCATCATCACATGGTATAAAACAAAGTCGCTTACCGCTGTCTGTCCATATGTATGCTTACCTTTATTACGCAACGGATTTTGCAGCGCATTAAATTGAGTGTTTCGAGAGGAAGGTTTTTGTATTATATAATACATGAACAATATAGTTTACAAATACTGATCATTATAGGAGTGCTGAATGTAATGTCGTAAATAAACAAATTATGTAGTATAATTAGTATCAGTTATGCACTCATATAAAGCCGGGACGGGTCGCTAGTGTTAAATTGTACAACACCGACTACTAAGACTAACCGATTGAAAATATAAACCTTTAGTGAATTTTCGTTGTTGTTGAAGTGAGTTTAATTTTTATTCATAATGTTTCATTTTTACAACTTTAAAATTACTATGGAAACACAAACACTGAAACTCTCATGTATTGCTAAGAAAACTGTTACATGTGCAATATATAACCAAGCACGGTATTATAACAGTATTCAAGTATACCCGTTTAACTTATTACTTAAGTTTCTTCAGCAAGTGTAAGTTCTTAGTGGAGAAAAACATTAAACAGCATAGCAATTTGTAACTATGTATATTACTTAGCGAGTTTAACTAGAACCAAGGGAATTACTTACAAAAAATAATTATAATGACATCATTACACTGACACTTACAACAGACACATATTTTGTTAGTAATGGGTTTGTTAAATTAATTTTTAGAATCACACACAAAGAAAAGGACGAATGTCGAATGAAACAGTAATACTATATTTTAAAACAATTAGCGTTTAAAATGTTTTTGAATATTCTTGGCACATTGTCTAATATATCGGAAAGTGCGTAGGTATTTCTGAAATAGCCATAATCTTAATGATGGTTACCATCAGGTAAATCAGCACATTTACTTGTCGTTATTAAATAAATATATTTTCTATTTTCATCATTTTCGATTGCAGTGGTTTTTGATAAATTTCTTCACAGACACACAGCTCTAAAACAGTATTAGAATACAGTCTACGGAACTAATAGGGGAGGCAGGTGATTAAGTCAAGTTATTCAACATGACGTCTCGTCATAATGGAGAACTTGCGTGATATTGATAATTCTACAATTTACTAAATAGAAACAACATTTCGAGCAAAACTAATAAAGCCGTGAATCATTTTATTTATCACTTATTTTATCGCATGTAAATGATTCAATTGCTCATTCCTAAGCCATATACGCGTTTGTTTTTGTTGTTGGTAAATATATTATACTGGGACTCTTTAAAACTGTCCTATTAAAATGTTGAAATTAATAAAATAAATATATAAATGTTTTTGATTTTTTCTTGCATTTTACTTAATGCTATGAATGCTAATCTTTAAAAATAATAAAAAAAATACTTAATATAATATTTTTTAGAATTATAAGCTGATCTTTAAAGTATCAAAAACAATGTAATAAATTATATGCTATGCATCTTCATTAGTAACATGATTCATATACGGATTTTAATTTTGTGTATTATTGAGTTCTTAATTAAGCAAGTTTAAATTTAAATAGCCAGTTGGATTTTAATTTATTGTTAATTGATTGATAGCAAAATTGTAATGCATTATGTGTATGTGAATTGATATTTTAGACTATACATTCTTTTAGAAATATACTTCAAAAAATGTTGCTAGGTACTCGTAGACATTGGCGCTGTTTCCAATGGAACTCACACACAGCGCTTACTATGCATTCAGGCGATTTTCGCACCGTGCTACTTGCTATATGCATGCTTTATGCACACAGTTTTCGCATCATAGATGTATAATGACGCAAGTAAGCCTCAAGAACTTGATGACATACGCCGCCCTTGTAATATAAAATTCGCAAATTTGATCCAATTCCTAGTTCATTACGCCATCACTGCAAACACAAGCGTTATGCTTAAAGGAAACAAAGGTAATATTAAAAAAAAAACATGAATTATTAGAATCTTAAAGAGACATTACTTAAATAAGACAAGTTATATATGATTGTGTATTATTATTCTATTTATCTACTGAACACTAAATATTGGACACTAATATATTATACCTTATTTTTATAGACTATTAAACCAACCTGGATTACAAGCTAAGATTTCAAAAATATCTACAAAAACAATTGACGAAAAACAAGACAAGAAAACTGGGAACTGTGATCTAAAATATTTTAGTACATTGTGTATCAAGATTTATTCATTGGAAGACGCAAACAAAAACAATTAAACAGGCTGAAATCGACTAAAAAACTAACAGTGGAAAATAATTCTGCAGTTTCATTTACTTTAATATCGTTTATACTTACAATATCTGAATTATTTTATTGTGACGAACAATAATAAAATGAATATTTTCTAATACTTGTTCATTGGATACATAACAACTTTCTTGTAATAATTTAAGTTAATATTGTGTGGTTTTCGTTCTTATTATACTTAAGTAGATGTTAAGTTAGATAGAGTATTTTATTAATTGTAGCACATTAATGTTATTTTTGTCATAATTTGTTCAGAGACCGAGGCGGAATTTAATAAAGTTCTTTATAATGGGAAGCTCGAAGATGGCGTGGTATCACACGAAACGATCACTGTATCAGGATACGATGGCGCGAACATACAGATTACTGGAGGTAAATAATGTAACATGTAATACTAATTGTATACATCTGAATTTAATTTTTTTTATTATCATTAGCATCACATTTTACCGTAACATTTATATACTATTTATATTTATATCGGATGTTAGTAGATACTCCAAAAACTATTTATTTTGGCCTGATATTGTACGCAGAAGCTGCATTCGGATTGATCAATGTTTTTCTTTATCATATACTTTTTATTATAGCCCACCAATCTTCATTCGAAGTCGAATTTTTGAATGGCGTTGTAACAATACGCAAGGCCCCATCCGCGGTGCTCCCAGCTGGACTCACACACATCGCATTGACGCTGCAAGCGGGTCGCGCTACTGCTGTACTTCTGCTAGATGTAATTGATTCAGGTATGCCATATTGATGGTGTTCAATGAGTATATATTAAAATATTGATTTTCGAGAAGAAAATTCATCAGAGTTTAATATAAGTTGAAAATTTAATTTTTCAGATTCAGAAACCGAAGCGTCATTCAGTAAAGTTCTTTATAATGGAAAACTCGAAGATGGTGTGGTTTCTCACGAAACGATTACCATAGTCGGATACGATGGTACAGACGTAGAAATTATTGGAAGTAAGTATTTATAACCATTTATTCTCAATTTACATTTAATACTCATTACACATCATAACATACAAATAATTGTATTAATAAAAAAACATAAGTTTACGTTGTTTTAAATTACTGTATATATAAAAATGGTTGTCTATACGGAACATATTTTATTTATATTTAATATCTCTGTCTGTTGTGTTAATTTGACTTTAACTTATTTGTGATATTTTATTTATTAATTACAATTAAAATTGTAGCATACGCAACATCATTTGAAGTTGAGTTTTCGAACGGCATTGTCACGATACGCAAAGCCTCGTCCGCGGTGCTCCCAGTCGGACTGACGCACGTTGCTCTAACGCTTCAGGCGGGCCGTGCCAGCGCTGTACTTCTGCTAGATATCACCGATTCAGGTTTGCCATTTTGTTTAACATTCTTTTATTATAAATAAATGATAAGCTATATATCCGGTGTCATTTTCCACCGGTAACCTCTCGAAATCTATTGATAACACCTTTTTTATCAATGTCCTCTTTCTTGGCCTTTAATCGTGGTGCAAAATAAGCGTCATGTGAAAATGTACCACATACAGAATTCTAGGATCTATTGCGTCACTATTAACAGAAATAGCACTTTTTATAAAATGTTTCGTCCCGTCAAGGTGTACATATTATATATGCAACTGACAATTCATTATTTGTAAATGGAAGCAGAAGCAATGATTTCTTTATTTTATCTTGATCAAGCATAATGATCTCCCTTATAGTTCTGAAAAAAGGTACCAAATTTCATACTTTTCAATAAAAAAAAGAGAACATCTATCCAAACTTTCGTCATTTTTAAAACTTCCTAAAGGAATAATTTAAAAAAGTTTAAACTTGTACTTCTATGCCGAAATTTCACGCATCTCAACACCCTACACAGATTAGGCTAACAAACAGCGGCAGTCGATCACTGTTAGAGTTATATTACGTAGAAAAAATGAAGATTGACAAATATGGTCATTTTTTGGCAAGATTGTTGCAATCAACTCTTGATTTTATTAACTATTTATTTTTTGAAACATACACAATTTATTTTTTCTTTTCTCTAGGATCGGAAATCGAAACGACTTTTAGTAAAGTTCTTTATAATGGAGAGATCAAGAATGGTGTAGTAGCTCATGAAACGATTACTATATCCAGATACGACGGTACGAGTGTACAAATTATTGGAGGTAAGTAATCGATCATTGTTAGATTGAAATCTATATAAATAGATAACATATTTTTAACTGTTATTTTAACTTTGTATTTTAAAGCTGAAATAATAAGTAATTTTACGAATTGTTAATTTTCATCAATTCATAGAATTTCTTACCACTAGACTAGTAGACCTTAAGCTAATCGTTACTAAAATTTCAGCTTACGAGTCTTTATTCGAAGTTGAGTTTTCGAACGGCGTTGTGACGATACGTAAAGCCCCGTCCGCGGTGCTCCCAGTCGGACTCACGCACGTCGCGCTGACGCTTCAGGCGGGCCGCGCTAGCGCTGTACTTCTGCTTGATATCACCGATTCAGGTTTGCCAAATTAATGTCTCTTATTACGAACGCATGAAGCAAAACGATCAGATTTTTTTTTATTTATATGAACAAAGTTAACTATATGATCACATATTCTGCCAGTAGATTCAACTTTTGACCACTTTCTTCCTCAGGGTCAGAAATTGAAGCGACATTTAGTAAAGCTATTTATGATGGAAAAATAGAAAATGGCGTAGTATCTCACGAAACGATCACACTATTCGGATACGAAGGCACGAGTGTGCAAATTGTTGGAGGTAAATAAAGTATAATTGGATTTAAACATATTTAGGTGGATATTATTAAATTGAAAATAATTAAAACCTTAAAACCATGAAAAAACTGTTTTTGTATAATTGATACACATAACAATAATGTTGGTATTCGTTTTCGATGTAATGATTTTTTTGGTTAACTTTCAATAAAATTTTATTATGTTAAGTCAAACGATACCATTATGGTTCAATACATTTTATATAATGTTTTTTTTTCTTTGTGTAAACCTCTGATTCCGACTTTAATTTTTATAATAACCTTCATTATGATATATACTCAGCCCTATATTTATTTTAGCTCACCAGTCTTTATTCGAAGCTACTTTGTCGAATGGAATCGTAACGATACGCAAAGCTGAGTCTGCGGTGCTCCCAGGCGGACTCACGCACATCGCGCTAACACTCCAAGCGGGCCGAGCTAACGCTGTCCTATTGCTAGATATTGATGATTCAGGTATACAAAATTAATTTTAATTTCTCCGCTTACTTTATGTTAAGGAAGAAAGTGGAACAATCTTAATTATAAATTTTAATTAATTGCATTTCTCCAGAATCAGCAAGTGAAGAGACGTTTAGTAAAGTTCTTTACAAAGGAAGACTCGAAAATGGCGAGGTGTCGCACGAAACGATTACTATATCCGGATATGAAGGAACTAATGTACAAGTTATTGGAAGTAAGTGCTAATAAGTTTTCTTTGTCAAATTACACTCAATACTTTTTAGTCTTGCGTAATATCATATAGCCAATTGAATTGGGAAAAGAATATCTATACTCACATTTCAATCATAAAATTTACTATCATTTATAGACTAGGTGTATTTGTAGTATTTGTATACAAATAAATAATGCAAGCACTCCGCAAATTATGCGTGCAACTTAGAAAACGAAACTAAGAAGAAACGCTCAAAGCGCATAGACGAACAGATAAGTCTAAACCCAACAATCAAATTCTACCTTAATAATTTTACACTCCTCACGACCAATGGCGTTTTTACTTTAACATTGATGTTATAATTATTTATATATTAATATTGTTTTTATTTTGAAACAAATGTTGTTATTACACTACAACGAGCCTCATAATAAAAATCTTATATTATTTACGTATTCGTTTCTTATATACATACGTCAATTATATAACTGCAAACTCTACAATAAATTCTATCATTTACTCGTATTAATTGTACGAATTGTAGGAAGTCCTTGCCACAAGTGCTCTTTTCGTTAATCATTTAAAATTTTCAGCTTACGAGTCTTTATTCGAAGTTGAGTTTTCGAACGGCATTGTCACGATACGCAAAGCCGCGTCTGCGGTGCTCCCAGTCGGACTGACGCACGTCGCGCTGACGCTTCAGGCGGGCCGCGCTAACGCTGTACTTCTGCTAGATATCACCGATTCAGGTTTGCCATTTTGTTGCTTATTCAGTAGGTCAGTCAAAATTGTATTTGAGCAAGTCGATCAGATTTGTTTATTGATATGAACAAAGTTAGCAATATAATCACATTCTTGGCCTGTAAATTCAACTTTTTACTACTTTCTTCTACAGGATCAGAAATCGAAGCAACATTTAGTAAAGTTATTTATGATGGGAAAATAGAAAATGGCGTGGTATCTCACGAAACGATCACGCTATTCGGATACGACGGCACGGGTGTACAAATTATTGGAGGTAATTAAAGTATAATTGGATTTAAACATATTTAGGTGGATATTATTGAATTGAAAATAATTAAAACCTTAAAACCATGAAGAAGCTATTTTTGTATAATTGATACACATAACAATAATGTTGATATTCGTACTCGATTTAATGATTTATTCTCTTCAGTTAACTTTCAATAAACTTTTATTATGTTAAGTCAAACGATACCATGAATGTTTCAAAGCATTTTATATAACGTTTTTTTTTTATCCTGAGTAACCTGTGTAAACCTCTGATTCCGACTTTAAGTTTTATAATAACCTTCATTATGTTATAAACTCAACCCTATGTTTATTTTAGCTCACCAGTCTTTATTCGAAGCTAATTTGTCGAATGGAATTGTAACGATACGCAAAGCTGAGTCTGCGGTGCTCCCAGGCGGCCTCACGCACATCGCGCTAACACTCCAAGCGGGCCGAGCTAACGCTGTCCTATTACTAGATATTGATGATTCAGGTATACAAAATCAATTTTAAGTTCTCCGCTTACTTGATGTTAAGGAAGAAAGTGGAACAATCTTAATTATAAATTTAATTAATTGCATTTCTCCAGAATCAGCAAGTGAAGAGACGTTTAGTAAAGTTCTTTACAAAGGAAAACTTGAAAATGGCGAGGTGTCTCACGAAACGATTACGATATCCGAATATGAAGGAACTAATGTACAAGTTATTGGAAGTAAGTGCTAATAAATATTCTTTCTCAAATCACACTCAATACTTTTTAGTCTTGCGTAATATCATATAGCCAATTGAATTAGGAAAAGGATATCTATACCCACATTTCAATCATAAAATTTACTATCATTTTTAGACTAGATTTATTTGTAGGATTTGTATACAAATAATTAATGCAAGCACTCTGTAAATTATGCGTGCATCTTAGAAAACGAAACTAAGAAGAAACGCTCAAAGCGCATAGACGGACAGATAAGTCTAAACCCAACAATCAAATTCTACCTTAATAATTGTACAGTCCTCACGACCAATGGCGTTTTCACTTTAACATTGATATTATTATTTTTTATATAATAATATTGTTTTTGCTTTCAAACAAAAGTTGTTATTACAGTCCAACGAGCCTCACAATTGAAATCTTACAATATTAACTCATCATCATCATCAACAGCCTATTTTTGTCCACTGTTGGACATAGGCCTCTCCCAGTGCACGCCACTGTGGTCTTTCTCCGGCTACTCGCATCCAGCTCCTGCCTGCCGCCTTGCGTATATCGTCACTCCACCGTGCCTGAGGACGTCCTACACTACGTTTGCCGAGACGCGGTCTCCACTCTAGAACACGTTTTCCCCAACGGTTGTCGGTTCTACGACAAATATGACCAGCCCACTGCCACTTCAGCTTACTAATCCGGTGGGCTATGTCGATGACTTTGGTTCTTTGACGGATAACCTCATTTCTGATGCGATCCCTCAAAGAAACGCCGAGCATAGCCCTTTCCATAGCACGCTGAGCGACTTTAAGTTGGTGGACCAGCCTTGTCGTGAGTGTCCACGTTTCGGCTCCGTATGTCATGACGGGTAGGACGCACTGATTGAAGACTTTCGTCTTAAGGCACTGTGGGATCGACGATGTTAGGATTCGACGTAACTTCCCAAACGCTGCCCAACCCAGCTGAATTCTTCTATTCTCCTCGTCCTCAAGGTTGTTTCTACCTAATCGCAGAGTCTGCCCGAGGTAGACATATTTTTGAACAACTTCGAGAACGGTACCGTGTATCGTAGTCGGTTCCGGTAGAACATGTTCATTGAACATGACCTTGGTTTTATCCAAGTTCATCCGTAGGCCGATACGCATAGAAGAATCAGCCAGCTCGTTCAGCATTTGTTGTAGGTCCTGCAGCGTTTCTGCCACGATGACGATGTCGTCTGCGAATCTCAAGTGAGAGATGTATTCGCCATTGATGTTAATGCCACGTCCTTTCCAGTTCAGCGTCTTGAACATATCCTCCATTGCATTAGTGAACAATTTGGGGGAAATAACGTCCCCTTGTCTCACTCCTCGATGCAATGGTATGGGATTTGTTTGCTGATTTTGTACTCGGACGGACATGGTGGCAGCTTCGTAGAGACATCTCATCACTTGGATGTATCGCCAATCAACTTGGCAACGCTGCAGGGACTCCAGAACAGCCCAGATTTCAACCGAGTCAAAGGCCTTCTCATAGTCCACGAATGCAAGACACAGGGGCCGATTATACTCATGGGACTTCTGTATAATCTGCCGCACTGTATGGATGTGGTCTATGGTGCCGTATCCGGTCCGAAACCCGGCCTGCTCCGGGGGTTGGAATTCGTCGAATCTTCGCGCAAGACGGTTCGTGATCACTCTTGAAAACAGCTTATAGACATGGCTCAGTAGGGATATGGGACGATAGTTCTTCAGCAGGGTTTTGTCTCCCTTTTTGAAGAACAGGACGACCACACTCCTACTCCACGCCTCCGGAGTTCTCCCTTCGAAGAGGACAGAGTTAAAAAGCGTCTGAAGTTCCCTAAGTACCGGTTTACCTCCCGCTTTTAATAGCTCTGTGGTAACGCCGTCCTCTCCAGGGGCTTTTCCATTTTTAAGCTGTCCAAGAGCAGTCTCGATTTCGCCAATACTGACTTCAGGCAGGTCTTCGGAGAAATGGCGTGTTAAAGTAGCTCTAGGATCCTCATTTTCGGGATCAGGTCGAGATGCATGCGATGCGTATAACCGGCCGTAGAAGTCCTCTACTTCCGAAAGTACTGCCGGCTTAGAAGAAACGACTTCTCCACTTGCTGTGGTCAACTTCGTCAGGTGGCTCCTTCCAAGAGATTGTACGAACACCTTAGACCCCCGATTCTGCTCAATAGCTCTTTTTATTGCAAGAGTATTGGAGCACCGGAGGTCGTGTCGTACGCGCCTGCTGATCTCTTGGTTTAATTGCCGTTTCTCTGACGAAGTGACAGGTGGGTTTTCACGTCGTTTCTTCATGAGCCTCAAAGTCTCTTCCGAAAGGTTCGACTTCCTGCCCTTACGCTGCATGCCACAATATCTCGTGCCTTCTTCCCTGAGAATTCGAACTACATTTTCGAGGTTCTGGTTTACGTCCGTTGTGGTTTCCACGGCAGCGAATCGGTTCTCCAGGATTGACTGGAATGTTTCAGATCCCGCAATGGTTTGGAGCAGCTTTGGTCGGAGCGTGGACTTCATCAGACGGGCGCGCTCGGCCTTAAAATTGATATTCAGAGAGCCTCGGAGGAGTCGGTGATCACTACCGGTATTGAACCTGTTAATCACTGAGACGTCTCTGAATATATGCCTCTTGTCCGTCATTATGAAGTCGATCTCGTTTTTCGTCATAGTGTCGGGGCTTTGCCACGTCCACTTCCTTTGCGGCTGCTTCTTGAAGAAGGAGTTCATCAAGAAGAGCCCCTCCCGTTCGAGGAAGTTGACAAGCATTTGCCCCCTATGATTCCTGCTTCCAAGTCCATGGGGTCCTACTACCGATTCGCTGCAGTTCTGTACTCCCACTTTAGCGTTGAAGTCCCCCATGACAACGTTGTAGTGGGTTTTCGTGGTGAAGTGGAGGGCCCTCGATATGTCATCGAATAATTCTTCCACTTCATCGTCCGAGTGTGTCGAGGTTGGTGCGTACGCTTGCACCACCTTGAGGCTGTACCTCTCGGTGAGCTTTATAATGAGGTACGCTACCCTGTTCGACACACTGGAGATTTCCACCACGTTGTCAACTAGGGACTTATTTACCAGAAACCCAACGCCACCTTGGGATTGTTGGTCACCCTCTCGGAAGTATATTAGGTGGCCTGATTCGAGGGTTACGGTGTCCTCTCCCTCTCTACGGACTTCACATAGCCCTAATATGTGCCACCTAATTTTCCCAAGTTCTACCTCAAGTTGCGCTAGATGCGAGTCAAGCCGTAGCGTGCGTCCGTTGTACGTCGCAAGGGTCAGTCGGTTGTGGTAGCCTCCCGTAGCCCGGTGATTCTTAGCACCCCCCGTCCCGCCGTTACCATCGTCGTCATGACGAGGAATAGCGGGGCTGCCGGGAACTGGGGGCCGTGGCTTGCGTGTGTGCTGTATGTGGAGGTTGTGCCCATAATCGCCACGCTGGGCAGGCGGGTTGGCGATCGCAGGGCGTAGCTTCTCGCACCGGTGACGCTGCTGCCCGTCACCGGCCTGTGGTATTTAGCTACGCCTATTATGTTGATGGTTATACCGCCATCAGTCGGTCGCCAGAGCCTCGTTTGCTGGTCGGCAGGATGCACCACGGGCAGGTGAGGTTGGCTTGGGGCACTAAGGTGTAGTTTGCGCCCCCTTACATCCCATATTAACTCAGTCGTTGCTTATATACGTTAATTATATAATTGCAAACTCTACGATAAATCCAAAGTCATTTTTTCCTCCAAATTTTAAGAAATTATAAATCATTCTTTCTACAAGTGCACATTAAGCTAACTATTTACAAAATTTCAGCTTACGAGTCTTTATTCGAAGTTGAGTTTTCGAACGGCATTGTCACGATACGCAAAGCCCCGTCCGCGGTGCTCCCAGTCGGACTCACGCACGTTGCTCTAACGCTTCAGGCGGGCCGCGCTAGCGCTGTACTTCTGCTAGATATCACCGATTCAGGTTTGCCAAATTAAAATGACAATTTTACTAAGCAAATCAATCACATTTACTCATTAATATTTTATTAATACTGTATTTATTTTTTATTTCTTCAGGATCAGAAATCGAAGCCACATTTAGTAAAGCCATTTATGATGGGAAAATTGAAAATGGCGTGGTATCTCACGAAACGATCACGCTATTCGGATACGACGGCACGAGTGTACAAATTTTAGGAGGTAGATAAAGTATATTTGGATTTAAACATATTTAGGTAGATAAATAAATCGAAAATAATTTATTTAAACCATGAAAACACTGTTTTGGTGTAATTGATACAGATAATAATTATTATTAAATCGAAAATAATTGAAACATTTAAACCTTGTAAACAGTTTTGCTATAATTGATACAGATAATAATAATTTTGATATCCATATTCGATGTAATGATTGATTTTTATTCTCTTTATTTAACTTTGAATAAAATTTTATTACTCAAAGTCAAACGATATGATGAGTGATTCAGAGCAAACTCTAATGTATTATTAATATTTGGTTTATTATTGTTATGTATTAATATGTTTTAAGTATCTCAATAATCTGTGTAAATACCTGATTCCAACTTTAAGTTTATAATAACCATGGCCGTAGGCAGGCGGGGGTTTTGGGGGTTCAAACCCCCCCCGAAATTTTTTCGCTAACCGGTATCGTATTATCAAAAAAAAATTTACGCTAATTAAACAAACAAATGTAAGTATTTATTGATTTCTTCAGAAAATTAAGTCGTTTTGTCTAGATACGACAACAAATCTAAACAAAATGAATCATTTTACGCAAAGACTAGAGGCAATAATAATCATACCCTTATTCACATTTTATACGTTAGTAATTTTAGATACTAATGAAGACCTTTTACAGAGTGCCATTACATTTTGAAATTTGTAAGACAGATTGTAAAATTTCTGATACATTCTATGTACAGGGTATTGGTAACTCGACGTATATCCGTTAGGAGGTGATAGGGGTGACTATTTGAAATAATTTTAACCCCCATATGCATGATCCAAAAGTGAACCATTTTTGAGTTATCGTGTTTTTTAGCTTTTTTCAACTTATTTAAAAAATATCAATTAAAATCTACTTTGTTTTTGTTTTACAAAAACGATTAAACACTGGATATATTATAGATAATAATTATTCGTTCAAATTTAAAAATGCAAGACGGAAAACGAAATTATTTCAATATTTTTTTTGAGATTTATTCCTCAAAAATGCCTTAAAAACTAAAAAAATCATTATAATAAATCTTGGCCTGCAGATTGTTTTAAAAACGTAACCGTTTAAAGCTTTCCAAAAATTTATAAAAAGAAGGAAATTATTTCAAATCAATCGAAATAAAATGATCAGAAAGGACGCTGGTGGAAATTCGTAGTCGAACATGAACGAATTCGTACTCTACTACTAGGTCCCTCTTTAAAATTTCCTCAAAATTAACTAAAAATAACAACTAATGAAAAAAAAAATCTTACTTAATACAAATTTAAAATAAAATATAGGAACAGAAACCGTTCAATAGCTAAGTTATAAATAAGACATTTTGTAATATAGCTTAAATAAAGTATTAATAATCGAATCCGAGAAACTCTCTATAAAAGAGCACAGCACACACAGCATGTTCTACAGTGTATAATGCAGAATTCTATCCTTACTATTCTCACGAAGAAGTCTCTGAAAGGAAATTATTTTTTTATAAATTTGAGCTTAACGCGTATTCAGGAGTCGCGTCTTATTGGGATAATAACTCTGAACCATTAGAAGCTATACTTGATCAAGATGGGATCAAGATTACTAACTATCATAATGACACGTTCATTGGAGTGAAAAAGTGTACAAAAATATCCTCATGTGAGATCCTCCTCAATAGTCCAAATAATCAGCCCTATCACATTCTAACGGATATATGTCAAATTACCAAAAACCATGTATGTATATTTTATTGAGAATATTCATACTATATTATTAAAAAACGGATAATCGGCGCTCTTTACCGAATAGTCGCCGACTTCGAAAGCAGCCGAACTCCTGGAAGACTACTTTGGTGCATCCTATCTCTAAAAAGAGCAACCGCCCAGACCCGTCCAATTATAGGCCAATAGCCATCACCTCCTTGTTTCGTTTCCGTCGGGGTCGTTCAGCCAGTGATCTTCTAGATTACCTTAGTTATAGATGGGCAAGGCAAGGGAAGCAGTTGAGAGCAAGTGGGAGGCATTGGCGGCCACTCTGGACATAGCGAAGGCCTTCGATAGCGTATGGCACAAAGCGCTTCTTTCGAAGCTCCCTTCCTTACCGGGGAATTATGCAATTGGATCACCATGCCAAAAAGGCAGATCGGAACATTAAAGTCGTTATATGGTGCATTCTCTGATTTAAAATTCGTCAATGCTGGTGTTCCACACAGCTGCGTTCTATCACCCATTCTGTTCCTTCTGCATATCAGTGACTTGTTGCAAATCTGTAACATTCACTGCTATGCAGATGACAGTACTGTAGACACCTCATACACCGGCCGGGCTAATATTTCTCGGGAAAACGTCTGAAATCGAGTCATCATTAAACAAAGTCTCTAACTGGGGCCGGCTAAACTAAGGACATATATGATTGCTATTTAGCTATTAAAATATCTGATGACGGGGAAGTACTTTCCCGTAGTAGTCTCTTAGGCTCACTTAGTAGTTTCGGACCCACTGGCTAAAATTAGTCCACTTCAACCCCAAAAGGAGGCATGTTTGCGCGTTAGCTGCTAAAAATTACCATTTCTTGTATCTCCACGATTTCAGAACATTTCAATAGCCGCCACAGCTAGTATTGGAATACTTGACGTGGATATTTCGAGCCTCGTTCACTTCCGCGGTCAATAGGAACGCAAAGCCAAATTGGCATCAAAAAAACTCGGTGTGCTCAGCAAGCCATGACAGTATTTCACGCCGGCCCATCGCCTAAAACTATACAAGGCGCAAATTGAACCCCACATGGAATATTGCTTACAACTCTAGGCGGGTGCTCCCCAATACCAGCTTCTTTCATTTGTCCGTATCCAACGCAGAGCGGCTCGAATTATCGACGATCAAGTTTTTCGCAGTGGACGTCTCACGGCCGAAATGATGATGAAGCCCTTTTCGACCTGCTGGGTCCTTTAACTTTGCGTAGAGATGTTAGATCACTCTGCATCTTCTACTTTCGAATATTTCACGGAAAATATTTGGGCGCATTGTTTGGATTAATCCCGGCTGCGGAATTTCACCTTCGGACAACTCGTCAAAGTTTCACCCGCACCACCTAAATGTTCAAAAAACCACAACATCACGATTTTTAAGACATTTTCTACTTTGCAAAACCACTCTGTTGCACCAGCATCAGCGACGTTTTTTCCGAACCGATACGACTTCGGAACCATAAAAAAAGAGCGTATTCCTTCCTTAAAGGCCGGTAACGCACCTGCAAGCCCCGCAGATGTCCATGGGCGATGGTAATCACTTTCCATCAGGTGAGCCTCATGCTCGTTTGCCCCCTATAACATAAAATAAGCCATCGGTTGTCTTTTAAATAAATGTGTATAAATTATGTCTAATTATAATATACCTACTTAAGCTTATTTAAAAAAAAACCTTTTGCTTTTCCTGGAGCACGAACCCCCCCCGAAATGAAATCCTGGCTACGGCCCTGATAATAACCTTCATAATGTTATAAACTAAAACTCTATATTTATTTTAGCTCACCAGTCTTTATTCGAAGCTACTTTGTCGAATGGAATCGTAACGATACGCAAAGCTGAGTCTGCGGTGCTCCCAGGCGGACTCACGCACATCGCGCTAACACTCCAAGCGGGCCGAGCTAACGCTGTCCTTTTGCTGGATATTAATGAATCAGGTTTACTACATAATTTTATTATTCCTCCACTAATCTGATATTTAGTTAGAAATTTGAACGATCTTTATTAAATAATTAAATAAATTATTTTTCTCCAGAATCAGCAACTGAAGATACATTTAGTAAAGTTCTTTACAAAGGAAATCTGGAAAATGGCGAGGTGTCTCACGAAACGATTACGATATCCGGATATGAAGGCACTAATGTACAAATTATTGGAAGTAAGTGTTAATAATATATCTCTCAATTCATACCTAAAAGATATTATCGTGATTAATATCATATAGTTAAATTGAATTAGGAAAAGAATATCTATGCTCAAATTTTAATCATAAAATTTACTTTTATTTATAGACTGAGTGTATTTGTAGTTGAATACAAATAAATAACGCAAGCACTCCGTAAATAACGTGTGCAACTTAAAAAACGAGACTAAGAAGAAACGCTCAAGGCGTAAAAATTTAGCACTAATTTAACACTACGTATAGTTAAGTTAGCGCTACAATCACATTCTCCCTCCAAGTTTTACTCTTCTCATAACTAATCGAGTTGTTACTTTACTATTGATGTTATAATTATTTATAAATATCATTGCTTCAAAATAAATGTTCTTATTTAAATTCCAATGATATTAATACATCATGATACAAACTCCTAGTTTCTGTTATTTATGTAAACTATGTAATTGCAAACTAACCATTAATTAAATTTCAGCTTACGAGTCTTTATTCGAAGTAGAGTTTTCGAACGGCATTGTCACGATACGCAAAGCCCCGTCCGCGGTGCTCCCAGTCGGACTCACGCACGTTGCTCTAACGCTTCAGGCGGGCCGCGCTAGCGCTGTACTTCTGCTAGATATCACCGATTCAGGTTTGCCAAATTAATGTCTCTAATTACGAACGTATGAAGCAAAACGATCACATTTTTTTATTTATATGAACAAAGTTAACTATATGATCACATATTCTGCCAGTAGATTCAACTTTTGACCACTTTCTTCCTCAGGGTCAGAAATTGAAGCGACATTTAGTAAAGCTATTTATGATGGAAAAATAGAAAATGGCGTGGTATCTCACGAAACGATCACGATATTCGGATACGACGGCATGAGTGTACAAATTATTGGAGGTAACTATAGTATATTTGGATCTATGTAGATATTATTAAATTGAAAATAATCGTAACCTTTAAACCAAGAAAAACCCTTTTTGTGTAATTTTGTTATTCATATTCGATTTAATGATTGTTTTTTGTTCTCTTCAGTTAACTTTGCTTAAAATTTTATTACTTTAAGTCAAACGATAACATGAGTGATTCAGAGCGTTTTGTATTGTATCATTAATATTTGGTTTATGATTGTTATATAATTTTTTTTATATATCTGAGCAATCTGTGTATATCGCTGATTCCAACTTTAAGTTTATACTAACCTTTGTAATGTTATAAAGTCAAACTCTATATTTATTTTAGCCCACCAGTCTTTATTCGAAGCTGATTTGTCGAATGGAGTCGTAACGATACGCAAAGCTGAGTCTGCGGTGCTCCCAGGCGGACTCACGCACATCGCTCTAACACTCCAAGCAGGCCGAGCTAGTGCTGTACTTTTGTTAAATATAGCTGACACAGGTTTGCAAAATCAATGTTTCTTAATTACTTTTATCGATATTCTGTTATTCATAAAATATTAATTTAATATTTTTTTCTATTCTTCAGATTCTGGAACTGAAGCAACATTTAGTAAAATTCTTTATAATGGTGAAGTCAAAAATGGCGTGGTATCTCACGAAACAATCACTATATCCGGGTACGATGGCACGAGTATACAAATTATCGGAGGTAAATATTAATCATTTTTGGAAGTAATGTCGCTTTGTCTACTCTCCAATCCGCATACATCTTTAGTTTTGGTATCATGTAAATATTCTACATGATTATTATTAATATTTGCATGAGGGCGCAATTTGTGAAATGTTAACAATATTCTAGGTTACGAGTCTTTATTCGAAGCTGATTTTTCGAATGGCGTCGTGACGATACGCAAGGCCGCGTCTGCGGTGCTCCCAGACGGACTCACCCACATCGCGCTGACGCTTCATGCGGGCCGTGCTAGCGCTGTACTTCTGCTAGACATTACAAATTCAGGTATGTTTATATTATCAACGAATATTAAACTATCTAGATTATTAATTTTAATTAATAGAAAAAATTAGGCCATAGCCTAGATTGGAAAGATGGAATTTTTTTAAGTGAGAAGTTCTATAACAAACTAATATAAACTACAATTGAACGATTATGTTGCGTTCCGATATAAAATAATAATTATATTATTCATGCAAAGCTTATTTTAGCGTGAAATCGATCAATATATTATCCAGCAATTTACATGTAAAACAAATTGATCGCTACTTAATTATAATTAATTGAGTTTATAGCATTAATGTAATGATTAAGCTATTAGAATACAAATTATCTATTATATAAAAAAGGTTATATATAATCAAATCATAATAAATTTTATTCAAGTAGACTTTTACTAGCACTTTTAAATCGTCATTATGTTACAAAAAAAATACATTGTGTTACTAAATAAATTTACATACATATTTGTATATATAGATATATATAAAAAGTTTATTTTATTACTAGCGGTAAAAAATTACAAAACTTTGCGTTTATTTTACTAATAATTATCTTTACGAGACAGATAGATAATTATGTTAATAAACATGTAGAAAATTGACTCTAATTAATTTCCTTAAAAAGTGTTTTTAGACTAAGCAGTACAAAATACTGCATAATTGAATTATAATTTAATTACAAAGATGGATATATATCTTCTATATTCTTACAGTATCTCTATCTCTTTCTCACGACTGAGATATTTATTTATGAAAAAGAACAGTTTAGAATTACAGTTTTAAATTAAGAACTTGATGCCATGGCTTGGCGTAATTTATTGAAGGGGGAGCAGTAACATTTAATGAGAAGCTTGTATTAGAATGAACCTTAATTTTGTTCTCGTTAAAATCATAATTCTTTTTTAATATTCAGACGTATATACAAAAACAAAATCTTATTTTAAATTTATTGTCTTATTCTTAAACATTTTTATTTTGTAATAGATCGAGATTTGCATTACACGTTTTCATATAGCTGTAATTGAATCACATTCTTGCGAATACATTTCATATTTATTTCTCTTGATATTTCTTGAAATGTTAATTTAAATCGCTTTATTGAATAAGTAAAGTAGAGTAACAGTCTGTACATTTCCCACTGCTGAGGTAAGACCTCCTCTTCCATTAAGGAGAGGGTTTGGAACATATTCCACCACGCTGTTCCAATGCGGGTTGTTGGAATGCACATGTGGCAGAATTTCGATGAAATTAGAAACATTCAGGTTTCCTCTCGATGTTTTCCTTCACCGCCGAGCATGAGATCAATTATAAACACAAATAAAGCACATATATTATTGAATATTTTGTAAAAGTTATGCATTTAAAAAAAACGATTTTCTTTTTAAATTAAGTAATTTCTTTTTAACGTATAACCAATGATGTAAACAAAACTGCCCAATACAATATTGCATGTCGCTTGAAATAACCAAAACGCTGAATTTAATGGGACATAATGGTTTACAAGTTTTATTTAAACTCGAAAGGTCACAATAACCACACGAACCGCAAAACCTCATTGCGACTGAATATCTCGAAACTTTGTTCATTACAGAAGATACTGCTCCACCAGCGGTGACATTTAGTAGAACGTCATATTTCTTATGGGCGGATATAAATCAATCTGGAGTGGTCGGCAGAGTGCAAGCTACTGCGGAAAACGGTGAAGCGATCTCGTATTCCCTTGATGTTGATGACGACGGTAAGTAAGCAAGCGGTTTATTTTTTATGGAATATTTCAAACAAATAATGCTTTAACTCGTTGCATCGATAATTCGTAAAAAATATACCACAACAAACAAAAACAACAACAGCCTGTAAATTCCCACTGCTGGGCTAAAGGCGTCCTCTCCCTTTGAGGAGAAGGTTTGGAACATATTCCACCACGCTGTTCCAATGCGGGTTGGTGGAATATACATGTGGCATATAAATTTGTCACATTCAGGTTTCCTCACGATGTTTTCCTTCACCGCTGAGCACGAGATGAGTTATAAAGACAAATTAAGCTAATGAATCAGCGTTGCTTGCCTGGGTTTGAAACAGCAATCATCTGTTAACCACTGCGCCATCTCGACTCTGTTATATTTTTTTATATATATATATTATTTTCAATGTTATATATACATTGTTATATTTTTTTATATGTAACACCTTAGTATTAACATCGATTTGAGTGTGAAGTTCACATAAAATATTTTTTTTTAATTCATTGTTTTAAAGAAGCTGTAAATATCAAAGCTTGTAATTCTGGAATCGTTTTAATTTCTGAATGATGTACCTGTTATAAAATGATTACTTGACCTACAATAGAAGGCTTAATGCCGAAATTTTTATACAACATGTGCTTAGCATTAACGTATGTAAACTACAAGAATCCTTATTTGCAACATGTAAATATTTCACGTATCAAACAGTTGTTTTCGTGAAATATTTACATATTATTTTTGTTTGTGTTCCACATAACGACTCCCTAAACATACTTTTTTATCGCTTGTTATCAGATTTTTCATCTTGCTTTCAAACCGCAGATGGAATGCATAAAATATCAAAGTGAAACAACAAAAACGAATACAAAATGCGATTACTTTGATGTTTATTTATTGGCTTATTAACAAAACGATGATTTCGTGTTTGTATTCGCTTTCGTTGCTTCACTGAACTGTTTCGTATGCTCCATTTGGCTTAGGTTTAATCGGACATATTACAGTTATTTAAGTGACCTTTTCTTTAAGACGTGAGTTCCAATCCATGCGTGTATGCATTGTAAGCGAAAACAATTTCAAATATGTCCTTTATTCATTGACTATGGGTTTTTCTGTTATCAAGCGGTTATCAGCGGCTAATCAATCTCATTCAAAGGGGATTATATACATATACAGATAAGGAAAAGATACCTACAAAGTCGGTGTGCATAAATAAATACCTACCCGATCAATGACAATAATTGGCCTTATGACTATTACTTGGAAGCCAAACTAAATCTAAATAAATCGCTTTAACCTTTAGGTAATTGCTTGTTTTTTTTTTATTATTAAAATTTCTCGTATTTAATAAAATAAATACTATGATTTTAGTTTTATCTTCTTCATACAAAATATATTTTTAACATTTTTGGAATTTAGATCAATAAATTGTACAAGCAGAACTCCTAAATGATAATTCAAATTAATTTATAAACAAAGTCCAAACGAACATATTACTTAGACTACTAAGAAGCTTCATGCTGATACGGAACCCTCTTACAATGCAAATGCAAATGTAGTCCTTTGCGCCTAAACATTTAATTCGCATAAGTGTCAATAGTAAATTGCAATAGTTTTGTAGGCGTAACATTGTATCTTAAAGTTCATCCCAGGAAACACACTCCCAAAGAAAACTGCTCTTATGATTTATTCGCGTAATCTTATTTCATCTCATTACTCAAATCATTTCTAACAATTTGCTTTAAAGCATTATTCATCTTAACTTATCACAAGGCGCGCGTATCGACCATTGATGTGCGAGTATTTTCTTTCCCAGGAGTCTTAAACATGCATTGAACGATATGAACTTCTATATATATTTTAGACGATGTTTAATTGTTAAGTTAGACTTTACTTATACTGTAAACATAGGTATTACTTATAATAAATATGTATAAATAACAGGAAGTAGTTAATGACGTTTGTTTTTTTCTATACTTCTTATTAAGAGCTTTAAATCTCCACATGATAAGATATGGGAGCTTAAAATAAATAAAATAAAAAATTCATAAAATAATACTTTAACTTTTTATAAACATTTAAAACATTCTGTACTACCCTAAACAATTTTAAATATACTTTCATAATGTGTATAGAATTATCATTACATAGCACAAAACAACGTCGCTTTCTCTGTCTGTGTTTTTTTTTTATAAAATAGAGTGATTCTAGAGGAAGATTTTTGTATATAATATAGAAAAGAAAAACTGATAATTTTATAAATTTGTATAGTGATGATGATAATAAATAAATTCTGTAGTATATTTAGTATCAGTATTGCATCCGTGCGAAGCCGGAGCGGGTCGATAGTAATTAATAAAAAGATAACAGTAATTCGACTGAACGTCTTTGACTTTGATATTTGTGATTTTATAATAAATATGGAAGGTCGAACTACGAACTTCAATGACTTCGTGACTAAGTGAACCTTACTGCTTTAATATTAACTGTTACGTCCTTTCGATCGATAAATATTTTATTTTTTAAATTATATTAACCTCAATGACCTGTATCATGTTTATTTCGTTTCTATCGTAATAAACAATATATCAAAATAATACGATGTATAAAATTTGACATATTTACTCTGACATATTCTTTTTAGTTATGCGTTCAAAATAAAAAAAAAAGTTTTTGGACGGTGAAATGTTTTTAAATTTTGGCTTTGATTGGATAATTAATCAATGGATAATTAGTCAAGCAACATTAAAAAAAAATATTGAAAAATATAAATAATGATGTACATAAATATCTACAATTCTATTTACAACCGCATTACTGATACATATTTTTTTCAGATAATTTCCGAGAGCGAATTTCAATTAATAACGAGGGTGAAATCCTGCTGTCAGCTGCAGTCCAATCGGGCGTGTACAGTTTTATCGTAACTGCCACTGCCGAAAATAGCCGAGTTAATGCAACCGCTTCGGTGAGAGCTTTAATCGTATTATACATATTATATTACATTAGAATTGTATTCGACTTTATTCAGCGCATGCAGGTGCACTGTTCGAATTTGAATATTATACTCGTACCGTCTAGATACCACACGAAATACTTTAAATATTTGATATGTATATAAGTTGGTTAATTTATATTTTGCGTTGAATTTGATTTATGAAACGACTAAGTACATCGTTTATTTTATTTTATTTTTTTGTACTTATTAACACAAATATATATATTTACAAAAAAAAGACAGAAAATTTTAGCAAATTCAAAGAGCAAGGTTTATAGCATATAATATAAAGATATATATTTATTATAAATATAAGATCAAAGTATAGGTTCTTAGAAATTAACGGATCAAAATAGTAATGACGTAAGCGACATAAAGTAATGTATATCACTAATGATCTAATAAGTAAGACGCTTCAATTCTCATATTTTAGGATCACGAACTGTCATATTGCTTTTAAGCCATTGATTTTTCTTTTTTTGATAAATATTATACAAGGAGTTTGATACGTTAAATTCAAATATTATTATATAAAAATCTAACAGCCGGAAAATAATAATAATATCAATATAATTTATACCCTATACCACTTAGGAATAATGTAGATAAGACCAATGTTTTTTTGGAATCACCTAATTATTAACATACGCTACAAATAAAAAACCAATTTTGCCTAAATATAAGTAAAGTACAAAGTAAAAGTATTAACAAGAAGCCTGTATATTTATTAATACCACGAAATATAGTGAAATTCTCTTACTGTAATATTTAATACATTATATTAAATGAATGTAAATTCATAGTAAAGCTTAAGCTAGCCTAATTTTATATCAGTATTATCTAACGATTCAGCAAAAAATACATTTTCTTTTATAATACGAAACCGTATTCTTCCCATCCATTACGTTTAATTTGTCACCCTTATACACGATATCTTTGCTAGGGGTAAGGTTCAGTGATGGAAGAAAATATAATATCATCGTACAGTAGTTATGAACCCGCTCTGGTTTTCGTTCAAACTCATTCTCATATTCAAACATACCAAGCTGTGACTAATCTTCCTCGTAATTTATTTTTCACGAAATGTCACATGATCCTGCTAACGGTACCCGTTTTAAAAGATTCAAATTAATATAAAATGTATACTTAATATTGCATTAACCCTTTCTGACTGCATGCTTAAGATAATTTTATAAATAACTTATTTTGTCATGGTTTAATGGAATATCACTTGATAAACTCACTGATATATATTTTATTACTTTTGCAATATTTCAAATCTTTGTATTTTTATATTGAAACGTGAATCATCTTAATATTAATAAGAAAACTAAAATTGTTTAAATACAGGTATTGCTGAGAGTTGAAGCACTACCAGAGTGTGGCAGCGAAATTGGTCTACCACCACTAATAGTATTAGAAAAACCAGAGGAAGAACCACATAAAAACTTAGTTGTCTTGAATCAAACTGAGTACAAGAATTGCCGATATAATCTTTTAAACAGCTGGCCAGCGGATCAATCATGGCTGTACGTCGACGAAGAAGGCTTGCACGCGAGGGCCATCGACCGGGAGCACGAATCAATCGCCTTTATGACTTTATCTCAGATTCAAGTACAGCTAATACTTGAATGCGACAGTGATGAAGTATCGGTCACTAGGCGTTCATTGAACACAGAGAGACTTCAACAGGGGCCTGATAAATATGGCTCTAACAAATGGATCCTGGCGGACACCATTGTCTACGACGCGAGACGCAGCTTTGTGAATCTAATCGTCACTGACATTAACGATAATAAACCCATATTTGAAGGAAAGGAAAATGAACCGTTATATGTCGGTTTCCCAGTTCCAGAACTCGAAGACACGATATTACCACGAGCTCTGACGAAAGTAAAGGTAAGGCTAGCTTTCAAACATATCGTGGTAAATAGTAATTGCTCGTATTTTAAAAGTAATGGCTAAGTTCAAATCAAAGCGATTCGATTTGGGTTCGTTATTTGATGATAGATTTTACCATACTACATAATTTGCTCATATTTGGAATTGATAATAATCAACTCGTCTAATTTAACGCTGTAGTCTTTTTTCTTTCTGTTATTAATTTTAAACTTTTTTCTTAAGCGCTTAAATAACACAGGCTCGTTGCATAAAAAAACCTTTAAAAAATATATAATTAATTAATAAGTAAGGTCAGAGACGTAGACCTCCAAAAACCCAAAGCGTTTTATTTTAATATTTTTATTAAAATATTCATTTTTGTACGATTAAATAAATAAGCGTAACAATAATTAATAAGTAAAACAATATACCATTAAAATTTAATAATGATACACTAAGATGTAGGTACCTAATATTGTGTGATCAATATTATTTTGATGTTACATTGTAGTAGAGAGAAATATTATTATTCTATTTAATAAGTAAATTGAATACATAATTATGTTGTTTATTTTAATTAACTCTCGGCCTCCGTGGTTGAGTAGTGCGATCCGAGATCCCGGGTTCGATTCCCATCTAATTCTAAGTAGAAAAGGTTCATTAGTTTTCTATGTTGTCTGAATCTGGGTGTTTGTGCCACCGATATTACTATTTTTTTTTTCAGAATACAAGCTATTTACATTGACATCAGAGTAAAGTATGTGATGTCCAATGTTTATTTATTTATTTTAAATGGATGAAGTTAAATCAAATCAATCCTAAGTTTGGAATTTGGTAGGTTTTAGACTTACGTCTCTTGTAAAGCTAAGCTAAGTTCTCTTCAGTTCTATTTGAACTCTTCCAGTCGTATTAGATTTGCCATCCCATCGGATTATCAGAGTGTGGGTAAACATCTAAGTTTAAGCGTAAAATACTTGTGCATTATAATATTGTGTGCAGTTGACTCATCTCTCTGGACAAATACTAACTGTATGAGATTCCTTTTGCACACAAAGTCGAACTAAATTTAAAATTTAAACATTTTTATGTTTTATGTGTACAGTAAAGAGATTAAGCAAACTTTCTGAAGAACGAGAGTTCCTTTTAAAATTTCTTCGGGCTCAAAATAAAAATATATTGCCCTCTCTCGCTTTTCTTTATTTATAAAATACTAGCAGACCCGGCCACGCGTTGCTGTGGCTGAGTGATTAAGGAAGGATTTAAAAGACAAAATTTAACACAAATTAAAAAATTTCGTAACTTACAATTAATAACAACAATCAACTTTGATAATCAGTTTATTGTAATTTATAAATCATTGAGGCCATTAATCGAAATGAAAACTATCCTATCTCTTAAGTTGGACCAAATTACACATAAATGCCAAATTTCATCAATATCGGTTGAGTTGGTGAAGAGTTCACTGGGAACATACATTGTGACACTGGATTTTTATATATTAAGACTAGCAGACCCGGCCACGCGTTGCTGTGGCTGAGTGATTAAGGAGGGATTTAAAAGACAAAATTTAACACAAATTAACATAGCATTTTTAATTTCATTTTATTTATAAATACTCTGATAACCTTTAATTAAAATAAATCACAGTTTATCACATTAAAGTTTACTGAAGCGCCAGTCGATGTACAATATTTTTGATCAACCTGTCTTTTGTTAGCACAAATAAACGTGATGGTCTTCCTACACGTGAACAGGCCACGTATAATTGCCCATGGGAGAAACATGGATTCTCTAAATCTAAGCCGCAAATAGACATTTTTTGGCCTTGTGACTTATTTATAGTCATCGCGAAAGCTAAACGAATAGGAAATTGCAGTCTTTTAAATGGTATTGGAGAATCTGACGGTATCATTGGAATGCGTGGTAACAGAACGATTACTCCTTTAAACTTTCCTGTCAAAATAGTTGCTTCGAGAACATTTCCGGTGATTTTTTTTATTACCAAACGTGTACCGTTGCATAGTTTAGGGGGGTTCAAATTACGCAGAAGAATAATCGGTGATCCAATTTTGATTCGAGTGTGGAGGCATTCCTGTTATGTCTAAAGAATTTAAAAATTCAATTGGAAAATTCACTGCTTCATTTTCATCAACAGTAGTGTCGATTGACTTGAACGACATTAAATCACCTGGTAATAGTTGTTGTATCTGGTAGTTAATTAGATCTACATCAACATTTTTCGCTGCCATAATAGCACGATTACTAAGCCAATTATGATTTAGATAGTTATTTATTATATCTGGGAATACACTCTCGATCAATTCATTTTTAGTTTAAACAACAGTACAGAAATGTTCTGGTAATCGTATGCATTGGGTATCTTGATAAAATTGTACTTCACCGTTTCCAATATCTAATAATTGCTGAGAAAAAACTTGTGCTGCCGGATCATTTTGGAGTTGTACTCGCATGTTTTTTGTCAATCTTAGAGTTTTGACGTTTCTCTATAAAAATGATTGTTTTAGACATGCATTGATTTCATCGGCAAAAGTAGAGCGAGGAATGACAGGCAATGTTTGCCGGAAATCACCATATAATAGTAAAATAGCTCCACCAAAAAGTCTGTTATTACTGTTTAAATCCTGCAAAGTTCTATTTAATGCTTCGAGCGAATGTTTATGAGCCGTGGTACACTCATCCCAAATTATGATTGAACTCTTCCGTAATACTGCAGCCATTCCGCTCCCTTTCTTAATGTTACACATTGCATTTGGATTTGTTCTCGATAAATATTCTTGGAGACGATTATCACGCTGTTCTCTTGATTCATGCGCACGAATATCAGCTATGCGAATTGTTTGAGCTTCATTTCTTTCTGCTCTTTGTTCGACTGATTCGTGAGCTCTTTCAAGACGGCGTTGTCGAGCTTTTTTGCTACGGGCATTGTTGAGGTTAGATTTTTTTGGTGAAAATTTTACTTTTACTGAAAATTTTATGTGAATAAATTCCTTGTACTATTATTTTGTTGTTCTTATATTTCACTGCATTATGTAACTGTAAATTAGTAGCTATATAGATATCCAAAATAATATACAACAAATGAAAATAAAATGAAAAATGATCCAGAAAAAGCGATGTCACAGAGAGTATCGATCAAAAAATGGCCATCACCACGTGTAGTGGAAAATGAAATCTAAAATTCAACGGTAGCGCCATCTATGATAAGTTAATGATAAACGGTCTGACAGATTTCTGTAAAAAATTCCTATGTGGGGCGCCATCTCTTCGAAATTTTCGTAACTTACAATTAATAACAACAATCAACTTTGATAATCAGTTTATTGTTATTTATAAATCATTGAGGCCATTAATCGAAATGAAAACTATCCTATCTCTTAAGTTTGACCAAATTACACATAATTGCCAAATTTCGTCAATATCGGTTGAGTTGGTGAAGAGTTCACTGGGAACATACATTGTGACACTGGATTTTTATATATTAAGATTTTAAATGTCAACAGTCCTATCGTACCTTTGTGGAATATTTCTATTCTTTAAGCAAGATATATTTATAATATTAACAACAATTGTCAACCAATTACAGAGAGTGCTGTTCTTTTGTTAATTTTTTAATTAGTGATGATTATTATTAAAGATTTTATTAAAGTTGATTGAATAGCTTTTGTTAACAAAAAAAATAATCAAAATTTAATGCAAGCAACTAAACAATTACTAATCTTCTCCTGAATAGATTTTTGTTGCTTCAATTTGAATAAAAGTCAAATCTTTCCATTTCATAAAATCACTTAACAAAACCCAATTCGCTGTAGCTGTTGTTCGACTTTAATCGACTCTTGCAAATGTAGATTCAATATTACAATTAAAAGCAATAACTAAAACGTTTTCTGTTTTACGTGAAACCAATATATATAACCCAAATAAGTTCGTTCAATAAAATGTTTCACAGGCGACAGATGCAGATATTGGAGAGAACGCAGCTCTAATATATTGGAGTACAGAAGACAATCTCGCCGTAGCGCCGCAGACTGGCTTTGTACACGTGCGCAATATAGCGCGCCTAGAAAACAATTCTCGACTTACTGTATATGCGACCGATTTGAATGGAAAAGGTCTTAACGGAACGCTGGACATTGTGGTAAAGTATCTGATACCTATAAATGTTATATACTGACGTCTATATAAAATTTATCAGAGTGAGAAAAGAATATTCAACATCCTTAACTAGCATTAACTTGCTTGTATATACTATGTTAGTTTAGTCGCTCTCTTGTAATGGAAGGAATAGAAACAAGGAAATTTGTATAACTGGAATTATTGGTTAATTATCATCAGAACACACCCGATTAATTATTATTAATACGAATTTGTTTTTAATATTTATGAATTTAAAATACCTAAACAATGCCATCTATGTTATTTAGATGACACGAATTCGAAAATTATAAATATTAGACTGCGTTGTCTGTTGAATATAATCGATTTCGTATAAAAATCTATATAAGTACCATATTTACTAAAAATATTTAAGAAAGAAATCGGATTTTTACTAAAATATAAAATTGACTTATAGTATGATATATATTATTAATGAAATAAAACAATACTTTATATACAAAGATTAAACAAAACTGAATTTCTTAATTTATGAACGCAAACCAAACCAGTTCTAATAGCGGTAAAGCCACTTTAGATGACAATATTGTAAACTTTTTAATGTTAACAAAACTTGTTTTTTTGCCAAAAGATACTAAACATAAGAATAACTTTGACCCCAGACGGTTCCGCCTCTAATTTATGTTATTTCAAGTTCCATATTTGGTACAACTGGACAATGTATAAATAATATAACTTGGTAACATGCGACCTGACGATGTCACATCTAACTTTGTTTTTGATAACATATTCGAATTACTTAAGTAAGATGTCATAAATTTTTGCATGATTCAACATTCAAATATTTCAACGTATTTGAAATTTATCAATGCTAATTTTAATAAATTTGTATTTATGCATAATCAATATTGCTTTGTTAACTTAAAATAAACAAAAATAAACAAAAAGGTCAAAAAAGGTAAACGTACACCTTAAAACGCAGATCGACATAATAAACACATTTTAGTATAAAAACTAAATTTCATAATTATATCTCCATATGTTTGTTAAGGATAATGTAATTTAATTACCTTTTGTCCGTACAAATATGTAAACAACAGATGCTGTCGGTGACTAAAATATAAAAAAGAAAACATTGTAAAAATGAATTATCTATATAAAAGGTAATACTCGTCATTCACCTCAAGTAACGCGTGACCCAAAAAATCCTGAGTTAAATAGAATGGAAACTAAAATTAATGTCGGGATAAACAATATTATTTACCAATATTTTAAGTTGTTAGCCTTAACAGTATGCTGAATGTATTTATTTTATGCAAAGTCAACAGCCCGTTCGACACTCACCGGTCTTGAAAACAAACAATTTTTAATATTTTAACAAGCATAAGAAAATGGTTATATAATTTGCCTTTTATATTTCCCTTTTTAGGTAAAATTATTAACGAAAAATCAAATCGCAGTTATAACTGTCCAAAACGCATTCTTAGACGATGAAGATACCGTATTAAATGTCTTGAGTGAAGCTATTGGATACGAAATAAAAGTGCTAAGGACAGTCGTAATTTCGGAAAATAATGGAGATGCTTCGAGAAGGAGACGCAATGTTGAAAGTAATTCTGGTGCATATTTGCAACTCTACGTGTATGGATTACGGGATAGTGAGCCAGTTGATGTGTTAAGTCTCACAAGGTAACAACATCTTAATTAAGTTTTCTAAATAATAGATTTATTATTATAAGGATGAAAGAGTTATTCATAACATTTCTTTTCTGCTTTCAGTGATATAAATAACAGTAATGTTGTGACCGTAAACGTAGCCCGAGTATTATCACTTGAAGATCATCTCGAAGGTCTCGAGATATGTCCGATTCCGGGACGTGACACTGGTCTCCTCGTAGCCACCATAGTTCTAGCCGTACTGCTTTTCATAGTAATTGTAGTGATTTTTGTCTGGTTTATCCTGATTAAGAAATTCCAGATACACTTGAAATGGTAAATAACTGTTATTTTATAAAGCCCTTTATGAGATATAATGTTTTATATACGTATATTTTTATTTTTGTTGCAGGAGAAAAAATAAAACCTATGAAGAATTCAACGATTCTAATAGTGTAGAGTCTCGAAACAGCGCATTGGAACCAATTCCAAAAGTAGAAATTCAATCGAAACCAAGACTCAATATAGAAGAGTTAAAACGGAGTGAACGAAGACTCCAAGAAATGCTTGATATTCCAGTACAAGAATTTGAACCGGTTCAACCTGTAAATGCGGTAAAAGAGGTGACTAATGAGCCTCAAGGTGAAACAATACTTGATATACCTAATCCTATTCCACCGTTACCTATAGTTATACAATCGATCGATAAGCTTAAAACCGATAATGATGAATCAGAAGATGAAGACGAATTTGGTGAGAAGAAAAAAGAAAAACCACGAAAATCAGTTGTTACATTTAACGAAAACGTTGAAAAAATCATTCATTTAGAAGATGATTACGAAGACAGGTCGGAATCTGATTTGGAAGTTTATAAATTTTAAATATCTATACTATAAACTAAAGAAAAAAAAGCTTTTTATATTTTAAAATAAGTGTATATTATTTTTATTCAAGCAATACTCATGTGATTTTTTTACTTGAATTTTTTTATCAGCTGTTTATTTTAAATAAAAATAATGTGTTCCTACACCGGTAACTTTTTGAGTCATTGACCACTTTACGAGAGACCCTAAGATAAGATTACACATTAAAATGAAAGGATTTATCTTGACTAACATCGAAAGGAAAGAAGTAGGTGGCATGAAAGGTGGAACACCACAAAATATAGTTACTAAAACAAGACACTAAAATGAGAAACGTGTTATTTATATCAAACACGATCTTCTTATGGTTAAAATTCCGCACGAATCCTTCAAAATTTATGAATCTGACACATAAACATATGCTTTCGCAAACATTTTTGCAATTTTTTTTTTCAAATTTAGAACATAAAATAAAGCTACTTTCAAACTCCGGACTCGAAAATATTAAAGAAATAATAAATAAAAGCAAGTTGATAAAAAAGGTAAATCTCGAAAATATTTTAACATTAAAAACACTGTCCATACAAAATGATAATGACCTTACACATCTTTTTACAGTTATCCTTTTGGCGAAGCATTTTAATAGGAATTTAAATATTCAGCACACCATATAGAATAGATTATATCAAAATTGTACGTCATGTCGTTTTTCTATTTTTAACAGATTTTTTAACGATGTTTTGAACTGTAAACTGTTTAATGGTTATAAAGCTAGGTAGGTAAATAACAACTTTTTTAAAAAGTACTACTTTACTACCTTACTTACTTTAAGTACTACTTACTTAATAGTAGTAGAATAAACTCATACACACTTTAATAATTCGAATTGCCAATGATGAATTGAAGCTTCAGTGACGTAACAGCACAAACCCCATTGTTGATTATGTGAACACTAACATACAGTTTTTACTCGTATTATTTTCTATTTTAATTTGAGAAAAATCAATCCCTTGCATGTTATCTGTACAAATATGTATATTTTTTATTTTATAGTATAGGTTGGCGGACGAGCATATGGGCCACATGATGGTAAGTGGTTACCATCACCTATAGACAATAACGCTGTAAGAAGAAATATTAACTATTTCTTACGTCGTCAACGCGCCACCAACCTTGGGAACTAACATGCTATGTCTCTTGTACCTGTAGTTACACTGGCTCACTCACCCTTCAAACCGAAACACAACAATACTGCGTACTGTTGTTTAGCGGTAGAATATCTGGAGTGGGTGGTACCTACCCAGGCGGGCTTGCACAAAGCCCTTCCACCAAGTGAATATAATAATAATATAAAGTTAATAGTTTTTGTTTGAACTTTTTAATCTGAGGTGAAAAAAACTTTTTAAATTACATACCTCGTTAGTTAGGCAAACTTAAAGACTTAAATATGGCAACTCGGTAAGATATATTTTGTTATATTATACGTTATACGTTATTATTATTATTATAGCAGCCTATTTTATTTACAAGAAATATTTCTCCTCTATCTATAGGGATCTAGTAGCTCAAGCTGATAACATCTGCAATTAATAAAATTTGGGTCCAAATTCGCTATAAGACGGAGCCAGAAAAGTAAGATTTAACGTAAATGTAATCACTATGCATATATCTCGATAAGTATGTACATAGCAACACATAGCATTATTTTTTTTACCTGTATTTTAATTTATTTATCATTATTTACAATCAATAATGACATTTAAAAAAATTCTTTAACGAAAGTTTTTTTCCTATGATCCTTGGTAACACCTACGCAAACGTTTTTAGTATTGTATGTAATCTTCTTAGTCTTCTGATTGATCGTCTACACCTGCTATTAATTTCTTATATGTAAACTAAAGTGCACCAAACAATTATTTAAATACAATGACAATACAAAGACAAATGATCCTATTGTTTTGCTTTTATTATTTTAATAGTGTTGTATCATATTTATAACTATGAGATATACTGATTACGAAATATAAAATTGTAAAATGAGTACGCATATTAATTACCATTTCTTTAATACTTGTTGGCTTCCAGGTAGGATATGTTACATACGTATATAAGTGTATTTAAGGAGGCCCGGGCAAGAATCATAATGTGGGTAAGAAGAATAATCGATTTTTCTAAATAATCGCAATAGATGGCGCTTTGATCTGTCGGCCATGATTCCGGCACGTGTTCGGCCACGCCATGACAGTTTGACTAAAACAATACAGGTGCTCGTTTGTTGTTGAGACAAAAAAAAAGAATTTCTGCAGTTTTGTTACGATTTTTGCAAAGGTATGTGTATCAACTTTTTTATTATGTATGTTTTGTTTGTTTATAATATTTTTTTTGTTCGACAGCATATTTGTTTAAGTATAATTTGTGATATTAGTTTTTTTCCTAAGCTTCAAATCACATTTGAATCATTTTTGAATCCTAATAATGGCATCGTGGGCAAAACGAATATGGGCAAAAGGAATAGTTATCCGCTTTGCCCGGTAAAAGAATGTTCACTTATTTCGGAAATCTTTTTCAGATGGTATTCAAATATAAAAGAAAAACTGCGAGAGCATCGTGGTCAGAAGAATCGCTAGAGCGAGCTACAAAATTGGTTAAAGAAGAAGGAAAATCTATAAATTCTGCCGCAAAAAAATTAGGAATTCCTTTTACTACTTTACATCGACACCTAAAATCAGGAAGTGTCTCGAAAAAATTGGGCAGATATATACCTGTTTTCACGCCAGAACAAGAGGAAGATCTGTGTGCATATTTAAAAAAATTAGACAGTCTTTTCTTTGGATTGACTCGTTCAGAATTTTTAGATCTAGTGTTTGAGTATGCCAGAAAAAATAATATTACTCATCCGTTTAAAAATGGCAAAGCTGGTGATGACTGGTTTGCTGGGTTTAAGCGCCGACACCCAGAAATTGTCCTACGAGCACCCGAACCGACATCATTGGCAAGAACTCGAGGTTTCAACAGGCCTCAGGTGGAATTATTTTATAAAAATTTTTGGGACTTGGGACTAGAAAAATACAAATTTGATGCGACTACAATTTATAACATGGACGAAACAGGTGTTAAGAGCAGCACGAGTCGACCGCCAATTACACCATTGCAGATCAGACCCATACCAACAATGGCTGCTCCCAAAACAAATCGCAAAAATAAGAGACAAAAATCGGAGATATTAACATCAACTCCAGTTAAAGCTGAGCAAGCTGCTAAATATATAAAAGTAAATAAAAAGAAGACCAATATATCTGAATTAGCAAGTTCCAGCAAAATTAAGAAGAATAAGATAAAGAAGACTGAATTACCAGGTCACAGCCAAACTAAAAGGACAAAGACATCTTCCAAAGCTAAAACTAAAGCTGATTTATTTTGTTTGGTGTGTGCCGAGAAATATACTGAACCGCTTGTTGAAGATTGGATTCAGTGTAGCCAGTGCCAAAATTGGGCACACGAAAATTGTACATCATACGCAGGTGTTGGAAGTCATTTCTGCGATGAATGCGAAGACTGATTGTTTTATTTTATGTTATTCTTTTTGCCCTTATGGCATATCCGTTTTGCCCAGAGGGGTCGGGCAAAACGGATAATAGATACTTTTTGTTTTTTCTCAATTTAAGAGGCAAAATCGTTAGAGTTTCATTTTTTTTATTGCTGTTTCCAAAGATTATGAAACAAAGTACAAATTAAAAGTAAAAAGAGTTACATTGATTATGAACTTGTATTTTATTTTATCACTCTCCCTTAACATATGCGTTTTGCCCGGGCCTCCCCTAACTATAGATTTTGTTGCTGGTTCTTCTCGGTAGAATATACTTCCCGGACCATGTGTAGCTTCACTTAATGTAGTTGTTAAATGACGATTCAAAAGTGCTTGTAAGAGTCTACTTGAATAAAGAATATTTTGATTTGATTTATGAATTGGTAAATTTATAGTATTGTCATTACAAGGAAGAAAAAAATAAATGAGAAATACGTGCAATATTGTGCATTTCTATTGAATGATCTTAGAACATTATTTACTGTTACAGACTCAAACGATGTCTTAATTTCTATATTATCTAAACTAAACACATAAAGTGTTTCTTAAACGGCAAACAAAGGCTTTCTTGGTACCAAGTGTGGCAATGAACCCATATTAAAACTTTAGCTATTGTAAAGTTACTGAGTCACTGTATTTCTATGGAGTATGTCTGGTGACATTGAAAACAGTTATATTCTTTAAAAACTTCCATACGGACTGTTTATAGATCTTAAATCAAAACCTCCTTCAAATATGTATTTCAATGATAAAAGCATACAAATTTTAATTTCGACACAAACGTACCCAAATTAAATTTCCCATAATAAAATGACATAAAAATTATTATTATTTATTATTAGCTGTCTAGTTTCTAATTCATCTTGGGCTCCTGTTGGAATTCAATTTGTATTTACTGCTGTTTCAATATTATTGTACCAAGTGCTCAGTCAATCAAAAAACAGTGTTTTCATAAAACTCGAAACTGTTACTGAATAAAATGAGAAGTTTGTTTCCGTTCGTTCCCCATCACGTATTGACATGCACACAACAATATCCAAAATGAAAAACTTTAGCGCTACTGTTTTTGGCGTATTGGGGTTCATTCGTTCCAAATATGTCACTAAATGAAATAACATCATCAATGATTCTTATTTGTTTTAATACTTATTCCAAATAGCCTTTTAAAATACTGTTAAAAGTCCACAGTTTACATGAATTAGACTACTGATTTGTAAAAAAATCTCAAGAATATCTGAAATCATGTATTCTCTTTTTAATTTTCTCTTGAAATTTACATGTTCACGGTTTATACATCCGAACTAAAAAAATAAATATAAATAGTTATTTGTTTCTTATTACCAATGGAACATCTACAAATAATTATAACTCCATTTCAGTATTCGAAAAAGTTTCATCATGTTAAATGTTGCATCATAAGAACACATTCTCATTCTTTCGGTAACATGTGACATTTATAATAATTAACACGTTTCAGTTTTTTTTAACAATACTGTTTTGTTGATACAACGTGCTATCACAGTAGCGCTGTCTCTTTCACTCATCGTTCAGCCATTATTAGTGTAATGTTTTAGAAAAAATAAAGGCATGCCAAAACGGCAATATCTACATTTTTTGAGAGCAGTTAAGCGACACATTTTTAATAAAATTTTGCAATTTACATGCATGAACACGAACATAGGTTTAAGTTTAAAGATCTCTATTTTCATAATAGGTATTTCATCGTTATTTACTAATTTTACGATTTGCGTTTAAAGCGGGTGTTTTGAATAATATGTTCGGATGTACTTAAATAAGAATCCGTTTCAAAGTAAGCAGTGGTATATGATAAAGCTGTACCCCTATATAGGGTTAAAAATTCAAGAGCCAGCTTTTGGTTTGGTAAAACTAACGTTAGACTTAGATTAATATGGTAGTGCAGTTTATGTTAAAAATAGACACATTTATATTTACTTAAGACAAGCCAAAAGAAAATCTTTTTATATAGTACATGTGTTTAACGAAATGCATGGAAATGTTTGATACTATGTTTATTTAAATCGAAAACTGTATTTATTTGGCGTATAGATTTTTTCATAAAGTAAATTTTTGATTTAACTATAAAGATTCTAAAAACGGATCTTCTCGGTAAAATCCGTAGTAAGTATTAATCGTTCTAAAGTACATAACGTCATACATAAAAGTCAACTCTTGGAAAAGATAAAACTATCATACATATTATACAATATATACTTTGAGAGACATGTGAGTAACATTTCGCGCTTAAACTCAAGTAATATACGTTGAAAGTAATTACTTGAATAAAAATATAAAAAATATAAATGGCGTGATTACGACCTAAGCTAAAAAAAGGTGCATTTTACTGACCATTACGGATCATAAAATATTTTATCTCCCGTAAAGAAATTAAAGTACCATCCATGGAAGCATTGACAACAGACTTTACTTAAACTGATATTTATTCATTCGAGTGAAAATTCATAAATATGATATCGTGTTATAATAAATATAAATCTTTGTGCCGCGTATATTTAGTTCATTAAGAATTAGTCAAGTGCCCACATCAAATTTCCTCGAATTCTTTTTTAACTGTAATAATCCAAGCCATACTTGAACACCCACATACCTTTACACTTTGTTGAAAAATCACATTATATTTGTTTAAACTTTTTTTTTAAACAGAACAAAAATGATTAGCTCTCCTTAACCACAAGCTTATGGTATAAATATTTTAAAATTGCGATAAATGTATTTTATCTTGAAATATTTTCTTTCACGTTGGAACTTTCCTGGAATTTAATTTGTAATCTCAAAAGATATTTACAACATGTTTTAGCCATGGAATCATATTGATACAGTCATTTTGAGTATCTTACATAGAATTTAGATTTAAAAACGTATGAAAAAATATCGCTTCAATGATTTCGCTAAAATAATACGAATAGAAAAACTTTCATCATGTTCAATAGACAATAATAAGTAAACACAGTAGCTCGTAAGCAATTCCAAAGGTTACATGCTGCTGATTGCACTTTTTTTTATATTATTAACTTATTATAAGTTCAATATTTTTCTCAAACGAGTGATATGAAGATAGATTCATTTAACAACATAATACAATACAAAATCTATTCATCATCTATTAGTTTGTGTATCATAATATCTTGGTATTTTGTAGTATCGCTATTATCTTTGGAAACGTCCCCGCTAGTTACTTACTGAAATACAAAGTTTAGGATCTTGTAAGTCATATTTCAAATACAATCTAATAAATCATAGTTCAAATAGATTTGATACTAAGGTCGTTAAATTGTCTATTACACAGCAATATACATTTGGGAGTGCTAAATATATACATATTATTATACAGAACAGATTCCATCATACAAAATACATCAATAATTATATCTATAGATATAATCTACTGGTTATCGTTCCCAGCTTCGTGTGAGTAAAATAAGGGTTCAAATAAAACGTTTGTGTTCTAATAAATATGAGAACTACCTACTAGCAGTTGCGAAATACTAATCATACCCTTACGTCGCCAATGAACCATCGACCGCTTAAATTAGTATGTTACGTCCCTTGTTCTTGTAGTTACACTGGCTCACTCACTGATCAAACCGAAACATATCAACACTGAGTACTTTTATTTGGTGGAACAATATTTTTTATTTGCTTAATTTGTATACATAACATAAAATAGCAAAGGTGCATATTCTTAAAAGGAGGCCTTAATCCAACAGGGAACATTTACAAGTTACTACTTTCTACTAACATCCCTAAACAAAACTTATTACAAACAAGTTCTATTACTCTTAATAAAGTCATAATAAGATTATGTATTTATCTTAAGATGATTTACAGCAACAATGGGGATAAATAACATTTCTGGCTACGTAATCGGATTAAAACAATCTGTTTGAAACTAATATCGACGGATATACGAGTACGTACGTTATGTATACATATTGGCTGATAAAGGAAAAGCCATTGTTGTGTGTATAACAACAATGACATTTATAAAGTATATAGGTTAAGTGAATAAGTTCTTAGGACAACAAAGAAGTGATATTTTTAAATACGTCTGTTGTATTATATAAAAAGACCTTTTGTTAGAACGGTCTAGTTTTCTTTCGAGATGTCTCATCCGATTTGTGCAGTCATTTAAAATTATGTTGTTGCATTATTAAATAATTTTAAAATTGCATTATTTAAATTCCATAATTTCATTTGTTTAGTGTGATGCTGACACACATACGATCCTTTGTACTTATCTATATCTTTTCTTAATTATTATCTTAATATTAAGAACAATACTATGCTCTGTTGATTTTTTTGATTTTTAAGGAATTTTTGTGGAAAAAAATTAAAATGCTATTGAAATAATATCGCCCATTTTTAAATTTGGGCTGATAATGATTTTTTAAATATAGACAAATATCCAGTTATTTATTCGTTTTTATAAATCAGATGAAAAAAAATAAATTTTTATTGATATATTTTTTCCTTAATAAATTTTTGAAGCTGCATTTTTGACAAATTTTGAAAAAAGCTGAAAAACCTGATAACTCAAAAATGGTTCACTTTTTGATAAACATATGGATATGGGGGTTAAAATTATTGCAAAAAGTCACCCTGTCACCTCTGTATAAGCAATAAAACAACTTAATACAATAAGAATCAAGGCAAACGAATTGTCAAGACCACTTGTCCTACATTATTCAAATTTCGGACATCTACAATACTTACAAAAAAAACGAATATGGAATAATCATATGAAATTATCGAAACGAAAATTTTGTCTCCGACAGTTAACTGTATTTCAAAAGATATGCAACATGTATTAATACTACATTACTCATATCCTTAAAACAAAACAACATCAATATTCTTATTTATTATATTTCAATTTTGGAAATATTTCGAATTTACAAAATAAATAAAAAATAAAAGACCTTTTTTGTTAAATGTACATTAATTTAATAGTATAGTTATTAAGATAAATTTTACAGATAATTAATAATAATAAAAGTGTTAATTAAATTATTTCGAAATGTAACGCAGTGTGAGTTTTATATTTTTCTTAATTGGAAACACATTTATCTCTCACTATAAAACTGTTTAAACTGCAGATCTCGAGTCGAGGCTTATATTTTTAAAGATTGCTAGAGGAATTGAATTAGAAGTTGATTACTTTTAAGAAGTTCGTGAGGTAATTAAACCGTGCGATGACCCGCTCTTCGGCGAGTTGGTTTTACCGACCGAGATAAAACTTTTCATTTGCATTTAAAACCTGAATTTTAATATGAATACAACATCGCGATTCATGTAAATTAGTTGTTCAAAAGGAAATTATATTCTTACAGTTATTACCCAAACACAATTATTATAAATAATTTTAAATATTATAAATCGTTTTAATAAACGATTTCGATGTAACAGATAGTTTACTTATTTACATTTTTTTTAATATGCTCAATATTTACACAAAGAGCCGGGAGTAGTCAGAACACGTGATATGCGGTTTTATACTCTATATTTTATACTGCGGTTTTAAGCGAGCACAAGTTTTCATGTGTTTTCAATTACAAAAAAAATCATTATTCGAATAAAATTACACATCTCACTACATGTGTGTCAACAATGCGAACCGAATAAGCCACAAGTACACACATTGTCCTCAAAAAAAACCTTAGCCTTAGCCCAGCAGTCATTATAGTTATTTATAGAGTACTAGTTGTACTAAATGACAATAATAATCAGTATGGCATGCTGTTTCGTTTATAATTCAAAACACATTCACATCCTAAAATGAAGACTTTCATGATAAGACAACGGAAACACACGTGCCTCGGTTTACTGAACATAATGCAAGCCACAAATGCTCGCTTCAATACACCTTTCTCTTTGTATTTAACTTCTGCTTATAAATATACAATTGACACTGTATTTTCCGTATTCTTTTAAAAATAAACATTCGGTAGCAATGTATGAATATTTTATAAAACGATTTTAGCATTTCGTTTCGATTGGAAACCGATTTTAACAATAATATTCTTATATATAATATTTTTTTTTTGTTTTTCCTTAAAACTTAAAAAAAAGTAAAGTAACAACCTGTAACTTACCCACTGCTGGGCTAAGGCCTCCATTCCCATTAAGGAGACGGTTTGGCACATATTCCACCACGCTGTTCCAATGCGGGTTGGTGGAATGCACATGTGGCACAATTTCGATGAAATTAGACACATGCAGGTTTCCTCACGATGTTTTCTTTCACCGCCGAGCACGAGATGAATTATAAACAGAAATTAAGCACATACATATAGTGGTGTTTGCCGGGGTTTGAACCCGAAATCAAATTAATATGCACGCGTTCTAACCACTGGGCCATCTCAGCTCTTTAATCTTTTATCATTTAAATATTTAAAGTTACATCCTTATGATGTAAGAATACAAATGTCACAATTACCATTTACAATTTATTCCAAATTACTCATTTAATACAGGTATCGGTCATATTATATTTTATTACACATTATTATCGAAGGTATAGCATACAATCAAATCGTAAACAGCTGACTGACCCTTTAAAACAATAGCGGTGGCTTATTCTGTCATTTATAGTAATAACTACCATGTTTTTCGTAATTAGGTTATCGTTAATTAAGCCATCGGAAATTTGGCGGGTAAACTGGACTATTATTAAATCTTATTATGGGTGTTGATTTAATGCCTCTCCCGTGCAGAAATCAACTCGTGCCCTAGCGGAGCTCTTCTCAGGAAGCGAAGGTGTCAGACTCCTGCATAATACGTACAGCAATGCGAGGTCATCTCGGCTGCAATCCTCCACAGAACGGGCTGATATGGGGAATATTTTTTCATCAAAAATCTTTTCAGGAAATAATCACAACATAAAAAAATTCTATTAAGTCTCTACCAGGTTTACATTTTAAGTCACTTGTAAACTTCAAACCCTGTCAAATTGGCTCGATTTAATTCAATTTATAATTAGAAATTTTGCTTATCCTAATTGGCAATCAGGTTAAAATAAAATTATAATACACTGCGAGGGAGCCGCACCGTCGTCCCAACCGTATTCGGGCCCTGGATAACGTTCTGAACTTAAGGGCACAGAAGTCGTCGGGAATGTTTCTTCAAAATATGTACGCTAACATAGCACTGTTATGATAACGTCTACTATTATTAGGTAGGATAATAGGAGATATATAGACAATTACCAAAGCATAAACGCTTTGACATTGCTTTCTACGCTCCAACGGTCTACAAATGGTTCGGGAATAATTATAATATAATAATGGCAACAATTAGGTATAACAATGCAAAGAAAACAAACAGACGACACATTTGACAGATAAGGTAAGGTAAACTCATCAATTATTCAATTACCAAACAGCATAAGGTGTATTATAGTTGGAAGTGCATTAAGGTATATTCAAGCACAAGGAACATAGCATGTTATATCACGGTTGGGAATGCAACTTACTGCATTTGTCTATTTATATATTTGTAAAATTAATTGCGACATAAACTATGTAAGTCGAATAAAAAATAGTGTATAATACATTTGGAACTGAATTAATTATTAGTCAGAAATATTTCCAAAGCACATCCTGTACCCAATTCGACATTATAGTATTATTAATCACCTATCCAAAATTTATTTTGCACTTAATTCAAAATATTTATTGACAAAACATTACGACATTGTGAATAATACTAATTAACAATAATATTTATTTCATATTTCACTGTCAAAATAATAAATATATGTCTAGATAACACCGTCTTTTTTGTAAGTATGCAGTTTATATGCAACACAATTCATTAATAATTATTAGATAATGGAAAAAAATATGCAAATTAATCTTGAATAATCGAATATTATTTTATTCTGACTCATTTTTATCGTTATTTCTATCGCAAGATAAATAACATTTATAGATTTGTTAATACAAACTTTAAAACGTCAATCACCTGAAAATACCGAACGTTTTAGTATTATATCGCCCAATCGACGCGTTATTGCCCGTATGTGGTTATAGGCTATTAAGTTTTTGATTTCCGTTGATCCTTTCCTCTTATTTTCACGCTTATTTAATGCTTTGTATAGGATAAATACGAGAGAATAGAAACAAATAACACTAAACTCAATTCATTTTATCTTGGAAAAGATATTATTTGAAGAAAATCCTGAAGATACTTTTACTTTTACCATCTAATTTATTTAAGTCACTTGTTAAAACATTAATAAATACGGCGTTCCTACTTAATATATTTTATAAAATATTTGTGGGTTAGAACTCGTAGGTTTTCATGCAATGTATTGTGTAAGTAAAATAATTTCGTTGTATTGAATTAACATACCTATATCATTTAACAGTGTTGATTTATGCAAAACGTTATTATAAGTAGCCTTACTTAATGTGAGTACAAAATATTTTCCTAATTTAAGAATGATAGTTTTGCTGTCTCTAACAAAAATCTCATAATAAAATTATTTGCCTTAAATATACTTTTTATTTTTTTAATAACAATAAATAATATTTTACTTGATTGAGGAGAAGAGTAATTTCTTGAATGCATAAGTTATTTTGGTCGATGTAAGGGTATTTCTGTTCAGGTAGTCAATTCAATAATCGATGCGATTGCCTTGTACTGACTATATTCAATAAGTGGTTTCTTATCATCGTGTGACCTAACCTCATGAAGCATAATACAATAATCCCAATATTTAAATCGGGTGGTACTTCAGACCTCAATAATTATAGGCCCAGCTCTGTACTATTAACTCTTAGCAAGATCGTTGAATAATAATTACTAAATCGAATCAAGTTGATGAACAAATAAACAATTTGGCTTTACAAGTTCGCTCGATAACCGAAGCTGATGCTGAGCTCGTTGAAATAATATGCCTTAGGGGTATTTAGTGATTAGTCTGAGGCCTTTGATTGTGTGCAACACAAAACATTGGCCACGAAACGACGTAGCATTGAAACACTGCACATAATCTTTTAATATCGTATCTGAGAAATGAGCGACTGTGACAACGGTGATAAAAATTTATTACTTTTTTTTAATTTTTTAAATACGGGTCAAAATTACATGTATTACACTGATCCCGGTGTAAGTAGCTAAAGCACTTGTGTTATGGAAAATCAGAAGTAACGACGCCACAAACACGAACCCAAGACAATATAGAAAACTAAATGATAATCTAAATCGACTCGACCGGGAGTCGAACCCGGGACCTCGGAGTGGCGTACCTATGAAAACCGGTGTACACACCACTCGACCACGGAGGTCATCATATGTTACGTATGTTTGCAAATACGCAAAAGGTCATTCGAGAAATTGTGACGTACACTATTATTACCAGGAATTAAAGTTACACAGGTCTATTAACTCTTTTGTGCGCAATGTTTTTACAACAGGATACCAGAAATCGTTCAATATTGCTAGATAGTTGATTGTTAATGTTTGCCTAACAATAAGCAAGTGTAACTTTTCTAACTTAGTTTGACTGAGTTCCTTGTCAATTATTTGTAGGACGAATCTACATTCCGAATCGACGGTAACTTTAAGTTTAATTTAATCTTGTAAATCTTGTAAAATTAAAAAGTTTTCTTAAGTTAAGTAAAGTTGTCCTAAGCCTAAAGTGTAATAAGTATAAGTGTATAAACAGCTTTTTTGTTTTTAAATAAACATGTTATAAATAAGAATTACCGTAAGAGCTAACAGTTGTGTGATAGTAATTTTAATGACTTTAAAATTTAAAATAATAATATTACAAGCATGCGAAAGATTACAATACAATATAACATTTGTTATATTTTGTATAATTTTATTTTAAGAAATATGCGCTGAGCATATTTTTTGAAACAGCAAATAGGATTGAGTAACGGAAACATGTTTTTACAAAAAAACTATATTATTCAATTGTAAATATAGTTTTCATAAACAAAATATATAATTATTAAAACAATAATAAGTCTAGTAAATTGTATGGTCGCGCTGGCATATTAAGTGCCGACTATTTGTGAATTCCCATTTTCTTCGATTCTACGAATTGAAAACCACTGATATTTACACTGTAATGTGTCAGAAACTCCGGTTTTTCAGTATCTAGTTGTTTGTGTAGCTCAAATCAGCACATCATCAATAGCATAATTGTATGGCAGATTATATTAATTATATATACTGAGCTGAGATGGCCCAGTGGTTAGAACGCGTGCATCTTAACCGATGATTCCGGGTTCAAACCCAGGCAAGCACCATTATATATATATATGCTTAATTTGTGTTTATAATTCATCTCGTGCTCGGCAGTGAAGTCTAATTTCATAGAAATTCTGCCACATGAGCATTCCACCAACCCGCATTGGAACAGCGTGGTGGAATATGTTCCAAACTCTCCCCTTTATGGCAGAGGAGGCCTTATCCCAGCAGCGGGAAATTTAGAGGCTGTAACTTTATTTTCAGTTATATATACTTTTTTTAAATTAGAACATAGAATTTTTTTATGTGTAACCAAGTTAGTACTTAATATTGATATTTCTTTATCAAATATAATACGTAATTATAACGTCGTCCTGAACGATTTCTTGGCATCCAAAACCAAGGGTTATTCATCCGACCGGGGATTTGAACACAAACCTCGTGCGGCATTATATATAACCATTAGGCTGACGAGGGAGTCAAATATTTATTAATATATAATATTTTACCTTAGCCATACATTTTAGTTCAGTCGACTTGTTCGCCTTACGCTTCGAATAAATATAAAACCACTAATACTATAATATTTTATAACAAACTTTAATAGTACACGTGATCTATGTATAAATTGTATTTTAAAATTGCTTTTTTGAAATTATTAAGTCGGTAATATTGAGGATATTTTTTCTATTAGATGAAATAGTCAACAAGTTCGTTAGACGCGTTCGTCTGGAGGACACTTCAACAATCCATGTTACTCACATTTGTTATTAATTAAATTCAGCATAGAATTATTTATAGACTTGAATTAAAAATATATATATATGTATTCCTTTTATTTTATATTTCCTTATATTATAGCTGTAATCTAAGATATTGTTACCAAAGCTGATTCATAAATTCATTATGCAATACTATTTCACAAATAAGTTTATTTGTCTAGGTCAAAAGGTTGCTTTTGATACATATCGAATAACAGCGTTATCATAATCATCTTCAATTTATGTTAATATGTCAAGAAAAATAAATTTAAACATCTTGTATAATATAAAAATTATGAGTGCATATTATTACGATTTCATAATTCAATTTCGGTAATTATACTCATACACAGCACACTAAAATCCGAGAATGTCCTTATTATTATTTATATTACGAGATAATTGCGGGTTCAAACCCAGGCAAGCACCGCTCATTTTTTCCCATATTTGTGTTTATAATTTATTTTAGCGGCGAAGGAAAACATCGTGAGGAAACCTGCATGTGACTAATTTTGACAACGAAATTCTGCCACATGTGTATCCACCAATCCACAATGGAGCAGTGTGGTGGAATATGCTACAAACCTCTTCCTCAAAGGGATGAAGCCTTATCCTAGCAGTGGGAAATTACCGGTCGTTAATGTAATGTAATATCACACTAACCGGCAAATAGGTATGCTAAAAATTATGTGGTTTATCACGTATGTAAATGTCTCATTAAAAACCCTAGAGTTGACTGAGAAAAAAAACAGATTTAGAACATATCTGTGTTCATCTTATATCGAACATGGAAACGGCGAAAATGTGATAATTTAATTGCCACATCTCTATAGACGAGGTCACATAATATTTACCTATTAATAAAATTACGTAATCGTAGTTCCGTTTATTTTATTATAAAGGAAAAAATATTTTATTCCATAATAAAATGAGAACATTTAAAAAAACTACATATCAATGTTATAAACATAGTTATAGTAAATAAATATTCGTAAAAAAATTCAAGAATTTTAGCTTTTTATTGATTGTAATTAAACGACACTGATAAGATACGAGTTATTCGCAATACCGCAAAATTTTAAAAAATGTCTTGATTAATGAATATTTCGCAAGTTTAAAATAAAGTTTTAAACTTTTTAGACTGTTTTGATATATTTTTAGGCTAATGATATCTTCATACATGAAGCTGATCTCGTCAAATTCACGTCGACGATTCAAATTAAACCGGTTTATATAATAATAATTTGACTTATATTGCGACAGTTTATTTTGTAGCAAAATGCTCCTGTTGTATTTTTAGAATATACTATGGTTTGCTTATATTATTACATATATTTGATTTATTCATAAAGTGTTAATCGGCATATACGTAATCACTAATTAATAACGCAGGTTTTAGAATTAGAATTTAAGCCTCTTAAAAGCACGCCCAAATACAACAATTCAGATAACATACCTCAGATTACGTCCCTTACATACTCCTGGTACACGACCTATCTTCAAAGACTTGTTGTACATATTTTAATATAAAACCTTAATTTATTCTGAATTTTATTGTATAAAAATTATATAATAATTATGACGTAGTGAAATATTTCCGGAAGAAGGTTTTGATGACAGCCATCAGAAGATGTGGTGTTTCGTAAAAAGAAAATGTAGTAGGCGTCAAAGGCTTTGATCTTTGAGTTTTTTACAAAGCAAATATAATATGAACCCTAGTCTATTTATAAATATAATTAACTGTCCCATTCTTGTCTTAATAACCTATACAATCAAGATATAAAAATAAAAAAGGGTAAAGCGCAGATTAAAGGACGGGTCCTGATTTTTTTGTGCAGAAAATTTACTCTTTATGGCTTTGATCAAACACAGTTAATTGAAGCGTTTTAATTGAAACATAAAATGTTATTCATTTTATGTTTCCGATATATATCTGCTCTTGTGCCTACAAAGGCCGATTCGAAATGTGACCCGATAAGTAATCACGTGGCTTTCAAATTATTCGCGGGCTTACCTTACAAACATAACATAGTTACCATTTTTATTTGCTTTTTTATCATAATTACGTAGTGTAAAACAAAGTCGCTTACCGCTGTCTGTTCCTATGTATGCTTAGATCTTTAAAATGATGCAACGGATTTGATGCGGTTTTTTTTAATAGATAGAGTGTGATTCGAGATGAAGTTTTTTGTGTATAATACATGGACAGTAAAGTAAAGAAAAACTGATAATTTTAGATATTTCTAATACGATGTCGCAAATAAACAAAATCTGTAGATATAAATATTAATAATTCCATACTTCGTCAATGTGTCACTGGGGACCAAATTTAATTATTAAGAAATTATGTCCCTTATACCTACAATTACATTGGCTTACTTAGCCTGCTTACCAGAACACAATAATACAAGTACTAATACTTCCAACAGTATTGAGTAGACGGTACTCAGATCCGCCTATTTCACTCACATACATACTAATAAATACGCTACTTATATACATACCTACCACTATATACTTATACCTCTATATGCTTACCTTATATATTTAAAAAAACTATATAAACTCCATTATTTTATTTAACGAGCATTTGTCCACGGTAATGTTGCAGTTTTGTGTTGCGTTATAATATGTAGTCTCCATGCGGCGACGTTCCATCAGCGCCGCAGTAACAAATTAACCAGGCAATAAATAAGGGTACCGTATTAACAATCTAGTTTTTAAATGCAGTATGTTAATGTGGGTGGACTAGCCTTTCATGATTGTCACACGTTCGGTCGTTTACCTCAATCTAGCAAGCTTTATGGGTATCAGTGTTCATTGTGAACATTATATTGATATTTTATGTTGTTTAAAATAAAATATCAATATTATGTTCTTTTTTTTAACGTTCTTAAGCTTTTTATGAGATACTAGCAACTCGCCCCGGCTTCTCACGGACGCAATATTGATAATATACGATAGGACGACTTTACGTTCACTGCTTTTTCAGTCAATTCAGGTCCATATACATACGTCTATATTAAATGCACAATGTATTTCAGGTACTTAATTGGATAAGGATTAATCGCTTCCTAAATAAGCCACTGTTTCTCGTAACAAGTAAACGATAAAAAATACTGTTGTGGGTTATCCCTAAAAGATTTATCCCTACGACATATACCATCGGGGATTTTTGTAGACCTTTTCAAGGTGTAGGTGTAATACTGTAGTACATTATTTTGATTTATCTTGCCGAATTCAGCCAGTTCTAGCAATTTCAGCGCAAAATAAAATTACGTAATGTTTTTCTACTATGTTACGCCTATATCATAGAATATAAACCTTCCTCCTGAATCAATCTATCATGAAAAAGCCGCATCAAAATCCGTTACGTAGTTTTAAAGATCTATGGTTACATAGGGAAAGACAGATAGTGACACTATTTCTTTTTAATTTGTTTTATACTATTTACTAATAACACAAAATAATTGTATTATATTCTAATTTCCCCTAAAAATCAGCTAAGCCAAACTGGTCAAATATTTTGCGGTGTGGGGAAACGGTGCTGACCGTTTTCTCGGAATACATAATCGTTTGAATAAAATATGTTCAACGCATGTGTGAGGTCTCACTAAAATGCCGGTTAAATCCCTTACTGACTCAAGGTGACCTTTGCCCTCTAGCACATTATAGCCATGACTGACATTTGTTGACAAAATACTATAACGAATGAAGTTACTTAAAGGATACAAAGTCTAGACAAAACTAAATTTCCTATTTACATATATTATTTTATAGTAATGAAAAAAAGTCTGCATTTACCATTATTAATGATCAACGATGATGAATTTTAAAGGAAAAATATAAATATAATAGAAATTAAATGTTAAAGAATAATCTTTTGCCTTGTGTTAATAACTCAGTGCTGATAAATCTTAATGCAATCTACTGGCCACGCGTCGTACAGACAACTCTTATTTTCTCAACTCATAATCAATTTAATACGAAACGGATGTCAGAAAATATTACATTACTAGACTAGATGGCAACGGTCGGGTTTAATAAGTTAATAAGTACTTTTCATTTAACTTTTCTATAAACTTTATTAAAATAAAAGACAATATCTATTCAGGTGAAGAGAACTAAAAATAATCATCCGTTACACTTCTTTACCACTACAACAACAATAACAACGCCTTTTTCCCACTGTTGGACTAAGGCCACCTCTCTCTTTGAGGAGAAGGATTGGAACATATTCTACCACGCTGTCATAATGCAGGTGTATTCCACCAACACATGTGGCAGAATATCCATGAAATTAGACACATGCAGGTTTCCTCACGATGTTTTTCTTCACAGCCGGGCATGAGATGAATTCTAAACACAAATTAAGCACATGAATATTCAGTGGTCCTTTGAACCTGCAATCATCTGGGCCATTTCGACTCATCTTTTTTACACTAAGCTACTTATTTTACTTCTAAAGTTACTATAGTAGTTTTGTTGACGTTCAAACCGCCATTTTTTCGCAAATTTTATAAGGAATATCATAGGGTATTTAAGCTCTCGGCGAATTATAACGCGTCAACTCGATATCAAATGTTATTTATTTGGATTTTATCCTGTTATGGTTGATATAGATGCTATTACGATCTGCACATATAAAAGTTTGTTGTTTCGTTTGTTTGACAAGAAGATACCCGAATCCGTGTCGTTTCTTTTATCGTTGACATAATTCTTTCACATACAATATACAGAACATAAAAATACCCTGACAAAATATTTACTTCGTATATTATGTGTGTTTGATAAGTAAAAATCAAACACACATAATTACTGGGTGGTAGGGCTTTGTGCAAGCCCGTCTGGATAGGTACCACCCACTCATCAGTTATTCTACCGCCAAACAACAGTACTCAGTATTGTTGTGTTCCGGTTTGAAGGGTGAGTGAGCCAGTGTAACCACAGGCACAAGGGACATAATATATTTAGTTCCGAAGGTTTGTGGCGCATTGACGATTTATGGAATAGTTAATATTTCTTACAGCGTCATTGTCTATGGGTAGTGGTGACCACTTACCTTCAGGTGTCTCATACGCTCGTCCATCAAGCTATACAAAAAAAAAATGTTACGCGAATGTCATTAGTTTTTGTGTGAATCGGGAAAACATAAAGTAAACGTACTCTTTCAAGCGGTGCTATTGAAACTCATTGGCTCGTTATCCTTTTTGGAATACATCGCGATTGCAGATTGCAGTATTTATTTCGATTAATGTCAATAATTGGCAAATTTCTATTTCTGTTTAGTATTTTCCTATTTTCCATAGTTATTTTGTGTAATAATCTGGTGTAACTATGATAATTATTGATGATGTTTTTTGTACAAAAAAAACTCCTTTGCGTAGATACTTAAACTTTATTTCTTTTAATTTATTAGAAAAGCTAATATCAGTAAAGTGTCAATAAGTGATAAATTCTACAATTTGTAAACTATTCTTATGGTTGTACTTTTATATCAATAGACAATTTTTTGTTTTTTATTTTAAACAATATGATCGTTTTCTTTATCCCGATTTTTTCTCAGTCAGCCTTTTATCAAAACCCGCTAACAAGTCGCTTAACGCACAGATACAAAATCCAGTGTTCGATTATAAATCGATTACCAAAATTAACTATTACAGTGCAAATAACTAATGATAGAAACTAATAAAATACATTCTTATAAATATTATACTTATAATTATAGATACAAATTGCTTACAGTTGTAATTTAAAAATACTTTTATTTTTTGTAATTTTATTCACATAAATATTTTCAAATAGTTAAATCATTTATGTTTCAATCAAACAAACAATACGAAAACAACCAAGAATTTGCGTGCACAATAGTTTGTTAGTTTATAATTTGATATTAATTTGACATAACCTTGCACAATCAAACATATACAAATTAGATATATATAAAAAAATTAAGGCCTCATCTTATCTGCAATTTTTTTTCAAACGCAAACAAAAACGATTAAAAGGGTAAGTGTGAGTAATACATTCGAGGCCTTGACATGCAGTAAAGGTCAGAAGCATGGATGATTCGATTTTAAGCGAATATAATATCTAATAAAGAACCAGTCAAAACAATCAAACAATATTATACGCTGCAATCAAGTTCTTATCATTTTAATATGAAAATACATTATAAAGTCAGGTGTTTAGACCAAATTTCGCTGATATTGTAAACAGTGTCCCATTATATATAATAATGTTCCTGCACACAAGCATGAAATGTGTATGTGTGTGTGTGTGTGTGTGTGTCCTTTGATTTTGTATGTATGGTCTCATTGATGCTACTGATCTCTCTAATCGTGCCAGATTTCCTTGTCATCGGTCATCAGATCTTGCTTTCGGAAGTGACAATAACGGTGCCAACTTTCTAAATTCGTGCACTTACTGTCAATAATCTCGATGGCAAAACAAAATAATATTTTCTATCCTCCACAACCTGTAAGTAAATAAAAGTAAATCTTTAAAGGTTGATACTTAAAGCCGAATGTCAGGTAAGGTAATATGAAAAATATTTATTTTACAATTTGGAGCGTTTAACGTTTAACTTTTGCCATCGATCAACTTTGAAGTAAAAATAGTATCTTTTATTGATTTCGTTGAAGTAAGTTTGTACAAATACTCATTTTATAGAAGTCTGGCAGCCAATAAGATTATGCGTGGGAGATTCTACCCTTTCCACGAGTGTAGACATTACCATGCCTCGGAAAACATGTAAAGCTGTCGATCGTGCGTCTAAACTCTTTCCGGTCGTATCGGATTAGTCGTATTGTGTCTATAAAATGTATTCAATCTGAATGGCTAAATAAAAATGTTCACAAGCCTTCCTTTAAGATTTTACCAAAATCGGTGCAGTAGTTAGTCAGTATGTTAAATTGGTCAATTTGTAGGATAGGTAACATGCGTGTTCAAGTAACGACGATAAGTAAGTAAGCACTAATTTTCTATCACAAGAAGGTAATTGATGCAGGCTTTAATTAATACGTGCAGGATTCCTGATTATTAACACAAACGCATTGAATGCATTCGCCTACAAATTCTATTCTGTCTGACGTAGATATTAGTTGCCGATACTGATTAATACGTCTGAGGGCTCTATGCAATTCCGTCTGGATACTAATCAGCCTCATATATCCTACCGCCTAACAGCAATACCTAGTTATATCGTGTTCCGGCTTGAAAGGTGAATGAGTCAGTGATAAGGTACAAGAGATATAATGTTTTAATTTTCATGTTCACTTACGATCAAATGTTTTGTGTTGTGAAGTTAAAAATCAATTATAAATAGAGTACCTGAACAGTGCTAACTTTATATCTAATCTTTTTCTTTCAATCCAATCTGTTAGAAATAAAACGCCTTATATATATTAATGTTTCTCGTATCTTTATTACATATTGCGTTAAAAATATTCTCAAAACGAAACTTATTTTTGGATAATAATAAATGAAATAAATAACTATAAAGTATTTTCGGTTCACCCTGTTAAGGTAACTGACATTCCGTTACATATATATCGCATTATACTTTGTCACATCTGCCCCAACATTCCAAATAAGGCACAAACTAAATCACATGACCCTTTTCATTCTCGCCCGTTTCAATATCGATACATAAATCGCTTCAAAGTATTGTGTCTTTTGTATTCTAAGATTTTATCGTTTCTTTTAAAATAAATATTCTCGCACATCCCTAATGGATAATCAATGTATTAATATTATCATAATTCCGAGCTATTTCAATTAATATCGCATCCGCAGCAACAGTCACTTTAATAAACATCACATAATAAATAATCTTATTGGAAACAGTGGTCAAACCAGTTATATCAATTATCATATAAAAGTTATAAAAAATTACAGTTAGTCACGGTATTAGCGAAAAAGGCTATTAACCAAGGCATCGACGCATATATTTTTTTTATATCGACACCTCTTTGTGTAATTTGAGTTCATTTTAGATATAGATCTGAACAGTTAATATTAAAAGACAAAAATATTTTTAATGTTTTATTTATAGACGTTATAATTACGAAATCGGAAATTTAATAGGTAATGATTTATTATTCGTATAAACCAATAACAGGTTATACGATATCCGCGGATTTTTTGTTACAGTTTAAATTAATTCAAAACACCTCTGTTAATATTAAAAGTATAAATAGTTTGAGGAAAATATGTATTTGACATTTATTTGCGATACTTTAAGCATATCATATAGTGTAGCCCTCTATGGCCCCTTCATGAAACTATCGTTATCAATTTGTAACTGGTGGAAATAAATCACGAACAAATTATTACTTAAAGTTTACAATTAATACTTAAAGTTTCTATAAATGCTCCTTCTATTTTTATATCATTTTTTTAATTCCATTTCGAGATCGCTTTCAATCGTTACGTAGCCAGTAATTATAACCATGATCCTCAGACACGTTAAAGTTATCAGACTTTCGGTCCCTATCGATAACTCTGGTTTTCTTTGGAATTTCGACTCCTCCCACGCATTAAGTCGTATGATAAAATTTGTGATTTTTCAGGACGGCGATTTTTAACTTTCATCTTTGCATTGCCCCACTACTAAATATAGTTTGTGATTAATTTTGGTACACATAACTGATTGTAGGTTAGAGAGTTTTCATTGAATTATAAATTCATATTTTAGTAAAAATGGATAATAAAATAAAAACTTTTGGCTTGATTCTTGCTGTCACATGGTCTTTACTCTAATACAAAACGACGCATATAATCTTAAGTTATACTTAAGACGTATTATTAACAAACATTGACCACGTGTTGCACGTTTTGCGTCAGACATATGTATTTTTTTCACAAAATTATTAAATCATAACATTTTCAAATACCGTAGTATTATTATTTTGTTCTTTTTACACGGTAAGCCATTTTAACTGAGCCTTAATTCAATTGTGCGCGCTATAATAGATCAACGTAACTGACACAACTATATACGCAGAAGTTTAAAAACTATAAGACTATTAATAAGTGAAAATCTCGGTATTCAGTGAAAAAATTAAAATTGTTTTTCACAGATTTGTACCATTTATGTGGGAAATCTTGGTGTGTGATTGCAAGTGAGCGAGCGATATATGTAAAAATATATACTTAATTTGTTCTGTATAATTGTCACTTTTTGGCTTTTCTTCGAATATCCGATATTTTGTTCTAAAATAATCATTCTTGTATATAATCGTATTTATATTACATTTATGTAAGTAAATTATTTGTATATTTTGTTAAGAGAGTAACCTTCATGTATTTCTGATTTAGGTAAAGGCTGACTATCAGAGACTGCCTTCAGGCATTAAATACGTTATTTGTTAAAGGACAACTTGAGTCAGTAAAGATTTGAAATATAAAACCTTTTTCCCTTTTTAACTAAAGTTTATCATTTATTTTTTATAACGCTACAATATAAAAATATAATTTTTAAAAGTTTTATTTTTAAGAATTATACACATGTTCAGTATAAGTGTACTTTATAACATTTTTTTTAATTTGTGTAACTTAACATTAAAGTGTCCATAATACAGCCACCTTTTTTTTTTAGTTCACCATAAATTATTCCAAAATTACATAATGTCTGTGTATTATAAAATAAAGTTTAGATGAAAATCAATGGTTCAATATTACTGCAATAGCACATATTTAAAATATGTATATGATTAATAGTAATTAATAAAAGCTTACATAAATTGTTATTTAATACGTCAAAAATAATAGATAGATAATTACTTATTACGAACATATAAATACATATTATGTTAAATGTTATTTGGTGTTAAATACATATTTATTACATATCCCTACGAAAGGGAAATAATATTCCTGTAAATAAAATTCCACGTTTTAACTTCCCTAGAGTTCGAGGCCCTGTTATTATTGGGTTTTGAATATGTAACTTTATATAGTTTGTACAACTATATTCTCTGGCCTATCATTTTCTATTTTATTAATGGCTAACGACAATTCTTATATTTCGGCTTTTGTCATGTTTTTACTAATTCAATTGCTTTAGAAGTATATAGAGTTTGTTTACACGTGAATGATGAATGAATTAATGGTAATTTAAAATGTGTAAATATCTAAATAAATGCGAGGCAATGAAGACAAGCATTATTTTACATTTCAAAAACTTATTGCTTTGTTCTTGTTGTTTCTATTGATATTGTAGAAAAAAATAAGAAAAATAGTAAATCAGCTCCCTTTCGGTTAAGGGGTTATAATAAAAAGAAAAAAAAATAGCTCTATATGATTCACATGAAAATACCAAAGCCTTAAAGTCAAATTAGTTTATTATATTTATATTCTGTCGTGGCGACCGTTCTCGACGAATACTCGGCAAGAAATATCATTAGTGGTCAGTTGAGTGCACAATGGCAATCGAACTATATTTTACCTCGGAATCAGCAATAAGATTGAATGCTTTCAGAGATATTGGACATTTATTTTTTATGACATAGGTACTCGGAAGGGAAAAAGTTAGCCGCTAAGGCCCATAAACATTGGATCTGTAAGAAATATTAAACATGCCTTACATTGCCATGTGCCACCAACCATGGAAACTGAACGGTTATGTCCCTTGGGCCTGTAGTTACACTGGCTCATTTATCCTCCAGATCAGAACGTACCCATACTAAGTATTACTTTTAGACGATACTTGATTAATGGGTGGTACAGTACTGTACCCAGACGAGTCTACACAAAACCGTATCACCAAGTAAAACGATGTACATTTTGTATAAGGAAATCATAATGTAATCAAATAAATTACATTATTATTACAGTAATGCATTATGTACTCAGATATATTAGGATATACAACGACTTTCACGACCTAATCTTAATAATGATGAACTATAATTATTGTTTCTATTCACGTCTTGAACAAAAAACAATATTAATTAAAAAAAGCAATTTCATTCATCGTATGATAGATAAATTTAGACTTCTACTAATACGAGTATTAGTAGAAGTCTAAATTTTGCTACATGCAATTATGTTATTTTTTTATTTAACTTTTTTTAGATTCTGAACAGTCATTAAATTTTTTATAGATAAACGCTCCGAGGTGAAGAGGTGGTTCTCTTCAATTATACAACGGCATAAGTGTAACCTTACTAATATATCATATATAAAGTTATGAAAAAAGTCATATGTCATTTGTAAGTCATTCTATTCTGATTATAGCAAATGTTATTGATATATAATTAAGTAGCGGACTTTCGTCCTATCTGTATCTACTGACGTATTATACGCATATTAAAACAAAACTTTTATCGTTTATAATTAATAAAAACTGATATCATTTAGTGTTTAGTACATTACAACCACAGATTAATTAAGTAATTAAATTATTCATTGAGTTGTTAAATATTAAAAAAACATTGTTTTTCATTACTAAATTTTAATATTAATAAATATACATCGATCTAACAGCAAAAAAGATTTGATTAGCTTTAGAGATATGTAGGACATTGAATTAGTTAAAATATAATTTGTTTTAAGATTTAGAACATTTATAAAGTATCAACGGAAGATACATTATCGATGTAAGACAATTATTTACTAACATTATTTCTTTATTAATTCTACTCGTAATCATAATATATATAAATATATTGTATCTGTTTTTCCTATTTCTATTTGTTGTTATAATTGATTAGTTTTTAAATATGTTTTATAAGCGCGGCTTCAAACGCGTGGAATTTAGATTTGGTATTCAATTAAGTAAATTAATTGCTACCGCGCTATTTCAACGTTTAGGTCATTTTATAATAATAATGAATATTTAAATTATAGATAAAGCATATAAACATTTAAGAAGCAACGTAACTATTTTCAATCTAAACAAATACCTTGTATATAATAATAATATGTGCCTTTATGATAAAAATTAAAGGCAAAAAAATTATCCCTAAATGGGGCAAAATCTTTGTCTATTTGTCTGGTTTGTTATGCTTATATGGCAAAACACAAGTGTGTCTTTTCTCAGCAAAAAAGAGTAACTTCGATTTAACACCCACCTTCGAAGGTTTATCCTTACCGATCACAGACCATCTAGGGTTTTTAGGTATTACCATAACCTCTAACCTCAACTTTGGTCAACAAACCGAGTCTATGGCACAAGCGGCATCTAAGACAATTTAAATCCTTTCAAAAGTTCGGCGGTACTTCAGCTCTGAACAGCTGCTTAATTTTTACACTGCACAAGTTCGATCATGCATGGAGTACTGCAGTCATCTCTTGGACGGTGCAGCCAAATGTCATCTGGAAGCTTTGGACTCAGTTGACCGAAGGGCCCGTAGGTTAATTAACGACGAAAAGCTCTCAAATAGCAGACAGCACACCCTTGAGCATCGTCGCCGAGTGGCCAGCTTATCGGTTTTTTATAGGATGCACTTTGGAGAGTGCGAAGGCTCTTTTTGAACTGATAGAACCTTCAACAGACAAAAGTTTCATCCATTCATTGTTGACATACCCAAAAGTCGAACTAAACGATTTGTCTGTTCGTTTTTGGTAATAGTCGCTAAGATTTGGAACGACCTGCCTGCGTCTATTTTTCCTGATAAATTGAACTCCGGAACTTTTAAGAGTAGAGTGAACAGGTTTCTTTTGGATGGGCGTGTACCATCTTCGTCTTCATCTACACTTTCCATCAGGTGAGATGGAAGACAAACGCCTATTCCATATAAAAAACCTCATCCCCAAGGACACTCAAAGTTATTTCTTATTATACTATGAACGTTTATTATTTTAGAAGGTATAGTTTCTGGGTAAATACAATCTATTTTACATAAATGTATGTTTTTGTTACGTCGTTCTATATTTTTTATTAAAGCTTACTATGTCAACATAGTGAGGAAGAAAATATACGAAATGAAAGGTCTGGCACAAGCAATGACAAAGCCCTTTAAATATTTTCCTTGTACATGTTTTAGAATTTTCAACGTTATCTGCTAAGTTTACATATTCATTATTTAAAAAAAAGAACAATTGATTAAGTATTTTCTTAGGAAGATTCATAATTTAAAAGGTTTTTTTCAAAAACACACAAGAAAGTAAAACGCATTGTAGACACATTACATATCTAACATAATATTTGCTTCTAAAAGGTCTGCGTTATATTGTTTGATGTCGAGTCGGGTAACTAGTCAGTTTGGTGACCATATTAATCACCGGCACTGTGGGAGGGGCACGAAAATGATTCCTCGTTCAAAAATCCATAGTCAATTATTAAATAAAAGAAATGAAATAGCAAGTAGACTGTATGTGTACGTAAATCGAGTCACCCTAGGGATCCGACCGGATATCTTATCGAAGATTTAGAATACATTTTTAAACTAATTTGTAAGGATATATTATGAAAGACCTAGAACAGTCCCTTAACTCATTATTCATAGACAAGTTTGCGAAGCAGTTGCAAGCGGAATTTACCGGTATGAAAGATGAATGAGCCAGGGAATTCACAAACACAATTAACATACTACTTTTAGAGATATAGGAAAACCCCTTTACTATGTTACCAATACATTATGCTTACTATAAAAAAAAAATATTTCAAATTTTATCTTTCAAAACAAGAACCGAGATGGTCTTGTGTTTATAAGTCATGAATCTTAGCCATTGGTTACGAATTCAAATAATTATTATATTATAAATATTATTATAATAAATTAATTATATTATAAGCATTGGGCAACATCATATACATTACTCTGATCAAAAGTAAGTAGCTAAAGCATTGTGTTATGGAAAATCAGAAGTAACGACGCTACCACAAGCACCCAGACATAAAAAGTTTACGTATTCAATTGTCATGATTTTTTTAAATATACTTATATAATTTTAATTGAAATAATAATATTTAGTACGGTTTTCATTTCTAAATACGTTTTTTAATTGAAATATAATTTATTAGTATGATTATTGATTCGGTTATCGACATCGTATAGTGGGGCTCCCGCCAATTCCTCTCGTGGCGTGGTGCGGCGACTGGTACTGCCTGGCACGAGAAAAACAATAGGCGGTTGATTTTGAACGGGAAATGGGAAACGTAAAACTAGATGGAGGTTGGGCGTTATTATTACAGGGTTATCTTAAAACTTTTTTCGGTTAACTTGGAATTATGCCCATGGAACCTATTATGTTAAATAAATGTATTTATATCCAATCGAGCTGAGTTTGGATTTATAAAACTACATACGAAAGGAGATTTTTAATTGCGTGCCTTCATTTTTTTGGCAACAGAAGCATTGTGTACATATACTATAAATTATTCATTTGTACGATGAATCTGTTAAGTGCAATTTCGAATCGAAAATGCATCTGTCAGTAGGTTATGAAGCGTCCACGTATCGGAATGTGGTAGGTTCCAAGAAAAAGTGCTAATATAATTTAAACGTTACCTTATTAAATATTTTATGGTTAGTAATAAAATATACACTTGTTAATAAATTACATATTGAACTGAATTATAAGCAGAGGTTATGAAAACATTTTTAACTTTAAGGATAAAAAAACAAAACATTTATCTTTAATAAATATATATTATGATTTTTTACCATTATTCAACAAATTCAGGCTGTAAACGGTACCTTTAATAATCATCCTTTTAAAAAAATAAAGAACTGTTAATCATCATAAATAATTTAATTAATAATAAGCCAAAAACAATAGTAATCAATTTAGTAATTCCCGAAGTTAACTACATAAAGTCAAATATATTACCTATTAACCAAATTTTAAATGTCAAACAGGCTCTTATGGGTACGTTTAAATAGTTATTTTACATGGTCAAAGTGAATGGACAGTGGACACTACCTGTGGTTCCAAAACCACGTAGAAACTTGTAGTAATTTGTTTATACAAATACATTCATATATACAAAGCCGATTTCAAAGAATTCTTTAATGGTCTTGAATTATAAATCTTTTTAATGAATTATATTTTTAACATAAGAGATAAATTAAAAATGTGTTAAATATAGAAATAATATATATTTACATTGATCCAGGAAGGATGTAACTTTGTGAAATATATTATACAATTTAAAAATCAACTTCACGATCGAAACAAGATTCTCCTGATAAAAAAAAGAAAGTTGACTGATTATGTTTTTCGGAACGCGTCCTTTAACAGTGCCACTTGATTTCAATATAAACAATTGTGAACGCCATCAATCTTGCCGTACGTGTCGTCCTATCCTACACATACTGATTGAATAAAATATCCGGATAATGCCCTGATGATAAATGGCAAATTTAAAGGCAATCCAAACATTCCCTGAGATAATAAAATATATTTTAGTTTCGTAAAAATATTGAATTCCTTTGAAATATTAGATTTATGCCGAAGTTCTTCTTTATATTTTCATTTAATAAAACATGTATATTGAAATATATTATTTATGGATATAAAATTACATCGGACAAATTATTCCAAAAAATAAAAATAAATATATTACATTTTCAACCGACTTCAAAAAGGAGGAGGTTATCAATTCGTCTGTATTTTTTTTTTTTTTTTTTTTTTTTTTTATGTTTGTTACCTCATAACTTTTTACTGGGTGGACCGATTTTGATAATTTTTTTTTTTGTTTGAAAGGTAGTGCTTCCCGTGGGGACCCATTTTTTTTTTATTTTTTTCCGATGATGGTATCCGTATGAAAACGACATAAGTCTTAAATTTGCATTATGTATATGCGCGACAAATAGGTGAATAACTCACAATCACGTTAACCAATTGTGATGATTCTTTTTTTATTATAAAGGATATACTTTAAAGGTAGTTTGGTGAAAGTTTGGTAAGGTTTTGAGCACAGGATCCATGACAAATTAAGGGAACGGGAGGGAACGGACCAATTCTGAGGAGCACGTTAGCAATACTCGGTCGAATCTTTTATTTATGAGTGACTTGGATATTTGAATCACCTTCCGGAACGTGGTTATGTTCATGTAATTGTCATAATCAAATATAATAATCAACTAGCGACCCGCCCCGACTTCTCACGGGTGCAATACTGATACTAAATATACTAAAGAATTTGTTTATTTACGACATCACATTGCAAACTTCTAAAATTGTCAGTTTTTCTTTACTATATTGTTCATTTATTATATACACAAACCTCCCCCTTGAATTACACTATCTATTAAAAAAAACCGGATCAAAATCCGTTGCGTAGTTTTAAAGATATAGGGACAGAGAAAGCGACTTTGTTTTATACTACGTATTGACGGAACTCCTAAACGGCTTACAGTTAGGGTGCGATTTGGGGCAGAATTTCTTTCTGTCTTTAATCAAATTTTGTGTATATGATGTGATGTCATATGATGTACGACATAGCATACGAATAGCTCTTTTGCAAAGATTTTTTACTGAGGTCGATTACAGCTCATTCGAGGGTGGTACCTTGTAGTTTATGCCGCATGACGTATTAAAGCCGCATTTTCGAAAGTCTATTTTTGCTTTATTCGAAAGTTTCTTTTGAAATTGTCCCTGTAGTAGTTTCTGATTCATATAAACGGCACGCTTAATCTATTCATATTAAGAAAAAAATATTAGTCTACATCAGCTTCACTTAAAATCAAAAAATAAATAAAATTTTAACAAAAAGAAAAACCGACTTCAAACAAAACAGTATTTTAAAACAAATTAAAATGCACAAAAAAGTATTAAAAATAATTGCATATTTAACACATTTTTGAGAGTCCTCCTAGGTAAAATGAAATGAAAAATATTAGACTACTTAAAAGTCGATTTACGATTATATAATGTAGTTATAATTATTGCTATATTTGGAGTCGGTGTCAGCCAACCCTATACTATACCTATCAAAAAACAATACGAGAATACTTCAAGAAATGTTTCTTACAAATTACCTTTTATACGATATTATACTGGGTCAATCACGAGGCTCGTATGGCTTCTTTCTTTTGATTGTTGAAGCGTGTGCCTGTGGCTGACACCGGCTCCAAATATAACAATAACTATAACTACTTTATATAATCGTAAATCGACTTTTAAGTAGTCTAATATTTTTCATTTCATTTTACCTAGGAGGACTCTCAAAAATGTGTTAAATATGCAATTATTTTTAATACTTTTTGTGCATTTTAATTTGTTTTAAAATACTGTTTTGTTTGAAGTCGGTTTTTCTTTTTGTTAAAATTTTATTTATATAAGTTATTATTATCTGTTCGTACCATTAAATCTTGTCAAATAGGACAAAAAGTATGATAGACTCAAACTCAAACTCAAATTGCTTTATGCAATATAGAAGTATTATACTTTCTTTCTGATGGACAATTAATACAGTACCACTGGTTCAGAAAAGAAAATACCCTGACCTGAGAAGAACCGGCGAAAAAAACTCAGCACTTTCTCACATAGGTTCTCAATTATTCACATATAGCTCAAAATTTACACAAGCATATCATTAAAAATGCAAAAAAAAAATCCCTATCAATAATATTGTGGCCAATAATGGAAAAATGGAAAGAAAAATTTAATGTCGATTTTCAACGGAATTCTTTCCAAACAAATTGTTTTTTTTTTCATAATGAGGTACAAAGTATTATAATATAATCACCACATCATGTCTTTGTTTCATACTTTTATTTAAATATCTTCATTTGTTTATCTTGACATGACTGAATAAAATTAAAAAAATGACACAGCAAAACCAACTAAATACACTTAACAGACGGACCAATATTTTTTTTTGCCTGACTACGTAAACTTACCAACACAAAATATTTAACACAACATTATAATATATCATATGATAATCGTGAAAGTAGAAATTTGATGTCATAAATCCTCCTATTCATATTTTTTGTATGAATCTAATAAACAAAATAATCTTATTCCTATATTATTTTACGGACAAAGAATAATATCAGAAATATACATAGAACATTTTCGCTCGACGACCGTCCCTTGACGAAAGTTAGTTCGGAGTATATTTACCCAACGTTTTAACTAACTAACATTCAACAAAAGTCCCACCTTTATAGACTTGGTAATACGAGAAATGTACAATGTCCATATTTTATATTTATTTATATAATACTAGCAACACCACGGCTTCGCCCGGGTGCAATACCTACTGAATATATTACGGAATTTGTTTACTTACGACATCACATTAGAAACTTCTAAAGTTATCAATGTTTCTTTACTATTTTGTCCATGTATTATATACAGAAACCTTCCTCTCGAATCACTCTATCTATTCAAAAAAATGCATCAAAATCCTTTGCATAATTTTAAAGATCTTAGCATACATAGGGACAGACAGAAGTAAGCGACTTTGTTATGTACTATGTAATAATACCTTTTCATAACGCGGATGTCTAAATTCCTACACATTTACACAATTAACACGTAAATACGAAGATCACAGTACCCACAAAAATACGTCAAGTTGGATGGAATACATAATATTATAGACAGTTCGTTGTTAATTAATTAGACCATTTTAGCAAGTTGCGTTATTGTGATAATTTTGTTATAAATAAATAAAGTATATTTTTATAGAATATACTTTATTTATACATACAAACTAAAATGATCATTTTTTTAGAAACGAATAAACAGTGGTATTACATAATAGTTTTAGTAAAATTTATTTATTTTATTTATAATTGGAATGTGAACAAGTTAATTGTGTATTATTATAGGTCTAATTACGCGTATATCATGTACCTAATTTTATTATAAAAAACATAAATTTTGATAAAAACTTCATATTTTTTTGTAAAAAAAAAACAAATAAATACAAAAGGTAGGATAGTATGTAGGTCTTGAACTATATCACGCTTACCTTTATATTTTTGTGCTTTGTGAGCTATTATTACTTTCTATATTGTATCATAATATTAAAACAATAACTTCTCCAAAAGGCATTACATTTCCTGGTATTAATTTTAGTATTTTGGTACAGTTGATTTTTTACTATTACAAAAATAATCCTTTTATCGAAAGAAATATGCGTTCGGATCCGATTGTAACTTTACTTTTAAATTTAGTAAACAGACGATACAAAAGATCTTGAATGAAATTATTATTCTTTATTATAATATATAGTGAACTATAACATCAGTCTCGAAAACATAGGTGAAACTTTTTTTTGTTGTTTTCTTGGTCTGACTGAAAACCATTAAGCAAATAATTTTAACAATAGCAACACAATAAATCATAGTATTTTCAAGCACTTTTCACAGACTGTTTGCTCAGCAGCAATCAATCAAATGCCAACAAAACTTTATCTAACATTAGCATAAAAACAACCCATCCATAGAGCCATCTATGGATGGGTTGTTTTCATAAGGATTCTTTTCCAATAAAAATCTTAAAATTATATTGTTCGACGCCACTCCTCTGTTGTTTGATAGGTTTCAGAATATTTTTCCACGTGTACATCACAATGTTTTCCTTTACCTAACATGCGATTCATTAATTCAATAATGCTTGTTCGTATTCGAAACCCTTCCTTGACCTTCGTCTATATTTACATGTTCTCAAATGACCAGAGAATTGTTTATCTAACATCGTACTTCTACTACAAATGTGATACAATTATTACTTAATTACCATCATAGCTTGCGACGATACTTATGAGTGATTTTTTCTTCCATGCTACCCGACCAAAAGAAAAGTCGTAAGACATTCCAATTGTCAAAATTAAATTTGGAACATTTTCGATGTTTTTTTCCATTGCTAGCTGTTTCGCACATTCCTAAACGTAAGTTAATTTTTTAGCAATGTTTGTTTTAAAAACCGATTCTGTATTCAAAAAACGAACCGTTTCACGTATAAATATACAACATGGATTACTTACTTTTATACTATCTGACATCATCATACATTTACTCCTGACCCTTATTCGCAGCAGATTTCCCTAAAAAACGTAAAGGTACATTAAAAAATAACTTTTTCCCTGTTTATAAACGACATAAATCAATCGAATGTAATTCAAAATAACATTTCAATTAACTAATATTATTATTCTATTATATCGACTCCTCTTGTGTGTCTTATTGTTTTTATGTCCGAGTGTTATTAACTTTGACCTTTCTCTTAATTATAAATTAACTTTAAGGGTTTCCAGTCACTTGCAACTTGAGCAATGTGTATGCAAATATCACAATTTGAATCTGACAGCTTGATTACACGCATATATCCAAATTGTCCCCAAATGAAAAAGCCCACGCTGATAATGTTGGATAATCCTCATTATTACTCATAATCATATTATTTTATCGATAATCATCAATGATAAATAAAGTTGTTGCATTTTATCACACCTTTAAATATATTTTTTTGGATTTTTATGTTATAATCTTTTGCATTTCTGAATTAGCCGGCGTATCTTCGGCAATGCGGCTGAATAAAGTTTCATACAATATGGGTACTCGGTAGTGCGGCCAACCGAGTCTTAATTTTAAGCCAAATGTTTAATATGATTACAAAGCTACCAGCGTAAGTGTAATAACCGTTTTTGAACTACAACAATTAGACGGAAATTACATACAATATACTGAACCCATTTTCAAACAATTTTGTTAAGGTAAAAAATATAATTTTAATGATGTACATATATACTTGTAACCTTAACTGGATTAATTTATTCGTAAATCTATAGATGTTGATTAAATTTTTGGTTGAAATGAGTCACTCTAATCCAGTTTTTGAGAACAAGGATCCAATCCACTTCTGAAATAGTCGTTAAGATTTTTTTTTTAATTTTCAATGGAACAAGTTCTAATCTCATTCGTATAATTCAAATTATTTTATAATTCTGTTGGATTAATTCATATTGTAAGTTGAATGGATTTTGCCTTTAGATACAATGTACAAGATGAAAAAGCCCTCTCCATTTCCATGAATATATTTAAACGATGAGTATCTGAATTCATACACACAATGTCTACTAAACGGTAACAATCGTAATTATATTCTAGTCTATTAGTACAGATAACTTAAGAGTTACGCGTAGCGGAGCGAAATACTGATTCCATTTCAGTTATGTATTTCGAACATTATACATAAGATTTCATTATAATAGCCATTGTATTTAATGTAATTGTTATAATTGTACGAGCTACCCAAATGGAATTCAAGAGGTAGCTATTAAGGCTTTACTCCGTAATATTGTTTTCAAAATACGTACAAATATATTATTTATTCACTGGGTAGCCTAAAACGGATGCTCCATCTTAAGAATTTTAGGCTTTTAGGTGCATTCCATGAAGCCGGACCTCGGATTATAACGCCGTGAATTTCGGTAGGGATATAGTATGGTATATTATTCACCATGTATCACCAGTATATTATACGCATAAGTGTCGGATACTAATGAACAAAGGTAATAAATATGACTAGTACAGCTCCAAGCATTTTATCCGTAACGAACGAACTCAACCATACTAAACTTAATTTTTGGCAAGCTGCACACGTTGTGATTTTAAACATCTACTAATATAATGAAACTACGGCTCTAAATTGCAGTCTTATTAATATAACTATGCAACTTTTTTTACAAAGAGGACTAATAAAAATCGTTCGACAAATAATTCGAAATAAAGATCCTGTCAACATTTCGTTGTTTATATAAAACCGATTAATAGTTTCCGTGGGTAGTGGACACCGTTTCTATCTACGTATATTCGTGATCGAAAAAATCTTCCACATATAAAGTTTTTAATATCCGTTAGAATTTTGCGAACGTTCACCACATAAGCGCGGCTGATTTTCGTTGACATAAAATATACAACATAGAAACATATTGTATATCTCACATTATTGATGAGCCGTTCTTGTATGGCAGATATTATATGATCTACAGGTAAGAAAAGTGATGAAAAGCTACCATCCACTATGTATATGTAATTATTCATGTATATATTAATTTATTTCGTATATCTCGAAAATGGTTCTACCGATTTAGTGCATTTAGTCAAGGCTTTGTATTTTAACTTTATTAAAATTATAGCAATTTATACAAAAAAAAAATTACTTACTACGTACTACGGCCGATCGCCAAGGTACTTACTTAAAATATTATCCGATAATTTTCTTATCGAAATCATCGATCGAAAAAATTATAAATGTGATATAGGTATCTAGAAAAAAATAATTTAATATGTTTGTTTTCTCTTAGCAATTTTAGTACGACGTTCGAAATTACTTTACGGAAAGCTAAGTCTAAGAATACGTAAAGAACGAAATTATAATAAGATTTCATTCTATGTAAATTAAACCCGAAACTTCTTGCCGCTTCTAGGCGGTTCAAGTTTATTTCATGTGACAGATTAGTAACATGACGGAGGCTACTAAATATAGCTCCCTATAAATGTTCAACTACTGATTTAAGATCTTCTTTCCTGATAGGGGAGCGTTAAGCCGTGGCTTAATCCGCCACACCAATGTAGGCTCCATATGTAGAAGATTTTCATGCAACACCATCTATACGATACTTTTCTTCACCACCAATCAGGAGACAATTATATACACAAAAATAAAAACATACTTTCCTTTAATATTAAAAAAGTAAGCATCGATTTTCTTATGACACAAACTTGGCTCTCAAATTCTTTCATTTGTTAACTTACAAATTATAAAATACAACACTTATTAATACATCCTTTATATAAAGCATTAAGATAAAAATGATTGATGGATAAACGAAAAGCCTCTTTCGAGAAAGATAGGGCGCAGTAATCTATACTTTATTTGAACAAAGGATGAGGATAATACGTTTCTAATTCTCATTCGGAGCTTGTTATCGTGATAATATAACCTCCTTTAAATTTAATTATTTTTATGTCGAAATTAAAACAGCGGCTGAAGCGGCTTATTCGCCAGTATTTATCGCTTAAAAGGCGGAGCATATATCATGTTGATGTCAGTATGTAGGCAGTAAAACGATCGAGCTCGTCCAGTGGCACGGTCAACGAACCTAATGATTATAAGGAAAAAAAATCCACTTTAAATCCGATCTCGCAATTCCTGTCCCTCCCGTTGTCTTCGAAGAATGGAAAGCAACACGAATTCTGCATCTTTATCCAATACCGCTATCTTTATCTCTCGAAACTAAAATAAACATTACAGTATTACTCAACCGAACGAGGTTATTTTAAGGTATTATTTTAGTATTACCAATTAAATCGATGCGATTCGGTATAAGAAAAATAAACAAGAGAAGACGGCTTGGATAATTGCGACTGGCTTAAGACCTTTATTATTTAAAGTAATCATTTTAATTTACTTTAAGAATTTGATATCATTAAGGAGTTCATTTATATTTATTGTAGTCAATACTTCCTTACAATAAAAAATTACATACATGTACGAGTCCATTACTCTAACGCAAAATATTAATCAATAATATTCTTGACTATTGAATAAGTTGGCTTAAAATAAAAAAGTATGTTTTATTTCAAATATAATATAGTAGTAATCATCCCCAACGCACGCATGAAATCAGGTACTGTCCTAAATACGACTGCATGTAGGATTGACTGCTTGTTTTTGTATGTATACGGTAATGCAACGACAGACATGTTACTGCAATATTAATAAATATATAAGGATTATTTAATTAAATATCATGTTATTTTGGTAATTTATGAGGAATTTCCTCAAATTGATTTCATTTTGAGCTTGATTTCAAATGTAATTTAAGTTTTTGTCATTATAAATTTATATTATATAGTTGAATTGAATTTATAATTAAAATGATACAGTTTATTCATTATTTTAGTATTTAATGTTTGTTTTAATTTGCATTTCATTAACAATATTCGCGATATGAATTAACAATGCGAATTGAATTAACAATGTGAAGCGAATTACAATGAAATTTAAAACAAAAGGTTTTTTTAACGTTTATATTAAGAAACTTCAATCAATCAATCAATGTTGCTTTTTTTGATCTAGGAATCTTCGCGGGCACACACTGGTTAACTCAACAAAGCTTTCCCTCATGCTTTCAATTCAATATGTTAGTTCTTTCTGTTCATAAATATGTACGTTAACATTTTATAATAAAAATCTATTTTCTACTGGCCTTAATATGTTTTGAAAAATATATGCACACTAAAATCTTTATAAATCTGATATATATGTATATTTTATTTGTTCGATGACGTGTGAGCTTACTGTGAACAACGACACGACTATGTACAAATCCTCCTATCTGTTTGTAGTTATAAGAAAGTTTAAAGCTTTTCAGTTTTTATTTTACTTTACAAGCGTTTACGACTATTTTTAATGCTCTATACAAAGCCAATATTAACTTCTTACTTTAGTTAAGTTTTTTTTTATTATTATAATAATGCAATCCTTTATTGTACCTAATAAATATTATTTTTCGACAGTGTGTCAATGAACCTAATTTGTATATCGTTTATTCCAGACAAACAAAAATTATTTTCTTCTTTCTTCAAAATCAAAAACTATTCATCGGTTACCAAAGGCCAATGCGCCGAAGTAATGAAAATTATATATTGAACAACTGATATACTATAAACATTTCATAATTATATCTATATACATTTTTAGCCCAGACAAGAAGTAAAGCATTACCGATAATTCTGAGTTCAAACCCGGAACAAGCACCACTGCTTTCATGTGCATAAATTGTAATGTACTTATAAATCCTTTCGTGATTTGGGTAAAAGAGAACACGATGTAGATGCAGGTTGTACGTGGGGAAAGAGAATCTACCACATGTACATTCTCAATGACAGCGTTACGATGGAGAAACCTATCAAGTTTTTCCTTAAAAAGGAGAGGTGGCCATTACTTTCAGAGAACACTTTTTCTCTTAGTAGTAAAAAATAAACTATTACAACATGTTAAAGTTTACTTATCTGCATGTTGTGCTTAAAACCGCCCACGAAGTTCAATTTCACATTTAATAAAAATCCCACGTCAATAAATTATAAATATTTTACGTTTCCATGTTTTAGTTGAAACGCTTCACTGACTGGCGTTTCGATTAGCTTTTATTCGCAACTAAATCTTTTAAATTTATTTCATTTCAAATATACAACGACACTTTAATTTTACAAGCAAAAATATTACCCTACTTTATAAAATGACTTAAATTACTTTTTCTTAATCATTCATGATATTATGTGTAATTTTAAATTATATTATTAAGTGTTGTCAACCAATGACTCTATTTTATATATATCCGGTAAGACGTAGGTATTGAATACTAATTCTATATAGAGTTTACCATTAGTAATAACATAAATATATGTGCGTCGAATCGTTTCGAATTCCCATTTCCAACGAATATAGGTTCAATAGAACTATTTATTATAATCCTGTTATCGTCATTATGAGAAACACGACGAATGTTTCATCGAGGTGAATGTCCATTTAAATGTGATTTTTAATTGTAACAAAAATATTTATAGATATTGACAATTTATTTATATATTAGATGTTTTTGAGAAAAATATATTGTTTTAATAGCTTTACATTTAAACAAATAAGTATTATGATTTTCTTTATGTGCAGTTTATAAAATTTTCTTGTTATATTTCGATATTATGATTTTGATATGTGTTCTAGTAAATCCTTTTCCGAAAAATAAACTATTCGAGAAAAATCGTTGCTTTGTTGTGGGAAGAAAATAATTAAAAAAAAAGAAACTAAAAATACTGTCGGACCACGTCATTCCTTATACATTATAATTATATCTAAAAAGCAACAAACATAACCATTAAAACATTTGCATCAAACAGTTGTTGAATTAAGAAAATATATAGTCTTGTGCCAATAACTCCAATGATCTGTGATCTCTAGGAAAGCGTGTTAATCGCATATGCAAAATCAATGAATTTTGATATTCTGTCACAATGTAACGAAAATATTTAATTCACCGAAGATGACATTTTAATCACCATTTTATAATCTACTAAATACTTTTCAACATAACTGTACTGACTTTGTTATACAGAATCTCAAAAAAATTAACAGGATAAAAAGCTTTTGAGTCCTTTACTCCTCATAAATTCGTTCAAAGATTACACACATACCTATGAAGAATTTATAAAGAATAGATAACAGATTCTGCACCTACATGAAAAGTGCCGTCTATAATAATATGGCCTTTACTGCACAAATGGGATATGTTTTGACGCTCGACTATTGGTTCAACAAAATGTTGAGGTATTATCGGATACAGAAGACACTTTAATAATGTGTAAACATGTCAGTTAGCGAAAAGATCATTAATAAAACATGAGCTTTTAAAATAATTAATAAATCACTAAAGTGTAAGATCAACATTATGTTAATATAATTTGTATTTCAATAAGAAAACAATATAATGTTTAATTCAAATCTTGTTCGATTTTCGAATTCAGTATTAACGGTTTTTACACTAATAAATCATTTATACATTGTTTCTATGTACTATGTTTTTGCAAATATGTCATACAATTTATCAAAAGTACTATATTTAAGTAGAGTAATTTTCCACGCTCAAATACCATGTATTAATAATGTGATTCTACAAATAATATTTTGCTGTTTATAATCGTTAAAATATTTTAATTTAATGTCTTGTAACCGAAAAGTGTAAATAGAATACATTTTAATAGGTTTATTAACCTACTTCATAAAAAAAGATTTATCGTTTGTTTTTTAAATATAAAGAAAGTATAATTCTTTACCAATAATAGCACAAATTTCAATACAAAAAATACACAATAGACGTACTTAAATACCTCCAAGAAATAACTTGATATTAGACTTTGTTAAGCGGCTTACAAATAATCTTTCATGCAATATTCAGTACTGCTGTCAAAATTACCTTCGGATTTTTTTAAATAACCTCTTTTTGCCCTTTACTAGAAATTTTCTTTGAGAACTTACACACAAGGCTTAGAATATATTTATATATTCAGCCAGTACAACCTTAAAAAGAGGCGTTTATTTAAAAAATAAAATACTCGGTACAAATCCAATTAGATAAAATAAAATTGATACTGGCCAGTAATAAAAAAATATCGATTAAAATGTTCTCTATGTCATCATAATTAAGAAGCTTAGAATTGAATCTATGTTAAAAGGATACTGATATCATCTGACACATACATACATAGATACAAGTCGTTATCACATGTCACCATCACGCACACGTGCTAAGGTTTGGTCGCCAAAATAAACCCACACATGGAAAAACACCTATATGCCAAATACGTTGCGGTATTCGACGTTAACGTAAGAGGTAATATAAGAGGCGCATCTTCGAGTTTGCACAATTTAGTTTTAAAAGCCATCCGCTGGAGAGCGGGGCATGTTAGCGACTTTTAGCACGATCAGAGCTTAGCCGGCTCTGTAGAGGCTTTACCTTGTGTTGTATTACTGGAGCAAGACAGTGCTGAGGCCCGAACGGCCATCTCCCGTGCCATGACGCCGGGAATCCTATTTTACCTCTTGGTAAGTTTATTACATATAGTTAATATAAAAAAGAGAAGTAATCTTTTTTATATATTATTATTTAACGATTAAATTATTTATTAAAAAATACACTTAAAACTATTTTTCTAAATTAGATATAACTTCAATATTTTTTTAAAATAAAATATTACAATTATAATACAAAACACCATATAATAATTAAAAAAAGTAATATTAATATATATAATATAATGTAAATACGTACATATAAATGTATCATAAAAACTATCAAGTGAATAATAAATTCAAAAATAAATATCAGTTAATATTGCCTGTTTGATATATTTATTATCGAATTGAAACCGCGGTAATTTCTATGGCGACCTTGACCTTTTCGAGATATAAGCGATGTTTGAGTCATACTTAGCTATAACTTAGCGCCCTAAGTTAATTCATACATTTAAGTTACAACTAAGTTATCTTATAAATACAATCTTATATAAAAAGCGCTATCCATTAAAAAGTCTTATTCATGAAATGATCGTTCTTACACGTTTTAATTGAAAAAGTTTACATCGAAATCGTTGAGGAAGTTATGATTGCTTTATGTAAAACGTAATAAAGTTATAAACGAATTAAATTTACAATGTGATTTATATACGAATGTTATAATTAGTTCAGTAGAATTTAACCATAATGTAATTGTTCAAAACAATTCGCCGAACTTACTATGAAGTTTTTTTTTTTTTTTAATTATGTTTTCAGTCAAAGGATTTGAATATAATGTGCACGTTACATATTTGATATTAATAAAGTGGAGTTCGTTAAAATTTAAAAATTACCGTTAAAAGTGACTTCTTAAGGCAAACCTTATCAATTTTCTACGTTGTTTTTAAGATTTTTTTTTTCATGAAATATGCGAGCCATGCAGTCCGCAGTTTAAACAAGCAGTCGCTTTACATATCATATGAAAATAATTTGTGCTATCCCAAAACTTCATTCCTCGCCTGCAATAAATCAAACCGAACCCACAAAACACTTTACATGCTTATGTTACATAAAAAAACAACTTCAATTCAATCGTGACTTCTAAAACGAAAAGAGTTGTAGCTTTATAAATTTTCTACATATATAATGCATATTACAATTTAAACCAATGCTGAAACATTTATATACAAGTATAGAATATACAAATCGTTTAAATATATACTTTTACTACGCAAAGATATTCTTCATTCAAGTAGACTCAAAATAGCACTTTTGAATCGTCGTGTTACAGGATTAAATCTAAATTCGAATTTGGTTGTAACAATAGAATCTTTATTGTTAATTCAAGTTGAAATTAAATATCGGACCTCCTTTTTCAAGTAGTATTTAATATCATGCGATAAAAAGGGATAAAAAATAAATTTTTGAACATGACAATACAACAGACATAAAATCACAACATCAATTTCACGTCAGTTGCTTCTTACTCCAGTTCTTACAAAATGTTTTTTTAAATTTATTTTTACGCTTTGGTAAAGAAATATTGAATGCAATAAGGCTAGATATAGAGTCAAATTGTATATAATTTACGTATATAGAGTGTAGAGTTGATAAGTCAAAATTAACTTAAAAGTATAATTAATTATTTGAATCTCATTCACCAAATATTTTAACCTCGGTAAATATGACGTTTGGTGGAAGCTTTACATTTAATTCAACACTAACGTGACAATTGACAGTAAGTTTGAGCCTGCTTTTGCTTAGTGAGCCTACTTGAATATGGAATATTTGATTTTGATTTTTGAGTGCATTTGATATGCTGTGATAAAAAAACATACATCTTGGAAGAACTTCATCTTCAAATCACTTTGCAATTGAACAGTCATAATGACATATGAATACTTATAAGTTCTATAAGAATTTAAGTGTTCCTAATAATACAATCGTTATTTTTTAATTACAATACATAAAGGCTTATACATATCGAATCAGACAAAATAATGAGACAACAAAAGATCCTTCTAACCATTTAATGATGACTAGATTTCCTTGGACTTGGGTTTAATTATAAATTCAAACCATTATGTCATATTAAAAAATAATATTTAAATTTATTTGATTGTTAAAAAGGTCATAAGTTCTTAATATCAGATTACTTGAAATAGTATTACAATAACAAGCTAAAAATCATTTCATTTGTAATCTAGATTTAATAGATCGATTACATTATTAGAAAAATAATAAACAAGATCATAATCTTTATTATTTTATTTTGAGTTGAATGACCTTCTTCAGTAAAATTTTGTTTATTTTTTTTACCGTTTTAATGTTTAATATTACTTCCGATAAGAAACCCATATGGCAATATGACAACCCACATATTGTACATATATTACAAACCTTCCTACATATATTATAATCTTCATTATATGCGTATGTGACTATATGATACAAAGCTGTTTCATTAAGTTCATAATCACAAATTAAATTTGTATTTATGTAAATAAGTTTTAATATTATGAAAAATATTTAAATAAATTCATCTAAAGCGTAGAATTCTCAAAAATAAGAATATAAAATGAAAATATATCATTTATTTAAATTAATCTTTTGTCAATATAAAAAAAAGAAAAAAACAGAAAATATTTACACGTGTCTTTTACGTAGCTTAGCGTTTGCGAGATATACTTATTCCCAGACTCGGTGTACGTAAGTTTATATAAATGTATAGAGTCATTAAGAAATTTACTTTTAAAGATTATATCAGGTTATAAGACATTAAAAAATCAGCTCAATCTACAAAACCGAACCTGTTTTGTCTCAAACCTTTCAGTCGTTACTTAGCGGATGTAAAAGTATATAACTAATAATGTATATTATTATAAAAAAGACTTTATATATAAACATATTTCAACATATTCTGACAATTATTGTTTTATATGAAAATTCTTTTTATTCACCTCTATATCTAAACGTGTTTTCTTCAAGGTTTTTAAAGTATCAAATACACATAATGTTAAATATAAAAAATATAATCAACATGTCTGTATTAAAATTACATATATATTTTATAAAAATATATACATGGTTGAAATCAAACATGCAAAATAAATTCTAAAAGTGATGCGTACATATTTTAACAGACTTAAACGAATCGTAACACCCAAACTGCACGTTTTAATAGTCAAATTAATGAATGACTACTGGTTCCGTAATATCGTAACAATTCTCCTATTCAATTTCAATTCATATACGAAAACATCGTAATTGCCAAATCGTTAAACAAAAACGAATCTACAGTCTACAGATTATGACAATGATAAATTTTAATAAGTTGAAAATTCAATAGTGCATTGTGCAACATTAAATTTCTCTTATTATGCCGTTTATTAATATTGCAACCTGTTATGACCATCGGTGATGCAAGGATGACGAACATAACAGGACATTGACATCGTCTGGTGTCTTTCAATGGACTGATGTACGAGTCTTTGGACTTGCTCATTGTACTGTCAATCATTGCGTCAAACAGCTTGATTCGGTGGGCGGAACAAAACTAAAATTTGGCATAACTGATCTTGACAATGGATTATCTTAATAAAACATCGTAATTAAGATTCCGTTATGGGTTTTACGTCTTTAGGCAGTGAGATATTACCGATAACAAAGTTTAGAAGTAGTACGATATAAACAGTATGCGGTAGACATATCCGTGGGTAGACACGGCTTAATATAATATGATAATTGAAATATTGCAATGTTACCTATGTTTCTTAGTTAACTTAGAGATATTTTTTAATCCATATTTCTATTAGTAAGTTGTAGGTGTTAGCAAGACAGAAATGTGTGTCATTGGGGTTACGTAGTTCAAGACTAACGACCCAACCGGGTTTCGCACGGGTGCAATTTATACTGTACAGGTGCATCTCGTATTGTGAAATTTCTTTTAGAACTGGACTATTAGTTTTGGATTATAGCCCTTATATACTACCACATACAACCTTTTAAAAATATTTGTAGTTAATCGAATCCCAGCGGCTAATTAGTAAACCTTCTCAACTCAAATGTCTAAATAAATTAAAGAGAATAAATGAACTCCAGCTCCCTCGCTAGGATACAAGATTAAGGGTTCAAGCCATAATTGGAAACTAGTTATTTGCATTATGATATCACGAAAGTTGACCGATTACCTAACCGAATTTCGAATGAATAGCTCATAAAATATTTATCATTTTTTCCTACATTGGTAAACTACAACGAATCTTGCAATCGGTTCAATTAATATTCGGATCTTTTGAAATGTATACTCAGAACACAGACGAAACATACGAAAAAAAATGACATTAATTTAATCCGGTTAATATTAAATTATTTTACGAGACAGTCGAAATATTTAGCAAAATTCAAAGTGGTGAGAATGTATGAGTCACGTCTATTTTTGTTAAAGAAGAAGTAAAAACCTCTTATTACTAAAAACGAATTGATCCGGTTCAGCGTATAAAATGTGAATGAGACATGTGTTAACGGCTCACTTGTATGAGATTAGAATAGTTTAAAGGTTGAGGATAGGACCGGCTCACCTCTGACAGGCAACGCGGCTGTACGACTAATGACGTAATATCTTTAAAGATGCGACTGACGCGGCCGATACGACCTTTTGACTAATTTAAATTTTGAGGAAATTCATTCTAATTATGAATGTTATTGTTTTTTGTTATTATTACCCAAACAAATACACATGTCAAATGGCAAATAATTTTGACAAACCTATTGAACTCGCTACCGTATTCCGCTAAGGCATTCAGTACTACCTCATTTAATATTCTTAAATAGATTATTTTTATTTTGTTACAAGTCATGATTGCGAAATAAACTTTTATTCAGGGCCATTTTCAATTGTAATCTACTTACAATGAAACTAATATTATTTAAATAACTATTCAATATTTCATGACTAATCAATGTGATATATTTTAAAGGCCCGCAAAATAAGGGTTATATGTCAGTGCTCTTTAATAATGCTACATACATTTATGGAGTTATTGTAGTTTGACTATACTTTTACTTTAAATTTTGCCATAAATTAGAACTAGCCTGAAATGTATTTTTTCATAAACGTCTTTTAGTATTGGAGTTATTTATAGCCATGCTTTATGCACCTTTGTTTGCGAGTAGGTACTTGATGTTAATGGAAAATACGTAACATTAAACTCGATAAACTTTGTTACCAATCCAAAAATCTGTATCTATAATAATTATCTTATTCATTTAACGTATTATTTTTATAATAAAAAAAATAATATTTTAGTGGTTTAATTATGACAAAAAAAAAGTATCGAACGTCTTACTTCATTAATGAATTTAGAATACAATATAACGAACGAGATTATGATTTTATAAATGAGCAATAGTAGACCCAATCACGGAAGAGTCAAGGTCAATAACAAAAAACTTCCTCATCGTTATAAAACCTCCTTGTTATAATTCTTTTTTTAAACCTAGTTATTCGACATGATTCGATTCGAAAAAGATGCTATATTTTAACACTATCGTGATTCCAGCTTGGGCAATCTGTCTATTTCTCACGACATTCGTAACCTATTCAATGACATGATGAAATACCGATTGTACATCTAAAAAAAAAAAAGAAAATGTTAGATGTGATGAACCAAATTTTAATTGTGAATGTTAAAATTAAGTAACAAACGGTAATTAAAATTTTAATGACGGTTTCCTTATATAACGTGTATTTAAATTATATTACTCTTAATATCATGAATTTTAATAACTAAATTAAAAAAAATATAGAGTTTAACTAGTCGCTGGACTCGACTTCGTGCGTTTAAGGACGTGGGAAGAAGTCATTTTCTGAACTTCTAAAAAGTTTATACAAAATTTCTCTAGTTAAGACACGAAAGTATAACAGATTAGTAAGGATAAGCCAAACATACATACAAATCGTATGTATTTCTGTATAAGCACAAGCATACGGAATCGTTTAATGATGACTATTGTAATTGCGTAATATAGGACCTTTAATGCATCGAAACCACGAGCCAAGTGTTTTTTTTTTAAATAGCCAAGTCAACCTCGACTCATGAATGTCTCAAGATTGCTGCTTATTTCATTACCAACACACTGTAAATATAATAAGAATGCAGGAGATATTTGATATGCTAACAACATTGACTAAAGTTTGTTTACAATTACAACACTGGCATTAAATGGCATTATTATAAACTCACTACAGGCCTCGACTTCGTGCGAGCATAAGTGTAGCTAATAGGAGCTCTAGGTGGTAAGGATTGCTTTAGAAAAACCTAATACCCTGGCAGAAATACTGTTTTAACTAAATTTTGTAAAAGAAAACCCATATTATAAAAATAGAATTAAATTCAAAATGGACAAAGTCCTTTGCGTCCAACCCGTAAATATATATAAGAAATTAGGTTAAGTACTTTCCCAAGCCCTTTTTTAACAAAAGGGCTACTACTAAGACTAATTTAAAACCAGCCGTATTGTGCAAAGCAAGTTTCATTCGAATGCTGCCTACCTACTAATACATACGAGTAAAATTATAGGTCAACGAGTTAAGTTGTGAAGTAAAAAAAAATTAACAATATAATTAGTTAATTAGGCCGGAGAAACGAACAAAAGATACGTAATATTGCTAAATATCGGGCTGCGGTTTAAAATTGTTAATAAATAATTTTAAAAAAGGCCTACAGGTTTGAAACGTTTTTTTTTTTCATTTTACCATGCTGCACGGATGCAGGCTATTTCACCGTCGGGCAAAAGGCGAGATCCTAAATTAAGAACATGAAATTATGAAATAGGTGCTTACCTGAGTTTGAACATCTCCCGTAAAAATGTACGGAATTTATTTTTAGAAAGTATTTTGATGGCTCTAACACCATGTCTTATTAAGGTTTAAAAGTTTCGTTGAAGTCATGCATAAAACATAACGCTACTTATTACCAACATGAAGGTTGCAAATATAATTAAATGTGATGTTATTTTAAGTCATACATATTGTGTTATAAGATAGAGGCCCTTATATATAATCGAAAATTGATTGACGATTTGTCCGTGACAATTAATGATCTGTTAACAATACAATAATTACAGATATCATTAAGCGATGTTCACTTTCACAACTGCAGTTCCGAAGTTGAAAAATTTATAGACAGCCGGATGCAGGCGACCTTCACCGGTTTTAGCAGTCACTTAACGTCTAAATTGCCGTCCAAACATAGGAGAGTGTATGACATAAGTCGCTGGCGTCACCTACCGCACCTTGACACAACAATAATAACTCATATTGATGTATTTCATGCTGCAAAGTTACGGAATTTTTGGCACACATTTTTTTTTTTTTCATTTATCACCCAAATTCAAGCTCAAAAGTAATCCAAAAGACGTGAAAGATAGATCGGATCCTATCTCCCATTGTTATACTCACTAAAAATGAGTTTTCATTGAATGACTGGTCAAATTCTGCGATTACTAATTTGGTAATTAGTATTGAAAAACTAACTATTTTAAATATTACTTTTTAATAAGAACTCTTTGTACATAATATTAACAATACTTAATCATTTTCCAAACGCAATAGCCGACAAGTACAGTATCGATTTTGAGATCAACTAATAATTCTATCATGTCATATAATATACATCTTTTTTAATGCATGGCAACAAAAACCTACTTTTTGAAACAAGAATTTTAGAATGAGGATTGCGTCAAAATTCAATAAATTAAAAAAAAGGTCTTTAAAATAAGTTGTCAAGTATAACCTTTATTTAACAACAACGAATACAATAACAGATGACGAAAGACGATGATAATTAATGGAAGGTCTAATCGATAATATTTTAGGAACGAGCTTCGAACGAGAATGTTTATAAAGGCCTTGATGTTTACTACCGTTTAAAACCCACGGTTTATATTTTCCTTTACAAAAAAAATAAGGAAATCGTTTTAAAATTTTATTTTTATAAAAAAAAAGTACTAGGGCATCATGAATCAATGATCATTAATTCTCTATCTTACAATGCATTCTTATCGAACTCTTTATAAAAATTTAAAACTTCATATAAACATTGCACAAATGGAGGTTAGGAGACAGGTTGTGCATCTAACAAGCATTAAGGTACTAGATAAACGTTAAATGGCAATGAACAAGGGTATTCAAGTCACATTAGATCTTTAATAGAATCGCATAGAGTACTTGCCAATAAAAACGTAGAAATTACGCGACATCTTGCCGACTGTGTTTATTGCAGTAATATTGCATTATGATGTAATTATTCAACCGGATCTCATACTACACATCTATGTGACTAGTAAACCGCTGTGAGCATAAATGTTCAGAAATTATGTTCAATTGACAATTTCTTTTTAGAATTTCAAAAAACAAGAATATTTACAATATGTATTGCAAACCAAAAAGTGTGAATATACGAGGATTTCACCTGATTCATATGGCATTACAACACATAAAACACATTGCATTTCCCGACTAATACTATTTAAGTAAGATAAGTTTTCAACTTTTTACAAATGACTCGTTCTCAGAGCTGGAATTATTCATTAGTTATTGTAGAAAATTAGGAAATAAGGTTTTAAAATTCATTTTGAATAAAACTGACTAAATCGAAATTTTGCCACATGTGCATTCCACCAACCCGCATTGGAACGGAGTGGTGGAATATGTTCCAAACCCTTCCCTTAATGGAAGAGGAGGCCTTATCTCAGTAGTGGGAAATTTACAGGCTGTTACTGTACTGTAACTGTTGGGTAGATTGATGGCATATTTTTGTTACATAGTAAGAAAAATCGTTGACAAAAACTATGTATAATAATTTATTTGTACATAAGCAGATTTCGTCATGATATTAGATAAATTATTAAAAACGTGAAATTTTAGTGCTTTCCGGATCTGAACTCACGATCTTCAAGATCGACGTGTTCTACTAAAACTCGCTTTAATGTAACCAAAAAACAGTTTATTCGTAAGAAGCCGTATTGCGAATACAATATTTTTTACATTTACATTAATACTTAGAATAAGAAATATTTACATTTATAAAATGCCCTAGATATTTGTTAACGATTAACGTCAAATACAAGTATTATAATTATAAACAAGATCATAAATATCTAAGATTCCTACTATCACAAACAATGTAAAGAAAATATCCACAAAGCGCATCATTAACATTACCCATTCAAATGTACCAATCACGAGAACCTCTTGGTAAACACGAAACAAGAATCTTTGTCACTCCGGCGATTGCTTAAGTGCGATATCATCGTGCCAAGTCATTTAGAAACAGATTCTTGACGTTTCTATGTCATATATATTTTGGCAAAGTTCAAGATTTGGACACGAGTGCTTTTTTCAAATGCTCACACGTCCGGTTTGAGGATCAAAACATATTTTTTCTTGATCCTTGTCTCGTACGTGATCCTGAAACTTAAGACGGTATGTTGATTGTTGTAAATAGTGAGGTTACGGTCACGAACACCATGGACATTGCTAAAATATAAACCGCGCGTGGACAGAATTTAAAACCTATCCTTTACACGACGATGATACTTCGTTCGTGATTGACCTGACCGAAATTCCCTTTAGTAATCCGTTCCAACAAATTTATAATGTAACAATTGTTCTTGATATACGTAAAAAATCTGGTTATATTTTTAAAATATATACGAAATAATATTTTTTATTTTAATTATTTACTACGGTACAGTAATTTTATTATTTTTTTAATATCAATAGTATTAATTGCCACTATTTGATATATGTGATTTTGTGTTATAAATATAACAACATAAAATAAACTATTTCTTATATATTTAATATCACTGTCAACACATATACAAAGAAAGGATAACTATAAATATAAATCTTAACGGTGAAAAAATCTATTAAATCATGGTATAGCATTACGAACGTGTAGATTAAATGGAATATCTTCTATGCAAATGTGTATCAGAAACCTAGTAACTTATGCACTGCTTACATAACTTGTAAACTTGAGATATTTCTAAATATTTTATGTCTACACGCCTAATATGTTGATATAATACAACTAAATTATGACATATCAGAGAAGGATATTTTTAAAATATCAAATAAATAAAACTTACTTTTAACATTGGTTATTTTTTATGTACATACAAAAACAAGCTTGTATATAAATAATAAATAAGAATTAAATATTCAAAATGATGATTCAATTCTTATTGATGTTCTTTCAAAGTAAAATTAATAAATCAGGAACGCGCAACTTCGATATACTTTTTGAAAGTGTGTACAAATGTTACCAACTTCCTGCGGCCTATGTATGTACATATAAATAAGTTATTACGAAATTTAATTAATAGGGAACAGGGAAAGTCCTAAAAACAGCAATATTATTCTGCTCGTTGAGAGTTGAGACCAGCCTTTATCTTTCTGTTAAATCTTAACATGTTTTAAACAAATCTCGATGGATCATCACATCACATGCAATTTCACTGATAAAAATATTTTTACCTCAATATTAATTTAATACACTAAATTGAATTAACAAAATAAATAGAATAAAAAAATGTTGTTCATTTATCATTTTATAATTAAAATTGTACATTTCATAGTATTAATGCTGAAATATGTTTAGTATTATGATGGCTCAAACGAAAATTATTAAACGAATACATATTTGATTTAACGTCATACAGCAACAAACTCACATTTGATATTTACTGGCTGACGGTACGAACTCCTTGACAGTTTTGCAATTGATTGCTATTAGATAAACAAAGGTTAGGCTTCAAAATGGCAAATGAGCACTTGTATTTTTATTCTTTTATTTTATATTAAAATTCCTTTCATTCTTTTTTTTTTTTTTAATTAACTCAAGATGATGTTTGAATTCATTAAATTCTATTTATATTCACTATAGTTTTAATGTGAAAATTTGTTTATTTTTATACACAAAGCGTAAGTAAAAGATTGTTAGTTTCCCTCAAAATGTGGATCTTTTACGAAGAATTAGAAAAAAAATAATACAAAGAACATACATATTCATATGATGTTTTTCCTTTTTTTTAATATATCACACAATTAAATCATATATATCATTATTAAACAATTGAATCTTTATTATGTAGTAAACATTCAACTGTATTATAATTTTTATTAAATGATTAAGTATGATAAACTACAACAAAAAATATAAGTACATAACACATTTTATTTATTTTGTAATACACTTTAAGTAGTTTAACCCTAATAACTAAATCTGTACTCATAATATATAATAGCATCGTGACGATAGACAATATTTGATTTGTTACGTTTAATTGTTGCCAACATTATAAAAAAAAAATACGCTTAACGATGAACGACATTGCATAGTTCTTAACATGTCGGACAAAATTCTGCCCCTTTGTGTACAAAGACAAACTAAACGATTTAAGAACATCACAATTTAATGAGCTACAAAACTTCTTAATACAAAAGGATCCAACGCCACATACACAGGCTGTTACTAGCCAATTACATTGAATGAAACATTTCGACTTAAAAAAATCTAGAAAGGTTTTTATAACGTCCATACAAGTTAATGTCGGAACATACACAGAACTAATAAAGTTAGTGTAAGTGGATATATTGTCCGCCATTGAGCATAGGATGAGACCACCGGCAATTAATCTTATGAATACTTTGTTTAATTTGAAACGAATGTAAAGAGAATAGAGATTATCACGTACAGTATGACACAACTTAGATGTCGCATCGGCAATATTCGTAAAACCGATCACATCCGAATTGAGCACGCTATACCAAACTATCAATATTTATTTCTCATGCGAATATGATCTTTGCATAAACGTAATAAATTGTAATATCATATGACCTAATATATTCGTCAATTTGACGCGTGGATTTATATGCACTTGCTTTCTCTGACGCGTGAATCTATAGCGACGAATAGCGTCGAATGGCGCGATAGGGAGCTATTTCTATTGGTCGTGTAAATCGGCAGTAATCGGTTTTAATTTCATTCCATTGCATTTTCCGATGCTACATCTAATTTGTGTCCTACTATACAGTATTAGTTGGCATACATTTATATGAGGGCGAGAACCAAAAGCTTATCATTTTTAATTTAGGCGAGGCTATTATAACACATTTTCAATGATGTTTTGAATGTTCTAACAAATTACATTGTAAATGTAAAAGATTTAATCCCCTTGTGATCGCATCTTTTTTTACTCATCTATAAAAATATATCAAATTGTAGAGGCCCTGAGGCTGGTCCGATCTCTCCGAAATCCTTGTCGATCTCTCCGAAATCCGTTCCTGATATATGTACATAAGAAATACGACCAACAGATTTTCTTACGAAATTTCAAATGATAAATATGAATAAGACAACATTTGAATCGACATAGATATGAAACGTATGCAATAATTTTTAATAATCTAGCACTACAAACTTGTCACCGTGTATAAATACCAGAACATAGTAACAAACACGCACAACTAGCGTTAATACGCAATTTGTATTTTAGAAATAGTGTCAAAGTAATATATTTAACTACACAAGACTCACTTTTACTGTATCTCTATCAATGAATGTGTTTCTAGCCTATTATGAAAAATATTTATGTGACTAGTGTTCGTTTATTTTATGCTTCATAAATATTAAGTAATACTTGATTAAAGTGAAGTAGTAAGCGCCGAGATGCTTGACGTGTGAAGAATATTTACATCCAATGGTAACTTTATATTGAAATTATGTTGTTAAATGACGATTCAAATGTAAATAAAAAAATATAAGGATTTGAATACATTTCAAAATAAACATTGAACATTTTCAAGTATAATATAAAATTAAATTTACATAATATGATTACGCCATAATTCGCACACTTACTATGGATTTTAACTCCATGGGAACAAATAAAAAATCCGCTTCTCGTATATTAACATACTATACCCTACACTTTTATTAAGCTATTTGTATTCAACAATTGATTCCATTTAATAATCATATATGTATGCGAAACATTTTGCTCAAACACCGCATTGTCTCGTGAGATAAGACCGTCGTTACATAGAAATATTTAAACCCATTGATACTTATTCTACTGATTCAATATTTCCTAATCCATTCCATCATAATCTTTGACTTTCAAAATAATGTAATATTAAATGACGTAAAATAAACCTACATACTTCGTCATATTTTGTAAACGTCTATTTTATATTTAGGCAACGCACTTATATTAATGTTGTACTCACACAGTATAATGCGTATTTAAAAGGTATATACATCTATGTATAAACACAAAGTGTATCTGTTCTGTTAATAGTTATGATTTAAAAGTTAAATTTAAATGTCATATTGGTCTTTTATTAAGTAATTTTAAATTTCGATATTGTAAGCGTTAAAGAATATTGCTGGTTGGTTTTTTATTAATATTTTGTTTATAGCCCGAGGTTCAACGTGTCAATATAAAAATCCATGAGGATCAGTAATTAAACAAAATACAGATTACTTTCACTTTAATTTATTTATATATTTACATTTCTAATTATTCTACCATGTTGCTCAAATATAAGTTGATTTCTCTTATTACATTTAATGCTATATAACATTTTTTTTATATGACATATTTTTCTACGACTTCCTTGGTCGAGTTGTGTGTACATTGGTTTTCATGGGTAAGCCATTCCGAGGTCTCGGGTTCGATTCCCGGCCCAGTCAATGTAGAAAATTTATTAGTTTTCTGTGTTGTCTTGGGTTTGGGTGTTTGTGGTACCGTCGTTACTTCTGCTTTACCATAATACAAGAGCTTTAGCTACTTACAATGGCATCAGAGTAATGTATGTGATGTTGTCCAATATTTATTTATATTTATTTATTATTATTTATTTTTCAGGCTTCACTGGTCATCACGAAGGCCAGCGAGGACGCAGCCGCAACAAGAGCATTAATTCAAGCTGACGCTCAAGAAGCACGAGAGTACGGCAATTATGGAGATAACCAGAAAGAAATCGTAGTTGACATCGAAGACGAAGAGAAAAAACAATATTACGAAACCAATTATGATACCAGTTAGTATGATTTTATTTTCACACTTTAAAATTCTTTAAAAAAATACACTAGTCAGACAGATTGCTTTTTGAAAACCACAGGCGCTAAATATTATTTAAATCTTTATGTTATAAATGTCAAAAGTAACCCTGTCTGTCTGTCACTCTTTTACGACCAAACGACTAAACCGAAATTGATGAAATTTGGTATGAAGCAAAATTGAACTCCGAGGAAGGACATAGGCTACTTTTTTGCCTAAGACATGACAACCAACACCCTTAAACGAGGGCAAAGTCGCGGGCGACAGTATGTTTATAGCTAACTAGTAGCTAACTACAACTGTTAAGATACACTATCGCTTTGACTTTTTACGATTAATTACAGATGCTTATGGATTTGGTTACGACGTCGGTCCAAACGGTCAGTTCCACCACGAGAACCGAGGACCAGACGGTGTCACATACGGTTGCTACGGATACGTCGACCCCGACGGATACCTACGCGTCACGCACTACGTCGCTGACAGCCACGGCTATCGAGTTGTCGAACCCGAAAAACCTGTCGAAGTTTTCCCAGATGCGAATCACGAATACGACGAAAAGTAAGATAATAAACTTAACGTTTTAAAATTTCAATGATAAGAATTAACATTATTATTATGACAAAATACACACATATTGTGTGTCACTTATATTAATTAATATTTTGCTTTAAGTCATTAACGAACTTACTTAAGAACATTAGTTAGCTAAACGTGATGTTTACTGAAAGATCACAGATCTTGAACTCTCTTTCTGTCATTACTTATTTGCAGCATAAGCATCGTTAAAGCTCTTAAGTCTTACTTGATTAAAAATAAATAATATAAACTCTATATCAAATATTCATACTCATATCTTAATCATATAAATACCACACGAAAATAATTCGAAGTAAATGTTTATTTGATTTTATTTTTTTCCAATTCCAGTTCCATGGAACCCAGCAAGATACCTGGACAGATAGTACCA